>NW_027273855.1:19620000-20820000 GCF_046630095.1 Trachinotus anak | reverse complement strand
ATTCTGTTCTGTTATTTTACACTTCTACGGAGGCAAAATAGCACACACAAGTCAGGCAGGGTAAACAAATGACTCTAAATTATGCAATCTATCAATTCAAGAGGGACCTGCAAATACCAAGCTGTCAGCGCCAAATGAAAGCCATTAGTTTGCAGCGATCAGAGCCTTTGAATACCTCCGACATAGACGACCTGCTGGAGTGCTGTCAGCAGCTATTCTATTAATAACAGATATCATGGCACCTGCCACAAAGACAGTGATCAAGGTCGTGGAGCTTACAGGTGTTCACTATAATCTGTTATTCACTCTGTCTCTCAGTTCCACACTACATATTAATTCTCATTTTATTGCTGGGGCAAAAGTATCTGTGCTCTAAAATATCCATGTGCATGTTGACTTTGATGGTGGAAAAAAAAACACATCCATGGACAGTGGTGAGGTAGATCCACCTTCAACGGGCTGTTTGAGGGTTAAGACTTGGTTTTAGGGTTGAGGGTAGAATGAGGTTTAGGTTATGGTGGTTGGGGTCAGACATTTAGTTGCAATGAAAGTTGTAATGTTTCAACCACTGTGCCCCCCACTTCTGGAACTAGCTTGCACTTTAATTACATTTTATAATATTAATGTATTATAATCTGTGTTTTAATATTGTTTTTACACTGTTATTCTGTGTTTTACCTCTTTACCTCTTTTTATGTTTATTTTATTTTCTGCTAAGCGTACTGAATGACCTTTGTGTATGATGATGTGCTATACAAATAAATTTGCCTTGGCTTATGCTTAAGGTTAGTTTAAGGTGAAAGGGAATGCTGTGTGTGTGTGTGTGTGTGTGTGTGTGTTGTGTGTGTGTGTGTGTGTGTGTGTGTGTGTGTGTGTGTGTGTGTGTGTGTGTGTGTGTGTGTGTGTGTGTGTGTGTGTGTGTGTTCGTTTCTGACTTTTAAATTGGCAGTAGATTTCCAAGGTCGTAGTTAGACTGATTAGCGTTTGTCTTGTATACCAAACATAAACAATGTAGTGTGAAAATAGGTACTGGGAATACTTACCTTCTTCGTTATTACTATATATTGGTGAAGTAGGACACAAGCTTGAATCCTGTCCTGGGTGTAAAGATACATAAATGCTGTCTAGGGGTGCCATGGTTTGGAAATGTTCCCACTGGGTAATAAACTCGTGATAACACCAGTGTTACTGATCACACCAGACATTTGGCAAGAAAAGACCTGTTGGCTCAATATCTATAGATTAGAAGTGTTACCTCCAGATGCTGCCTTCATCAGACAAAGCTTGCAGATTTAAACCATTTATTAACTGTTTATTTATTGCTTATAAATGATAACTGGGGTGGTGTGTGTTATCTTAGCAAACCTTAAAAGGAGTCCTGTCCAGCAGCATATGTAATGTGGGATGAAAAATAGCACATGTAATGTCGACTGATGCGTTTGTGTGATATTGGTATTTTTGATGTACTAAAATACATATCCATGGTCAGTCCTTTTCTGTTTCTCAGAGTGCAAACATAGCGTCCTTCATCAGTGTGTGCTGAACACTGCCAGTATGTTTCCCACTAAAATGTCTCAAATCACCTGACTAGAGATTCAAATACAGGAAAATATTTGGCTGTATTTGAACTCATCTAATTGAAAGAGTGAATATCCACATTTTAGAGGATAAAGCAGAAGAATGGTGAATGTTTTTTTGTTTTTTGTTTTTTTACAGAGTGAGCGTTAATTAAAAACTCTGTGTGTAAAACCCAAATTTAAATCCCTCAGAGCATCACATCCAGCACAGAGCACAAAAATAACAATCTACCATCACCCAGAAATCGTCCTAACTGTACATCTCGAATGTCTCCAGGGCTTTGCTGTTCAGTATCCAGTTCACCATTTTGAGCTCCTCATATAACTGAGCTCCTATTTTCTTTCCACATTGTTTGATTTAATTATGTTATCTATATTTGTCTTGTCTGAATTTTTGTGTGTGCGCTGCAAAAGATAGACTCCGTAAAAGTAGGGCACCCTACTCATTAGACACTCCCTGCAAAAAAAATAAAATAAAACTGCAAGAGGGTTTTGCACTTCATTATTATTCTTACCAACAAGTAAGTACTCCTCTTTCTTTCTAAATGATTAAGCAGGTCCTCTCTGGCTCAGCGTATTTAGCTGTGCCACTTTCAGCTTGTTGTTTTGGAGCCATTAGTGGAGGAGGAGAAAAAGACGATCTAACATTTAAACAAAAATGCTGCACACTTAGCAACAGCATCATGTTGTCTCTTTCACCATGGGTTTCTAACAATTTTTTATCACTGCAGTCCCTCATACATTGATTTAAAAAGAACAAACACAAGTGACACAAGCTGTAATTACAATACACAAGATTCCAATTTAATATGTGATTATTTATTTAATGAGCAAACTGCGATCAACGAAGTGTTGGCATAAACAAAGTAAGCAGAGAGCCCCTTGTGAGTGATTCTGAGACCTGAAGATTTACAAGAAAAGAGAGAAAAACAGAGAAAGATGGAATTTTAATTGGATGCTAATATTTGGGGATTTCGATGCGAGAATGTTTATTAGTGTTTCGATGACATAAAGAGAGGGAATGTTTTTTTTGCACGATGGGGTAATCCTAGATGCCCTCAGAATATTTCTGCCTTTGCATGGACCAGCGGCACAGAGAAAGACTTTTTTGCAGCCCAGGTCTTACAGTTATGTGTACGAATGATAATTTACACAGGGAGACTGGCTGTGGGATCATTGAGTTTTCTTTAAAGAATAATATGAATGTCATTTGATCTGCAGCAGGCAATGGACTTCAATGTAACATCAGAGAGACATTGGACTCTAATGACTCTAAAGTTAGACAGATGTTAAATTTTGGTTGGACAGAAAATTGGAATTACGTCCAAGGCAACGTTGGCTAATTGAAATTGTGGCGTTTAGTAGATGATGTGTGTGGTCACAACTAGAATGTCAGTATTTTTTTTTATGGCATTTAGATGGCATTAGCATGAGACATTATGAAGACGTTGGAATTTGTTTACTTAACAACACAACTTCAAACCAACAAAATATAAGCTGTTGTCAGTATGCTACTGTAAAATCAACACTGAATTTCACACTTCAATGAATTTTGGTCACCTGACATCACAACTTACATTCAACCAAATATCAATGTCCAATCAATGTCTGATGTACTCACTGAGTGTGTGCTCTCAACATATGGCTGCAATAAAGACAGGGGAGCAGTTGGCTTGTTTCGTTTGTACTGCAGGGCGATCCTGGATGTCCTCTAAAGATTTCTGCCTTTGCTTAGAGCAGAGGCACAGAGAGAGACATCCCTTCAGCCAGGGCCTTACATTTACTCTATGTGGGACCAATGCTTCACACAGGAGCAACTGGGGTTTAAAAGACTGGCTCCTGGATCAAAGTAACACTGTCAAACTGGGCTCTAGGAAATCTGTCCCCTTAGCTATATATCCCTAGCATAACTGAGCTAATAGGACTTTCTTAGCAGGATCATGTGAGTTTGAAAACCTCTAAATGATGGGAGTAGCAGGGTCACTGAACTTCTGTCTGAAAGGTTTAGATCTCAGCTCTACCAGAGATTTAAATTCCAGCAACGGCAGCATGCTGAGTCAAAGAATTGTCTGAGTAGCAGTTGCTGTTATCTGAACTTTGGTAATACCCCTGTGACTGTGACTTAAAATGTATTTATTTTTTTTTTTCCAACATTCATTCATCATACTGTATATCATAAGGTCCCTCACAGAAAATTTTGAGATAAGAATATCCCTAGGGCAGACAAAATGAAGAACATGCATTCATTTCCTTTTGATATGCTATCTGTGTGACTATCTGACTGACAGATCCTGTTGTAAGAGTGTAAGTACTGCAGATACAGAAAATGATACACATGACATACAATATTGTCCACTGTAGCAATGATTTCTATGTAATTCTCTCACCCCTCTCCCTTTTGATACTTCTGGCTCAACAACTTCATGCAAATATCATGTATTAAGATGAAAAGAGACAGGACATAACCTTTCTCTAAATTTTTTTAAAAAAGCCAAGATGCCTTGAATATTTGGATCTCAGAAACAACCATTCTCTGGGGACTTTGCAGAGGGTTTGATTTAGGATTTTAGTCCACATGTTTAAAGTTTACTAAGAATAGTATGATGAGCAAAACACATCCAGTTATCTGCCATCCGGTGGACCAGAATGCCTCATTATCAGAGGTCAGGGGAGAATGGCAAGACCTTTGCTATCAGGAAAGCTAATAAGTATTCCAGTATGAGCTCAGTACAGTACTGTGAGTCTACAGAGGGGATTTTAAGTCAAAACATAAAGACACAGCAATGTTTGCAACTTTAGAATTCACAACTCATCAAATCTTGAAGAACTGGCCCACCAAGTGTCGACTGTAGTCAGTAGTGGTGTGACACTGGAAGGATAGCGAGACTTTAAAAAAAAAAATGGTTGGTGAGCATTAGTATCAGCATTGTCAACATTAGGCTTCTGGGGCTTTAGCTGGGAATGTTTTTTGA
This sequence comes from Trachinotus anak, assembly GCF_046630095.1. Lineage (NCBI taxonomy): Eukaryota > Metazoa > Chordata > Actinopteri > Carangiformes > Carangidae > Trachinotus > Trachinotus anak. Next base: position 20,815,451 of record NW_027273855.1, on the reverse strand, counting down.
CTAATCACAAATCTTTCTGACGGGGGAAAAAAAAATCTATAATCATCATGGAATGTAAATAACTCATAAATGTAAATAATTGATGGCCACCCCCAGCCAGATTGAGGGAGTGGGCAGGCCTGGGTAACGTCCTCTTGTGTACAAGCTCAGTCAGTCCTCAAAGCCTTCTTTTGGCATGGATTGCAGGGAGGTAAAATTTATATAACTTTTTCTGATGAAAAAAAAAAAAAAAATTTATTTGGTTATTTTTCACATTGCTGTTGCAGTTTCACTGCCTGTAGATCAGTTTTCATATTTTTTCCCCTGGGGACACACATTTTCACACATTTTCATGATCCAAAACTGATTTGGCAATCACTGTGTAGGCTAATGAGACAATATTTATTCTGCTTTTATACAGCTGAACTACCAGCTTACAATGTTTTATTCAACATGTCTATTTTTTCAATGGGCTTGAGAGGACTTTGGCTTCATATTATGCATCCTCACTAGTCCTACTATTAAATGGAGAAATCTCTGTCTTTCTGTCTGTATTTAAATTTTCTTGACAAGTGCTCATATGATTGACTTCAAACTTGGCAGATGTATTCCTGAGGAACCATGGCATTGGTGTTACAGGCAGAATAACAGGAACCAACCCAAACAAATTCATCATGCGCTCACACCCTGACCTCAGCCCCAGATGGCTGGCACTGAGTCCCAGACCTTGTGAACTCTTAAAAATGCCCCTGTTGATATGCTGTTTTTGTTCAGCATGCCACTGTTGGTTTTTGATAGGTCATTGCTCTTCTACTGGCTTATGTCACTCACAAACTGTATGTCACTCACATGCTACATGCAACATGCTACATTCTGATTTTCCAGGAAAATATCCACTTGTAGTCCCTTTTGCAGTATATTATAGTTTTTTCTTATGGTAATGTTTAAACGCTCATAGCACAACTCACAGTTAAGATTAGGGACAACTTGTGGCCTAGTTTAATACAGAAAAAGTCACTGCGAATTCAGAAACAACATGTTTATTAACACTTAACTAATGATCTTTCCTTGATTTAACACAATAAACAAAGTGCTTTTTTGCATATACATAACCACAGACAACACAGTGGATGTGGTCTCTGGTGGGACAATTTTTGGCTTCGTACATCTCCTTGCAACTCATCTGCAGTTAATAAATATAAATATAGCATTTTATTGATGGGGGGGGGGGGGGGTCAGGCAGGCATTCTAATCATAAACATAATCTAGTCAAGATTTACATTGCTACTACTGTGGTGGAAATGTTTGAGTTGAAAATGGAGTTCCCCAGGAGACTTTAAAGTTTCAGATGCCTATTTATTAAATGCTTAATGCCCACCAAGGAGAAAAATATGAGCAATACAATTTCAACAAGTGAACTACAGTAATGCCTTACCAATTCCTGAAGATGTCTTGTCCAACAGGGTGCATATAAGCCTAGGTATCACATGGTTACAATACATATCTGTATACCTTACCTGCTGCGACATGTGTCTTGCCCTTTGCCTCACTTTGCTCATCCTTGTCTGAAACTGGATTTGCGCAGTTCTCTTCTAAGTCATCCTTTTCTCTGCATCCTTATCTATAAACCCTGGTTCCCATAGCTACAGAGGATGGAAGTGGCTCCATCTGGCCACCATTAGTTATAACAGAGACAGCGAACCATAGTCAGATACTATGAGGTCTTTATGATCTATACCTCTTGGAGTGTTAGTGTGGGCCTTCAAAATAAGAAAAATACACAAAAATTCCATCACAACTACAACATAACTGGGAAAACAGTTAAATAGTATGTGAACATAATTTCCAGGAGACAGGGTTGCAATGGAAATTATGTCAAAATGTCACCTTCATTTATTGTATATAATGTCACAAGTCATACTGTATCTCAGTTGAACAGCAGTAATGTGCAGTGTATTTGATATACTGCACTGCCACAGCAGTGACATTTGCACTTAGGAATTGTTTTATGCTGGTGTACAGTGATATGTAGCAGTCGAACACTAGTGACATGTTGTTTTCATGTGCCATCTGCAAGCTGGAGAGAGTGACATACCACTAGTTGAACTGACATACCACAAGGAATCAGCATGTGACACAAAAACAACAGTGGCACTCTACTAGTACATCATGATATCTCCCAGGAAAACAGGAGTGACAACCTTTTTATAAGTTGTACACAGCAGTGGCATCTTATAATCATCCATAATCTGTGTATACTGGCATAAAGCAGTTTATGACAATGCTGTGAGTGACAGTCCAATATTTTTAAAGGGATTACTTCAGCAGAATAATATGCCGTGCTCCCAATGCTGAGTTTTCCTGCAACCCTCTTCACCGTGTCAGAGCAAATGTCAGACACAGGTGAAAGCAGTCTGAGAGTGTGTAAATACTGAAAGAGACATGGAAATTGATTACTCAGAGTTAATGTTTCCCAATGCTTGTTATAGGGTTAGCTCACTAGTTAGTGTTAACTAGATGATACAGTGTAATAAAGCAAACTATTAACTAATGTTACTCACTCGGTCTGTTGATAATCAGTCTGAATTATAGATCTACATTCAGTGAAACAAGCTCATATTAGCCCCAGTTAAGACAATTATATTAACAGCTTACCCAGAATACACTGCATATCAAAACTGTCCTTCTGTTTTGTGCTCGATTACTCTTCAGGGAGATTAGTAGCTCAGTTACCGCTAGGCTAGCAGGTGCTCAAGTCTATCATCATGGCTGACTCAGCCACCCCCAAAAACCCAAAGGAAACCATGGTGTTTATCATGATGACGAGCATGTTATGCCTTGTGAGTAATTTCCTGAAAGCATTATAAATATGTATTTTTCTCCTAAAATTAAACTTTTTTGGCATTCAAGTGCTTCTTAACCCTTTAACCACCATAATAATAGATATATTTATTAAAACGCCTGGTCTTTTTTGTCTGTTTTTGTCAATAATTGTGTCCCAAATGCCCTATGTGTAAATAATTTACACCCTTTTTCCAGGAGAAGTAGAACTTTCAAAATCTGTCAAGTATTTACCATTCTTATGTAATTAAATACCTAAAGCTGTGTGTTATGAGAAGAAAAGGACAAAAACGGAATTGAATTTTCTTCAACTTTCTTTTTATAAATTCTTGAAAAGTGCAGATTGAACATTTCTGAGATTGCAAAATTCTAATTCAGGAGGAGTTACGGTAATTTGAAATACACATGCGCCGCGGTGTCACCGGTGATCCCCGTGGTTGTAAAAGGGTTAATGCTGTATCATTTCAAGACAGGTCTACGAACATGGCTTGTTCAGTCCCCAGACCTCAACACAGCACTTTTACGATAAGGTGAAACAGGGTATGTGAATTTACTGCTGAAGAATCTGCTGGAGTCAGCACTGACCAAGATCCCTGTAGAGCGTGTCCAGCACCCTGTTGAATCTGTATCAGCCTGTTTCCAGGGCAACAGTGGGCCCTGCTTGGTGTAGGAAACTGGCTATAGATGGATACAGGTATATGTGTACACACAGATATGTTTGTGTGAAAAAAACAGGAGAACTGAGGAGTTTGGAGTTTTAGAATAATGCAGTGAAACCAGATATTAATATTCTGGTTGCCTTCCTCTTTCAGCTGTCTGGACATCTTTGATTGAAACACTGTCTCAGTGTATTTTGCCAACAAAAATTAATTGCAACAAGATGGAGCTGGCAGGTTTGAAAGAGTTTGCCCAATCCCGATGACATGGTATACAAACACTCCACCAGTGTTTGGGTGTTTGCAGCTGTTGTTGTTGATGCATGTATGACAGAAGAGGTTTTTGCGAATGATGTATGTGACTGCACTACTTTTCAGCACGTGAGGTGAAAAATGTTATTCTTATATAATACATACGCAATTAAAACATAAATATATGGAATACTGGTCAGTTATGAAAAATGAATGCTCAGATTAATTACATGTTTTTAATCTGCATATTCATCAGTTTAAGACAGTAGTTTACCTAGGTGAAATTTGTTTTCACCTAGTATGCTGATATCATTATAAGGGCTTCGTTTTCCTTCAGTAAATGGTGGTTTGTTGTTTGATTAATTGATTTAGTTGAAGAGATTTACTTCCTCCCAGCTGGTAAATAGTGCACAGGGGAGGGGAGAAAAACAAACGATAGCTCTGCTGATATTTCTGCTGAAGGGTAGAGAATATAAATCCCTTCCTAGGAATGCATGACTGCGCATTTATTTCAAATCATAACTCAACACTGCCTACATTTGTTGAACATTGCTGTACACTCATCAATAATGCGAACAGAAACGTTAATTTATGGAAATGAGCTGATTATCTGTGTAAGAACAAGTCATTATTGTGGCTAATTTAGTCTCCCACAAACTTAGCAGGTAGATTTTTTTCATTTATCCGCTGACAGCCATTGTTAGGGTTGGGGTTAAAGGTAAGGGCCTTTGCCACAAGAAATGTGAATTCTTTTGCACAAAAGCACCTACACGCCTTCTCTCTTTAGGTCTTTTATTCCAACAACAGTTATAGTCATGAGTGCTCAACAACTTCAGTTCAGCTGTAAGAAACTGCCACTCACAAACTGGGAAAAGAAATGTCATTCCTTCTGTGTCATTAGGCTGCACAGGTGCGAGATGTCGACTCATCTGTGTTGTTGTTGTTGTAACTTTTTCTGGGCATTTGTCCAAATCAAAAGAGAGATCATGTAATTTCCTTCACTTTTTTAGATAAGTAAGGATGACGGTCCAGATTCAGAAATACTGCAATACAATACAATACAATTACTTTTCACAGATGTTCTTTACTAAATGTGTGTTCTTGTCAAAAACAAGTTAAATGATTCATTCTGATGGAGGAGTCTGGCAGTCCATATTTGCATTGAAGAATAATATCAGGACTGGAAATTGCTTTTCTGCACACTTCAGAGTCTGACAATGCTTTTTTTTTTTTTCCATTAGCCTAGTGGTTACTGTATGTCTGTTGACTCCTCATTCTGAATTTTAAAGCTCATCTTCGCCCAAGGTGTGTAAACAGTGATGAAATTGTGTCTAATGTGGTGAAATAAGTTTTGTACCATGCCCCACAGTCTTACACTCTCTGAAAAACTAAGACGGCCATCTTGATAGCCTGTTTTGTCTAGCAGGCATTTACAGTAAATGTTTTCTGATATGTGATGAGCAGCCCATGGAAGACTGTAGGTGTAAGTATTTTAACAAAACACATATCTCAAAAAGGGTATAATTTCTATTCCTATTTTGTTTTGCACAGATAACCAGAAAAGCTACAACAATGACAGAGATTGAGAAACAAGTAAAGACATTTGTTCTTTCAGTTTGTGAATGGCAGTTTCTTACAGCTGAACTGAAATTATTGAGTACTCGCTACATTGTCACGAAATTGTTTACTGCAGGGGGGTGTAGAGGCTTTTGTACAAAGAAAATCAGACCCTTAAATGATGGACTTTAAAGGTACATACATTGAGTTTCTTATAGTAGGTACTTCCAAATCCAAAAAGATCATCAGCAGTTAAGAAGAACTTTGGGTATTTGAGGTCACTCAGATCTGTTGCTGTGTACTGACCAAATAAAATTTAAACTTACAGACCTGTGTCCTAGAAATTAGGTTCATAAACAATTAATTTGCAATATGAAAAATATGTTGCAAGTATGTTGTCAGAGTATCAGTAAAATGTTCACAGACAATGTATTTGTTTTCTGCCAAAACATCCAAGCTTGCTGTACAATATCCACTTGCAGTGATTACAGTGTTATGCAACCTTTTTTTTTAAATAATAGACAGCATCACCTTTAAAACAGTAAGGGAAGCAGTCATAATGACTGACATAATGAATCATACAGCTGATTCTAAAACATAAAATACATCATTTTAAAAACAGGATGGACAAACTTTACATTTCTTAATAGAGAAGCATCTGATTAAAAACTAACTTTAATATGTTTCTCATTGTGTGAAATGACTGAACTATTTCAGCACTTTTTAGCAACCACACTAGCAAGGTGGCTCTATTCATTGCAATGTTGGTCTGTCTGCTGGTCAGTCAGTCCACTACTTTGATCCAGGCTGAAATATCTCAACAACTATTTGATTGATAGCTGGACATTTATTTGGGATGGACTGTAATAACTTTGGTGAGCCCAGGCTTTTTACCTAGCATCATTACAAGGTTCAAATTATATTATAATAATGACCCCATCAGTCTCAGCTGTACTTTGTTTCAATTGCTCATTAGCAACTTTTAGCATGTTGAAATGCTAAACCTAAACATGATAAATCTACAGTATGTATCATTGTGAGCATGTTAGCATGCAAGCATTCATTATCATTTCACTTAAAACAAAACTTAAAACAAGTTGTTGACCAAAAATGAGGCAGTATAGGTTGGGTTAAGTTTAGCTAGAACAACACGATAAATGTGACATCAGTTAATATGCCATTTATTTACAAGACCAGAAAAAATTCAAATTTATGTTAGTCTCAGAATTTTGCTGTATTGTGCTATTATATTTGACTTCTGACATCACTCTACCTTTTGACTCTAAGCTAAAAAAAATAAGCTAAACAGCACAAGAGAAGAACAAAGAACAACCATAGAGTAAAGCTGGTGGCACAGACAAATAAAAACAATGAAAAATAAAAGCATCACTGACAACCTCTTTCATCAAAGAATCAACTGCATCAGCATCAAGTGTTTTCTGCTAACAACATTCACTCTGTGCCTCAGCTTAATGAGCCCTAATGAAGCAAACATTAGCTCCACTGCTCCTTTCATTCACACCCCCAAGAAAAAAACTGCCCATTTTGCATAGCCATCCCAGTATCAGAATATCCTCTCTTGTCACTCAGATTTTCACATCTATGTAAAACACACCAGGCTAGGCAGCAATGGATTTATAATAAGGCATTACTTAAGAATGAAAAAATGGACTGTGTATGTTTAAATCTTAGTGTATATGTATTATGCACAATAGAAAATGTTCCACAGTATTTTGGAAATCAGATCTCAGTTTATCTTTTTGTAAAAGTTCTCCACTGCTCTCTATTGCAAAAATAAAATACAACATTAGACAACAGACATTGCCCCCCTTTCATTTTACACAAGTCAGTCAGTTAAATGATTGTGTGGTGCAGTAATCCCTGTAAAAACAGTTGTTAAATATCTTCTGTGACTCCTGAAGGAGCTGTCTTATGTCTGACAAAATCACTTTTGTGATTTAACATTTGAGAGCTTGACAATCTGACATATTAGCCAATATTCTTACATAAACATATAACATAAGCTATTTTGATAAGCTATTTCAAGGTGACACTGTTTCTGTATTCCATCAAATTATCTTGAGGAAATTGCAGGTATTGATGTCCTGCAATTTCTTCTTACTTACCAGCTGACATATTCACTGAGCAGTGAGCTAATGTCTACTGGCAAAGTGGATTTATCAGTCTTGCTCTATTCATTACAACAATATTTTAACCAAGAGCCTGCATTCTTAACTGGAATCGTAGCATTTATAATAATCCTTTGGAAAAACTGACCCTATCATGGCATGTGTGCATTGCAGTGGTTTCCATCTGATGTAGATTTACCACTCTACCAACTACATGCATGCATTTTGGGACCACCATCTATTTTCTTTCATTTATGAAGGCGCAGCTCTACTAAATAACTGAATCAAGATTAGCATTCAAATAGAAAACAAACACACTCCAAAATGTCTCCTTCCTGGATTTAAAAACATATATTCTGTTTGGTAAGCATGAGAGAGATTTGAATTTATTATACTTCCTCTGTGGATAAGCCCATCTGATTCATCAAACAGGGTATCCCTTCCTTTTGATTGTATAAACTCTATCAACATTGAGAAATCCACACTCAGCCTCACTGCAGTCTAATCCCTATTCACCTCCTGCAGTCATTCCACTGAAGCTCTGTGCAGTTTTCTCCGAAACTGAGAATTAAACAGAAAATGTCACTCTCAGAATATAACTCACACTTCGTCTTAAAACCCAGAAAACACATTAGTGGAAGCAGAGTTTCCTTAAGTGTATGCCTGCTGATGAATTGAGAAGCATATGGTGTTTAAAACAGGATCTATTATTCATGAGACAACAGTAATTTTAGTTTCTGCTCCAAAACAGACTGCAAGTTTATCAAACCCATAATTTGAACAAGACTAAAGACATGTCAAGACATTACATCCTATTAATAGTCAAATATCGTTGTTGATGGTCTTGTACTGTGTAAGTGTAAAACAATGCCTCCCATTCACAGTGACACACGCTGTCTTTCTGCTGGTGGATCTACTAGGTACTGTATCACTGGTGACATGGATGTCAGCACTAATTAGGAGCAAATGGCTAATTATGCCCTGATGCTTACCTTTTTGCTATCAGGGTATTTCATTTTTTCAGTGTCCAAAGCAAACCGATTTACAACAAAGTCAGCTACCTACATTTCTGCAGCTGTGAAGTGGCAGTGACTGACAGATTAAAGATAACTGGATCATCTAAAGGCTTCATACAAAAAAATAATGAGATGTACCCATTTTGTGTGCCCATAATTAGTACAGATGTTGAATATAAAAATGTAGGACTAAAGCTGTGGTCTTAGATTTGGTTGGAAAGGTAAAAACCTGGTGTAAAATTAACTTCCAGATTATACACTGGGTTGAGACTGTAACCACTGAGTCCACATGACTCCTCTTTTTAAAAAATATAGTCACTAGTAGTATTGTATTGGCTTGAATGATTTGCAAAGTGAGAATCGTTGCTGTCAGATTACGAAGACACCCTCAATGACTGTTTTGAGTGTGATTGGTGAGTGTAAGAGCTAATACTGATCGCCTGATGGAGTGAATGATTGCAGTGTTCTGCGTGAACAAATGCTATGCTCCATTTCACTCAGAAGCTGTTGAATTTGCCAGCCGAGGCTCTGCTCTTCAAGGCGTTTCTCCAATGAATCCAAAACAGCTAAACAAAACTGTTCTGTCTCCTGATTTAGCAAAGGAGCACACTGGAAACATCCTCAAACAACAGAGCCAACGCCATTACCATCCCCCCAGAAGTTAATACTCAGCCAATGTGTGCAATGTGTGTTGTAATTCTTCTTGGATGATTGCAAATGTTTTTTTTCACTTGAGATACAAGCTCAGTCGACATGCTGGATACCCTCAAATGATCAAGACAAGCTAAGATGAATGCCAGATGGTCTCGGACAAAACTATCCTTTGTGCAAGTATAATGATTTAGCCATAAGACTTATTCAGATTCTCCCTAATATAGTCTTGCATTCATTATGAGCATAACAACATTTTAATACTGAATCAAAAGTTTTTTGGGTTTTGTTTTTTTTCGTTAACAAATTCATTTCTATTGAAAAAAATCAAAACCAATACAACGCTCTGTTTTGTTAAAGGAACATTCCAGCAATTTATTATTGCATTCCCTGTCAGGGGAGTGACAGTTGGGGAACTGAATTTGCGAAGACTGTTGATCTTGAATGACGATTGATATGTGCAGTTCTAGGACTTAAAACCAACACCTTTTCAAGATTGTTGATAAGTGAGTCAAACTAAATATCCTCTGATGTAAAGGCACAGGTTAAATGGGGCCACTGGGACTGCATTTCCCAGCAGTCTTTTCTGGTATCCAAAATTCCTTTGGAAGTGAAGGTCCTGGTGTCTAATGAGTCAAGGGAAAGTGTTTTCTATGTGCACCTGTATTCAAGATCCAGTGTGTGTGTGGCTGGTGATGGAAGGAGCAGGATAATGAGCAGTTTCCAAGGCCTGTAGCAGGAATTTATGACTGAGTGAGGCCTTGATGTGATGAAAGGTCGGTGGCTTAAAGTAATCCAGGTTTGGACTTTTGGCTTCTTAGCGGGTGTCACAACAGACACTGGCAGCAGCTTAATTAGTTACAGTGCCATGTAGCTATGTAGTAGTAAGGAGCAAAACCAGAAACAGCACCAAGGTCAAGCAGAGTTAGTGTGTGCTGTCAGGTTTTTAAGAACACCTCAGTGATTTTATTGAATTGGTTGATTATGATTGGTGACTTTGAGACACACGACTGTGGTCAGTTGATGTGTACATACATTCTCTGTTCAGCCTTGTGAGCGTACAGTAGCACAGCAGCTGTTTTAAGCCAGAGTTAATGCCCGTAGTGATTTCCTACCTCACTTCATTCAATAATGATCCCAGTAAACTACCAAGCAGTGAGCTGCTGTCCTGTCATGTTAATTAGTTCAGCATTAATGGTAGCTTTTCATTTGCTTAACTCTAGCTCATATACAAGGTCTGGGGAGTTTAGGGAGAGCTTGCATTTTCAGTCTGTTGGGCTTAGCAGGGCCTCCAATTTATTTATCTTGTCAGCAAGGCCTGTATCCCCTCACTCACAGTGTACCCTCTAACCTTGAACACCCATCCTTTAAAGTCTGCATCTAAGCACCAGCATATTGATGGTCTGCTTTTATCTTCCTATGTGATGGATGCAGAACAGTCAGATATGTATCTGTCTAATTAGGTAGGAAATTTATATAAATATAATATATTTTAATATAACATGGTACTGTGTTAACATTGCCAATTTTACTCCAGAATCAGTATTATATCTAAATATAATCAGCAGATGACAAATGTTTTTGGTTTTTTTTGTGTGTACACTGCATTAGAGGTGAACAGCACCTGCCCAGTTTGAATTCAAGGTCTGACACTAACTCACAGTTTAAAAGACCCAGCAAAGCTTGATGCAATCCGGCTAAAGCCGGATTGCATCAAGCTTTTTTCATGACAAATTTAAAGCTGCTTTAATCTAATTTTTTTTGTAACAGTTGATCACAGTACCACAGTATGTGAAAGGGGTCACTCAGTGATAAAACCCACAGGGAATTATCAATTTCAGCTTACAGAGCCTTACACCGTTGTTCAGCTCATTGCTTTGGATTTAACTGTTTCAACTGTTTTGATTGTTTCGCTTTTTATAGAGGCAGCAGGCAGCTGTTTAAAGCATGTTACACATCTAGCACCAAACATGGAAAAGACAAAGTCAGCAACACTGGTAAACACAATAGAGAATGTAGCAGCTAAAAAGCCAGATATTTCCCCTAGGAGTTGCTGAAAACCAAAACAGGGCTAAAATGAGTGTAAATATTGGACTTACATCAGTTATTGATGGTTTTGGCATTGTGGTAATACAACCAATATGCCTACACATGTGGCTACAAATCATATTGTAAAATGCAGAAAGTATGAGTATGAATTATTTAGGCAAACACATGAAACTTTGAACAAAAAGTCTGGTGTATTAAACATACCGACTCCACATGGATTTGTGGTGGCTTGCATTTGGCCTTTTTTAGGCCTCCCAAATAGAACTCACAAAAATCCATCAGCTCCATGTGGACCCCAAATGTGTCAGCTCATGTGGGTCATTAATACTGCCAACATGAGCTGTAAGACGAGCATGTGAGCAGTCACCCACAAGCTTAACATGAGCTCCTTTAGGCATCCAGTTACAGTACAAGAGATACAACTGGGCTAGGGTGGGACACAAGCAGGACTCCTGTAGGAGCTTACAATATCACATCATGAGGTGTCTCCTGATTTCATCTCTACATCCTTATCAATCATCAGGAGAAACAATAAATGTCCACCCCTTGGCCTTTTTCCCCCTGAAACTCATTCATGTTTTAAATAAGTCATAATCCAAAGGAATGGGTTCTTCCTCAATTCTCTAGACACATACAATGCAGGTCTAATGCAGGCCCTGTGCCAAAAACTTAAGAAATACAGACATGAAAATGATATTGATGAGAGATGAGCATTTTTTTAACAAAGCCAAAGAATGTGAATTGACAATATCCCATATTAAATGAAGCTATGCAACTTTCCACTGCAGACATGGGAATAATTTATGCATCTCAGGATTTCAGGAAGCATCAATAAGAATGAGATGTCTGCAAGAATCTCGTTATTTTTGCATCTGTTCCCTCCATAAGGTCCTGTCTTAAAATTGATAGCTGAAAGATGATGTCACTTATCACTGAACGCTTCTGACAGAGCCTGCACTCTGGAAAGCAGTGGAAATTGAGGGGCATGTAGTGGAAATTTTTCACATTTCCGTATTCTTGTATTCCACTGACATTTTTCTGAAAATTTTGTGTTACACTTAAAACAGGATATTGGGTCAGTCCGCACAGCCGAGAATCCTGTGCAAGTAAGGTGTGTAAACAAAAATGACTCAGAGATGAGGTGTAAAAACTTGCTTGTCATTTGTTTCAGGGGTATTCACAGGCCAGCAGTTTTTCTAGTGAATTCCACTTTCCACCCATCACAACAAACAAAAACACAATTTCAAGCACCAAAACATCTGCTACATATTACATATGCAATATTAACTGAAGTCACCACTGAAATGTCGGCGGGTAGTATATACAGTATAATACCATCCCAGTAGTATTATTTTATTAAACACGAGTTCACCTGACCATACTTCGTTTTGAAAAACATTCCCATATTTGTGCAGCCACAAACTAAAGCCAATGTTAAATCCTTCCTGACCAGACTGTTACTCTGCCATTCTTCCACACCCTCGGGTTTACCAGTGTTGTTGCACTAAATTACACTCAGACTGGACTGCCATGCCAGGGGGCATATCAGTAACAGTCTAACTCACCAGTGAAATACACAGGCCTCACATGGCGACAAAGGAACTCTAAAATATGCAGTTCTTTCTCAACCATGATATCACTGGCACCAGCACTCTAATCCATTACCCTAGACGCCTACACTGGAAGGGATCTGTGGATGCCTGATAAACACAAACAGAAACAAAGCCTGAAGACTCTGCCCACATTTACTGTATGTTTTCACTGCCATTATCGCTCAGTGGTTTAGGAGGAGGAAGTAGAATAGATGCCGTTGTGTACAACCTCTTTTTGCTCTAAGTGGTTTGGGGTTACACGACCTGAGGAAGCCATTTCATGGGCACCTTCAGCTCTTTGTTTCAGTTTCAGGATGTGCAGGTGGCTCCAGTGACTATGGTTACCTTTTTCCACTGAACCAAGCGAGCCTCTCCATCTCTTAAAACTCATTCTGTTTCGCCCCCCCTCTCCTGTGCTATTTTACTTCACTCGCCTCTTTTCTGACAAATAATTCCTCAAAGATGGCCTCAAGCGACAAACAATTGAGAGTCCCTCCGTTCTCTGAGGCAACTCATTATCCGACCACTTTATAATTGGTCAAGAGCCATTGCAGATAGCTAATAAAAGTGGAAGTTGATAATTACTGTTCTGTCGTGGAGTGTCAGGAAATGAGGGATAGTTGTGGTTTCGAGCTGGGAGAAGAGGGTTGGAGTTCCCGGCTAAGGAGCAAAAGCTAATTAGATCTGGTCTCCCCGAGCTCCGGCTGACAAGTCTGAGTGTCTAAGTCTTTTGGAATAAATGGGAACAGGTGTTGACTCAAATGGAGCCGAGTACATTTTTGTGTTGTCCAATCTTCTGCCATCATCTCTCACAGCATTTTCATCAGGCAAATTCAGTTCACTGTATTAATTATATGGATTCAATGGGATGTCAGAACACTCAACATTTGATTAATATACTCAACATAAAATACAACTGAATTATATCTTGTATTCAATAATGATGCTCCTCACACTGACTTCACAAGTGGACAAAAACACAACCTCACTATTGTGTCGCACATGGACAGAAATAGCAATAGTCATGATGACCTTTCTACTGGAGTAAAGTGTGGATATTTTCCTGCAAGATTGGATACATCAGCAAAAAAATGTTGCCTGTGAACATTTGAGTAATATGTTCAGTATCAACATATTTCCATAAATATGCTGTACCTCAGCTGTGTAATAGCAGCTACATGTGGAAGCTCAATAACTAACCCCAACCTTAATTCAATCTTTATGGCAGCCCTGTGAAATGTCACAGCTGTTGACTGAAAACCTTGTAACTAAGTTTTTAGTTGGCCAAAAAAAAAAAAAAAAAAGTTGAATTAGGTGTTTATGTTTGCTTCAGTTCAGCCTTGTGTAATGGTACATAACATTTCTGTTAAAATCATAGTTGGCAAACACAGATTTAGACAGCAGTACATGAAAGTAAATCAATGACAAAACTGAGCAGAGAGCTCTAAACATTGTCTCATGAAGAGATGCAAACCTTCTCAAAGGATTGTTTTTCAGATGATTATTTTCTTTATTTTAGGATTTAGCAGAAAACTTTGTTGTCAGCTGTTGAGTAGACTGTCACCATCTTGGATTGTCAGACATGTTTTCTAATGAGACTGAAAATCATTTTGTGCTGCTGTAATATGTCCAACACAGAATGAACATGAACAGAACATCTGTTCTCTGCATGAGGTCTGAGTCTTAGTGCCACCTGTAAACACATCATGGAAACATTTAGTTCAGATTAAACAGCAGCCCTCATTTACTGTGTTGTTAGAACTTTAATTCAATTTTGTTTGCACTTTTTTTCAGCTCCTGCACACACATTTTCAACTTAGATTCAAAAGCCCTGTGATTTATTTTTTATTCTATTCAGTTTCTTTCAGATTCCCTCTTCTGCTCAAACACTTAAAACCAATTTTGTTTCCCTTGTCAACTACATAGTTCTTTAATCGCTGCTATTTCTTAAAAGTGGAAAGTGACTCACAGATGTTCAGTACACTAACTATATTTGCCATGGGAACAAAATGAGCTCAGAAATCGGATTTGCTGCAGATAGTTAGTACAAACTCTTTAGCTGGAGTTTTCAAGTATCACCCTGGTCACACCACCCAGAACGAAATGAGAAGGTCTATGTGACTTAGCCATCTTGTTGCTGATGTAGGAAATGTTTACAATTTGTAGGAAAATAAAGATAATAATTAAACAAAATAATAATAATTATAATTGTTATTGAAATTCTAATAGCATATCTAATATCAACATAGGATATCTAAGTATCGAATAGCAAACATCTGGTAAGTAACTGAATAGACGAACCGCTAATGTTAGTCGTTTTTTTCATTTGTCAAAAGCAAAGGAAAATGAATCTACTCCTGTTCCTCCTATCGTTTTCAGAAATCTGTCACGTCCAGGTTTCCTGCTTTTTGTCGTCCTGTCACGACCCTGACAACATTCAAACTCTCATTTTTAATGCAGACATGTGGAGTCTTGAGCCGTGCAGACACCCTAACAATACATTCAGTGTTGTGTGAGGACTGACAATAGATTGCAATCCCCAAGGTGATAGACTACCTATTTTCTCTGAACCTGCCTGTTTTCCTCTACTCCAGTTAATGATTAGATTCTGTATTTTTTTTCCAGAATGTCTTTTGTGCCTTTGTGCTGTAATTTCCCAATTAAAGCAATGATTACTGGATATTAAGTGGTGGTTAAAGCATATTTATTAGTGAACGGTTTACTGATGTAAAGTGTTACACTTGAAGAAATGTGTTCTAAGATTAACAACTGGCTTAGTCAATTGAGATGGTCCACTTAAAAGTAACACCCATATATGTTCCTGTGTATCTACTGTATATATGGTTAAGTGCGTCCCATATTACTGGAGAAAATTGACCTCATTTATTTAGCTCAGTGGCTGCCAAACCTTGTTAAAGTAAAACCCAGTTTGAACATTATTTGAACAGCATCCACTGCTGAGTCTCTGTTTTGATGGCATGTTTTACTTATTCCTGTCATTAGGAGGTTACATGTGTGGAGTAATTGCTATAATAGACGTGAATTGAGCATTCCAGGTGCATATGAGGCATATGTCTCACATTTTTGTACGTGTTTTTACTGGATGATTTTTTTTTCTTTTCTTTTTTTTATCTTTGATATTTCTCTGGTAACACATTAGAATTAAAAGCGTGTTTTGCAAAAGAAACATATATAAATATTGGTAATAACGATTGTACAATGGTGTGTTATTTCTAAAACCAGTATTAACCTCACATACATGGAAAGCTATGAGTGAAGGATGTCTGTTCTGATATTTTACATCTTGGTCGTTGCTCTTTAGAATGTAGCTGCGTAAACACTCTGGTCAGCGGAAAAGCAACTGACAAATCCACAGCACCATTGAATAATTCAAAGCACTCTGCCATCCATTCATCCTGCCAGCCTTTAAAGGCCCTGACTGCACTATTGATCTGTGTGCTTTGGCTGTACCCCATAGGATGTGTATTGAATGACCAAAATCAAATGAACAAGATTGTTGTAAAAAAAAAAAAAAAAAAAAAAAAAAAAAAAGTTTGAAGCTTTTAAACAGGCGAAAAACATCCCAGTATTACTGAAGGCTTATCCCAATGGCAAATTTCTCAACACAAACTTATGTAGACCATATGCTGTCATTCAGTAACTCTAAAATGAATCTAGGGTAATTTTTATCTGTCCTTTTAATATTATGGGATTTGAGTCCCCTCTGAATATCCCTTAAATACTTGAAGGCAGAACCATTTAATTATCTATTACAAAGCTATTAAGAACATCTTCCTAAATAAAAAGATGTAATGGTTTTGCTTCTGTCTTTTCTGTGACAGACCATAAAAAAGAAAAGGATTTTTTTTTAATGAAATTAGGTTAACTAAAAATGTAAACCACAACAATAACAAAACAAAACAAAATTGACAGCAAGAAGCTGTCAACTTACCACAAAATGAAAGAAATGCATCTAATTGTTGCTTTGAGGGTTGACACAGAATTATAATTTTGTGTCCGCGATGTCTAGGGTGGCCTTATCTCCCATGTTCTGAAGCATTTTAATTGCCGATAACTAACTGTGCTGAACTGCATAAAAGGTAATGCAAATTACATTTCATTTGCAGAGATTGCTTAATCACATTAAAATCCCATCCCACAGAGACGAATTCAACAGAATCTTTTGGAGGCATTGTCTAAACAGTTGAAACTGGGGTAAACAAGTGGGAGACAGCCCACTCTTGTTGGCTCGACTCATTACCTGAGCCAATTGACCCCAACTAAGCCTTGACTAAATTTTATTCTTCTGCATGTTTTCCCCCTGAAGTTGTGTTTCTTGATCAGGAATTACATCAAGGTCAGCCTACACCTACATGCACAATTTCAGGGAGTCAGGGAGCGAAAGAAAGGCACTCTTCTGCAAAGCCCAATAGTTGATTTTTAAATATTTCATTGCTCCTTTTTCCAGCTTAACTTGCAGAAAGAAGAAGTGGGGCAGTGAAAAGCATTGATGGCACATGCAGTGTGCAGCAGTTATGAGACAACAGAGTGGGCTGAGTGAGTGCTTGCAGTTTCTCCTGCTCTTCAAGCTGTGCCTGGCTAATGTCTGTAAGCAGTGCAGGCTGATTGCCTGAGTGTTTCAATCTAGTCAGTCCTCTGTGTGCTTTGACATTGATGCCAACAGACAGCTAACTTCTCCATGTGTAAGCAAACCAGGCTTTTCACCTGAGGCAGATCTTTGAAGTTTAGGACCTGCAAATGGAAATAAGAAGAAACATTGGTGTAATACTCTTGATGTGGCTTTTACAAAGACTGGCGGCAGCATGAAATATTTATAACAGTAAGTAAATTTGCTGAAAATCATAAAACTCTACAAACTGTGGTAGCACTGCTTCAAAGTCACAACTGATTATTTTATCAGAACTATTGCAGTTTATGGTTAAGTCCTGGTCGTGGTGATTTTAGCTGACTTCTGTAATGTGAGAGATACACCAAGATTATTTGAAGACAGGACACAGCACTTAAAAAATGTGCCGCTGTTAAAGGCCTCGGGTTAGTCTGATATCCATTATAGCTGCAAATGGCAGAAACATGCACTTACCTCTAATTTCCCCATCTGAGGATAAAACACATAATATGTCCACAGCAGGCTCATATTAAACCATATATAACACAGTCCCTTTAGCACTAGTGACATGCAGTTTGTCACATAATAACAATATTATAAATCAAATGCTCAGCTTTTGTTTGTGGTGTGCTGGCATGTCCTGGTAATTCAGGAAATCCACAGAGTTCACTGTGGTGAGTTTTTAGCATTTTCTACCTTTTAAAAATCTCCAATCAAATTAGTGAAGTGAGGTTTGATTATCCTGAGAAACCCTGGACAGGTGTTATTTTTCAAATAACTCAACAAATGAATTTCCACTTACCTCCTATTGTTGTTATTGTGTGGAGAACAAAAGAGGATTTTATTGTTTATTATCCTATATAACATTAAATTACTGGGAAATGTATTCATTCATGAAGCTTATGTGCACATGCAGAGCATTCCCCGAAACAACTGGTCTGCCACATCTAATTTTTAGTAATTAAAAATGCTGCTGTTAACTTTGAAACCTAACAGATTCAGTGCTGCTTTGAAAACTATTTCCCCATCATTTTTCCTGTAGACACAACATTAACATCATTTTGGCTGACCAGAGCTAGCTTTTGTGCTTTTAAAACATTTAACAAAAGTGAGGTAAAAAGGGGGGGAAAAGCACTCTGCTGCAGCTGCAGAACCACCGAAGGTGTCTATGTCAGGATCTGATGCTTCCATTAACACTGACTAGTTGATTAACTGAGAACAGTACACTGGCAGGTAATGTATTCACTGAGTCAATGGTAATGGCTTCTACACAAGAGTGTCACTGCCTGCACAGGTAATCTGTTTTAGAAGAGACACGCTGTTAGGAGGCAAGAGACCAGCTGGATGCATTTTCTTTTGTAATACAACAACTGCTTTTGTTATTAAAAAACATTTTCCTCTTCAATTCAAACTGTGGCTAATTTCATAAATCACTTCATGGCTTCAAACTAGATATCTGACATTAAATGTGTCATCATCCTTATCCTGCCTTGACCCTTATTCTGTGCAGCTGATCCACCCATAAGAAAACACACACCGATTAAACCCAGAGTTTCCTCAGGGTTTTTCTGGAACACTCACAGCCCACTAAGCACCATTGAAACTAATTTCTGTTTGTGTAAAACTAAGTTTCACCCTCACATTGGGCATAATTACCTGCTTTCTTTAATTGAATATAATTATCTAAAGCTTTTCCCCCCCTGGCTGCATAATGTTTTATAGGGAGGAATATTTTCAGCTATACTGTGAGAGCTATTACTTTCATTAAATAGGAAATATGTATTAAAGAAAAGGATTTTAATTTGCTTTTTTTTTTCATTTTTTCATGCACCAAAAGACTTGCACACAGTATATACTATATCTGATCTCTTATGCAGAATAGTAGAAGAGAAATAATGTTGAGAAGATTAAGACAAAATTAGCACCAACTGCTCTGATAGAACATAAATCTGCACCGCAAGACTTGTCATATCTTCATGTTTTCTCATTACAACAGAAACAATAAACACTGTAAGTGAGTTCATGTTTCCACTGAGCCATTTAATAGTTTGTTTGACACAAAGGGAACTCCACTATTTGTATCAGCAATATTTGTATTCTGAATATAGCAATGACAGAATTAAAAATTTAATTTGTTATGCTCATTTGCAGATATTGATTCCTGTCACACAAACTGCTCTATCATTCAAATCTAATGGCACAACACCTCTGGATGACTTTGGAACAAGTCCATCCACTCACTGTATTCCTCTCCATGTCGATACTGCTTGGGCTTTAAGTAATGGTCATGCTCCAACAGGGGTCAGTGGGATCTTGTGGATTTACCATCTGTACTGTTGACTTTGCAGTGTCATTGAGACATATAAGACAGTAAATCTGGGGTTAAACAAAAGACAGGAGGTTGTAATATTAAGGGTAGTAAATCCTCTCACTGCTTTACAAAGTCATGCATGCCAAAATTAGGAATGTGACATTGTCAATGTGATTAAACCACCACTTTGTTGACATTGATACGTTGTTTCTTTTCTTTTCACTCACCAACCTTAACAACCAGTAACTTCTCAGCCATATCCACAAACTTTTCCTAAACCTAACTGAGTCATTTTTGTAATCATGACAGTTCCACTTCCTTCCACTCCTTAACTGTTTTTATTGTTCCCATGACAACAAAGGTCCAGTACGCCTCTATGGTACGTTCGTAACTGAGAAATGGCTTTGAACAGCACTGGCTAATGATGTTGTCTTTCAATAGGAGTGTCAGATCAGAAAACACCCATACATGTTGTTCTGAAGGGAAATTATGAACAACATATTTTGTCATTGAATTTCACTTTAACTTAACAAATCTGCAAACTATTTTTAGAAATCTGACCACAACTTTTCTGGTCACATTATATGCATCTGCACATCTGTCCCCAGGACTAATAAATGGTAATTAAAGTGTGCTGTAGTTGTTTTGTGCAATGTTCACTATAGCGTTATAATTTGGTTAGTTCATATAGCAAATTAAATTACAAAAAAATTATTCTATATCTTCAAAAATGCAAAACATCAAAAAGTGAATGTTAAAATAACTTTTACACATGAAACTTTGGTAACATGGTTAAATGGTTTTTGGCATTTTGAAGTGCCATTAAATGTGAAACAGCACCAAGTATTAGCCTCAAACAATGCCCAGTTCTATACTTATCCACCTTATATCATTATTATTACTGAGGCCCATGTTGAATTCCTTATACACACATAAAGTGCTTAAATACTTGAGGGGTAGCCAGGGGTGCATTATCATGAGTTATAATGTGGTGCAAGTAAAACTGGATAAGATGACCTACAAGATATGTTACATCAGAGGGCAGACTGCATGTTTAACTGAAACAAATTATATTATATGAAACAGATCAGCAGTGACTAATAGAAAGCACCTCAGGATACAAAGCGCTACCCGAACATGAAATACAAAATGCTGGTTCCTAAGAACAAGGTTTCACAAAGAATCTGTGGCTGAGCGGCCTCATGAGAGAAGACTTTTTTTTTGTGCTATTCTTATTATCTTCTTTATTGTCAGAACTGCTAAGCACTACATGGGATGAGTCTGTTGGTGCTGCGGGTTAAGAGATTTTGCAGAATTTTAAGCATTAGAACTGCCCACAGATTAAATTATTACTGATATACCATTTCATAAAAATAAATTATCCTGAGAGAAGGAGTCTGAGAACAGAGATCTTGACAGTTTGCTGCTAGTGTATAGGCAAAGGAAAATTAGGGCATGTGTTTATTATACAGACAAGAAATGTTTGCCTGCACAAATTGAAATTTTGGGCTACAAACTGAAACCCAAGTTGACATATTTATCTAAAGTTTAATATCAGCATGTCACCTTTCTGAGAAATCGATAGCAATATGTTTCAGGTCCAAACACGAACTTTCAGGCTCAGAAGGAGGAGGTAAACATGTCAGGAAATGAGGCATGTTGTCACTACAGCTTGAAGACGATGGGTCAATATCCAGGTGTGTGTTTGTAATGGAAGGTCTTCAAATCTTGATAGTTTAATGATTGCAGGTTGAAGAAACAAGGTGATGGGGTGGTGACAAACAAATAGTCTGTAAGGATTTATCGTGTTTTTTCCAAGTGAGGAAACTCTTTAGAGACAATAATTAGCCTGTAAATGAGAATTGATCCTTCTCTGCCAGCTGCTAATGTGAGTGAGTACAAATATTTGGAAAGTATGAATGATTGGTCTCTGTACTCGGTCTCTATATTTGCACTCAGTCCTGTAAGACACTGGTTTTAGATATCAACTGGTTTAAAAAAATGGGATAGTCTTCTTTGGCACGCTCCACCTTTGCACTGCAGCAGAAACAGAAAACTGGAAGTCCTCAAGGGTATCAAAAAATTAGGAAGATTCAAACAAATTCATGAGACTAGTGGGACCATTTGGTATAAAAGCATTAGAAATGTATACTAGAGCTTTAGAAATGAAGAAGCAAAAAACAGAATACTACAACATTTTTCATCATCTAATGTTTTTCTGTTAGCATGCGTATGCATCAGCTGTCGCAGTCACTTAGACCATTTCATTCATGCTGATTTGTATTGGCTCATTTTTACATCCAAATGGTACAACAACCTCATTACTGATTTTCTTGGCATGTCTCTAAAAATCAAAACTTGATAGTTAGGAAATTCTAAGCAAATATTCTAGAGATCAGTGTCCTATTCATCACATCACATGGATTCACTGCTTTAAAATTTGTTAAATTAAGTCTCTAGAGCAAGTTTTGGATAAGATTATGTTCATCTGTTGAAAGGATTTCTTTAAGAAAATAAATGGAATTACTGTAGAAATTCATTAGTAGAAATTCTTGAAACTAGTAGTGTCTTCATTAGACATCTTTGTTGTGCCACACCTAGTAAACTACTGCACATTGATAGATACAGATGTTGCATTTCAGAGAGTTTATATTTGCTTAATTAAAATACACATCATGAAAAGCAAATGTGCCTGGTGCTCAGTGCTTGGTATCTTTATCCAGTCTAATAGAAATCGGCCACTTGATCCACTTTGGTGCAGACTGAAATAACTTTGGTGATCCCCACAAATCCCCACATATTTTTTCTAGCACCACCAATAGGTTAAAGTATTAACGTATCCAGTGAAATATCTCAACATCCACTGGAAGGGTCAGGAAACATTTTTGTACAGATGTTCATGGTTCCAAGACAAGTTCAGTTATATTTGGTATAGACATTCAGGCACCATTGTGAGGTCAGTCTTTAATTTGCCCTGTACTTCAACGGTTAAGAATAAATATCTGCAAAACTAAGGACATTCCCATCAGCCTCAGTTCCGCTTTGTGTATTAGTGCAAATTACCTACATTTGCATGCTAATAATGGTAAGCTAAGGTATTGAACATGGTTATCATTATACTTGCTAAATGCCAGCCTTTTAGCACTGTCCCTGTGAGCATGTTAGTGTGGCTGTGGACTCTTGTCTTGTTTCTGTAAGGTTGTATGGCAAAATACATTGTATGTACGATACACAGTAAAGGAAGAAATAGCAGAGGATTGTGCCATTCAGCATGAGCGCCACAATGACAGCAGTCTTTGTTCACTTGCGGCAAATGGAAGAAATTATGTATTTTTTCCTTACTGGGAAATAAATACATCATAACTAAATAAATCATAACATACATAAAGGCTTTCACTTTGCAATATTAGTATGCTTAACACAAAACAAAAATCACTATGTTGAAAGTTTTGAATGAATTTGCCCCAGTCTTGTTTGTTTCAGAATTATACCTTTAATGTTCTGGTTTCATGGTAAATCCCAACAGCCTTTGAGCAGAAAGCGAGTGCCTTTGTGTGACACAGCAGTGACTCATGGGAGCCTCACTGTTGTCTCATGTGCTGGAAGGCTGGATGATGTCCAAGCTGCTTAGCCTGAAGGCGGCCAAACTTTCTGTCCCTGTTGCAGGGTATGCTGAGCATATCGGCTGGCATTAGGCTGACAGAACAATCCCTCTGAGATCTCAGGCAACTTTACAGTGGCTGAATGAAAATTTTATTATATTGACCTTTTCTTGCTCGTATGTTTTATATTTATTAGTCATCAATGCGCACAGAAGACACTAGGCTGAGCTCTCAGTTCATCATTCATTTTTCCACTGCTGACACTGTCCCTTTGACTGCTCAAGTTAAACAAAAATTAAATAATGATCACCCTTCCACAATCAATATGGAAGCTGTCACAGCACCGCAGATTCCTTTTAATTTAAATGTGTTCGAGCTACTCAAGGTCTTCTCCTCCTTTGTTACATTGTGAGTAAAAATTTAAGCAGCGCAGCCTCACACAGCAGGACAGTGATGGATTGGTGGGTTGATGGTGAGATTACACAGGTGAGACAGCTCCAAGCCTTTAATCCCACGCTCTTTTCAAGGAAGCTATGTGATGGCTGTGCTCTGTTTGTTAGATTCTGTTGAGAAACTGTGAGTTTCTTAAATTTTTATTGAAAAGTCAGAGCAGGGTGCCAGATGTACATCTAAATATTAGAAAGTGGGAGATCGCGAGCGCTGCGGTTCAGTGACAGCACCAACACAGAGAACATAAGCAAACCTTGTTGATATTTATGTTTTGCTCTTCTCTGTCCCTCTTGGATTTGAGAATTCCACAGCAGTGCTCAACAGAATGTAATCATACATTTGAAAAAGAAAAGACATTTTTACCCTTCTGCCAGCATGTCCTCAGTAGGCTTGTTAGTGCACACTAATTAAATGCCAGAAATTAATTTGAGTGAAACCTAACATATCGAGAAAGAGAATGCACAGGAGGATGCAGCCACACAGTAGCTTTTTTTCACTGTGGTTGGTGATTGCCAGCAGTAGTTCGGATTGCCTGCTGAGGGATTTGCAAACGGCAGGAGAAAGGGGATAAAATAGTGCCAAGAATAAAAGACAAGGTTCTGGGCAGCCCCTACTCATGACTGTCCTGGGAATTGACCGCTTGGGCTTGGGTGGGCAAAGTGTGTTGAGTTGGAACTAATCCTGAACTAAAGGAGCTGTTCTTCTATAGACAGAGCATGGTAGATGGGGGACGCCTGCAATCTGGGGTCGAGAGAGACGCTTCACGAATTTGGTCTGCTCAGTTGTAAAAGTCAAGTTGAGGGGCAAAGATAAAACTATGGAAAGTCCACTGGTCTGTGAACAAGCTGAAAACAATTGCTTGCTGCTTGTTTTTAAGGCATTAATTTGATTTGCTTCCCCGTTTGTTTGCATTGGTTGGACTTTGCAGGAGTAGGGATTCCAGCAAGTATGTGTGATTTGTCAGGCATGGATTGGTGGGTCTCAGGGAATGGCGCTGCATGAATGAACTAATGTAGCGTAGTGTGGACCAAATTACACTTAGCACAGAATGGGAGTAAGCTCAGTCAGAATCAAGTTTCCTGTCCAGACCTCTCTCTCCTCAGTTACGGGTTAAGGGATTGTGAAGGTGATAGACCACAACTTGGGAACACTGTCCAGGTGTGATAAAGCAATAACAAGTCACAGTGTAGCATTTGGGGTGGGAATGTAAGTCCTACTGGAATAGAGCAATTATTACAAAATATGCCTTTCTCGTGTTATTATTACTATAAGTGGACATCCAACCATACTGTAACTTTTTAAAAAAGGTCAGGTGGTTGAATCTTCCATCTCATGTAACCTCACTGTTACATGAGCACTGAACTACCTGGGACGGCTTTGTTGGAAACGGACTGGAAAAGGGCAGGCACTTTCAAAAAATATTTGGCAGGTGATTGGATGAACTATCCTTCACTATCACTGTCTATCACAGAGTCTTGCTGCATGGCGCCAGTCAGGAGAAGAGCGAAAACATCTTTTCCACGGAGAAAAGCCTTCAGTGCTGTTTGCTCCTCTTTCAAGAAATGAATATTTTCCAGGTCTGATACAACTGATGCTAGAGCAGCATCTATGCTAACCTTTTTAGGAGCCACCATTATTGTAAATTAACACTCACTTCGATCTGTCTTCACACGCGCAAGGTTGCCAGTAGTTCCTCCCTCATAGGACACTGATTTGTCCGAACCAAGGCAAGGTGGATTCTCGCTTGCAAGAAATCCGGCTGCAAGCTTAGTTCACGTGTCCATAAATCACAAGACATCATACAGATTTTGAAGCTACACTCACATGTGCAATGGGAGTTATGCGGAAGAGGTCACTGGTGGTGACAAGCCAACAGAGACTTATCAAATTGCAATCACAGCTTTATGAAGCGTTTTTGCATCTTTCAGGTTATTGCAATAATTAGCATTTTGCAGCTAAAAAGCCATAGTTTCTTCAGAAGTTGGAGACCAAAACTGAGCTATAAGGAAGGTGAATTTTGGACTATTGGACAGCTCCAAATGTATGCTAATGTTTCTCTATGTCTGTGGAGTGTATAAATAAAGTCTTTGCTAACACGCTTACTATAAAAACTTTATATATAATGGCTAATGACTAGTTGAGGTCATAATAAAACTGATTAATGTAATTTTAACATCTCAAAATATTTGGATTCTCATTGTTGCCCCATGTTTTAGTGGACTTCTCAATTTGGCTTTGAAATGGAACTTGGCTACACAATGTATCATTTTAAGTTGTCACCTTTTAAAAACAGCACTGTAGCTTCACAGCAGCATTTTATATACAACATTTTAATGCTGCTTTATTTTCATTCAGGTCTGGCAGTGATAGAAAGTGATATTTACCTTTACAGCTAGATTAATAGATTGACCATTAACAAGTGCAAGTAAAGAGCAGCTGTGTGGATATTTTTGAGAGCCTCTAAAGCTTTCAGTGTATCTTCACTGTAGGCTGGTGGGGTAATCCAATAAGAGCCCTGTCTCAACACAGTGAAATGCTGAGGGGGAGTAAGGCACTGCGCCTGAGGGCCTCCTCCTCTGTCTCTAATGAGGGAATAGAGAGAGGCGGATGCAGGGTCTCTGCTTCACAGACAGCACAACAGGAAACGAGTTAACCCTCTTCTCCCTGCTCACAGTATACCTAGCTACTGTCTCTCCTCCCTCCATCTGTCTCCACACTTCCAAGTTCACTCCTCCACAGAGGAAAGACTTCCTGTGGACTGACTGTGCCTGCTTGTACCTAATTTAGAGAGCTGCTGTGTGGAAGTTGCCCAAGCTATCCCCCTTTGTCTGAAAGCTTATGATTGTCTCAGCAAGTCAACTCTAACACCTGAAACGCAGTGCATGCTCCTGCAGTTTCTGACTGCCACAGCAATATCCCTCAAGCCAGTCCGTATAGCTGCTTTCAGCGATGTATAAGAGACACAATCAAAAGCCTGGGGCTTTAATTACACTCAGTCTGTCTTGAGTATCATAAGCAACTAGCCACTAATTACTTCAAGTGGTGATGGACTTTGCTTCTGCTTATATAGCAATATAAGGACCCAGCTGATGAAATCAGACCTAGCGCTGGACCCAGGGATGAAGGGATGCAAAGAGGGAGCTTTCAACCCCAATCCCTGGGTGTAAATTACGTAACAATATAGTAAAATATTCATGACACACCACAGGGACGGAATCCTGCCTGCTCTGAAGTGCTGAGCAAACACTTTGCCCTCAGCCACTTTAAGACTGTGTGGAGGATAAGGAGAAGCTCAAAAGTAGGGAGCTGAAAAACAATTGCAAACATGAAGGCAATCACACAATAGTCTGAAAACAGATTCTCGCCTCATGAGGATAGCAAGCAGTTCCAAAATGATGTTGTATATTATGTTTAGGTTATATGCGTTCATGCATGTTCTCTTTGTAGCTATCAAATTGACAAGTAAATATGAATTTGACGAAGCAACTCTGGGGAAAAAACAGATCTAGCAGACATAAAGTCACAAGCAACTACTGACTAGCAAATAAGGTAAAGGAGAGTCACCGTCATCAGTTTGGCTTCAACCCAACAGCTCAGTTGAGGAAAAGAAATAGGTTGAAAGGTTGGGAGGAGCCAAGCCTGAGTTTTGAAGTCATTAGAGGGAAGTGGTGAGCAGTGAAGCCCTCCTTGCCTTATGGTTGTATGTGACTTTAATGATGGAGAAAAGAACCAGAACCTGCTGAGTCCTGACGTGTGAAAGTACAACTTTAGCTTTACTTATAAGTGAGTATCCTAACTAAGGAGTTTCTGATGGGTCGTATATTCCAGGGTGTGAAATTTGAATAGTATGAAAGCTCATCATAAAATTTATTTCAAGTAAAAATCTGTCCTAGCACATTCTTGCATTGCTGGATATCATCAATTTGTTTTCTGTAGCTCTTATCTGTATTGCATGAATTATCCTTGAGTATACCCATTCTCCCTCAGCCTGACTCATCTTCTACTTCAGTCAGTGATTACCTGCATTTCCCACAATGCCTTTGGACAACTGCCAGAGAATGAGCATAATTTTGTTCCCAACTCACCAGACGTTCATGCATTTCCACCGGAGCTGAGAGAAAATGAAAACACGGCCAACTAAATGACCAATCCCCTTAGTTTGCATTTTAATGGCAGCAGTGGCTCTAAATATATTGTGTGATATTTGTCATTTGCAGTGGTAATGCATTGCCTGGCAAGATTTTTTTACCTATAGTAAAATGCATTCAACAATTTAATAGATTTTACCTCAAAAGCCTGCTTCTACTAAGAATCACCTTACCGAAAAAAAATCAGAACTACTTATCAAACTAAAATCAAACAGTGCCATCAAGTCAACTCGTATATAATGCAAGTGGTTAAAACAGAGTATGCTGGGATGTAGAGATAAAAGTTTGCACAGTGGAGACATTTGATCAAATCTTTTACATTATTATTATTATTATTATTATTATTTTTACATTATTACCATATCTTAAATCCTGAAGAGAAAATGATGAAGGAATGAGGAAGAGGGGCAAAAATTAAAGCAAGGAGTCCAATATATCTGGTGCACTTCAGAAAATTGAAAGTAAGTAGAGGGTCTGCCACATGCATATGCAATATTGTCTTGTGACCCACTGTTGTGTTAATATTGAAAATATTAAACCCTGTAGTATTCTTTTCACCTGGGGGCAATTCAGGGCCCCATACAAATCACATTTCCATGGCTTCTTGTTTCTCTTTAAGTGTGATTCATGAAAAATTGTTCCGCCTGTCAAGTCCCAAACAGAAGATAAGTTGATTAAAGGCTTTTTAAAGCTTCTCAGTTCTCTCCAAAAGTTTATTTGAAATACAGGAGTAAATATCTTAACAATTATGATTTAATCAAGGTTGCCACCATTGTTGTAACTGATTTTTATTTTTATTTGCAATCAATATTGTGTCTGTTATTTTATGATCAGTGAGGTGTGAGATAGTTTTCAGACTGGTTAATGAAGAATTTTTCTGTCAGATTTCAGTTTTACAAACAGAGTCACTGTCCACATACCTGACTGGAGGTGATCCAATATGTGCTGTCAAAAAAAGAGTTGCAAATACAAACTGGAGAAATCCCAGTGCAAAAAACCCCATGTGTCCAAGAAACCTTAAATCGAGAAAATTATATCAGACACACTTCTCTTGTGTAGGATATGAGAGCCATGTCAGTTTTCCTTTTTGTAGCATGATTTGTTTGAGTCTGTTCTTCCTTGGCATTCCATGTTCTGTGATGTGACTATTATGCATACTCACAACAGAATGACGATGCTGAGACTATATATTGTGCACTATTTATTGTGAATGTATTGCTAAGCAATGCTGTTGTTCCAAAACCTGAAATCTCTCATACTCTACTGACACAAGACTTCCTTATACTTTTTTAAATTGAAATAATGTGAACTGTATGTGTACAGACTGAATACCCTGTGTTTTTCCCCTTAGCCACCAACGGAGGTGGATGCATTTGCACATAGTCCATTATCTAAAAGCCTGTTCTACGCTTTTCTCTCCTTCTAACTGATCCCACTGCTGATGCAGAGAGTCAGACAGGATCAGTTCATGGTTATTCTGCAGCTGTGCTGTGATGTGCAGAACATACCCAACTAATGGCTGCTCCTGATATCTCTGTGCTTATGTCGAGGACAGACTAGAGATTCGAGGATTGCACCTAGCAATGGTACAAGCTATCCAATGCTTGCATGACCAGCCCAAGAATCTGACGCGCAAACTGTCCAGACTTGTCTGTCTGTTCTGTAAGTGTCTGTGTTAGGCATCTCTTGTCTTGAGTGGCTTGGAGAGAGGTACTTTTTAGCAACCATCTCTTGAAATAGTGTTTCCTGCTGGGAGTGAAGTGGCAGCATCCTGTAACATTCTTTTCTGTCCCTCAGTGGGGTTTACCAGTCGTGCTCAAGACGCTGTAGAGGAGGCTGTCCAAGCCCACTGGAGAGATACCTTTAAGACCATTGCCCATCAAAGAAGGATTCCTGCTTCGGTCCATCTAAGCCCAAACAGAATCTGAGTTACACTATACTCATAAAAAACGAATTCTTTGCCCAAGAACAGTGAGTCTTGGATGGTGCTGCTCAATGCCCTTTTGAGAGGAAAAAAAGGAAAACCTTAAATAATTTGTTCCCACTGCAGGATTTGGCATACTGTTTGGAACACACAACGACTCATTGGCAAAATCCTGGCCAAACATTGGCTTGCCAATTAGCTCTGTGAAGATGTTTCACAGGCCTGTTAGTGAACAGAGCCTCCTCTGGTGGTTCGTGTCCCCTTCATAAGGAGTCTGGCAGCAATAACAGCCTTGTTTAGTGGAGCATTTGGGGTTGGAGAGATGTGGAATAGCATAAGGTGTGGCAGTCAGCCCAGGTTTTTAGGCAAAGTTTTTCTGCTGCCATTGTTGCCTTCTGCAAGGAGGTAAAGATGGAAAGATGGCAGGGATGTATTTTTTGGTGATGTATTAATATCTCACTGCCACCCTGTACTCTGTACTAAGAAGAGGCTCGTATGTGTCACGAATTTCAGAGCAGTGTTGCTGCCCCCCAAACTCCGCTCGATTGTGGACTGGTGGTCATTGATGGCCTACTGTGGAAGCATCTCCCACAGAATCTGACTGAGCTGACTGAGAGGATGTCGGTATGTGTGATCCTAATGCTATCGCCTTTTTGCTCAGTGGTAAGGATAATAAGAATGTGCATTCCTATGATGGTGAAAGCTGTTTGATGGGTCTGTGCATTGCACTATAAAAAAACCTGTGGATGTGGAGGACAGATGCTTGTGATGGCTGGACACTGATGCCAGCCTTGTGTCAGACAGTTCATCTAAAAAGACAGCAAGGATGTAGGAAAGCAGCATTTATTCTGGTTGACTTGTAACATATCAATCAGCCATGTGACGTGGTGTATTGGACTATTCACCCTGTTGCCCTCTGCTGAGCAGTTGTCTGTCTGTCTGCCGCCCTAGAATGGCAGCAGACAGGTGAACCATTGTTGAATCAATGTCACAGCAGGTGATTCAGATCTCATCCTCTATAGGGCCCTTTTAAATGATGCAACCTGTCTGAATAGAACAAAGGCTACATATCATATTCTTTTACTATTTGGAAGCTACTTGAAACCCAGTAGTCTGCTATGAATCACTCAAAGCTAAATTGATTAGTAACAGGAAAAGTAATGCCATTATATTCTTTATGCTCAATCTCTATAGGGTTAAATAGATTCATACTGATTGATTGGCTTACCAATGATCTGGCTGTCTCCCCTGTTACATCACTACCGCAACTTGATCCAGGGTCTCTTAATAATTATTGACAGGCTCTAACCTTCCATTCTTCTCAAAAACTAGAAAGAGTTGTGCATCAGCAGCTTTCAACCCACATATCTAGCAGTAATGTTTTTGAACCTTTTCAAACTGCTTTCAGGGCCTGTCAGTCCACTGAAACTGCACTTGCTGAGGTGATAAATGATCTTCTGCTTACTATGGAGTCAGATTACACCTCTGTGCTTCCCTTACTTGATCTCTGCAGCTTTGGATACCTTGGATCATTGTATACTCTTAGTCCGCCTGGGAAAACCAATTTGACATCTCTGGCCTGGTTCTCACTTATCTGAAAGAATACAGTGTGTTTCCTAGAGGAACACTACATCAGTATTTTCTGATGTGAAATATAGAGTACCCCAGGGCTCAGTTCTTGGCCCTCTGCTTTTCTCTATATGTATATTTCACCTCTTGGCCAAATTACGCACAGTCATGGAATCAGTTTCCACTGTTACACTGATGATACTTAGTTTTATGTTCCTGTAAAAGCATATGAACCTTCTCAAATTAGAGGCCTGCTTGTCTGTCATGAAGAGCTGGATGTCAAAACATTTCCTGCTCCTAGATTCATATAAGGATGCTGGTCATTGGCCTGGCCTGACATAGACACCAGTTTGACCAAGTAGTTACCAACAGTAACACTCAACAACTGTACATTTGATGCTACCCTCTCACTTGTCTTCAAAGTCTTCAAATGGGTCAGAATGCTGCACCTTTTAACTAAATCCAGAATATTTGACCACATTACACCAATTTTAGCTTCCCTTCATTTGCTCCCTATCCATGTCAGATCAGACTTTAAAATGCTTCTCATGACATAAAAAAATCAGAAACGGACAAGCCTCTTCATACCTGTCTGATCTCCTTAAATCTTATATTCCATTCAGTGCTCTTTGCTGTCAGAATACAGAGCTTCTGTCTGTTCCCAGAGTTAAAAAGAAGTCAGCAGGCTGCAGGGCCTTTTCTTATCGTGCCCCTTTCCACTGGAACAACCTCCCTGCTGACATCAGACTGCCTGACTTCATTGAGGGATTTAAATCCAAACTTGAAACTCTTCTTTATGCCTTATCTTCCAGTTAGTGGCTCATTCTTTGATTACTCAGATTGGTCTCGGTCTTCATGGTGCAGAGGAGGTTGTGTGACTGTGGTCCTATCTGTTGGTAGCACCTGGAAGTTGCTCGATGTCCTCTCGGATCATATTCTTCACCATACCGTAAATCTACTTTGTTGTGCTATTCTGTAAACACAACATCTATTGCACATCTGTCCATCCTGGAAGAGTGATCCCTCCTCTGTTGCTCATCCAGAAGTTTGTGATATTGGGCTATAAAAATACTTGACTAAGTATTTATATAAACTTGACTGTATATCCAAATGTTTAGTCAGTCAATCCTTACCTGTGTTCATAGAGCAATGGTTTCTTACACTGTCTTTCTCAATGAATGGTCTGGCATGAATATTGGGATATTACAAAATTAAAGACAATCTATTTTGACACAGTCCATATGCTCATTAGTTTGGTTGTGGCCTATAGTTTGGTTTGACAGCACTGAGCAGGTATTACAAAGGTCCTGTCATATATTGTTTATGTTTTGCTCTCATTTGCACATTACATTTGCATCTGGTGAGTCAACACAATGCAGAAGCTCATTTACACACTATATTCAATATCAGTGCAATGAGCTCTTTGGTTCCATGCATGGTTTCCCTGAATTAATTAGAAGAAGGCAACACTAAGGACTCTTGGCAAATTAATATCATTAGTGTGGAGAATTATGGTGTAATGATCAGCGCCTAGTTTTCTGGACAGTGGTAAAAAAGGACTGAAACTAATGTGATGTAAGTTTATGAGGAAAATAAAACAGACAAAAGAAAGAACATGGACAGGGAGATATGGAATGATAATGTATGTGTGCGATTGTGTGTGTTTGTGTTTATGTGATGACAAAAGTTTGCCTTTTGTTCATATTGTTTTCAACTGAAATTCTGAACTCCAAAAAATATGTTGCTGAGCATATGCTGTGGGGAATTAAATGAAATACGCGTGCTCTGCAACCATGATTAGAAAGATATTGATGAAAAACTCAAGTGAGAAGTAGATGCTGTAGAAGAAACTGACCTTGAACAGACGCAAAATGTTGGCTACCATGATTGACACGGAGCTGGCAGATGCACCAATCACTCCCACCACTCTCTCAGGCTTAGTGATGATGGGCGGCCCTCCGCTGAGACACTTGACATCAGTCGAGTCTTTCTCAATCAGTGCCTGAACAAATGTCAGTGACTGTTCCAGAGCATGGGTGTCCCGGGAGCAGGTGTCCAGTATGCGTGCCCCTAGAGTGATATTAGGCAGCAGCTCATTGTCATTATTAATACGATCCAAGGCAAATAACATGGCCTCCAGCCTGTGGATCCCTTTCTCCTTCTTCAGCTCACCACAGGCTTTGCCGTCATTCCCTCTCGCGTGCACTGGGAACAGTCCACCCAGAGATATGTCCCCATCGATGCGTATTGAATTGAGGTGTGTGTGGCCCGGCATTTTGGGTTTGGCTGCCAAGGCGATCAAGAAATAACAAGCCAGCAGCAACACCCAGCAGCAGACACTTCTATGGCAGCCAATCCACACTCTCTCAAAGCCTCCTCGCAGAGTCATAATGAAAGGCTAAATCCGCATCCAAATACAAATTCAAGTCCTTTGAAAATGACAGAAGAGCGCACGCATATAACCACGCACACATGCAAATGTCCTGAAGGTTAGCTGCAATATTTTTCAGAGCACAGTTGTCTTTAGAAGTCTCTTCTCATGGTTTCTAGCTCTGACACAAACTCGGCAATACTAATTATGCAGCCTCGCTCTCTTTATCTCTTACCCTTTCTTCTTTCCTCTTTGTGTTTCAGTCTTCTCCTGCACCTGTGAGTGGTGGCTACATGCAGTAACTAAACAGTGCACAGTGAGCTGAGACAGAGTCCACAGAGAGCGTTCTCATAAAGCAAGAACAAAGGTGGAAAGTTTGCCTCTCTTCTCTCCTTCTGCTGAACCACTCAGGTGCATTTAGTTTTCCTTCAAGCAGGCAGAATGTCAAGAGATGAGCCAGTGGGCTCCTCAGCGGGCTCCTGAAAAAAGAAAGGAGAGATGTGTGAGACACTGACAATACAAGCAGAAAGAACAACCTCTGCAAATAAAAGGAAATAAAAAATGAAATGGAATCACATTAATGTGATTTTAACAAAAAAAAATTCTATGCAGGGGTTTGCCTTGTATTCATCTACAACACAGATGACATTTGGTCTCTGTTGTGGAGTCTCCTACAAAATCCTACTTATGTCAGTAGATGGGAGATGAGCTGCAGTTTTACTCTCCATATTTTAATTGCTATCATATTCCAAACCACACAGCACACTGGCAGTCTGGCAGTGGACAGTCCCAGAGTTCCAGTCTAGTTTCTAGATCCTAGAATTCAAGCAGAAATAATACCTAGACCATGCACTCCACACAGGAAATCTGTTCTGTGTTGCACCCATGCCTCAACTGCTTTCAGAGCACTGCAATGAATTATTTCTATGTGCCTTGAGCATAACTGATTCACTGCTGCTTGGCACTGTTCCATAGACTTCATAGCCACGCACTGTTCTCCTCTTGTAGATCGTCTCCGGAGTGTTTTACCGAAAAGTTATGAAATACCGTGCTAAATTAAGAGCACATGATTCTGTTAATCAAAGAAGCTCTATTCCTCTGCTCTTTGCATATCAAATCAACAGTGGTGCTGAATACCCCTGTGTTTGTGCATTTTTGTGTGTGTGCATGTGTGCACGTGCAGACATATTCTCTCAACAGTAGGTTGGCTTCCTCCACAGTGCCAGACTAATAGAGCAGTGGATCTGGCCACAGTGGGAGAGGCCTGCAGCTCACTCTCTCTCTCAATTGACCATCAACACACATAACTGTCAGGCTTTACCACATGCTGCTTTTGTATGCTAACATACAGACCCCCGCAATGCTGTAACAGAGGACACAAAGGGCAAAAACTCAGGATCAGAAAGTTGCACTACATTGCAGAAGCTGTCAAACCCATCACTGTGGAGCAGTGATCTTTTGGAGTTATTTTAAAGCAGATGGAGGTGTTGTGGCTTGCAATAATAGCTCTTTCTCTCTAACGCTGAATACATATTTGGTGAACTGTATCATTGAGGTGTCAAGAGATTTGCCACAACTCATGAATTAAAGAGAGCTTTGCCATCTGCTAGTCACGTGTGCGTCTTTGCTTTCTTTAACTTTGGACATCAAATCAAATAATAAAGATGCCCTGTTCTAACACTACATGGTAGCCTGTCTTGTGCTGCTTCTCCCATCCTGCTGGGAACCAAAAGGAGATATTTATATCATCCTGCACAGATCATCCCCTTAAAATATAGCATCCATAATGGATGAAGTCGCTCCAAAACATCTCGTTCTAGGGGAAAGCCTGAGAAGGAAGAAAGGGTGGCTGTGCAGGCTTGGTCTTTTGTAAAAGAGTTGAAAACAGGCAAACAGGTAGAAAAGCACACATGCTAAACTGGGAGACAAGGTAATGATGATGGAGAGACACCTGCTTTTTAACCACAATTAAAAGACCTTTTTTACCAAAGGACCACAAAAAGGGAAATGGTCCATGTTGTATGGGCCATGAACATTTTCCAGAGCATTCTTCACCTTGAAAAGATAAGTAGAATTTATTGCCTCATTTTTGCTTTGGTGGCGTAGCATTATTACGTAGCAATAATACCCACAAATGATCATTTTCCATGAGATCTTAATTGGAGTCTGAAAATTAAGGAGAGGAGCTATGAGGAAGGAATGTGCTTCTCGTTTCAAATCAGGCCCTCCTCCATTATTGTGATTACAAATGAATAAAGCTACGGTTGGGAAAAAATCCACTACACCGCTGAACTAAAAAAGAAGATAAACATCTTGAGTGCTGGACAGCACTCTGGTAACTGAGTCAGGTTTTAGCTGTGACATCTCAGAGATAAAGTCCTCCCTGCCCCTGGAGATCTTGTTGGAAGGGGTGGACAGAAGTGCCCCTTCATTGTCTTCACTCTGCGAAACACTGCATGCACAGTGGCAGCTTTACCAGATGTTTAGTCACAAGGCCCAGATGGGCAGAGCAGATAAACATCAGCTGTCTGCAGAGAGTGGGAGTTCGGGGGAAATTGCAGAATCCTCACAGCAACCGTCTCCCCTCACTGTGACGAGGAGGAACTCCAGCTTCCTCTGCACTCGACCACACTCCCCTGCTGCTGTGTGCGCTGCCAGATTGATGGCTGATAGAGCTAAAGGGTTTACTCCAGACAAGATTTCACGAACATAGAATTACTCATTACTTTAGAATAAACTTTTGATACAGTTTTTTTTTTTTTTTTTGTTTGTTTGATTGTTTGTTTTTTACGGTCTGTCTAGAATTCAAGAGACAAAGAAGCCCTTTTATGTCCGCATTGTGCACTTGCACATAAATGCATAATGGTGATTAATTAAAGTTAAATTAATCACTGTTAAAATCTGCCTGTTTACATTGTACAACAAATTAATCAGAGTTGCAACAGTAAATAGCCAATAAAGCCGTCTCTCCAGTTAGCGTCTCACAAATGTTCAGTTAATTTACAAGATGTTTTGCACTTTAAATTGGCTTCAAGGAAGGAGAAAGTAAATATGTGGGTGAGCATGGAGGAAACAGTTATTTCAGGTCATTTCATGCTTTCCTCAGATGTGCACATGGTATTAAAATGTCAGTGATAAATCAAATGATCACATGACAGTTGTGGAGGAAGGTGTACATAATGCATTAGATTACTGCATGTCTCTGGATTTTTTTTCTTACTTTCTTTTATTCATTTATGTATTTATTTTATTTTGGCTCTTTTTCAGCAACACCACCCGCACCCTCGCCTGACATATAATTGGTTGCAATATACTTGAATTTGTTGCAAGCATGGAAAAGTTTAATGCCCACTAGGGAATTTCTCTTGGGGATATAACAAAGTATTTGAGAGCTGGAAAAAGATTAAATGCTCAAATGAAGGGACACATAAGAACCGCCTCAAAAAGAGTTAAGAAAAGTACAGATCTTTTCTCTGCCATCTGATCAAAGATTCCCGATAGCAATTCTAAATTTTGAAACAGGTGTTAGCTACTTGCCAACCATCACCAAGCCAAGCAAACTTCCATCAAGCCAGACTGCTTCAGAGGTTACTCAGCCAATAATTAGCTTCTGCCTTGGAATACATATATATATATATATATATATATATATATATATATATATATATATATATATATATATTTTTTTTTTTTTTTTTTTTTTTTTTGTCTCAATATTTAAACCAAGACTGGTTTTAGTTTTAGCTTGAGATTCACTTCACATTGTATATAAGACAAGACAGCACAGTGGTTGTGACAACCGCACTCGACCACATCCTCCCACTCTGAACCTTCATTGACAGTTTAAATGCTGCTCTTAATCATGTGAATAAATCTCAGTTATGGTTCATAGCATCAAGTATCATATCAATCATCATATTTATAGTTTAAACAAACAACAACAGTAAAAGTCTTGAATTTGTAGCAGTTATTGTCTCCTGTGCAACAAGAATTTTGATGCATGTCGTAGACTAAGCTTTAACATTTGAACCAGGCAATAACACCCAAAGGTGCAGCTGATGTCTGCATCCACAAAGATCTTACAATGTTTAGAGCCATGCAACCAAGCAAACTAGCATAAAAAAGGTAATTTTCAGAAATACTTAATAATCTGTACAGAAAATACGAGTGCTGCAAGTGTGCAACCTTTTAAAATTATTTGATGGTGTGATGTTTTGCTGTTTTATTCATTCTGTCTAAACTCTGAAAAACAGCAGAGAAATAAAGCGAGACACACCCCTCATTTCTACATCCTGTCTTCTCTGCAAAGCCTCACAATGACATGCGTCCTGCTAATAGGTCCATCAGAGTGGAGCGGGCCACCATTTGACAGTGATGTCCTAATCCGACAGGGAGCTGCTGTTTCGGCCGTTATGCTTCAGCAGAGGAGATACTTTGGCCCAAAAGGCCAAGATGATCACAGCAGAGAATGGAAATAGAGTCCTCAGTAGAGGGAGTATTACACTGCCTGCATGTCTGTCTGCTGGTCTGTTAAAGATATATATATATATAATTTTTGCAGCTTCAGAATGGTTGCTTACTCATATTTCTATGTAAACTTTTTTGTGTGCATAATCAGGAATTTAAATGTACCTGCATGTGAGAAAAA
Organism: Trachinotus anak; assembly: GCF_046630095.1. Lineage (NCBI taxonomy): Eukaryota > Metazoa > Chordata > Actinopteri > Carangiformes > Carangidae > Trachinotus > Trachinotus anak. Next base: position 20,777,079 of record NW_027273855.1, on the reverse strand, counting down.
AAGGAAGGCTGAGGAAAGTCGAAATCTATGCAGCAGCTTCTTGTGACTCAGTGCACAGCTCTTTTAAGATAATTGTCATTTTAACGTTGTCTTATTTTAAAATTCCAGAAATCTATCAGAGGAGAGAACTGTAATGTTCAGCCTTCTTTGTACCTTTTTTTCTGTGACACTGACAGTTTCTGCTGAAATAGAAAAGAAAAAGGAGCTTCATTATTATTTCCATCACACTGATGAGTGTGACCATTGTTTTTAGACAATAAAGGCGTTGGGAAGAAACCTGTCCTCATTGCCAATGAGAGTAGTGACAGATCCTCTAAAAGCAGTGACTCACTGGCTGTAGTATTTGAGAATAATGCAGTTTATTTACACCTCTGTATATTGTAGGACTTGATTTGAGGGATATTCATGCTCTAGGTTTTGGAACTACAGCCTATATTTGTTCATATTTTGTCACATTGGCACCATTACAAGTTTGCTGAAGTAGCTGTTAGAAGTGTCTGTTTGCAGTGCTGCCATGGACGTACAGAAAACTGTCACTGTATTATTTTCATATTGAAGTAAATTTTTTAAAAAGTGATGATTCTCAGGCAAGTTCTGGATTTATAAGATGCGTCTTTTTTCTCAGATTTATGGATGTTTATTTAAGATGGATGTTGGACATTTGTGATAACTTCTAGAAGCATAAATCACACTGAATCTAAAAATATGCGTCACAGGTCTCTGTGCTCAGATTTGAGTTATGAGTCTGAGAATTGTGTCTGGGCTGATCTGCAGTTCTAGACAACAGAATGATCTGCAATGCAAAATTGTTTTTCTTTAAGAGTTTGTATCAAATGTTACACAAATCTCAAATTGTATTCGGAGCCAGTGTCACCTTAGTTCTGTGTGAAATGTTCCTTGTATGATGAGTCATATTCAAGGTATTGAAGACAAAAACAAGGCTGCAGGGACACAGGAGGTGCTTGACAAAATTGAACAACAGAAGAGAGTGTGCAGAAAGCTTCATTACATGCATTGTAACTCTACATACAATTTCCATAACAGACACCCTCTCCCCCACCTACCCCACCCCACACCACCCCCACTTCTCTAAGGTAATTCCCCTTGTCTACATTACCTTCTTCTCCAGGACACTGTCCATTAGCTCGCTCTACCAGAGCTGGAGATATTAGAGCCGATTGATATTCACTCATTAACACTTTCTTCATGCAAAATGCAGATTCCATTAACAAACAGTCTGTGTTGCTGCCCTGGGCTCCTAATATAGAAGAGCCAACGGGGAAAATGATTCAAGACCTCTGTGGAGAACATCTGATGGTGAAAATGCAGAATGGGACGAAAGAGATCTCTTAAAAGAGAATAATGACATTAAACATTCACAAGCCTATTTCTTGTTTTTATACTCTACATCACTAATGCTATGGTATCCATGTTATTGAAAATATTCTCAAATGTGATTCATTTTAGTTAAAATTTACAAATCTATTAAGATAGGCTGCATGCAAACAGAGAACAAAAAAGAAGCAGTATACACTGTTAGAATAAATATTTTCCTCTCAGCTGGAACCCCTTTATTGCCTCTGTAGATCAGGGCGACAGAAATGAATCACAGAATTGAGCCGTTGGTCAGATGCAATGCCTCTTTATACAGATTCTGTGCTACATGATGCAGTTTCCTCCATCCACAGTTTTAAACCATGTCTCCTCCCCACTGCATGTATGTAAAATGTGAATTATTCATGGCCACATCCTTCACACCTATGTCAACATATGCGGAATTAATGGTAGAAAGATCGTAGGGGGGGGGGGAAAGAATTGACTTTGTCCTGGTGTTTCCTTTATTTCTCATTCAAGATTTTTTTTTTCTTGAGAGAGAGAGAGCGAGAGAGATGAGAAATGTGTGTATGAGAGGCAGTGAAGCAATGAACAAGAGGCACTGGCTGAAGCTTTGTGTGTGTCCCACTTTGCTTGAACTAATTTTTCATGTCGCTCCACAGTTTACAACATCAACACACAAAAAGCGCCCTTTGAGCTTTGCTAGCCAAGTGCAGTAGTTCGTAAATGCTTGAATCATAATGCTCTAAATGTGCCAAATGAGACAGACTTAAGCAGTGGACACGAAGAAGAACTATATAAATTGCTCCTTGTTTGCATCATGACTCAGAAAGAAATCCTAATGTAGACTCACAAGTGGCGGCATGGTATTGCAGTGGTTAGCGCTGTCACCTCACAGAAGGTTCTGGGTTCAAACCCCGGGCCTGGGGCCCTTCTGTGTGGAGTTTGCATGTTCTCCCCGTGTCTGTGTGGGTCCCCTCCAGGTACTCCAGCTTCCAAAGACATGCACGTTGGGTTGATTGATGACTCTAAATTGCCCATAGGTGTGTGAGTGAGTGTGTGTGTGGTTGTCTGTCTCTGTGTGTCAGCCCTGTGATAGACTGGTGACTTGTCCAGGGTCTACCCCGCCCTCGCCCAATGTCAGCTGGGATTGGCTCCAGAGCCCCCCACGACCTGCTTTCTGATAAGCGGTATGGAAAATGAATGAATGAATGAATGACTCACAAGTCTAAACCGCATTAGTACAACAATAATGTACATGTTGAACAACCATGCTGCTCCACATGTGGCTCTTGATTTGCCCGGGTCCCCAACCAAGTGAGAATGAATGCAGCTGATCGAAGCGATTGATAGTCAAGCCAGATGATGCTGTGACACATCGATCCTTCAGATCGATACACTAGTGTCATACATGGTGGGATGAAAGATCAAAGAGATGGGAATGAAACATAATGTATTGTCAAAATAAGAGGGAGACCTAAAAATTTGAATTTATTTTTCACAGTAAGGGCTGAGCGTAGGACTATTTAGAAACTAATTTAATCATGCACAACCATTCTTAGGCAGGATGTCCATCTTTTCATTTCAGGTACATTTCAGCCTGTATATATTTCCTACACCAAGTGGGAATTGGATAGCTATGGTTCTGAATAAAACAACAACAGAGCTAAAGACAAAGATAAGAGGCAGATTTCTTTCAAGCTTGATCACTAGAATGAAACACCTCCTGTGTCTGCTGCACAGAAATCAAACGAAGGAAGACTGTGGAAGCTGCCATGCAAAGCGCCCTCTGAATCCCGTAAATCTCTCCCCAAGAGCAGCGCAGTAATAGTCAAGTAATAGCTGGCTAACAGTGCTGAGCACATTTCAGAGTGTGCAGAGGAGATAGTTTTGTCACAGAAAGCAAATGCTACAAGTACACCTCCCTCAGTGGTGACAATAGGGCGGCAAAGACGTGTTTGTGAGGAATCACATATTTCAAATCACACATTGAGCTTCTAAGTATAGCCCGGGCTTATCTGTGCTCCTGGAGACAGAAGCTATGAATACTGCATCCCTCCAGTTGCTGCCATTCTGTCAAAGAGGGTTTCAATGTTGAGGCATGCTTGAATGGATAAAGTGGAATTTTTATCATGAGACACCACCATTCACTTCTCTCGTGCATTCCTTTACATGCAAATATGGGGATGCATGGGGGGGCGGGCGCTGACTGGTCCCGAAGGGCTCAAAGGCAACATTACATTTGAAGATATGAAGGGAGAATGAGCGCATTAGAAGCTCCCAAATCTTTCCTGAAAACTTTATACATCAGAAAGTGATGTATGATTGTCTCCAACAGCCAAAGTCTCAGTTTAAAATGAGGTCTAAGTGTTCAACAGGGGAGCCGGGGTGGGAGGCAGCCTGTTTACAGTGTCTGTTTCAGCTGATAGATCTCAGTTGTGATTTCTACTTTATTCTTTTAACCAAAGACTTACAGCCAAGACCTGATAAAGGCAGGCAAACTGGGCTCTGTCAGTCCAGAGAGGCACAGTTCTGCATCCCTGCCATGATTTCACTGTTGAACACCTGGTCCTCATTTTCACTGGCACTGTCACTGGAGGAGATAATCATACATCACTCTCTGAGATGCTGTGTTTTCAGGATATGTAGAGTGAGCTCCGCACCCAAACAGCACAGTGCCAGTTTCTGCCAGATGGGTGTGGTTTCCACACCATTTACATTTAGCTCACAGGATGGCCTCCTGTGATGGCCTGAAACAGTGGCACTTCCATGTGAAGTAAAGAAAGGCAAAAAACTGCAGAATGATTCACATGGAATAATCCAAATTTGAGATTATTATCTTTTCTCAACATTTGTAAATTGCCCAAAGAAGAATGTACACTTTAAAATTAGTCAGGGTTGTCTGTGGCCTTACAGACAGATCTACAACATTTTAATATGTTGCCCTTCCTGATATTTATGATATTTATCTGATACTTAATGCAGCTTGTTTCCCTCAAGAAGTCTACCCGCAGCTTTAGCAACCTTACCTGCCACTGTTTAATGATTTTGTTTGATTGTCAGCCAGGATTTAATATAATACCTGCCACTCGTTCTTCTAAGTGGCTTTTCCCCACCCCTGTCACTACACAGCATGCCAAGGCCAGAAGACCTTGCCAGTGTACCACATGCTGTGTAGTGACAGGGGTGGGGAAAAGCCACTTAGAGAACGAGTGGCAGGTATTATATTTAATCCCTATCAGCTAAGAATCAAACAAAATGATTAAACAGTGGCAGATAGGGTGGATAAAGCTGTGGGAAGATGTCTTGGGGTAAACTAGCTGCATTAAGTATCAGGTGAATATCATAGATATCAGGTAGGGCAACATATTAAAATGTTTTAGCTCCATCTATAAGGCCACAGGAAACTGATTGATGTCAAAGTGTACATTCATTTTTAAGCAACTAAATATTGACAATAATGGCAATTGTTGGACTTGAATGTGTGTCAGGACATCACAGCAGCAGGACCTTAATAACACGTTTCTCTCCCAGTGCACAGAGCAAAGCACTGATGCTCATGTTTCACTTGTCCTCTGTACAAGAGCTCAGCTGAACTCTCAGGAAATTTAATCTGTAGGGATGTTCCTACCCTGTGATTTTAATTTCTTTATTTCCATATTTATCAGTTTTACTGTTTCCCTTTTCAGCAAGATCAAAAACAATAGTGTTTTTATTGATTTTAATGCTTCTCTATATCTATCTGTTGTTTTACTGATTCTAGTATACCTGCACTTGTTGTCTGCAGTGTTTAGTAACCTTTGCTGCAAAAGTCATCACCCCTACTGAGGACAATGAAATTAGAGAGGAAGTTGATGGACTGCTCATAGACTCACATGGAGACTCTTGCTATTCTCATAAAGGAAGGGCAACTGATGTATTACTTGAATTAAATTGTTATGTTTTGAAAGAAACCTTCTTAGTAGTAAATTGAACATATCTACAAAGTTGCTAAATTTTCATTTTGAACACATCAGTATGGATTTGTTTAACACGAAATATTTAAGGAAAGGTTCGACTTACTGGGGAATACACTTTTTTGCTTTCACCAGTAATCTACTGGTGTCCCCCACTAGTTGCCAGGCAACTGATCCCAACAAAGAAATAGTCCAACACATAACCCAATGTAAAACAGTGATGTGTTTGTTTTTACTCTTGGGTTTTTGTAGAGATTAAAGAAATGAGATATAACACGTTAATTAGGAAGTCTTAGAGGTGCTAAGCTCATCTCAACCGCCTCCCTTTGACTGTTGTGCAGTGCAAGAATATGGAGTATGAGGACTTCAAAAAACCGCTACCAGTGAACATAATTCAAACGGCAATTACATTTCTTCTAATATAGATAGGGAGAAACATTTAGTATCTGCATGTAATTTTTAAGGAAGCCAGGTTGCAGTAAAATAGTTGTAGTTATGTACATCTTCCCAAAAAATATGAAACCCTCCAAAATAATTTCCATTGGTCAGGCTTCTGTGGACAAGATGTTCACACGGATTGCACCGTATTGTGGTACGGTAACCCCATGCTACGTTGTGTTATGCAATGGTGTACTGATGTTGAGCTACTGGAATATCAGGCGACACACTCCTGAGCTCATATCAAAGGTCCCTGTCAACATCACAATCAGTATCCTTTCAGGCACACTCACTTCCTCATGCTGTCATCTTTCCTTTTTACTGGTATCATTACTTACAAAAACTAGAGAGCAGAGCCCAGCTTACTTATTGCTATCTGCCAACACTGAAATCGCTCCTCTATTTTGCTATTCATCTCTTCTTAGAGGGAACTATCTAGCTTCAAAGGGTAGCTAGTCCGCCTTTGGTCTGATGACATGAATTTAATCCCCAGACTAAAGATTGTATAAAAGTGATTTTGTTGCCCTTCTTCATCTTGTCAAATGTGCATGCTGGGCAGCTGGAGTGTGGCTGAAAGACCATGTTATGGGTCTGCCAAGAGGAGTGGAACTGAGAGCTAAATACAGGAATACAAACAGTGAATCAAAGGGTATTAGGTTGTAAGCTTTGCATCATGGATAATTGGGTTGCCAGTGCACACTTAAGCCATATTTTGTGATTCTTGGCAGAAAGTGCCTTGCAAACCATAGAGGTACAGTAGAGCGCTACAGTCAAATAGAGCTTGATGATTGTTACAGTCAAAGAAATGTTACAGCAGCTTGGAAACAGTGTTTGTGTATTATCCAAATGAGCATAGAATAGAAGCAAATCACAAAAGCATTAAAAGCAAGTTTAATATTTTGTCACCGCTTCATCTGTTGTGTCCCTTTGGCATCCTCCTCTTTGTAGCCTTCCCCTAACCATTTTCTGTCTTATTCATGTTTTCCTAGCAGTTATTTCCTGTACTCAGTTGGCAGTTTGATGATGGTGTGGAGGAGTTGTCTTTTTCGTTTACTGCTTTACGATCCTGCTGTTGTGTAGTCTTTCAAGACTATAACCATGATTAACGGCTATGCAAATACACCTCACTTGACTTTGTGAACGCAAAATCTGAAATGTGACCTTACAAAATCTATTCGGTTGGAGAGGAACTGTAATATGTCACGAAAGATAAACACATCTCCCAAGATACATACATCTCTCAGAGAAGGTCCAGCACATGGCTTTGGGTCAATGACCGTGAGCTTAGCCGCAGGGCTTCTGACCTGTTTCATCAGAGGCCTCTGACCTGTTCTGCTATAGATGCTCTTTAAGGAGTGAGAAATAACTACCCTCTCAGACTCTATCCTGTAGCAGCTCTTTCCAAGGAGCTTTGAATCAGTGGCATTGAGCTGCAGTGACTGAAGGTGTTATTGGCCAACTGAAACATGATGAGGCCCTGTCCAGTTGTCCATCAATCCCACCAGAGCTCAGTGTTCAAAGCCAGCTAGCTTAACACAGTCTATATGCTGCATGCTCAGAGTAACTGTGACCTAATGCAAGAATACAACTAACATTGCTTTTAATGCTGTATTTGCCATGTCAAAACGTGACTCAAACACTGTTGTCTGCCTTTACATTACTAATACTCTGGAGTTTACACACAGTTTTGTGCTGGTACTTCATTGCAAGATACATTTCATATATTTAGAGCTGAAGCAATTAGGCAGTTGATTAAACAGTCTGATCTGATATGTGCTATGTGTAAGTATTTTAATTTGAAACATTCAAAAATGATTGACAGAATGTGAAGAAATAACAGTTGATATTATGTCAAAGATTACGTATTGTGTTTCAGAGATATCAACTGAAGTTAGCATGCTAACCAGCTATCCTTCGTCTGTCCCGTCTTGTAATTCCACTTTGTACCTCAAGAGCCGATAGTGGGTCACTGTAGCACCCAGTGTACCCTCAGTCCGACATGAGTGAATGAATAAGTAGTAACTGTAATTGCAATTGTAATTGTAGTAACAATAACCGAAGAAAACAACCTCCCAGTTTATACATTTTTTTTATAAGTTTCTTCTATTTCTTTTCCGTGTGGGTAGATAAGGTAAATGTACAGATGTAAGGTAAATCTGCGTGGAAACACGATTTCCCAATCCATGCAGGTTTGGCAACATGTCAACAACTGCCCTATGCTGAGGTTAGATTTATTCAAGCTAATGTTAGCTCAGTGTGAGGCTTGGTTGTGAGTGGTCAGTGACCCCAGTCCTGGAACTTGCACACAGCACATTCTCATGCACACCCCACAAATGATGGGTACACAGACAGGGCCAGTAAAAGCTTCAAGGATTTTTTCATGTCCCACTGGCCCACTGGGCTTTGTCCTGGTGAGTCTGACTATGGCACAGGCGAAAAGGTTCAGGGAGGAGGGACCAATGTGTTTATTTCCTTGTTTGTTACAGAAAGGGTGGACACCCCAACTTTCTTTAGCTTAATATGCTACCCCCTATTTGTTTGGAGTATGAATTTAACAGTTGGCCAATTCCTCAACATTAACCCTTTAATCAAGATTGAAAAGAATAATTTGTTGCAGCTCTAAATATACCGACACCTCAATTAGGCTCTTTTCAGCATGGTTAGGTGAGACAAATCAACTCAACCTTAACTTTATTATTATCCCTAAGAAAATTTGGTTTTCAGCCTGGAATTAAACATATTGATCATGGGATGATTAGTCAATGACTATTAGCAACATAATCTATAGTCACAAACATCACAGCATTACAAATAAAAATAGAAGAATATGAAAATATGAGAAAGAAATTATCTTAATGAGTGTACTTTAAATCATTAAATTAATTAATAACCACCATAAAAAATACTGGTATGATAGAGAGGTTCATGGCTGAGATGACTCATTGCTCTCTCCTGCCGACAGCAATAAAATGGAAAGCGTGTACACCATGTCAGTACACAGTAACAGTAGATACTCTGGCCCAGCCATGTGCGTCCTTTGTGGCTTTCAGCAAGAAACATATTTGAGTGCAGGTTTCTTCTTCCTGTGTAGTCTCAGTGCTGTTAAATCCTTGTGTCTGAACCTCAAGGTCTGTGTCTCATCAACAACATTTTCGCAGGGATAAAAGAAGGCACCTTCAATTCAGGGTCCTCACATACTTTTAAATTTCAAATGCTATGATTCTCCTCTCTCTTTCTGCAGTATCCATATTTGCAGGCTCGCTGTGTGCATGTTGGGTTTTTACGAGTGAATATGACCTATTATTTATTTATTCTCCGCTTTATTTTGTAATTTTCACAGCCTCTTTAGTTGTCTTCATCCTTCCCCTCAGTGTCTTTCATTAAATTCTTAGCAGATAGTGAGAGGATACACGCCTCCCTCTGTAGCACAGCTTTGCATGAACCAAGCTAACTTTGTGTAAGGCAGTCCTTTAAGTGAAGCGTGGAACCTGATAATTGTTCCTTTCATCTGTCTTGTTAATTCTTGGATCAAAGGAGATGAGGCAGAGCATGAATGGCACAATGATTGCAAACCACAGCTTGGAGCTGGGCTTGGATGAGGTTAGCAGCCCCACAACACTGCCATCTGCGCCTGGAGATCAAGGCAACATCTAGGCAAAACATGTTTGTGAGAACTGTTTCATGTCCATCATTGAGACTACAACAAAGCTCTTACCGATTGTCTTCAAAGATGCTAAAATAGTGTTAAAGCAAACCCCTGTACAAGTTTCCAGGCCTTGCATGGGCCTCTGCAGTCATCTTACATCGCTGAATTAAAAATTTTTGTTCTAGTAATTGTGGTTAAAAATTAATGCAGGTTTTGAGAGCCAGTCTACTGCTAGCATTCATCATCTTCTGACAGGTTCCCCTGAAGATTAAGCATTCACCCTGAACGCCAGAGGAAAATAGGGAGGAGCCCAGATGAGAAACAGGGTCATTAACTTGAGGCTCCTCAGCGGAAATAGGTGTCTGATTGAGCAATTGGGATTTTCTGAGAAGAAAGCTTTGAAAAAGACTTTGATCCATAAAGGGGTCTCGTAAAAGATTTGTATGCATATCTTTGTAAAATAAGACAGCTGGATACTGGGTAATCCTGTGGTGAAGATTAATACATAAGTATTATTTGTCTTCTTCTTTTGGTCTTGGATGAGAAGACAAAGGCAGATCACTAAGCACTGTACACACCCCGGATAACTACCCAGGATAACTTTTTGTTATCTGGCTTAACTGAACTTAACATTGTCACTGGTTATCAACTGGTTCAGTTAACCTTGGGTTTACCTTTCCAGCTACAAGCACATGCATGTTAAAAAGGCAGAGCTTTTAATTATATGCAGCATCATCAGAACAATGAATGAAGTACTTAACATATTACTGGACACCGTAGTTGATGACTGATGAGGTCAGTCTGACTGAAATGTTCCTTTATAATCATGGGAAATATTTAAGAGTATGTGGATAATTCTTTTTTTTTTTTTTTAAATAAAAGGCATCAGAATGTTTAGTTTTTATTTCCAGTTCCCATCACAGAGTCTCCTCATGTTATTCTGAGCTGCAGTGATGAAGAAGAGATTAAAAGCATCAACACTGTCAGGAATCCTATCGGGATTAAATAATCTTTGTACAATTAAAATGAAGCTATAATAGTTTTTATGTAGTTATTTAGTGTGATAAACTCTCCGATGACAGCAATGTAAACTGGTTGCTTCACTTTATAGAGTCCCTCACACTTTGCACAATCCTGATATATTGATATGTACAATCCCAAATGTTTCTGTTCTAGGTTTGATTCTCATATTAAAGATCAATATCTAAACTCTATAATTTGGAGTAAATATCATCTTTATCATCATCAACAGGGACACAGTAGAAAGTAACTATGCTATCACCTGGATCTAGTCTAAATAATACCCAGTTGATAGTTCTCCCTCCACCTGTCATAGTCTTACGCAAACCACAGTTTTATAAATGTGTGAGCCACTGAACAGTGTTCACATTGATGATGGTTGATCATGAATGTAGTTTTGTGTTGAAATTTTTCAGTTCTCGGAACAGCAACAATGCTGCTGTGTGTGGGAGGACTGTGAGGTACTGTGGCAACACCACAAACCTTGTTAAGCATCTGAGATTTAATCACAATACAGAATATGATTGTGCAGTGGCAGTCTGAAGAAGGTGAGAGGTGCTGCTAGGGCGAGACAGACTTCACTCACCAAGTCATTTGGCATTGACAGGTACAGAGAGAGAGTGTGTGCTATTGGCAATATGTATCACTGTCACTGACTGTGGGAAAGTGATTCATGTCTGTCTAGGCATCAGTTTGTGCATTGACGTTCAAACAAATGGAGTTCCTGCCATTCTTAAAAACGCAGAATGCCATTCCATTCAAATTGATTTAAATATGCCAGCTAATTAAATAAATATGGCCATAAAGTAAACAACAAAATAAATAAATGCTACAATAAATAGTTATATAAAGATCAGGGCTGCAACTTTTCAGTTCAGCTTTGAGTGAGATTTGTGTCCCTGTACCTCACATTGATTCAATAAAATATTTATTTTATTTTGGATTGCTATTTTCAAAGCCCTGGATGCTGAAATGGCTGTTTCATTGTCAGTTCTCTGTATATTTTAATCACACTTCTGTATACATTTTAAATTATTTACTTTACAGGCAACAAACGTAACCTTACTAAATGTGGGCCTATGAGCAGCCAACGATGTTCACCGACCCAGTCTCATTTGTTTTGACTGACAGCTGACAGATTTTTTCAAAATATAGGTGTTGACTAATTTATGCATTTATTATGGCCTGTATTTATTTCATTATGTATTCTGCTGCCATTTTTTTATTTCAATATGAATAACATGGTGTTCTATATAAAACGGCAAGCCTCTGTAACCTGTTGAGTCCTCTCCCTGTAGTGTGTTTTGTAAAAAATATTGGTATCATATTGGTATCAGAGATACCAGCCTGGATTTTACTTGGTAACGGATCAAGAAGGAAATCAGTGGTATCGCACATTACTATCCTGCACACTGGTATTAGCTGGAAGCATCCCAAATACAGAAAAATAATAAGAGGAAAATAAAATAAATACAGGCAGCAGGCAAGGTCTCTGCTGATAAATACACCGCCATACACAGTGGGTCATGTGTGATGATTGAGAGTGATTACTTTTGTATGAGTTTATACAATGTTTCTAGGAAAGTCTTGCATCTAAGACCTGGATTTCAGAAGCACTGTCCCCAAGTCTACCCTCAAACATTTATCTTATTCATTCTTTCTCTAACATTTTTTGGTCTGCCTGAAACCTTTTAGTCTGAGTACCTTAGCAAACAAAATATAATGTCTAAAAATGTATATAAAGGAGTCATGTTGCAAGCATTTTTCAACAGGGTAATTAGAAAAAGAGCACTATTTGTACAATCTGTACTTTGTACAATTATGTACATTTACCTCAAGTAATAAAGATGTACAATACTAAGAAAAAAATGTTCTTGTTAGAAAAACTTCTAACTCTCACTGTTGGTTTGCAAAGGGTATAAACATAACACAACTGGGTCCCACTGACTAAAACAGTCTCCAGGACATGATCCCTCACTGGCTTCTCACTTGGGGACATGACCATTCATGTTTAATGGAGCTAAGCCAGAATCACAACCCCCGTTAAATAAACCAGGGTCTCAACAGTGGTGCACAGGCCTAACTAACTAACCAACCAACCGGTAACTGTACTTTCAGCCTGATGTAGTGTACAGCTATCAGCCCATACTTTTTGCCCTAATCGTGGGTCAAAAGATAAGATGTTCATCTAAACCCATTATGTGCCTATTATTGTAGATCTGTGAAAAATGTACCTTTCAGTATGGAAATGTACTTGTCCTGTATCTCTATTTTTGAGTGCGTAGGTTAGCTCAGCATGAATGCTCTTTTTCAGCTACGCCCCACTGCACGCTCTCACAGTGGCACACAGTCACAGCTGGAGGCTGCAGAGTGCGCGCACAGCTTTATCCATCGGTCACTGAGAAGCCCCAGTGGAGCTGTTGCCTTTGACTCACAGCTCTCACTACGACTGAGAGTAAAACCTTAACAAAACAACTTCACTCAGAAGTTTTCACACCTTTCTTTTTGTTTGTCTAGATGGGACACAGCTAAAATGATTGTGACACATTCTGTAATTTGTTTTGAAAATAGCCTGATTTCTAATACTGGTGCCTAAATTTAAAACAGCCATTACAGTGACTATCAGTATTATACTCATGTGTGTTCTTGTGTTCAGTGGACAAGGAGATCAGATTGCTTGTTCTCCGCAGACACAGAGACAAACACTTTCAGACTGAAACGAAAACCTACAGGCAGTTTCGACTTTCCAGTTCACCTAACCTGCATGTCTTTGCAAACACGACACAAAGGTAGCATCATCAACAACACCACTAGTCCGCAGTTAGTGGAAATCAAAGCTCCTCTGTGGAGTTTTAACCACTAACAGCGACATGGAGCAGTGTGATGATGAGGCAGCCCTGGTTTGTTTGTTTTGTTTCCAGCTTGTGTCCTACCAGCACACGAGGACGCATATATACATGCTCAAGCAGGTGATGCACATTACTGCCTAGCATACAAGCCATATGGTGTTTATTACACTGAGTGACAATTGGTGGCAGTAATGCGTCACAAAATGTACTTGTGGAAGGTGGTGAAGAAGTAAACTGCTGGCCTACACACACGATGCAGGTTTGGAACCATTCAAATAATCGCTTTCACAAATGTTTTATAAGGGAAGGAAACGCATTCAACGCATTTGTTAAGCCACGAGGACACACTGCAATACAAAGCATTTGGTCTGAAATAACACTTCACAGAGTACCTTTAAAATATGGCAGATTTTCCTCAGAATACATGCATGTAATACAGCAGAGAATTTAACCATACATGACTTTACATTTTGAATAAATTTACACTATCATTGGACATTGCAAACCAGTCACATAATGTATAAAGGACTGTGGCCACTCTGGCCTTGTTTTTTAATATACTGCACTGTATATGCACCGCATGTCTTGTTGCTAATAAAGGTCCTGTCAAGCACCATCTATGTTTGCCGGGGGGCTGCTTTGCTGTGCCAGTGCATAATTGTACAGGTCTCCCTTGTCAGCTCTCCAAAGCTCCCTGGGCTCGACATGAGACATCACAGCAAGAGAACAAGGGTCACAACCACTCGACATATCATTAATCACAGAATCTGTGGGTTTTAGCCTGGGATTATCCATCCCTAGGGGGGCTGAGTCAGTTATGGAGTCCCCCTTAGGTGCTGCAGCTAGAGGGAAATGTCAGTCTGGTGGTGCCTGATAGACTCAGCCCCGGTTGAGGCAATCTGCAGAGAGGATGAAAGGGCTGGAACATTGATTTCAGTTCAAGAAGCAGGTGGGAGGAAAAAGGAATATGAACAAGTCAGAAAAGCCTTCAAACTAGCAGTCTATCCCCAGTTGAGGGAAATGTAGTCAGATAAAGTGTGGCAATGCCCATGTGGGTGTAGAGAAGAAAAAACTCTGGAGTGAAAATGATTCGGGTCACTTTCTCGCCTCTTATGATTACTTCTCCTTCTTTCATCCGTTCACCTTATATTTTGAAATCAGGGGGTCTAGTAGTAAAACACATAATAGCCCTGGTAAAACCCTCTTGTGTGGCGAGGTATTTCTGTAGAATTTTGTTTGTGAACATTTTATTATGTGCATTCATTTTCATGAATTCATAAATGTAAGTGAAACACAAACAGACACCATGATCAGGATTAAACAGGTAAACATATTAAGAGAGACTTATGATTCTGAGCTACTTTCATTACAGAACTGTTCTTTTCTTAATGCTCTCCTCTGAAGGTCCTAGTTTTCTACCCAGTAAAATACTGCACAGTATAAGTGTCATATTTAAATTAATCCTTGCTGTATCACCCAGCACACTGACCAGGGGGTTGCAGGCCTATTCAATGAGTTGCCTGGGACATGGAGAACAGGTGCCCAGTTGTCCGACCCCACCCATTAAAGAAAGAAGGGGTGGGGGGGTGGCGGGTCAACTGCCCCCAAGGCTGTTGTCTTAACCTGCCTGATTAATGGTGCATTAACGAGATGGCAGGTCTTTGAGCACATCACGACTCTCACATTGCCTCTGAATTATTAATGCCAGCACAAAGAGCCTGTTTAATGAGCCAGAACTCTCTCATGGATGTTGATTAGGCGTGCAGTGGGTGTAAAGGCTCACCCTTCTGGTATCTACCCTCCAGGTGGATGACATTTTTTTTGTATTTGCTTTTGGATAAGATGTATATTTTGGGGGGCAATTTCGTCTTTATCAACCAGAGTTTGAGACAAAGTCCTCTCAAGTACATCAAGTACATTGGGTAAATATGATGCCATAGCGAGCAGCCGGTTAGCTTAGCTCAACTTGGAACTGGAAACGGGGAGGAACAGCTAGTCTGGCTAACAAACTCCATCTACCAACACCTCTAAAGTTCATTAACTAGTTAATTATATCTCATTTATTGAATCCCCACAAAGTCACTGGACAAGACATTGTTGGGCCAACACAACCTTTAAAAAATATTTTTTACAGTTTGGTTTTTGTTGAGATTAAACAAATACAACATAACATTTTGAATAGTAAGCTTTAGATGTACTGGTAGATGGACATTGTTACCTTCAAACTTTATTTAAGATAAGCAACCATCTCCTGACTCCAGCTTTATATTCAATAAAAGTTTTACATTCAAAAAGATTGATTTTGATCCACCTACCAAACGTTTTGCAAGAAAGTGAATAAATATATTTCCCAAAATGTCAAACCATACCTTCAACACAAAAGGAAATCAAATGGAGCTCATGTAATCAGTGTGTTTTGTGTGCAAATTTGGTTTGGTGCGTTAATTACATAGAGTCTCCTCTCATTAAAGTGACATTCAATTTATTCTTTCACATTCATTATACCCTTTTCCTATGGAGAAAGCAAAATAATGAGAGAAACACGTTAAATTCAAATAGCAATTTAGAGCAGCAGTGCCACCAGATTTTATCACTAGCAGGTTGACTGGATGAGTGAGTCCATTTGACCAACAGAAGAAGTGAGATGTGCAGCCAAATCACCTGTCATTGATTTAGTTTTTTGATCATTTATGGTTTTTTGAACCAATATGTATTGTTTTTCAGAGGATATCTTAAACTGCAACATAAAGCTAATGCAAAAACTTGTTTGAAAGTGAAAATTATTTTCACTACTGTAACCCAAGCACCAAACATCTTTCTTTTTCTTCTTTTGTACATATTTTAAAATCTCTGATATACAGTTAATGCTTGGTGGAACATGGTGACATAGAAGAAGATTTTTCCATGAGATTTATTTCTGCTCTTTTGCCTATACAACATTTATTAGAAAACACTTTAGATATTTCTTACTAATTCAACAATCATATTTATAGCTAAAAGTGCACATGGGCTATTTTTCAAGACTGATGGGAAGTTGAGATCAATGTCCTGGGATAAATGTGCACCAGATAACTATTCTTGATTTGTTGCAAGTCTAATAGACAATGTTTGTGTGTAGAGTTTGCATGTGCATGCTATCACATTTATAGCTTTTACACACACTATGCAATCTTTGAATCTGCAGCGATTCATTTTCTGTTGATTAAAACAAGATAGATTTTTTGTCCTCTGCTGTCACTGAGTCTTTATATGATGATGTATCTGTGGTCATGTATGGCCTACAGCGATGAGGTTGGTTTTTCAGTTTTCTCATGGCGTGGGACTATTGAAACCACTAGGTTATCTTTGCTTCTGTTAGGTTAGTAGAACATGATCACAGCAAGGCCAAATAATGTGTGCTGTCTCATTACCTCTGCAGCTCTGACAGGAAAGGAGTGGGAGGGAGAAGCACAGGGCTAGTAATCACTGTCATTGACCTGCATATCACTTTCAGAGGGCAGGATGCAGGTCTCCTTTGTTTTGCCTTTCACAAGGAAACCTAAAGGTGCATACTTTTTAATGAACATCACTGTATTGTGCTATTATTTCTTGTTTAATTGCACTAATTCACACATGGTCAAAACTCTTTTCAAGGTTTTCAATTATAATTTCTGAAATCTGAGAATAATTCCCTCAGTTCTTCAGATAATCTGAATTTCTTGCTGGAGCATATTAGCATATTTTTTTGTCATCCAACGCAATTTAGTAGCATCTGTGCAAAGATGCAACAGCCTTGAATGCAGAACAATAACCAGTTTCTAGGGAGAACGTTCCAGCACAATTCAACAAATGAATTCATAAAGCAACAATTACTTTGACTGGCTGTTATTATCCATTCAAACAGCAGCAATGTTGCGACAAAGGTAGCAATTAAGGAAACGTTCTCCTTAAAGACGAGGCTACATTTCTGAACAGCTCTAATTACTGCGGAGAATAAAGCTGTTCTATCTGCGGTGCTTCTGTTAAAGGTCTATGCTGTTGTAACTGCTGTGAAGGCTAGAAAGGTTTCCACATTATAGTAATAACTTTAATTTCCTTACATAATCAGCATAATCAGAGCTCTCATTAGCTTTTGTGCAACAAGGTTGAAGCAGAAGAAGAAGAGGGCCTCTCCCAGTGTCAAGCAATTTTGTCATTGACATGGTTCAGCATCTGTACTTCATGAATACCGAATCAGATGTGTTAAAAATCTAAATTCATAGACAGCAACAGCCTTCTTTGTTATCCATTCTGTAAAATGTCACTTCCTGCATTGTTCTCTGCTGCTTTATTAATGTTCCACTGATAGTGGTGAAAGTCTGAGAAAAGACGGGCACAATGACAAAAAGAGAAAACGCTCCGAGCGTCGTTGTTCATCTCTTTGAAGTGACGCTGCTTAGTAATTCTCAGCTCTTAATGGTTTCTCTTGTCCTTAAGCATATGGGCCGCAGTTATTTTTTCCTCTTTTGTCACTTTCCACTGGACACTGGAATCTCACCATCAATCTCAGTGACTGCAGCAGATGGATCAACCATCCTGTGGCAGAAACAAACAGGCAAAAAACCTAAATGCTTGCCCAGTCAACCAGCACACCTGATAGAATTGCAGGTTTAGAAAACTTTGTGTCTGTAAGTGTGTGTGTGTGTGTGTGTGTGTGTGTGTGTGTGTGTGTGTGTGTGCGCGCGTGTGCGTGCGCGTGTGTCAGTCAGTATGTGCATATATTAGAGGTTTGTATCGCTCCCTCTCAGACAATGCAGAATGTGTCTGGATACACAGTATATTAATATCTGATACAAAAATGGCACAGATACATTTGTAATGCTAAAATACGTAGAAATTCAAAGCAGATTAAATCCAGTGCAACCACAATTAGGATGGATGTTGCACTTTGCTTTTTAATGACATGAATAAGTAAGCCCAAACATAAATAATTTTCTCTCTTAATATCAAATAATGAATCAGAAATACCTCAGAAAATGATGTCTTCTGCCACACAACACACAACAGTAAACACATGCACAACAAATAATCTTTCAGCCAGTCCTTAAATTGGACATATGTGCATTTAGTCTAGGTCAATTTTAAGGTACTTTAAGTATTTCTATATGATGCTACTTAATTCTTCTGCATTTCAGAGGCAATGTTGTACTTTTTCCGATTAGTTGCTTTGCACATTCAGATTATTAATACAAAATATTATCAGCTAATGAATTGTGATGTTACCACAGATTAAGATATCCAGCATTTTACAGCGTAATTAAAATTAGCCCTACAGTAACTAGCTCCAATATTAAAATTATGCTTACACATTGATGCATCAGCAGTGAGCAGGGTGAAGAAAAATCCAATTTTACCTAAATTAACAGCAACATTTGTGATGCCACTGGGTTTTTTTTAAAACATTTTACAAGGGCCATTTCCACAAAAGCCATTTGCAAGTGCTGCTGACACACAGATTGTAACTGGCAGCAGTGCCATTTTTCACAAATGATCACCACAAAGTGCAGATAAATGTTTTGAGTCCTGCAGGACTCTCACGTTCTCATGCATGGGATGCAAGAATGGCATTTGGTTTACTCAGTGAAACATCAAAACTAAGAGTGGAAGGAATGGTGGAAGTTATCTCATTGAAAATCACAGCTTGCATGTTGCGGCTTTGGTGTAACAGGGCCCTGTTGCAGGTTTTCAAGACTGCTAATGCAATGTAAATATTTCAGGCTTTTCAGTGTGGGAATGGAAGGCTTCGATGGTTCGAGTCAGATGTGTGATTACAGAATGTGGCAAGCTAGCAGGAGAAGTACGCACCAACACATATGCTAGAAGCAGTGTGGAGAGAGAAAGGATCATATTGATATTTGTCCAAAGTTCATGCGTAATTTGGCTTAAATCTGTTGTTCTGTATTGATGTAGCTGCATCTCTGACTTTGATGTAGGACTAGATGTTTGTATATGAAGGGGTACTAACATCTAGTCCCACATAACAGAACAGTTTTGGTATGAGTTAAGTTAATCTTTACAACCCTGGCATACGCAAAGCGCATCTCACTGGGTAGATCATGTGACTAATAATGCTGGGTTAGAGCCATACTCTAATGTAATCCCTTCATGGTGCGATGCAGCATTTTGGATCAGAGTTTCTACCAATTGGCTTTAATTGAATTCCACCTTCAGGGTTCTCACACTGACTTAAACACACGGTAGTGAAATCCCTCATTTATTTGTATGTCTGTGTATTTTAAATATGTGCCTCTGTGTCTCTGAGGTAACCATGGTTGTTTTGGCAATGGTTGCTTGACATGCAGTCAGTTCATCAAAAAGAACCTGGGTTATTAAATCAATATGGGTAATGATTCTATAAAGACTACAAAGATTCCACTTCAAGACATGAGTAACATGCTTTGTAGCTATCTATAAGGGAACTGCATCTTGCCCATGCCGCTTCAGTTTTCAGAAATTGCACAATTTCCACACGTCTTTAATGCCCACTGGGTTTGGAAATGTGATTTAAACCATGGAACATACATTCAGCATCTGCTCCCCCTCCACAGAGACCAGAAACCCTCTCTGAAACTTTAATGTTTCATCAGATCCTATCTGCCTTAGCATGTTCTGGATGAAACCACATGTGCACAGGGATACTGCAGAGGACTGAGGCTCAGTTAAAATGCTGCAGAAGCACTGGGAGCCTAGCATGGCATACTATAACACAGAGGATATTATTGACATGGATTTCTGGTTATTAGCATACTGACATTTGACAGTAGAAGTGAGAAGAACGGATAGCTAATGTGCTCACAGTGACATTTCCCTGTGGACCTGTCAGATGAACTCTTATAGCCCCTTTAGCTTTTCTCATCTCCAAGAGTGCTGCGAGAATGAGGGTCAGGTCACTTCTTCCTTATCTGTCACAGGGACACAAGAGGATGGAAAATGGCAAACAAGAAAAGTATTCTGCAGATTTTTGGTCTGTTTTGCTAGATGACTTTTAAATGATTTCTGTTATCTGCACAGATAAATGCTGCTTTCTATGCACATAAACTGTCTCAAGTTATTCTTTCGAGAAGTTCCCTGATATCAACAAAGTGAAAATCCTGAATCTTTTTTTTTTTCTTTTTTTTCTTTTGGAGCTTTACCAAGTTTCACTAAGGCTAGAAGCCTTGACCCAGAAAATGAAATATCCACACCCCCGTGAAAGCACTGTCACTGTCTTTGGGTGACATCACAGTTTCCAACAGGGGTGTCAAAGCATGTGCTCTTTAAGGGCAAGAGTGTGCTGGTTTCATTTTAACCATCACTAAGCCAGAGTCTGTATTCACAGCTTTCAAATGAAACGTAACATGCCAGTGGTGAAATTCTTAAATAAAATGAAATAAATTAATTAAAATATAATTAAATATGGTCAAATCCTAGTAAATATGAAAGTATTATATGGGTTTAAATAGTGAAGCCCTTAGAGAGATAGAGAGGAGAGAATGGCTGCAGGAACAACAGAAATGACCACAGAGAAAGGCTTCAAACCCTGAATAGAGTTAGGAGATCCCTGCAGATTAGAGCGTAAATAGATTATATTTGTGGTTGATCTTCATCTCATTAGAGGCGAGTTTGCATTCTCACTTGATAAATCAATGCTATTAACACCATTAGCACAGTTCCACT
This sequence comes from Trachinotus anak, assembly GCF_046630095.1. Taxonomy (NCBI): domain Eukaryota; kingdom Metazoa; phylum Chordata; class Actinopteri; order Carangiformes; family Carangidae; genus Trachinotus; species Trachinotus anak. The sequence goes on along the minus strand of NW_027273855.1, from coordinate 20,756,161 downwards.
GCCTCGCTTAATTTCATTACCAAAGGATGTATGCACCTTGTGAGCCTGAGAAGCAGCAGTAATGGATACAACAGACCTGTGTGGTGTTGCTGGATTCACTGATGAGACACAGAGCTGCTGATGATCAGATTATGAACAACAGTGAACATATTTATGTAGGCTTGTCACTATACTTTAGGTGAGAAATGGACCAAACAGTTGAAGCTGTGACTTGTTTTCACCACCTCCTCGCATGAAACTGACGCAATGTAATGATACATTTATCATATCCACACCGAGAAAGGCAGCGAGTGTCTTCTTGTGTGTACTGCAAAACCATAAGGAAAACAGCTTTAAATATTTACTGAAGGAAGTTTTCATGTTGACAGTTACCTGTACAGATTTGTATGTGGTTAAAATATTCATAGATCATGTGAACTTTTTATACAGAAATACACATATTGACCCTATTTACAATTTGCATGCAGATAAAATCCAAATGCTTTTGGTTTCATGTGGCCATATCACATATCTGATCCCAGACTCCAGCAGATGAGGGTCCGCCCTACATCAGTCCAGCTCTTGTGAAGGACCCTCTTCCTTTGAGTCTCCTTTTTCAGTTAGTCTCCAAGCGTCAGTCACAGCTCACCATAGCTCATTGTTTACCTTTAGCCTTGTGTGTGTGTTGCTGCTCCACTGTGAACCGCAGTTGCCTTAGTAACCAAGGTTAGCAGGCCTCTTATTGATGTGGGTGTCGGAAGATACAGATGTTTGAGGGAGAGCAAGAGGCACCATGGAGTCTCAACACTCAAGGAAGATCTTCAATGTGAGTGATATAAGACATGAGATCATGTCTAGGTTTAGGTATCCGATAAGTTTCACACATGTATGGTATGTGAGAGATATGGAGTAGCTTTGTGTTGGAATATAGTTGGTAACAAGTGAGCTTGAGCCATGTGACAACTTGTGGGTTTATGTACGACCTTTCCAGCTTCAGACTTGGTATGGCATTACACTAGTTAGCCTGTTAAAGTTTGTAATGTCCATTGTCTATGTCCTCGGTGAGCCGGGCAACAGCGTGACATCTCCTGAAAACTCCTTTATCCAGCTCACAAGATTTTCAGCACACTAACTGCCACTAACGTGTGAAAAAGAGTCAGGATTTACATCAGTGGTTACTAAACTTCCATATGCAATCTAACATAAACACATAGATGAAACTGAATAAATGGACTAGAAGCAAGACAAAAATGTTGTCATCATCTCCCCCTCACCCACAAAAGTCGTTCAGTGACTGACCTGGTGCCCTTTCTGTGTGACCAAATTTGATATCTGATGGCTAACCGATGCACACAAGATGCATAAAGTGAAAAGACGCAAACATACAGGTGTTGTTTGGAGATGATCGCGTAATGTTGTCGTACATTTGAACTTGCCGACCAACACAATCAGGCCTGCGTGACATGTTGATGAAATTTGGGAGAGATACACAAAGATATTTAGAGTCATAATTCCAGCCAAGGAAATAAAATGGTAAACTCATGTCATAGTATTGAGATGTCTGTGAGCGCCAGTTCAGAAGTTAGAGACAAACAAACCTGCTCACTGAGATAAAAGTTCCTGTCTTATTCAGTCACCTGCAGAACTTTTCTAAATCACCTCTAAGCTGGAGCTGCTTCCTAAGTTTTTCTGCTAAATAGCTTTTTGAGAGAATGATCTGAATGTTTGTGGATATGACCTCAAATGATTTGTCTAATTACTTCCTCCTCTCTCCTCATCTCTTCATCCTCTCAGTGAAATCACCAGGTATAATCAGAAAACTCTGCCCTTCTCGGCACAGGATTTAACATGCCTGGATTAGACTCTTTGTTGTCCTGTTCCTCGCTGCAGGAATGTTGATGTGCTCAAACACCAAACTGTTCAAAGAAGTGGAAAGAGGATCCCTTGGGAGCCATGTTGGAAAGTCTGCAACACCACATCACGCTATGCATTCTCATGGCATACCGTGTCTCAAAGTGTGCTCTACTGAAGAGCTCTGTTGCTTTAATATTTGATGTTTCCTATGGGGTCCACAGTGTGACGATCAAAGATGGAGACAACCTTGAAATGCCTCCGTCAATTTACACACAGAGTATCAATGAGAGAAAGTAGGCTAAAATAGGGGGAACAGAAAGAGATGGGTAGGAAGTGGGGAAGAGTGCTGTGTCTAAGTCGTGGGAGCAGCATTCACAACGTCAGACCCCATGCTGACAACTAATTAAAGTTGTTAGGCCTTTATTTATCACTTTTGAGTTTCATTATTAACGGCCAGGCAGTATGTTGTGCTTTTTCTGTGGACCCAATTTAAAAGACTTGTCTTTCCTCCTTCCTTATTAAAAGAAAAACGCACTTCCCCGACACACTTTACATCCTTGCACCATTAACTCAAGGGTCCAATTTGGACTCTCTTTTAAATGAGGGTCAATTTATGTAATTTGCACATATTGAGAATTTGAACTGTGGCACTTTCATCGTGTTTTACCCCACCATATTTTAAAATAGTGCTCCAAGAAAAAAAAAATTGCAAACTGTAATGGCCCATGAAGACAATCATTAAAGCTATGAGAACAGTGCAGTTCAATCAATCTAAAAAATAAAAATGATAAGAATTAAAAGATTTAATTGTCTAAATACAAGTCTAAATATGATCAGGAGGTGTAAATTAGCAAGTTTGCCATATTAACTGAAAAGGTGATGATATTTCAGACAATTTGAATCCATGACCACTGTGTGTGTGTGTGTGTGTGAGTGACCATCGCCCACTTTTCACATTAATCCTCAAGTTCATTTTCTCATTAATTTCGTCAGAAAATTCATGCTGACTGTGCATGAACATAATTGGGATTCTCATTTGATTCATAGTCACATGGTGTATTGTAAAGCGTTTTACCCTAAGTTCAATTATCCGTCCTTGTAGTTGGTGTGAATGAAAATTGAAAATATAGGGAGGGTGACAGTTGGTACAGAAATTGAGTTTTTTGTTACCTCTGTTGCACCAGTTCCACAGCAAAGGGAATAATGTTTTTTTTTTTATAGACGTCAGTCATGGGAAGAATCTCCCTGGCAATGTAAAATCAGCTTATTCAAAGTGTTTCATAGTTTTCATGGTTCCATTTGATGTGAGCACAGGAGGCTTCAGAAATGTATCACCAAACGTATCATTTAAATTGTCTGTATTTTCCCTTGTGCTGCTGCAGCCCTCATGTTAATCAGATATTATTCAGTTCACACTTGGGTCGTGTTTACATAAAATTGACTCTGGAGCTTTTTCAGACATGAAACCAAAAAGTTTAATTGACATAAGACGGTGCATGTCTATCTTCCTTCGTCATTAAAACCTTTGTGTGATGTTTACCTTTTGTTAATTGTATCATTGTTGTTTTGTCTCTATAGTGTATGCCTTCCACATATTTTATCTCTTTAGCCCTTTACGGAGTCATTGCTTCTAAAAGCATGACCAAATACTATTAAAAACAGAAAAGTATCAGGAAGGTGGTGAGGATTTCACAACAGCTTCGGTCCTGTGACCAGAACCACTGAGGAGCGGGATGCTTGACCAACCGTTGAGAGAGAAAGCCTCCAGCTGTTTGTGGGTTTCTGCTTTACACTCTGCTCTCTAGAACATCTCATTCAGGTTTCATGTGCTTGTGTTTGCGGAGGTAATGGAAGCAGTTTGACTTCAGCCTGGTGTTCGTGAAGGGTTTGCTTTGCAGTGTGCATAATAACATTATTATCTTAGATTATTGGAACACTATATGAGAAAAGAGTGTGTCCAATATTAATCCCCAAATGGCTGCCTCCACCATCATAAATCCAGCACCATTTTTAACATTATTATTTTTACAATTTTCTCTACAGTGTGGGTTAAAACCACTGCTTGGCTATTTGTAATTTGTAACCCATTGTGATTAGTTTCTGTTTCCCACAGTTAAATGATCCCAATGTGCTTCATACAATATGTTATCAATCCACATACATTGGTTGCTGAGCAGATTCCAAATAGCTGCCATTCTGGTAATGCCTGATGTGTCAACCTCGTAATATCCAAGTTTGTTTTGTTGATTAGATTCTGTGTTATTTAGGCCATAGTTTTATAGGCTTCACTAACCTTCCTGTAGATTCATTGAGCTGAATGCAGTTTTTCCATGTTTGTCATTTGCCAAGGCACAGTATTATTTTTTATCACAGTCTACACTACACGGCAGGGCTGTGACTTTTTATCAGAAAGTCAAACTACCATTTGAATGTGGTTTGAATTAAATATTTGTTCTGTAATAATCTGCTCCAATTAGAAATTTCAGCTGTGCCATGCACTTCAGCAGGACCTCTTGAAATGCACTGCCCGTCTGACCTGTGTATGCCCTGCTGTCACTTGTCAGTATATTCAGCGATTGTTGTTTTCTTCATTAATGCAGCCAGGAGAAAATTTATGTAGGCCTAATAGTAAATCATGTCATCAAACTGTCTGAGTTTTAATATAAGGAAGAATTCTGGTTGCTGGTTGCAAATGCTACTTACTTTATAGTAAAGTTAGTTTGTTGCTCAAGTGAAGCAGCAGAAGCACAGCCAATAATTTTTTTCTACAGCATAGTTTAGAATGAAGCCCCCTGGCTTGTATTAATTTGAACAAATTAGTTGTTAGTTTAAATCAGGTCAAACTTGATTGTTTAAAAAGGTGACAGCTACTCTGCCTTATTAATCATTTAATATCTTTGCAGGTTTTTCTTTCCGTTGACTTGACAACTTTATATTAAAGTAGATTTATTTTCTTGAACTTACAAATACTGTACCACTTGAATTTGGTATTCACTCTAATGTGACACATCTGCCTGTTCTTGTAGCTCTGATTTATTTAGTTCAAAGATAAAGACATTTTTTAACTGGTGTTTTGTTATTTTGCTTCATGGCCCCCTTATTTTCTATTATAGTGCAAATGCAGTGTAATAAATGGTTTACAACCAAAACAGTACCAGCGATGTTTAGAAATGCTCCTTGATGATCCTGTAATTCTTTGCAGAACTGTCATTCATCATTAAATAAACTGTATGTCGTTTTGTAAATGGTGAATGTGGATATCCTCAGCTGAAACTCTGTATTGAATGAAATTGGAGCTGTGTTTGAAAAGGCATAAATTAATTACTTTGAAATCTAATAAAATTCAGAAAGGTTAGATGTGTCAATCTAAGCAATATTGATATCACGCTCACCAAGACCAACTGAATGTTAGTATTGTATTTTCTTTTTTTTTCTTTTTTTTATTACTATTTTATAATTTATTAGTATGTTCAAACTAAAAAAGGAAAGAACAAAGGGAATGTCTCTGGGCAATTTATTTGTTAACCATCATCAAAAACACCAGCAATCAGCAATAAATAGGACATTCACAGGACTTCTGTTGTGTGCATGTTCTCACAGCTTCCCAAGAAAAGATCCATAACAAAAAAATAAGAATAAATAAAATCTAAACAAATTAAACTAACCTATTGTAATTTCTATCAGAAAATAACAAAAAAAACTAGGTCGACAAAACCCCACATACCTGTAACTGAAATAGGACATTCACAGGGTTTGTATTGCACATGTTTTCAGTGCTGTTGGAACATCGTGACTAAAGTCATGAATTGCTTTGTGCTAGAAAACACAATGCCAACAGTACACTTTAGCATTACAAGCTACAGTACAGCTACTCGCCACACACAAACTTTTCCCCAGTGAGCAGATTTATGCATGAAAAGAAACAAAATTTCTATACTTTAAAACTTAACAACATTACTACATTAAAATTACATGTGTTTTTAAGTGACTTCACTTCACATTGACAACCAAGAACAGGAAGTGAAGAGACCTGAGTGAACCGGAGAAAAGTTACAGTATAAAGAGGTGTGGCAAGTGTATTTCGGATAATAAAATGCTTCTTCCAGGGGGAAACACTTAGTGAACCTAAAAAACTGAGGAGAAATGCCAACCCACATCCTTCAAAATAAAAGTTTCTACACAGTATCTGTACAGAATTCTCCCAAAATGCATCATGCCCTGTTTGTAATATAGTGCAACAATATCAATCTACTTCACTTATCAGCCTAGCAGTAAATGGAGCAAAAAGGTAACAGGATTGAAATAAGGGACACAGAGAGGGAAAGAGAGAGAGGGAGGGGCAGGGGAAAAAGCAGCCTCTTGTCTTTCAGCTTTAAACCAGCACAGCAAATAGCTATGTCTCTGTGGCACCTCTGAAAAGTCAGACTCAATCCATTAAACTGGCAGTTAGGTAAACTTTGTTCAGCCCTCAGAGCTTTAGAACAGAAGATATAGGATACAAGGCTGTGATCCCAGTCCTGAAGTGAGGAGCTGCTGTTTATCCTAAAAGACTTTAACCAGGGTGAAGACACTGGATGTCCCAAATACAAATAATACAAGACCCTCAATTAGTAAATGCAGGGGATATCCAGATAGCCATTCAACTAGAATGTAAAACAATAAAGACCAACCAAAGTACCACTCAACAGAGAACAACTGCAGCTGCACAACCACTTCCCTGGATATGCAGAATCAGTGTTGGTGGCAGATCTCTCAAAAAAAAAAAAAAAGGTTTAAAACAAGAGAAGGCAGTGTAATGTTTTTGTAGTGTTTTTTTAATGCAGTATCAGGGGTCTGCCTAAAACTGAACATGACATGATACCCTGAAGAGCGCTTTTGGTTGAGGGTTTAACTGCCCTGCCATTTTTAATCACTGCAGGCGGCCGGGTGGAGACAAGCGACAGACGAGCTCGGGCTCACATTGCCCTGTCACCGCTCCCAGCCAACCATTCAAGATGACAAGTGTCACTGAGCCAGGCTGATATGTTTCCCAGGAACCACGGCGTGACCGCCTACAGGAGTATACTAAACTTCAGTCATTTCTGCAGGCTCTTTGTTGTAAAGGTCAGCAGAGACGCAAGAATAAACAAGCTCTTCATATCACCCATTAGGAACCTCTTAAACCTGAGGTGTGGTATAGTGTAGCTCTTTATCCAACCTCTAAGTAATCCTTCACTTCTGTTTGGATGCTGTATTCACTCTTGATCATTCAATCTCGTATAACGCTTTTGGGATTCAGAAGGCAGTTATTCTGTGTGCCTCCTCCTTATAACCCTAGGTTCTCTTTCTTGGCACTTACTCAGAGAAGAGAGTTTGGTCCCTCGTGTCAGCACAACCCCTGGCGACAAGCCTCATTACATAACCACTGGCAGAAAGTGAAATGTGCAGCATATCTACAATAGCAAAAAACACAGATACTGCTGCAATGAAAGATAGTCTTTGATATGCCAGGCATGACATATAATATTCAGAAATTACAGCATTCAGTGAGATATGGTTTAAAGCAGATGCTTAAACAGTCACACAGCATTCTGAAGATGTGACTTATGCTGCACCCTGCTTAAATATGTTTTTTCTGCTTTTTGTCTTGCTTGTTTGTTGTCTTGCTTGTTTTATTTACTGCAGATGAAAATTAGCTTCTAGGTTAAATCCAGTGCATTTACATCACATTGGCGTTGACCGTTAAACGGAGAAGAACACAGAGGTAATGAAGTCATTGTTATTTTAGAAATAATCAGACCAACGTTATACTATCCATATAAGCCAATAAGCCATTCTGGTCATATTTTTATATTTGTCCGTTAAATTAAACCATGACTCTCACTGTTTATTTTACAATTTGTGTCCCCCAGGATGCAGTTCCCATTTAGGCAGCTCTGTTGCCTAAAGATAATGTTCAAATGCTACTGAAGTGTTTTCCCAATTATTTTATGGTGGCAATATAATCACTTGCAATGTCTCTTTCATTTTTATTCATTTTAATTTTATTTATTTATTTTAAAGAATGAATGACTTATTAATGGTAGTGGAGACACCAGGAGCTGGTTGGGGTGGACAGCAGGAGAACAAAGTGCACGACTGCCACACCTGAGCCCAGGGGTTTCATCCTGTCTGTGGCTGGGTTTAGCCAACAAATGTATCTTGGTTAAGGTGGGGGAAAGATGGTGGGTTTGGTTAAATGTAAATAAACATTGTGTGACCTTTTCTGTATTAGAACAAACTTGCCAAATGCATAAATTAACATTTCCTCATTACATTTCCACCAAACTCATTTGCTGTTGCATATTGTATTTAAACATTTATTGGAGACAGGTTTGATTTTTAAATTTGATTGTAAATTCATATAATACAACTTGTGTGACCATCAATGGCAGAAATACTTCAAGCTGACTCAACATTTCACTGGCAGTTGAAAGTAAAGAAAGTGGTTTTGGGCATTTTGTCCAGTAACAATGTCAAGCCTCTCTTTGCATTTTCACATTGACATATAATGCAGGTCTGCATCAACCTTTCTCTGAATTCCATCCAAAGACAGATTTATCCAAATTCAAATAACAGTTTGTACTTGCCCTTACTAAATATGTATGTTTGAAATACACATGTATATATGTAATATATCCTTCTTGCCTATACTGTATGCCTATATATCCAGTCTTCTGGGCTCCATCCTCTGCCTCATTATGACAGTCATTAGTGGCTGCAGTGATGCTGCTGCTGTAGATAATGTCCTCCCTTTGGTCCACTGCATGAAGTTCACCCTCTCTATCTTTTACTCTTGATCCCTCATCTGAATCTGATGAACGACTGGGAGGCAGAATAACGACCTGTTCCTCTCTCTTCCCTCAGTATCAGATGATATTGATGGAAAAGATTCACAAATTGATAAGTGATCAGTTATTAATAATTGATTTACAACTGAATTTTTAATAATGCTTACTGTTCGTTAATGATTATTTTCACTATTGATTTATCTGCTGATTGTTTTATCAATTAATTGCTAAGTCTGTAAAATCTAGTTTAGTTTATTAGTTTCCCAGAGCCCAAGGCAACATCTTGAATTGTGTTGTTTTATATGACCAACAGTCCAAAATCTGTATATATTCTGTTAATAATGATATAAATTATATCAGATTATTATTTTCAATAAAATTGATTCAGCTGTAATAAAATTACATTAAATCATATTAACTAATTAATTTAAATCATAAAGAAACCTATATTTAGATTTTAGCTTCCATTGATTTCTATTATACTGATTATACTGAGAATGTTCTTTTTATACCCACATTTGGGCAGCTTTTACAGCAGCGGGAACACAGACACGTAAACACAAATTTCCAAAACCACACATAATCTTTTTCACATCTCGGTAAACTACTGTTCATTAAACTCAAGAAAGCTCATCAAAATGAGTTTACAGGTCTTGGGGAGCTCTACTGCATATGTGAAAGAAGTTGTATAAAGCCATTTGTGTCTCCAGAGGGAGATGCACAAATAAATTACCACAAGTGAGGTCACTTGAGGCAGTTTAACGTCGGTTGCATCTGAGGACTACAAGTTTGAAAACGAGAAAAATCCTGTAGTTCACCAAACCTCTGTAGCCCACTCCTCAATTCAGTCTCAGATTGGTTGTAGATGTATTAATTGTAGGTAATATAGGCACCAGGTTTTAACAAGAAAGAAGAATGGAATAGAGGATATACTGTATCTGGCTCTGCTGCATCTGCTTTTTTTTTACTGTTCATCTGGGGTCCAATAGTGAAGGAAGGCAATGCTGAATCAGTGGAGTATATTTTTAAGCAATTGTTGATTCGGTGATTTTTATGGAAGACCCATGACATACAGAACAATGGTTCTAACCACTGGTGCAGATGCAGCTAACAGACAACAGCATGAGCTTTAGGCTCTGATTTGAACAATTAGCACCCTTTTCATTTGAGAGCAAGACGAAAATATCGGCTCGTTTGTTAATTAGCACAGTTACCTCAGAGGACCAGGGCTATTTAATCACGTTAATTATCAGCTAGTGCTTCATGTAACAAGATGACAAAAGAACAAGTAAGCTTGGCCAGTAACCTTGGCAATGGATGAAGCTACAGCTAAATGGGGATCAACAGGCAGCTAAACTGTTTTGGTGAAACCATGAGACCATGAACTGGTAGACAAACACCCACACACTTTTTTCTTCAACATCATGCTTGCAAGGTAGCCCCAATCTCATCATCCTATCTGCAGAGTGAAAAACACCATTGTAGCTCAGAGACATAGCTTGAGTAATTGAACTTTTACTAAGAAGGTCAGGAAACAAATAATGATCCTTTCTCTCTTTGGAAAGCAATTTTTAGTCTATAGAGAACCCTCTTCAGCTGCAGCTGTGTAACAAGAAAAAGCAGTGTTCGTAGTGCACCCAGTGATAATGGCATCTGGCTTAATTCAAATAATGTATAAGAGGGTGGTGAGTGGTGACTGAGGTGTTCATGAAAGTAATGTGACAAGGACAAGAGAGCGACACTGGAAATAGATAAGAAAAACAGAACAGTAAGAATTTCATTCAGATGGAGCATGACCTTTACAATGAAAGTATTTTACATGAAAACATCCTCAGTTAGTTTGAACCTTTCAGTTCCATTATGATTCTAATCCTTTGTCTAACAGTACTGGCGAGTGATGCATATGGTCCTCCAGGGACTCACTCTACTGCTATCTGTCTCAGAGCAGTAAGTGTTATTACCCTCACAGATGAGACAAAATAATAATAATGACGCAAATCTGGGAAAGACCTTTAATAGTTAAGAACAAAGCAAGGAAAGGAGGGGCATGGTGCTGTCCTTTCCTCTCCTCAGATAGGAATTCACACAGGAAGTGTCAATCTGTCAGAGGCTGGATATAATCTTTTACATTGTGGCGCACGGGGCGATCGTGGTGCCCTGTCACCGGTAGTTCTTGTCGTTGATTAAGGCTTTTCATCCTCCGTTGGGCTTTGCCGTGGGCCACTCGCACTTTGTCTTGTGACATGCGTAATTTCCTCCTCACAGTCTCCCTGTCTTGATAGTGAGCTAATAGAAACTCTCCCCAGATCCACTCCTAATGAAGACAGATCCTCAGATGGCCAAGCAGTCTCATTTATATTACCAGTCTATCAACTTGTTTTAAGTAGATTAGGCATGTTCAGTGCGACAAGGAAAAGGAGGGGGGGATGCAAGTGTATAAAAATAATTTACAAAGGGATTTTACAGAGCATTATCATCATTGAAGCCATATCACACCACTGCTGAAGGTTTGCTGCATCCCCAGACAATGAGGAGATGAGAGGACTGTCAGCAGAGACTGAAAGTGTGATCAGATTGTTGTGGATATTCACAGTGCTGGAGGTTGCCGGGCTGAGTAGAGGTGGGTGCTTACTTTATAGACTGGTAAAGCTGCAACTTATAATTATTTTCATGATTAATCTGTCATTTTTTTGATTTCTTGATGATTTTCTTGATTCATCTATAGAATTTCATAAAATAGTTTTTAAAAAATACCTATCACAATTTCCCTGATCCAAAAGTAGAAATGTCTTGTTTTATTTTATTTTTACACATTTCGGGAAGCTGGAACCTGAACATTTTTGGGCTTTCTGTTTGGACAATAACTTGAACAATAGTAGAAAATAACTGCCATTCCATTTTCTGTTCATCAATTAATCAACTAGTCATTTCATTTCCAGTACATATACATACCACTTACATGCCACTTACATTCAGATGTCGACTGTAATTATGCCTCATTCCACCTCATTCCACCTCAAACTATACCTAAAAAAGAGCTTTTGGTAGCTTTCATTTCAGACTGATTGTGCTGAAAGATTATAGGAATCCTTTTCTGTAGACTGAGAACAAAAAGCAGCGTGAGAAAATCCAGGAATCTAACAGCTGTTCACAGAGACTATGCACAAAGTCTGTGTACTATGTACTTAGTACAAAGCGAAAATCCTCCATGAGTGACCTCTGAGCTTTGAATGTTGTCCTCTGAGGTTGTATGTTTTCATTACAACAGCAGCTGACCTCAATCAGACTGACATTAGCCTCTAATGATCCTGTGCTTCCCACTCAGTAGGCTCGAGGAAACACACAACTCTCTCTGGCAGAGCCTCTGCGTTATGGGGCTGGTTAACCAATGTAATCATAAATAATTCAGCTCAACCCTTTGATAGGTAAATATTTGGGTAAAATAACAGCAGCATGTCTTTAATGTTAATTTCTTAAACATTTGTTGCTCTTGTCATACTATTATTTTAATGAGTGCAGACCTGCAGTGTGCTGTTATGTAAGAAACTGAAATATTAATGGTATTTATTTGTTTCCTAAAGGTAAGGTAGTTGTGATTAAAAGGCATCTATTAAATAATGAATGAGATGCTTTAAAAAGTTTTGATTATAGTTACAACTAACATTTATTTTCTGTATTTATGAAGCTGCTTATGTTATTGATCAATATGTTAATCATTTAGTTTATTACTTGTGTGAAAATGTTCATCACAATCTGTCAGAGCTAAAACTACCATTTACAAATTGCCCGCTTTGTCCAACGGACCTTTAAACCTACAGATATTCATTCTACACTGATACAAAACAGAGAACAGGAGCAAACTAATATTGAATACTAGATAAAACATAGGGTCACTATCTGACCTCAGTGCTTTAATCATCACTGGATCACCATTGGTCACAGGGTTATAAATCAACAGTTTTTCTTAATGTAAAAGCTTAATCTGAAAAGTAACCAGTAACTACAGTTTTCAAATAAATGCAGTGGAGTAGAAGTAAGAAAATAGCATAAAATGGAAGTAATCTAGAAAAGAACATGTACTTTATGTACTAAATTATACTTCTAACACAGTACTTGAGTAAGTTTTTCCTTCTACCACCACAACTACCAAATAATGTAATTTCAATAGCGTCTATATTGACATTCTCCCTCATTAAAACAACTTAATATTTATTCAATCCTACGTTGAGGCTTGAAAATTCTTCTTTTTGGTCTGCCAAGTTGTCACATCAGATTATCCAAGTAGCTGGAAAGTTGCAAATTATTTTGTACCTTGTAGGCAAATGCAGTGGTCTAAATTCCAATAAACATCTAAGCTATGCCATTACATGCGGCCCCACCACTCTGCTGCGGGAGATTATTCCAGAATTCAACCCTGTGGTCATTTATATGGAGTGCAACTTTAGAGGAAGTGTGTTGTGTGTTGGACTTGGTGGCTGTTAAACACATTAACATCAAAGAAAAATAAGTAATACACATACATTAAGCGTCAGCCACTGATCTTTAGTTATCACAGCTGCCTTAATTTGAACAGAGGGATGGGGACCACACAAGGTGGGAAATTACACAGGATGTAATCTAGGAACTCCTTGAAAAAAAAATCCATAAAATAGAAAATCATGATATGACTTCCTGATGAAGCTCCAGCAATGGCTCCTCTCCTCCTCATAATTGAAACAATGCTGCAGGATAGCATAAGTCAATGGCGCTAATGCATAACAGTGCAATGAATGTATGAGGTTTAATAGATCGTGAAAATGGCAGTCTGATGACAGAGATGGAGCATTTCATTAGAAGGCCTGAATCGAGTCAGTACGGGCGGGTGCTACTGCACTCTGATACACTGTGATGAAAGACCGGCTGTTGGAGTGCCCACACAGTACACCTGGAAGGATAGGATGGCCTTTCATTCACACGATACCCTTAATTAGAGGTTCTGAGAGCCAGGACTATTTTAAATCCTCCTCTAAGTTGATAAAATACGTGCTAAGCTCCTCATATTAAAGATATTTCTCTCTGTCTAACATATATATATATATATATATATATATATACACACATACACGCACACGTGTATGTAGGCCTATCAGCTGAAATGTCAGCTGATTAGTGTCAAAGTATTACAGGAATGCAGAAACTGCAAAGTCATTACACAGTTTGCTGACCACAACTACAAGTTTACTCAACCAAATGCCAACATCAGCATGCTAACAGGCTCACAGTGCTACCATACTGATGTTTAGCAAGTATGATGTTTACCATATTCACCAGCTTGTTAGCATCCCAGTGTTTGCTAATTAGCGCTGAGTACAAAATACATTTGAGGCTGGTGGGAATCAGGCATTCGGTCAGGAACTATATTATTGGGAAATTTAATTTATTTTTTGACCTGATGTTAGTGCGAGAGGCAAGGTTAAATGATCATTTAAATTTTTTCACATACTGAGGGGAACATGGGTGTCCATCCAGTAGTTGTCGAGATATTTTGCTCTGAACCAAAGCAATGTCACCCTCACAGTCACACTAATGCCAGTGATCAGATTGGGAGTTATGGATAGTCAGTGTATGACCATAACAGTTAAAATCCATCCTCTGTGAATAATGCATGTCTGCACAAAATTTAAAGGCTATCCATCCAATGGTTGTTATATGATATATGATATTTCAGCAAGGACCAAAGTGGTGGATCCACCGACACTGCCATCCCTAGAGCTACGTTGTGGCTAAAAACTGGAAGTGATTAAATAATTTGAGTGCATCCTGTTTTTTACTAGGCTTATTGAACATGCCAGCTTATAATATACATATAACAGAAAGTCATGGTGCTTTGGGTGATACCTCCTGTTCACACTGTACAGAAAAAAAAAATCAGGTGGATCTATTTAATGGTGTAAATCTGATGATTACGAGACCAGATCTGCTGTTCAGAGAGCATTATCTGTTCATTTCCGATTAATATATTCATGTTTGGTTCCATTCTTACAAAGTTGGTCTGATAAAAGATTCAAAATGCTATCAAAAGCCCTTAAATATAAGACTGCAGCAGCAGAAGGTTTAAGCAGTGCCAAGTGAAAGTATTTTAAATATTTGCCTTTCATGTAGCATTTTTAATAAAGAGGCCATATGTTTTTATCCTTACAGCCTATAGTATGGTGGTGGTACAAGTAGAGCTAAATCTAGTGGAACGTCCCAATATATCAAATGCACTCCATGCCATGTACTAATATTTCTCAACGTGGATAAGACATCCAGAGAGGAACAGCCTAAGGCATTGTAGCAATGCTGCTTCTGCTGCTGTGTGTGTGTGTGTGTGTGTGTGTGTGTGTGTGTGAGTGATTCATGCTGCCAAGTTATGAAGCAGCCGGGGTCTAGAATAGTGTTTGTATTGACTGTGGAAAGTCAGAGCCCCCATTACAGCCACGCTGTAAACAAAGACAGGACAGTGTTTAAGTCAGACGAGTCTGAGGTATCATGAATCATTAAACAAATATGACTCACAACAGCTCATTGAAGATGCTCTCCACGCCTTTCTCCATTCACACAGCAAAGCTGTAGGAAATACCACAAGTCAGTAATGGGTTCACTAAAGCAAACTTTGGGCTGAAAGCAACTTTTCAAGCATTGGAATAGTATTTAAACTATATATAGTATTTTTTTTCCTCTACATTTAACATAATTAAAACAAATGTCTTAGTACTTTAGCTTCTACATCAGTTTAGAAAATGAGCTGACCCATGTGAAAAACATTGATTTAGATGTATTCAAGTATTATCTATGTAATGAAAAAATGTAATACATGCAAATAATTGGCTCTCTCTCCTCGAAATTTCATTTATATAGGCCTACCAATCATTTGCAACAGCAATGCAGTGTAAAAGATGGTTAATGCAGCTCATTATTGCAATTATGACGATAATAATAATGTTATAACACAATAACTGGAACATTTTAATGAACATATCTACAAAGTTGCAAAATGTTCTTACTGAAACCGAACTGACCATGAACATTTCTTGTCAACTTTTAACATTAGTTTTTCCTACAACATCTTCTTGTGTAAACTAGAGCATGATTATATTTTTATATTTTTTGTAGTTATTTTCATGCTACCCAAAGTGCTTGGTTAAAGCAGAGTTTCAACATTTTGGAGAATACGCTTATTTGTTGTCTTCCGAGAGTTGGATGAGGAGGTCGATATCATTCTCTTGTCTGCACAATAACCACCTAGAACTGAAAATGGGGAAACAGCTAGCCTGGCTCTTGCATCCATGCAGCTATTGTGTTTCCACCAAAATGTTATTAAGCAAAACGATAAAGTACATTAATATTATTAGTAGCAGACAGGAGTAAAATTATATGGTATTTTTGTGTCATCATGATCTTTGTTCTTATAACTCTTACTACAGGTTGTATATCTATATTCACTTTCTTTACTCCCTCCTTCAATGTACATGTTTTTTTTTTCCTGTTTTTAAGAGATGGTGGTTGTTGCTTGGTCTTCCCACCGGATCCAGCTCTGTGCGTCTGCATGTTTGCAATATGAGTTACCGATTTTAATTCCCTACTTACAGGTGTCAGACATGAAAGCTGGGAGTGGTAGACATGGTTTCCCATATCGCTGCCTCTGCATTTGTAATCAGGACTTGGTGTAAATACAGACATCTCATTACCAGTGAGCTGAAGTGTGGTACTGAGGAAGGGCAAGGGCAATGACAAGGATTCTCTGAGTAATGGGTTCTAACAGATCAGCACACCATTAAGTGGACCTGCAGTGCACGTAGTAGCCCTACAGGCCCATTATAAAGGAAAACACAACCAAGTGAGACAACTAAAGCCTCTAATGGCCGTCTGCCTTTACAATATAATGTTGTTAAACACAACTCTGTGGATGTTGTTGAGGAGTGCAATATGATTGCAAGGCTGAACTATTGACAGAAAGTGCAGGAGATGCTGAATAAAACATTATACTGCATGTTTTTATTTTTCATACTTTTCCATATTTGATTTATTTTTTGCAAATTGATTGCATGTTTTACTTGAGCAATTTGTGCCAGCCAATCAACAGTGACCTGATGTAACTGGCATGCACTCCTGCAAAGTCAATATGTTAATGCATTTTGCTCAGAAACAATGGCATTGTGCTTCCTCATATTTATCCTAAGCTTCCTCTCTTGTGTCGTTCATATTGGATTGTGGAGACAGTAGACTTAGGCAAAATGAGGAGAGCATGGGATTGCAATTAATCACATCCAGTGACTGCCAACAGTGATACCTATATTGGTCTTTGAACCAGTGTAGGTTGTAGGATGAACAATTTTTGCATCTGTCTTCCTTTAAGGCATTGGCAGGCTAATGAGAAAATCTGACCTGAATGGTGGATCTATAAGCATTCACTGTAGAGCAGAACAGGAGCAAAATGAGATTACTGCCTGTTTCACAATATTTGTACAGGATTTGCAGTAACTTCCTTTGCTTTTAAAACCTGTTACATCATAAAACTGACTAAATTTAGAATACATTTTTAAAAATTCCTCGAATACTTAATATTAAATTACAAATTTTTTCAACCATCACATCCTACTGCACACATAATTGAATATTCCCATGTGGCCCCTTTCTTTGGAGCCAGCCACTGTGGCACACAAATTGTAATCAAGGCCAGGAATAGTGCAGAGAGAGCTGGGTGGCTGTTGACTGCAGGATTTAGGAACTCGGCTGTGCCTTCCCACTGCTGCTGGCAAGAGATTTCTGCCAGGCTCTGGTGTGCAGAACAAGAGCTAATCTGGAGTGGTCTGTTGCAGCTAAAAGGAACTGGCCCTGAAGTCATGCATTATGGGAAAAGTGGGGATAATTTCTCCTACTCATTTCTACAATTTTTTGCTGTAGACCTATGTAGGAAATTTATACTGAATACTGGATCTTATCAAGACTTGTGTTTTTCATTGCCTACCACATCTTCATGGATTCTATTCAATCTGAATCGTATAAAACTACTGCTATATATTACTATTATGATCAAACTTTTTAAATGAGCAGTGAAACTATCTGCATGTGTTATATGCATAATTTGCACATCGCACACTGTAATACGCACAAAAGAATTTTACAGCTTTATACTTTGATTGCACATACTTTGTTTTTAAGGCAGTAGTGTGTAGTCTACTAGAGCTAGATCCCTTCAGTCTGAAGATATGCTCATACATATTCATGAGAAGCGGGCGGGCTTTAACACTGACAAAGAAAGTGGGGAAATGCCTCAGCTCACGCATTGTGAATATCAATGAAAAATCCAGAAGGGTGCCCCTTTCTGAAACATGAACCCGTATATTTATTTTTTAGAACATAAAAGTAGTGAATGACAGATGAATGAAGCTCAAGTCCACATGTGACAAACATCTCTGATTAATGACCCACCAGGCAGCATCACAACCTCTGGCACCACATGACCTTTTAGGATATGTGAGGTAGTATTATATTACCTTTTTTATGCATACGTGGCCTGTAAATAATGTGAATTTGAGGTTCACATTTACATTATCCATCTACAGTACATTCAGAAAATATTCAGACCCCTACACAGCAGCCTTATACTAAAAATTGTTTACATTTATTGTTTCCCTCATCAATCTAAACTGAATACCCTGTAATGACGAAGCAAAAACAGATTTTTAGAAATTTTTGCAAATTTATTAAGAAGGAAAACTGAACAATCACATTGACATAAGTCTTCAGACCCTTTACTCAGTACTTTACTCAGTACAGTTGACCGAATACAGCCAGGAGTCTTCTTGGGCATGATGCAACAAGCTTTGCACACCTGGATTCTGGGATTTTCTGCCGTTCTTCTCTGCAGAGCATCTCAAACTCTGTCAGGTTGGATGGGCGGTATCGTTCCACAGCCATTTCCAGGTCCAACTCTTTCAGGTCCTCAGCTCTGGCTGGGCCCCTCAAAAACATTCACAGAGTTTTTCCTAAGCCACTCCTGTATTGTTTGGCTGTGGGCTTAAGGTCATGGTCCTATTGGAAGGTGATCCTTTGGCCCAGTCTGAGGTCCTGAGCACTCTGGATCAGGTTTTCATTTAGGATATCGCTTTACTTTGCTCCATTTAGCTTTCTCTCAACCATGACCAGTCTCCCTGTCCCTGCTGCTGAAAAACAGCCACACAGCATGATGCTGCCACCACCATGTTTCACAGTTGGATGGTATTGGGCAGGTGATGAGTGGTGCCTGCTTTCCTCTCTGGTTTCTGACATTAAGAACTGAGGCCAAATAGTTCAATCATGGTTTCATTAGATCAAAGTATCTAGTCTCTCTCAGTCTGAGAGTCCTTTAAGTGCTTTTTTTGAAAACTTTTTTTGAAGTTTCTCCCATCTCTACACACGATCTCTGAAGCTCAGACAGAATGATCATCATATTCTTTGTCATCTCTCTTACCAAGGCCCTTCTCGGGGAGCTAGTTCTAGGAAGAGTCCTGGTTGTTCCAAACTTTTTCCATTTAAGAATTAAAGTACTCTTGGGAATCTTGAAAGTAGTCAAAGGTCTTTTGTAGTCTTTCTCAGATCTGTCCCTGTCCCACACCATCCTGTCTCGGAGCTCTGCAGGCATGGCTTGGTTTTTGCTCTAATATGCATTGTCAGCTGTGAGGCCTTATATAGACAGGTGTGTGCCTTTCCAGATCGTGTCCAATCCATTCAATTTACCACAGGTGGACTCCAATCAAGGTGTAGAATCATTTCAAAGATGATCCAAAGACATGGAAGGCACCTGAGCTAAATTTCAAGAGTCATAGCGAACAGTATGTCGGTGTCAACATGATGTTTCAGTTTTTCCTTTTTAAAAAATTTGCAAAAATTTCTAAAATTCTCTTTTTACATTACAGGGTATTGAGTGTGACTTTCGTTTATAGATATACAGATATACTGGCACAAAGTTACAAAAAACTATTAAATAATTAAATTAAAAATCACGACAGTTAAAATCGCACTATGGTAGAGGTATGCCTGTTATAATCAATTGAAGTCAAGAAGACCATACAAATTGCCTTAAGAGGTCACATGAAGACAAATCCACATGACTCAGGTTGCTATGGCGACATATTAATCAGCGAGTACAGCTGTGGAGAAAAAAAAAACGAAAACCAAACGGCCATGGACTGTGACTGAACAAACTGAAGGTGAAACACAGCAGCATAGTCTCAACACATTCAGTCCAACAGGTGAGAAGTTTGTGTACTTCATGTTGAACGCTGACATAAATGCAAGTATGAAAAAGCACCTGAATTAGCTATGTTACCTAAATATAAAAAAAATAAAAAAAAACTACAGCATCATCTGTTTCTGCAAATCCCCAAAAACAACATACGTTTACACTCATTTGACAAAGTCCTCCAGAAGCTGTGGTAATTATGACTCTTGTCCATCAGCAGCAAAGGAGGAAGCAGTGTTACATTATTATAGAGCTGCAAAGTCTGCAGGAGAAAGAGGTCATAGTGGATAGATGGAACAACAAAACATTGGACTTTCACAATGGAAATGAAAGTTTCCCATTTCATGCTGACAGTTAATATGGGTTTCTTTTAAACTTCCCTAACCTTGAAGCACTGGGTTATTACTGTATGATAATGACAGTCCCCTTAGAAAAGTAGTTATTTCACCCAGCCCATGATCTTTTCCTCAACCCAACTAAGTCATTACAGGTTTCCTATAAATGTATAGTCCAACAGACATAGTCCACTGCATAGTAAATACAGTACAGTTGTTCTGGATGGCTTCTTTTTACCTGTTAGAATTACTGAATGAACACCATAACAGGATATGTACTTTACGGTGGGTGTTTGTATTTAAGCCTCAACAGGAGGAGATTTAATGTAAATGTCCAGCCAAAGCTGCAGCTCTAATAGTCAAATGAGTCTGATGGTCTGGTCGCTTAATGAATTTAACGTAAACACGTGTTATCACTATCAATTCACAAGGAATCGGCATATCCTGTACTCAATCATGGCCCAGTTTGTTTTGTATTGGCTAAAATGCATACAAATGTCCTTTATTGTTGTCATTTGGAATAAGTTGTTTGAATTTTATGGTGGAAAATCCAGCCAAATCACAAGCTCCCCCTGTGAAATCACACTTAATGCAACACTAATCAACAAATCCGTCAATTCCACAGCAAAACCGACGCCCAAGGAAGAGCAGTATGCCATATTTGGAAACGTTCCTCATCTGTGACGAATCCATTCACAACTGCTCAGACCTGAGCCACTGAATCAGGAAATCAAGATGAAGGAATGAATGTGAGGCAAAGCCACCAAACCACCAGCAAAATGATCATCTATTTAGTTCAAAATTCACAGTTAAGGATTTCCTCTATCCCTTTATCTTATGAAATTATTAGAATATATCAGCTGACAAAATATGATCATTATGCTTGATTAAGAAAATATCTGAACAATTGAAACCAGCACAAAGAGGAACTAGCTAACATTACACGTAGAAAGAGCTGCTTGTTCACTTTATCATTTGAGCATTCATTACTAATTCTATATCTGATTTACAAGACTGTGTAGGTTAGACCAAAAACTGTCTGATGTGTTCGTGACGTGGCTCCGTTATGCTCTTGACTCATTTTAATGGATTCTGCCTGTCAAGACAGACAGATTATTTAAAATGTGAGCTGACACCAGATTTGCTGAGGACAGCATGTGGCATAATAGCCTTTGATAAGAACAAAGATTAATTCGACATCTTGTCAAATGCGTTTCCTTTATGAGGAACTGTCTTGCTGGGATGGAAAGATTATTTGCTTCATTGTTTGTGTTGTAAATCTTGTAAATTAACCAGACTGCCAGTGGATGTCATCTCTGATTAGTGTCAGCAGGCCTCTAATGAAGATGTTCAACCTGTAGGCGTGTTACAGCTCTCATGCATGGACTCTGTGATAAGAGAGTTTATTTACAGCCTGATGGTTTTATACAAAAGCATGTGAACAAAAAAAAACCTTCCCAATGAAAACTTTCAAAGTCCAGAGTCTGCAACAAAGCTATTTTACCAGAAGACACATATGGCTGAAATGACTAAGCCTATAAAAGAACAGAAAGCTCGTAAAGGATCACAGAGAAAAAGAATCAGCAGTTTAGAAAATAGGATTGTGTTGTGAGGAATGGATCTGCTGGTGTTTTGGAGATCATCAGACTGTGGTCGGCACAGCAAGGCCACACAGACGGCCCCCTGACAAACAGATGGACGGCCAGGAGGAGAAAGCAGAGAAGGTGATCCAGAATGTAGACTCTCCATGATCATGAAGCAGTGATAAGGAACGACAGAGGAACGGACATCCAAGAAAGAAAACAACTCTCTGTCTGTCTGTCTTAGACTTCAGTGCTGACGTATGCTCTCGGTGTGAAAGGAAAAGGAAGAGAAACCGACAGAGGAGAGTGATTTATTCAGCCCTGTTCCTATAATGTCACACTGATTCACAGCAGCATGGAAAATGAATTAGCAGAGATGAAGGACATGACAGTAAACATATCCTGGATGATTTTAGGGGTATAAGGAGAACATTATCAGGTCTGGAACAGATTACAGTACAAGCAAACTCATTTGTATGGAAAGGTTAAAAGTAACAGGCTTTTTGCTGACAGTCAGTCTCTTACTCTGTTTATTGGAGCTTCTCCAAGCTTTGCATCTAAATGAGACGTTTTTTTTGTTCCTAGGAGAAAGTTGTTAATGAGGGAAAAATACTGAATTCTGTCTTGTGACATTAGAAGCTTACAAAAAAACAGCAGGTTCTCTCTGAAGTGTTCAGGTATTTCCTTCAAGTACTGGAAATTTTAAGGCTTTTTTGATGCAAGCTTTTTTTGCAGCTGCCAGCAATAAATTTTGCAGTAATTGTTTCTTTCCCTCAACATGGTCTCTGGCGTACTTCCTGCCTCTGATTGGCAGAGCCTAAACTGAACTATGGCCCAAACCCTAACCTCAATATCCAAAACCAAACACAGCCATTTAATTGGTGGATCTTGTTGGGGGATGGTGCATAGCTTCAGATACGGGGGCTCGGTTCAGGGCAAGCAAAAGGTCAACTCTGCAAATTTTGCACACCACGCCTTTCAGGAAATTTTGAGATGGTTCTCTTTGTTTCTCAAAGACAGAGTTAGAAGAGGAGGTTGTACTAAAAACACCTTCATATACTGACTACAAGCAGCAGCAGCAGCACTAGTGACTGCAAAGGATAAAGAAATAAAATCCAGTAAAAGCAGGATAATTAAATACAAATATGATCTAATGAAAACCATGAAGACAAAATGTGACAATAAGAGAAGCCAAGAGTTTGTCTGCAGTTTTTATCAGAGGGAGTGGACTGTAACTTATGATTTTGGATTAGCAGCTTAAAGAAGTGCTATTTGACAAACACTTCAGGTTCTCTTCAACACTTCACACTTAAATAAGTACATTTGTACTAGCAATAATCTGATCATTTTCGTTACAGCTAATATGAAAAGAAATGTACGACGCATCTGACTTCATACCAGAACTGATTTGTCTACAGCAGCACATAATAAGGTTCTGTGAAGGTTGAGAGAACTGGATGAGGTTGAGAATCACCAATGCACACGTACTGTGAATGCTGATGGAGATTTACTCCCCAGACAGTGTGATATTGCTCAAAGGCCTATGCTGCAAAGATTCTTACTGTGAGAATGAAGGTATAAATGCCTAAAAGAAAAGGAATTGTGTTATTGCAGTGAAGGATTCTGATGGGTATTTCAAGGCACTTGTTGTAGGACTTTGAGGGTTGCTGGCTTTATACTATTTGGTTTTCTTTCTCTTTTTTGTGGGAGATTAAATACATTATTGAATTTGAAGAATATCATCTCAAATGAAATCTTTTTCTCTAATTGAAATCCACTGAGCCATTTGAGATGTGGATGTTGGACTCAAGAGAAATCCTGAGAGCTATAGACTGGAACTTCACAAACCCCAGCAAAACACAGGCTGCCATAAAAAATAAATTGAAAAGTGGAAATAGAGCAAGTCTTTTTCACCTCTGTCTGGTGCAAAAATCTTAAAATAATTCCTCACATCCTTCAGGATAATAGCGTGCATAAACATATTCTTTCTGTCTTTCTCTTAACCCAGAAGAAAAGTATAAGCACATCACATCAATTGAAACATTCTTCAAGAAATAAATAGATTCTTTGAATCTTCTGACATATAGAAACAAACATCATGTATTCAACAGCCTGACAAGCAGCAGCATGAGCAGCATCTCTGACAGTGATGCACAGTCAAATGAGGCGTCACCAAACCATATGAACCCACAGGGGCATCGTGTCTCACTTGAAAATGATTAAATGAAAAGATGGATTGCCAGTGTTTCATGCAAACAAACCAGTAAAAGTGCACAGATTTCAGTACATCTTAAGATCAGCAGCTACATAGCCTACATCCAGTGTCTTAACTGAATTACATGAGTTTAAAATGGACCGTCTGTCTGTATCTGTGCATTGATTAGACCTAAAGGCTCCTCCGATTTGCTTATGTGAGGAACAACAGCAAGCCAAGTGAAGCGGAAAGGAGAGAGGGGCTTGCAGAGGGGGCTCCCATAGATACAGCTGATGAAGGGGTTCATTGTGTTGTCAAGTCTCCCCCCCATCAGCTCCATGAGAAACCAAAAGCCTTTCAGCAAAGGTGATTCATCTGTTGAGACCTCTAAAACAGGGCTAAACACGCATATACACCAGTGTTCACAAGGAGAAGGGTTTGTAAAGTCGGCATGATAGAGCTAAATAAAAAAAAATGCCATCAGGAGAAATGGGTGTCATTTAACTGTTAATACCTTTTCCTCATAAGATGACAACAAGCTTTTAAAGCTCACCAACATGCCTCCAAGTAGCTTGACAGACAAGCAGGGTGTCATGTTTGTGCGGCATACTCTCACAGACAGAAGCCACAACACAGCTGCGTAACTCTGATGCATGACTGTCACACCACCCCTAAAGCCCGCCGATGCTCATGAGACGGTGCAAAAGAAAGGAGGCACCCTTACCTTTAAATCCTCCCGATACAAGTGAGTCTAAAGTGGTGAAAGTGAACTTCTGCGACCTCTGATGCCGTCCACTGTTTCTTTTTTTTTTCTGTTTCTTCCTGCGTCTTTGTTTGGCAGCGCCAGCTCCAGTCAGCTCCGGACTCGCCTGCTGTTTGAACGCTGCTTGCCAAACCCGCCACACACATCAAATTCAAAAAGAAAAGAGGAAGAAGCAGACAGATGTGGGAAGTCAAAATGCCTGTGCGGTTTTTTTTTTTTCGCTGTGGGGGGGCGGGGAGGGGGGGGGGGGATAAAACGCCCTGTGCAGATGCGGTGTTACTCCCAGACTCGATGTTTGAGCCAGTCCCCCGTCTCTCGATCAACTCCGCTGCTCAGAGCTGTCCAGGAGCGAGTGGTGCTGAATGAGACTCCGGGCTTTGCAGAGATTTCCTACTTTTCTTCCTCTCCTGCTTCTTCTGTTTCACTGCACACTTCTTCCCTCCCACCGGCGCAAGGCTGGACAATTATACGTCTCCTTATCCTCGCCTGTTTTCTAAGCGCTGCACATTAGATCCCCAATAAGGGGAAGCACCGAGTCTGCTGGTAGAACAACAACAACAACAACAACAACAACACAACAACAACACAACAACAAAAAGGGACAAGAACTGACTGCGTAAAATCGATGCTTGAAAAATTAAAGCAGCTGCATTTTAGAAACGGATCAATGAGTGAACTCCCAGGTCGAGACTGGTGAATCTTTGATTGGAATAAGACAACAACCAATAATGGTGTCCAGGTTTAAAGTCAGTCTTCATGCGGTGGCGGAAACTAGTTTGGAGCAGCTGACAAGCATTTCAAGAGTTTTGTCATTTGACACATGGCGCCAGAGGATGAAGACAGGTACATCTGAAAGAGCTGGGCTGCCTCTTTGTTGTCAGAGATGCTTCAGAGACCACAAGCTGCAGATGTAGAAACTGAACTCTTCCTCGGTGGCGGCCGTGCGGGCTCTCACTGCCCGGATCTCTGCGGGTAGGATGACCGGGTCTGCGGCTGCAGTGATGCGGGGACACGCAGCTCAAGAAATTAGGCCTATTTGCAGTAACGCACTGACTCATCCCCGCCTCACTGGGCGCTTTAAACACAATAGCTACAAAAGTGTGTGTGTGTGTGTGTGTGTGTGTGTGTGTGTGTATCTCAGCTCTGATATCATCACCATGTGTCAGCGTATGCTTGTTGTATTTGGTCATTTATGGATATTGACGCTGTTAATCGAGCTTTGACTCGAACAGGGAGGAGGACTCCTCTCCAGGTTCAGGTCAGTCACTCGTCCTCTGAGTGCAGTGTGGTCCAGATTCCCTGCACAGCACCAAAGTATTCAATTTCATTCTTGAGGCGCCGACTAGCGCATCTTAAGCTCCACTGCTTCCGCTCCTCGCTGCTCTCTCTCTCTCTCTCTCTCCCTCTCTCTCTCTCTCTCTCTCTCTCTCTGCCTGTGTGAATACTTGAGGAGTCTTTCAAGTTCTGCAGCAGAACCCGCATCAAAGAAGCTGCTCCCCCGCCGCGAACGCATGTGTTTCAATCACTCAGAGACACACACACACACACACACACACACACACACACGCCCCACTCCTGACGTTTATGTACTGTTCACCGTTCACTGATCACCTCGGATCATCCCTCGGGTAATTTCGACTCGTTCGGTGGAGTCGCTTTTCTTTCTATGTTTATCATTACCGCGCTGATTGCAGTTAGGTCTATTGATTCATCGGTCTCATCAGTTGCACCGCACTCCTCCAGTAATGAATGAACAGGGGCCGATCCAGCTGCTCTCATTTTCAGGCTGCTCTTCACTCTGAGCTCGGTATGTTTTATTCCTCGGAGCAACACCAGAAAGTCTTCAAGGATTTTTTTTAAACACACATTTTTTTTACATTTACAAACAGATCTGCAGTAACTCATGGCTTAATTCAAGTTGTATTTTTAGCTATTTAATTTATAAAGGAGACCCCTCTAATCGGCTGTTGTTGACAGTTTATTAACAGGAACGCTTTAGTTGATAAAATGTATAATTGAAAATGACTGAAAGTGAGAACACATTTTTTAAGCCAAAATGTGCATAGACCATTCAAAAAGGCCATTTAGGCACCAATATCCCTTCATTTAGAACAGCTACTACAGAAAAAACACTGTCATAAACACTTTTGAATAGCCTCATGTTTTTTTTTCTCAGCTTGTTAGTGCAAAATTCATGAGAGACTGTCAGATGTGAAACACTCGTCACACCTTTGGTTAAAGGCCAAATAGCAAATAAATCAAAAAGAATTGTGCTCTGGTATGTCTTAGGAATAAAACAGGTGGGGTGTAATGTAGCTCACAGTGGCTAGAAACTCTTATAAAGCAGATGAGATGCTGTTATTTATAGGTATTCAGTATTCCTGATCATATTTATGGCTATCTCTGCTGCCAGGGTGGTGATGCAGTGCATGCTGAGGGAACCAGGCTAACAAGGCTCATAATGGAGGCAAAGAGAGAGCTGCAAGTCAGCACACCACAACAAATATGTCTTCAACAGAGGATCTTCAGTTTTTCAGCAAACCTGACAAGCATGTCACAGTGCTCAGAATGAGAGTTTTGTGGAGTTCTTCAATAAATAATATATTCAACACACAGGTCAAAGATTTAGATGTTTACACACAGATGAAACCCTGGAACAGGTCTCACAACATGTCCTTTATGATTAATAAATCAAAAGCAGCCACTCATCACATTTTAATGTTTAGTTGTGAATTTGGGCTTTTATTATATATGCTACTGTGGCTCAGATGCCATTATGAACAGATTATGGTCCAGTTATATTAAATAGTAATATCTGCTGTTCTATAAAACAATGATCAGCTTGTTTGACCATCAGCATTTTCAGTGCATTTTCCTATGTTGTAGATAAGAACTGTTTTGTGTCTTTCTTTAACACATCCTACATCAATGTACGGATGCACATGTCTCTTCTCTACACTGTGTTTAGAAGTGTGTTCACAGATACTGTACCGTCCTTGCATGGAAGGGTGAAAGTGAAACATTTAAAATGGAAAAAAAACCTTAAATCCAATAAATCATTTTGTAAACAAAGCCTGTGGTTGGGCAACATTGTGCAAACAGCAGATGAGCATATACATCTGTGATTGCACTTTACTGTAATCACAGATGGACCAGTGATATGTTACATAATCCAAACATCAGTGAGAAATTAATGAGATAGCACAGTAATGAAGTATTAAGAAAAGGTGACTGTTGAAGTTGCAGTATATTGTTTATCTAGCTCACACATCACAGACACACACACACACACACACACACACACACACACACACACACACAGAGTCATCCATACTTTTGGAAGTGGTGATAGAGGTTACATTAGCAGCAGGTTGGGACAGGCACTTTGCTCTGGGGGCTGTGGGACCGGGCAGCAGAGTTCTGGGCGTTGGGCCATGAATCTGTCTGGCCCAGGGTCCTGCCTGGCAACGCTGCAACTCTCCGCAGATGTAAAGGTAGCTGCAGGTGGCCTTCACAGTGTTAAGCATTGCTTAACAGTACAGTAACCTCTCCGGTCTCATAGCTGTGGACTTTTATTAGATTAGATGTGTGTGTTTACCAGCATCTGTACTTTATTCTACCACACTACTTTTTTAATGTTTACAGTTTCAGCTTCAACTGTTGACAGTTGCTGTTATTGTTATTCCCTTTGTTGTGCACACCTATTGACAAAATCCAGCAGAGTAATTTGAAAGCCATTCAACCTTTGCAAATAATGCATAGTCGCACCATCACAAATGATTTCTGTCAAGTGTGGCATTAAGTATTGAGTGACCAACCGTTGGAACTGTCAGGAAATAACACTTAGAGGACAGGTTCACAAACCTTTAAAGATTAATTTAAGACATTAGTCAGGTGCCCATAGGTAAAACTGTAAAACTTGCTTGCTGTAGTCATTCTTCATGTTCATACTACCCCTTAAGAAATCCCTTCCTAAAGCGATTTCAATACAAATGAAGGGAAACCAAATCTACAGTCCTTGTTTTATGCGAAATTACATTTTAAAGTTTATCTGTAGCTAAAATGAGGCTCCATCAGCCTGATTTAGACACATCAAGTTGATACCTTTCAAAGTTGCAGTGTTTCTGGTCTAGAATTTCCTCTTTATATTTATCTGTGCAGTGTTTTCGTGTTAAGATCCGTTGAAGAAGTAGTACATTGGGGGAATTGTGGTCTTTGACAGATATCCACTTGGTTTGTCTGAAGTATCACATCAACTTCAGATAAACTTCTGAATACATTTTTCACAGAGCAGTGACTGCAGTTTTAGTCTTCATCACTTACAAACTTAAAGTGCATTATGATAAATGGCCAGTACAGACATGAAGAATGATTCCAGCAGGCAAAAGAACATCTGACTATTGTTTCAAGACATATTTGAATAATGGAGAACCTAAAGTTTCCTCTCAAGGCCCCAATGTTGGGATGTTCCAGATAAAATCGTGACAGGAACATGGTGAACGTTTACCCTTATTATTTTATAAGCAAGACTTACAGGTTATCAACTCAGCAACACCAGGTTCACACTATAGAATATTGAATTACAATTCTAAACAAAAGTTGAATTAAATTTGGCATTTATTTGAGAAAATCTTTTTACATGTGCCACATCAATGACTGACTCGGACAATGTCAGAAATTTAACACCAAAATCCCTCAATGTGACTGTTGCTACCATGTTTACAAACCAACCAATCAGAATAAAACATGAAATGATGCAGAATACACTGGAGAGCCAGGGTAATGGTAAGAAATGCAATGAAAAAATACATCATTATCTCAAATTCACTTCACAAAATCTATATTTCATGGCCCTGATGGACTTCATACTCTCCACAATTTTGTGTTTTTTGAAGCAAAAAAATGTGCTTTTAAGGCTTTTATTGCGCTTTTTATTGTTTTCCTACAATTTCAGTTCATGACAGCTGATGTATGACGGAAGCTGATGACACATTTCTGCTCGCATCTGTTTTTCTTTCCATTTACATCACAGCATTACCAGTCATGAGACATTCATCGCACCATCTGACATGCCTCAAAATCTGATATCACACAGTCTGACACAGACTGCAATCAAGACTTTTTATACCCATCTCAGACAGTGTGACCGTAGTTAACTTGGAAGATTGTTGTTATCACACAGTCTGTAGACACATTTATCTGTGCAGTAGTTGCTGTCATGCTATAGCTTGTACTTCCTTTCCTTCTTAGATAAAACAATCAGCTTTTCATGTAAGCTGGAATGCTTATTTGATACACTATTTTGCATTAGTAAAAGAATTATTTCAAATGTTATTTCCTCATAAATACTAGCTGAAGTGCTTGTGATTCAAGCAGGTTTACATATGGTTTATTTATCAAAGCACACAGTGTGGCATTTAATTCATAATTCACTTCTGCTTGCAATAAAGAACCTTAAGTCAAGTTTCTTTCTGTTGCTATTCATCATGAGCACAGTATGTCTCAAAGGACTTTATAGGGATCAAGCCCTCCAATCAGTCACACAACAACATTGTGTAAAACAGGAATGCAACAAAAAAAAAAGCCAGTACAAAGCAGAGGACATGAAGACATTACACGTGAGAAGAGTAAGAATAATTCCTGAGATGAACTATGTTCAAAATGGTAAAGCCTTTAAATCCACAGTGTGAAACAAGTGCGCACTATTTACCTTGACTAAATTTACGGTTATATTAGTATAGATTATAGATGCTTTGGCAGCAAGTCATATTCAGACAAATG
Source organism: Trachinotus anak (assembly GCF_046630095.1). Classification (NCBI taxonomy): domain Eukaryota; kingdom Metazoa; phylum Chordata; class Actinopteri; order Carangiformes; family Carangidae; genus Trachinotus; species Trachinotus anak. The sequence continues at coordinate 20,725,618 of NW_027273855.1, read as the reverse complement.
ACCATGCTTTTGATTATAGTCAAATACCAGAGCACTAAAGATCTAGGGCAGTATATGTGGTAAAGAGGTGATTAATAGTATTATTTTATATACACATACTTTCAAAGTTTCCATAAAGACTACTGCACACTTGTGAGAGATGCTTGTTTTGATCTGATCAACCTGATGGGTTTTCATTTCAACCTGTAACAAACTTAGTCTTTCATATGACCATAACTCTACATAGGGAATTATTTATCAAAATTTATGTTTGAACCTATTAAATGTGAAATATGCTCGTTTTCTGTTTTATATAATTGAAAATTTGATTATTTGGAGTTTTGTACTGTTGGTCAGACAAAACCAGCAAACTGACTATGTCATCTTTGGGACATTTCATTAACAAAGTGATATATATATATATATATATATATATATATATATATATATATAATAAAAATAGTAAAAACATAACATCGAACATTGAATCGCTGCAACCTTCGCAACAGTAATATTCATAGAATTATACAGAAGATTTTTGATTCAAAGTTTACTTTTTTTAGCTATTCTCTCACATAATCTTGTTTTATGAAAAATAAAATCAGTTAGGAGTAATGAAAGATTATATTAGAATATCTGCAGTCTGTATAATCTTACCATATCCGCTGCAGATTGCAACATAGCAGACATTGTCTATGATTATGGGCAGTTTCATAGTTTCATACTGTTCCTATAAATTTGTAAAATAGCAGCAAATTTTATGTAATACATTTGCTCATGTTCCTGTGAAATTGCTTTTCAGTGGCATCTGTCAGCCTTTTCTTCCTCTGCCCTCACTAGGTGTACACCTGTGCAACAAACTAAACACATTTCCCAAAGAAAGGCTGGACATTGGACATTGTGAAACAGCGAAAGAAGTGAAAGAAGTGATATGGTGGGGATTACACGTGAGAAAGGATTAGATCATTTTAGGCCAAAGGTATAGTCAAAACAAATGAAGTGAGTCCAGTAATAGGGAAATTGGTTAGATGTCAAATTGCTCTTCATGTCACAACAAAAATTTAACATAGAGAGCACAACACAGAGACTAATCTGGTAAACATACACATAGTGTTCACAGAAGTAAAGACAAAAGAGTAAAATACATAAAAGCCCATAGTTAAAAGTTCATTCGTATGTTATATTAGCAGCACGTGAGCCACAGACAGCGGGCTTGTGTAAAGGCTAGCTTGGTTAGCAATAAACTGTTTGCAGAAAAACTAAATTTACAAATCAACAAGACTAGAGAAAAGATACTTGACATTTGCTTAGTCTGATAAAATGTTGATTAAACAGCAGCTATTGTGGACGAGCTACGAGCAACAGTTCTCAGTACCCAACTCAAAACTCAAACAACTGACCAGTTAGAATAATGACCGAAATGTCACCTGTACATTCAGGTAATTTTGGGATCTGAGTTGTAAGCTTCAAATTTTCATTCCTCCTTCCTTGCACATCCATCCCTTCACTTATTCAAAGAGGTTGAGTCCAACTTTTTTTAATGCCCTGTAATGTATTAATACAGCTGCTTGGCCTCAGGAAAATAAATAATGATAAGCCTTGGATGAAATGATTAATTTCTTACATTCAGGTCTTGCTTTTGCATCATCCAAAACCTACCAAGGATATTGGTAAAATATTGATGAGCACACTGGCAACCAAATAAGTAAATTCATTGGCAGTGCTTGAGAGAAAATCTAAAGTTTGATTTTAGGGTTTTTATAGAGGTGATCAGTGGTTCTTGTGATTGAAACATAGTTATTGTTTGGGTTTCTCTTACATTTTTTTCTGTTTACGCAATAACTTGACATTTCAGGAGATGCGCTTATTCACTTTCTTGTTGAGAGTCAGATGATTGATTCCACTCTCATATGTCTGCCAGGAGCCAGTTAGCTTAGCTCAGCATAGCATTAAGACTGGAAATGAGGATAAACAGCGAGCCTTGCTCTGTTTTACAGTAACAAAATCCGCCTTCCTGCTCATCTGTAGCTCACTGATTAATGTTATATCTTGTTCATTTAATTTGTTCATTTCCAGCCTTTATGCAAAATATCAAACTATTCTTTTGACAAACGAATTCGCTCATCAGTCCTCTGAAAAGCTGTGAGCTTTGCAAACTTAACATTTTCTTTTTAAATGAATTTTCACTTCTGCCCTCAGAGATGTGCTTTTTTTTCATCCATTGCCACAGTTTATCTAGGATGACTATGTTGCCTGCCATACATTGTATGAATGTAATCCACTTCAGAGCAGTGCACTGCAGCTGCAGCCAAGAGTCATTGTTATACACTGAGACACCCTATCTGGAAGAAGCCACCAAACCGCCTTAACAATCACAGCGTGCAGGATAAGTCATGTTTGGTTTTAATCCTCAGAGGCAGCTGCAGTCAGAACACAACTACAATGCATTTTATAGCAGATGAACCTGTGACGTGTGGGAGAGAAGGCTGCCTAAGATGAACCCACGAAAAATATTTCACATGAAAATTATGTTTATTCAACAGGATTATCAATGGCCAGCTACAGAATAAAAGTCTTTGAGGTTATATTAGCAAAATATACAAAGATTTAGCTGCTGTCAGAATGCAGATGTATGTGCAGTAGCATTTACATGCAGCATCCCATAATTGTGCACAGATGTACCCTCTTGGACACAAAGAAAAATTTTAAATAGAGTTATGGCTTGGTCTGGACAAGCAAAAAGTATATTGAGCATTCCAGCTTATCTTAATTGCTTTTGCTTGAGATATTCCTCACCAGTCGATCAAACTAAACCGCCTTTACTGTTGCAGTGTTGAGGAAAACTCAGTTTGTGTTCTTGCCACAGCTGCTTCTGTGAGGATTAGAAAACAGCTAAAATATATTTGGTATACACCAGATAAACCTGCAAACTGTGTGAGACAGGAGAGGTGAACCTGCAAGATATTTACTCATGAAAATATTTATTAGTCTAGATTAACAGTAGCCAGCAGCAACAGAAAAAGCCTCTGATCTTTGGCTTTGGCTGGTTCCCCCGAAAAGGATGTAACAAAAGCTGGCTATCAACTCAACTTATTACAAGTAAACATCCATGCAAATATCTGTAAAAAGTTGCAAAATGGCACGAATGAATAATGAATGAAATAGTGAAAACCCTAAAAAGCTTATCTGGGCAGCTGCTAGTGTGTTTCATCAAGTTGTTTTTCAGGTGATGTGTGTTCCTGTTTTTACTGACATTATATGTCAGTCATTTTATTCAGAAACCATGCTGTCATGTACAAGTGAGAGTGGTAAAGTTGCACAGTGCTATTAATAAAATTTGGTGTAGTTATTGGGTTTGTTTATTAATGAATTAAATATGTCCTTCAATTTATTTTACAATAAAATATCAGTGAATTGCTTGTGAGACTCTCAGATCATCATAGTGTCAATATTTTGACACTGAGACTGTTTCTGAATTTTGTGTGTTTTGTTTTAGGTTAGTGTGTGTTTTCAGACTCCAATTAGCACAGCTGTTCTCTTGTCTAGCATAAATAGAAGCTGTTCTATGTTAAGCAATGATCATGAATGGTAAAAGATGGTTTCAATTCCAGCTTCATTAAAGGGCATGCTGTGATATAGAATTAATTGCGAAACATCAAGTTATTATGCATTCATCACATCTTCCCCATGTAACTGACTTTCATTTATCTGTGGCATAGACACACAACTGTCCAATAAACCCACTTCTCTTTCTGCACAGCTCCTCACTGGTCGCAGTAAAAACTGTATTTTAAAGGGAATATCAGGTACAGAGAGGAAAGTTTCCACTGATTGAGTTGGTGGATGATACGACTCTTTTCTAAAACATACTTGAGAATTATTGAAATGAATAAAGTGCTTCGACTTTTTAGTGTTTATCTAAACCTCAGTTAATTACTTGTCTCAGCAGACAATTACCAATGTAAGTAATATAAATAAATATCAAATTAAAAGTCATGTATCTAGTAATTTAAAACATTTACAAAAATGATTCTCGGTATTCACTATAAATTAATCAAAGTATAGCTAGCACTAACTAAATTTATAGGAATAGTTTGACATCAAGACTGGAAACCACAACTTGTTGTGTTTACATTTAACAGGCACATGAAAACACTGATTAATAACTTAAACAGAAAACGTTGACACTGACTGTAACCTTGAAACTGTAGTCAGTGGGGAAGTTTTACAACCACGTTTACCTTCTTCCTGCTCACACATGCTGGAAGTAGAAAGAGCTGGTGATCCTCTGCGCTGCAACATCTTAAGTGAAGATTGGTAAAGAGTAAACAATGGCTGGGCAGTCTTTTTCCCAATAACCAAACCCTCCTCCAATTACTTCCTTGTCCTTCCTTTCCTCTATTCTCATTTGTTACATCTTCTGTGACCTTTCTGTGGGACGTGGCAGCAGTCAAACGTCACTGTGTGAGCATATCATTGATAGAAGGATGGAGGTCATTACCAGCAGTTGTCTCGAGGAAGGCTTTATTCCCCCAGAAAGCTAAGGCCAGAGCCCGGCCAGTGGAGTTGGCTTAATTACTGGCCGAGCCTAATTGTCTCCTTGTATGGGACTGTGATGCAAGCAGGATGTGACACTTAAGGCTAGACTTCCTCTGCTGTCTGCCCTTTGTGTCAGTCCCATTAACCTTTCCCTTCTGCCTTCTCCTCTGTCTTTTTATGTTCAATTAAAGGCACTATTCAAATAAGCTGAAGTGGTAAGACTAAGAGCTTTGTCGTGGGCTGTGTAAAAAGAAATAATTGCACCCTAAATTACTATTCCAGGTGGACTTGGCATGTGAGAGATGAAGATCTTCTGTGTTGATAGATAATGTTTTACCTTTCTCAGTTTGAAATTGTTGCACCTTATTTGTGTATGTCTGGAAATAACTGAAATATGTGCATGAACGTGTGAAAAAAGTTTTCTTCCACTTCACATGTTGACCATGCATTGGATATAGACGTAATTAGTTACTGTGAGTCAGCAAAACTGTAAAAACTTCCAATAATAATATTGTACATTCAGAGGGAACAATACTTCAAAAGGAGGCTAAAATCTACAAAGTAAAGTCATGCTTGGTGTTTGCCCTTTGGGATATTGTGTGTTTTGGTGTGTATTGTCAGTACCGTGTAATTAATCATACCACCTAACTGCATTCACAGGGTCCCCTTTGGTTAATTGGACTGCAGCTGCAGAATGGACTAAGCGATGATTTATTCAGCAGGCAGGTGGAACGCTGTACCCCCCTCCTCCACCCAGGTACCAGGGATGAATGGCTCACTCCTGCACCCAGCTACTCCCCGTGCTCCTCCATCCCTCAGGCCAATCGACTCTGAGGGCGCATTTACAAGACGGACTTCAGGGTGACAAAATGAGAGGAGGAAAGGTACAGTGGAATCAATTTTCCCCCTTTTCTCTGTATTCAAGACTTCAACTGGTAAGATCAGGACAACAGATGAAGCTATTGACCATCTGTAGAAAGTTTAACAAGTGAACTTCTTCACAGTGCCTGTTGGCAAGTAAAAGCCTACAGGAAGGCCAGCCAAAGGTGAGACCCCTCAGACATTTGCTGCCCTCCCCACTTCATGGGTCACTGTTTTATTTACTGGCCATGCTGTGAGGCGGCCGGTGGTAACTACATCATTTCAAGCTTGTTGGCTGTGCCAAGCTTTTTTTTTTTTTTTTTTTACAGCGTTTTATTTGAGGTTGGGATTATTTGGTCGCACAGAGAAGAGCTTGGTAAGACAAAGAAGTCCTTTGCAGGTGGAGTAACCAACTGTGAAGAGTCTTAATTGAATCACTTAGTAAACCAAACGCAATAGCCAATAGCACTTAACATTAAAGTTTAAACATGCAAACTCATTTTAAATCCAGTTTAGCATGTAAGGATATATCTTAGAGAAGAGTAAAGTGTGTAATTATTGTTGCTATGATGTCAGGCATCTATCATACACTGCAATGACCATACAATAGTTGAATGCCAGATTACATTGTTTTCTTGCATTTCCGTGTTCAGTCATATGTGACATTTTGCAGATAATCAGTGCAAATGGAGAATGGACCCTATAATCTACAGAAGCAGAGCCCATACATCAACATTAGGATTAGGCCTTCTCTTGCTATAGTTTGTTTCAGTGCTGCTGGCGTACCATTACCCTGAGATAACCACACTTTAATAGTTAATGCAGCGGTGGGGCCCCCTCTGCATTACAAATGGGCCCATCCGTCTCACCTAGATCCCTGCGGGTGGCAGCGCCACAGTCCATCCTCAGCAACCCTAATCATTCATCAATAGGCAGCCATCTGACACCCGCTTGCACAGGATACTGAACACTGTGATGTGGTCAATGCCAGAGACGGACATCCTGGTGTCAGAGGGGGGATCTGACAACTGATATTACTTCAGACACCACTATGGGACTTTCCAGCTACGACAGCTGGATTGCAGGCTCCAAGTACACTCTGCTTATCTAAAAGTTCCCTTTTTGTAAACCACCTAGAAACTGAACAAGGAAAAAGAAATTTAATGATGTGTTATTTACCAGGTGAATGCATCATATGGACTGCATATGGGGAAAAGTCTGGGGGTGTGGAGTTAGAGAGGTGTGAGCCAACCTTTGTAGCCTGCTACTCATCTCTGTTGGAGGCTAGCAGCTTGACGCTACATTAACTGCTACTAGCAGAGCACACCTGAATTTTCAACAGGTGATTCAGGTGTGCGTTGATTTGGATTGTGGGTAACTGGGATAAAAAAGCAGATATCTCTGGTCCTGCTGCATCAGTTTTGATGGGGTTTTTTTAAACTGTCCCTCATGAGTCTGACATTGTTAGAGGAGTGCTTTGCTAAATCAGTACTCTTTTAATTAGGTATGGAGCAGTTGAGCAATTTTACAAATGATGTTCAGTTCACTCATCATGGGTATAATTCATCTTATTAATACACTGTGATATTGTTCTCTATGGTTCTGGAAGAGCTTTCTGAGGTCAGAAAATAAATAAACAACCATGATGATTTCATCAGGGAAAGACACCGCTGAGCATTATGGGAAGTATAGAAATGTTTTGGAGCTTGACCACTTCTAAAGACTCATATTCCCCTGCTGCTTCAATTTTGATCTTTTTTTTTTAATTTTTTTAATGTCTTGTTAGTCTCCAGACTTTGTGGAAGTGCAATACTAAATTGCTGGAGTACTCCTTTAAATGTAATTCTAGCACACAGATTGTGTAGAAAACAATCTAAGCTGGACACATTCCTTTCCTCCCAGTTACTGGTGATATTCTTAAATGTCAGTGTCTGGCCACTATTTGTTCATACAAATTGTGTTTACTTTGGTCGAGAGGTAAGAGTGCCCTCTTTCCAATTTAGCTGACAGGGGAATGCCAGTCAAAATGCAATCAATAAGACAAATGCTGAAGTGACTCAACTCTGCAGCTGAGCCTGGCACCTGTTTTGTAGAGGACTTTGTAAACTTTTTATCCCCAGCTGTAAAGCCTGGCTCTTGTTTGTTGTTATGGTCATCACATCACCACTCTGCCCAGAGAATCTGCTCTCCATTCCCAATGGAAATAGAAAACAGAGATAAAACTCAGCACAGATCGCCTCTGTAAGTAACCAGCACAGATGTAGCTCAGGCCAGCCGCTTTCTCTCGAGACTGCAGCTGCCACACAGGGATGTGACAGGCCCGAAATGGGCAGGCGGGCCCCTTCCCTTTTGATCAATCAGGTAAGACAGAGCTGCGTAGCGTGAATTCTAAAACTCCAGATGCACCGTCACGAAGGTGACTCTCATCTGTTACCACTCCCAACCGCTCTGAACATACGCTCATCTGTCAGAGTGACAGAGCTCCTTTGCTTTCTCTACTTTAGCTGGATTTAGACCTGATGAGGGTCAGTTGAATTCAGTAGTAACTTAATTCTGCCATCTCTGATTGTCGTTTGTAGAGGGCAAGCTTTAAATCACTTTCCAGAATTTGGACTCTGCTCAGTATTTATGAGAAATAGTGAGGAAATGAAGCGCTACCTGCAAAATAGCCTTAATTGTATATATTAACATATTTACACATTAACAGCAATTTCCAAGGGCTTACTAGTTTATTTTGAATGGATGGGGTGTTTGGGAAACCATACAATGGATCTAGATGACTACATAATTGATGCATGTGTACTGTATTGTCTTTATCCCCTGTGACAGCAAACCTGCTGCACATCAGTTTCAGGTGAGGAATGGGTGCTGAACAGATTTTCTCTGGGTAAGACTACCCTCTGCTGGACTGCAACTAATGTGCTTGACTGCCAGCAGACATCCTTGACAACAAGAGCTTAGGTGTGTTTTACACCACAACAACACTTCAGCCGAGAAGCATGTCTCCAGAGAAAATCTGTTCACAGTGGGTGGTGGTGGTGAGAGGAGGAGAAGAGGTGCTACTTTCACTTAGTTTTTCCTTTTAAAGAAAATGAAAATATATATTCTTTGTCCACAAGATGGTGCCATTTCCCAAAGATGTCACATGGTGTTGGCCTCAGTATTACTGTCCAAATCTAATCTCAGTCTGCCACCTATTGGTAAAGGAAGAAAACCCGCATCAACCAAAATTTAAAATACTCCACATCCACAGGTACTTACACATAATCTTTAGGGTACAAAGCTTCCAAAACAAAACATACATTTATTCTGATGAATCCACACAATAAAAAATATAGCAGGGTAGTGTGTGGTCTAAATTTAAAAACCACATGAATGTTTTTTATAAAGCTGTTGCAGTAAAGATTAGCTTGAACAGTGTTGCATTGTAGCTGACCCTAAAGTCTGACCTCGCTGTAGAGACACAGAACAATGAGAGTTTGCCTTCAGGGATGAATAGATTTCAGTGTGAACATTAATAAAGCCAATGTGATGTGCATTTTAAATATTTTGTAATGCCAGAGCGCCACTGAATGCATGATTCATTCCAATTATATACTATAGCTGAGTGGGTTTGATGTGATTAAAAAGAAAGTTAATGAATCATATGAAAACACAACAGAAGTATATATTTTTAAAAGCTTGAACAGATATCGATTCTCAAAGAACAACAAATAAATAAAAATAAAACATATAAAGAGAGACCTAATGGCATGTTGAGCCTGTTGTTGCCAAAGGAAGTTTCAAATATGGCACTGTTTTCACCCTTAAAAATTTCACAGGCTTGAGTCACAGTATGACTGATGTACCCCTTGGATCTCTGTCCAAAAATCTCAGGATGTGGATATGGAACTATTTGAAAAGAGAGTGGAGTGTTGACTCAGTGACCAACGTACGGAGGTGAAATTAGGTAGTGTAAGAACTCCGATTATTCCCTCCATATAGGAGTATCACATAAATACAGTGCTGTGTTCACTAAACAAGCAGCACGCGCTACTTCCTGTGTTTGTGTGAGTCAGATACTACTCATGAGCAGACTGAATCAGCCGGGCCCCATCCCCCGCCCACTAACCTCCATCCGCCCCCTCGCAGAAGTATAAAAGACACCCACACACATATTCCCATCTCCGCCCACCTTGCCTTTCAACTGCTCCTACACTTTTCCTCTCCCCTCCCAACGGATTTTCTCTCCCTGTCCCTCTCTGCTACTCCTTTCTCCCCCTCCTTTTTTTTTTCCTCATCCCCTCTTTGGAGGACGAGAGGGAGGATGTGAGTGGCGTGTGCGTATGTGTGTGTTAGTCATGTTCAGGCTCATCCTGGGCCAGCAGCACAAGCAGGGGGAAACCCAGGCACAGGCAGGAATAGGATGTTTTGTCCACATCTGTTAGTTGGTTTGGCTGCAGCACTCTTGCGGTTTACACAGCGCCTAAAAATGGATTGCTAGAATGAGCAAGAGAGTGTGCTGGAGGGGAAGACGGATGAACATATAGGAGGAGGGGGAAAGGGCAGAAGGACATAGGTGGGGGGAGGGGTGAGCATGCCAAAGTGGGCCAAGACCCCCCCCCCTCCTCATAGTTAATAGGATTCTGTCTGCCCTGAGCTGCTGCAGAGTTCATGAGCCAGGAGACGGCTCTGAAGAGGGCGTCTGATGTGGAAGTGTTTGTCTCCTGTAAGATTTGATTAGCATTTCAATTCAAACTGACTCATGTTTTTTTTTTTGTTTTGTTTTTTTTTTGTTTGTTTGTTTTTGTGCCACAGGTGAGGATCTGATCATTCCGATACAGCAAAAATGTATTTATGTACAGTTAGTCTGTGAAAGGGCGGCATTTTGATTTACCATCATTAAAATCTGCACACCTAAAAACTGTTGTAAAAACAGTTTGAGAATTACTTTTTGATAAGATGCCTGTTTTATTATTCAAGGAAGTTCAATTCCATCCTTTGAAATTAATCAGTCTTTGACAGTGACATGGACTAAAGTGTTTTATAGCCTCCTCAAATTGCCGATATGATTATGTCCTTTATCTGTACAGTGATAATGTTTGATTCCCTGCAGCATTTTGTGCTTGTTGGGGATCATCGAAATTAAGCACATGAAATATTAAATGATGAGAACTGCTCTGGAAGGGCATTACAAATTTTAATTGAATTTGTAAAATCGCGGTCTCAAATTTCAAGACCATCATCTCGATTTATCCTGAATTGCCAGTTTATTAGGAACACCTACCTAAACTTAAGCAATCCTGCAATAAATCCTACTTATATGACAGTTTTAATGTTCAGTTTTTGTTGCAACTGTTTCAGAGAGGTGTTAATTCAATTGTGTGATTGTTTTAGAGGGTGTATTTTGTGGCACTGTTGAGTTGTATTGCTTTATACTGATGTGTTTCTATTATTTTGTTCACCACTTTTCCCTCATCCATCAGTGAGATTTGGCTAAATAACAGAAACACCTCTTTGTATAATGCAGCACAGTTCAACAGCTCCACAACTGCAACCTTCAAAAATGATCAACAGTTCCGTTTTAACAACAATTTTAATAAAGACTAAGCATTATATCTTATTCCAGTACGTGTCATATTAGACTGCATTAGTTTTAGCTAGGTGTACCCAATAAACTGGCAAATGAGTGAATAAGACAAGATAAAACATCGTTCTGGTCTGTCATCACTTTGTAGTATCTGCGGTAATTGTACAATATTTGTGAGCTGTTTTGGTTCACACTTGCTAACATGCTAAAATGCTAACTTTTTTTTTTTTTTTTTTGCATCATTACCAATCGGTCACAGTATCCAGTCCCCTCATCAGTCTCCAGGTGGTGCCAGAGGTGGAGGACGACATTCCTCACACAAACACACAGGGAATGGTCCTCATTCCCTGTCTTCATCCACATACTGAGGGGCAGGGTATGGCAAGGATGTGTGAGGGTGTGGGGGATGGGGCTGAAGTAGTTGTGGAAGATAGAGAGGAAGGAAGTGAATAGGGTGAGAAATGGGGAGGGAAGGGGTGGCATGCAAGGCAAGCACATGCTGAGCAGAACATTGGACTCATTGAGAAAAGCGCTCTCTCCATTCATACTCTACCCAATCCCCCTTTCACCAAACTCTCCCTCTTCTCATCATGTAAGTACAGTACATTGATATCTGTGTGCTATCTGCAGATAACCAAGTAATTCAATGTGTTTGTGTACATCCAGTCATTAGAGATCAGCCCTGACAAAACAGATAGAGAGGTGAAAAACACACAGATGACGGCATACTGCCTGTAGTTTCAACTACTTTCAGGTCACTCTACATTCTCAGTATCCGTTTTCAACTGCATAGTAGAGGACCCATCAACTCCAGATGGGCAGTTCATTTACATCAGAAACCCTCGTGTGAAAGCACCAGTAGGTGGTTTGATTGGAGCGCAGTTTGTGGAGTGTTTCTATACCACCACGCCTTGTCTCCTCTGAATCTACCACACCTATGCAACAGACATCGGATGTTTATCTATTTAAAATATAAACGTGGGCACACCAATGCCTGATAGGGGCAGCATGGAGGGTCTACCTGTGTCTATATGAATAAAAGAGGCAGCAGTAGTAGACAAGTTACTTTTATTACTTGTTAATTGACCCAGAGCTAAAATTAGGATTAAATTATGTTGTATAGTGTATGGAGAATTCAAACTCACTTGTAATTGAGGGTAAAGATAACTTTATATTTACATGTAACGTTACAATGGGATAATTGAGTGGTTTCATTGTGAGTATGTGTATTGTGTATTGAATGAACTTCCACTGAAATAATTGAGTATCACTAAACTTGAAATCACATCTATCACAGACCACACATTGTGTGTTATTGCCTGCTCACCAGAGGCATCAGAAATTCAGCAACTGCACAGTCATTTCAAGTGAGTAATTAGCAAGGAGCAGAGGAGTAATCTTTACTTCCTTTAGTGGTTTCATTATATTTGAGTTGTTTTTTTTCCCCCCTGAAACTATTTGAACCCTGGCTTCTCAACTCAGCCATCCAGTAAAGTCATTTTTTCAGTCCCCTACCCAAGTTAAGCAGCATTAACAGTGAAATAGCATAAAATGCCACAAATCAGAATAAGACAGAGCTGTGATTATAAAATTATAAATAGAATTTCTGAAACAATCGGTTAAGATTTAATCCTACATAGCACCTTACTGCAACACAAGAGCTGTCTAAAAGTACTGTAATATATAAATAAAGACCAATCTCAATCAGTAACTCAATCACACTATCACAACAAGATTTTAAAAACACTGGTTCACAAACTGGGGGTCGGTACCCCACCAAGGGGTAACAAAATATGTATCAAGGGTCATGAGACAAATGATTGGACAGGAAAGTCATAAAATTGACATTTACTGTAAATAATATTTTTTCCACTATTTCTCAAACATTAGCTTTTTTGCAGTAAATATTTCCTTTCAACAAATTACAAAAATAATCCCTTTTTGCTTGATTTGGTTATAACTCATTGACATATCCAGCTGTTGAGGATAGGGTTGCTGTTACACATTGCTTCATTTTGATTAAGCTAATTTTTTTTTAAGTCTGAGTGAAATATGAGTAAAGCACTTCAGCTTGAAGAAGAAGTATTTTCCACATAGATGGCGAATGGATGGGTGTAACAACAAAATCTACTCAGGTACAGCTTTGATACTGTACTTCAGTACATTTTTCAGAATTACATACATATACATATTGAATCCATCTCGCAATTAAGTATTTTGACATTGTGACATTGCTCATTTTACCCAGGTAAAGGATTTAAATACTTCCTCCACCACTGTGGAAGAAACAAGAAATGCCTTCCTGGGCTTAAAGCTGTCTTGTGTTTACATTGGGGGAAGTCATAGTCCACTCACCATCACTGTGGAGACTGTGGTATGTACTGTTGACTACATGCTCACAGCTCCAGAGGCAACTAATTCTCTTTTTCATTTGATGAACGTGTATTCTGTAACTTCTAGACATGCTTTTTGGTGTTTTGGGATCAGACCTGGGGAATAAAAGGATCCAGGAGAGGGGAGGGGAGGAGGCGGGGGGGGGGGGCTCTTCTAGTACTGTTGGTGGCCCATTTATCATATCTCCGCCTCCAGTGTTCCGTTCCCATGAGGGCGGCTCTTTAAATCGCCCCAAACCTCCTCCTGACTGGCGCCTTTTTCCCTTTATCTGAACGGGAGAAGACACACGTGCTATTTATAGGACGCCGTTGGAATAAACTTCTCAACCTGCTGGTAAAAAAAAAAAAAAAAAAAAAAAAAAAATTAAGCCTTTTTTTTCTTTTAAAAGTCTGTCCTCTTCCTTTTCTAATTCATAACTGTTTTTTGTTTTTTGTTTTTTTTTTTTATCGCTGCATGAGCTGGGATTTTAAAGGGGCGGGCTGTGTGTTCTCTGACGAATAAAAGCTGTAGCCTATAGATCGGTGCAAGGCTTTTAACCGGGTACAAGCAGCCAGCCTTAAAGGAAACACAGATTATAAGCGAGCGATCACGGTGAGTGCAAGAAACGCGACGGCGAGCGGGTGAGACGTTGCATGCTCGGCCATCGAGGACCGATTTCAATGCATTTTACAGAGCTGGAGCTCCGGCAGAGAGGAAGCTGCATGCTTTAAACGTGAAGCCGTCTTTTGTTGCCTTGGCCCGGGCTTTCGCTGCCGCAAATGAACCCAACCACCTCTCTCGCTTGCATTTTCTTTGCCCCTCTTTTTTTTTTTTTTTTTTTTTTTAAACAAAAAAAAAAAAAACAAGAGAAAAGAAAAACGCAAGCGTCCATGCAGGCGAGTGCTCCAGCCTGCAAATCCCACCGAGCACACACCAGCCATTGTATGTATATGTGTGTGTGTCGGTGGACATGTCTCCATGGCCCCGGCGTGCAGACATGCTGTAAGATAGTTTCATGCGCAGGCCCGATTACTGGCCACAACAAGCACAGCAAACGGGGCCTCGAAACATGGTTGGTACGGGAAGGGAGCGTCGGGTTCAGTGGTGTTTTGCAGATTTGTGCGGCCTCCGTCCGTTTGCCGAGTCCCAGCAAAATCATGCGAGCCGGTTTGATGTCAATCCCTTGTTTGTGTGGCACCGTCGGCCGTGTAACGGAGCGCAGATGAGACAGAAATAGACCTGGAAATAAGCGCGGATTAATTGAGTTAAACGCGTTACCGGTGTGGGCCCTGTCATTTTTGGTTTGTTGTTGCGGTCAGCGAGTTTAAAAGCCCGAGTGTTTTCTGTGTGTGTGTGAGTGTGAGTGTGTGTGAGCTCGACGTCTTGCCTTTCAGCAGACCTGACCGGTGTGATTTATTTTCTAGGTCTGAAAAGCTAAAGCAAACATGAGCGACAAGGAGACAGTCTCACCGAAAGAGAAGGAGGCAACAGAGAAGAGGGGGCGTGGAAGACCCCGTAAGCAGCCCCAGGTAAAAACCTCTGACGTAAGTAATGCCAATATTTTTCTTAAGTTTGATGTCAAAGTGTGTCAATGGGGTTTACATGTCTGTATGAGCATATCACCCGCCTAAAGCACACCAAGAATAGACCTTTGTGTTAAAGCAAGGGAGGTGTGAAGCCAGACTGGCAAAACACACTGGTAGCTCACATCTGTTCCAGCTGATGCTCAGGTAGATGTTATTGCAGCTCAGGTGCTCATGCATATCCATGTCATAAGCCCCTTGCCATTCTACCAAGCCCTGAGTGAAATCAAGAATCAGATATGCCTGCAACAAGGCCGTGTGACCGCTTGCTCACCCCTTATCAGTGTAAGTGTAGACATCTACAACAAACTTCCTGTGTGTCTCACCTGGTTTGTAAGCAACCTGTAACCCAACACCTTTAAACCAGTTCTAACCCCCACCCCTTCACAACACACATCTGCTCGTCATGTAATGGGTGACAAAGCAGCGTGTGAGCACAGACTGGCTCATATAGCTGTCACTCAGCGGTGTGCTTTAGTATTGAATTGCTTGGTTGCTATGAGCTGCAGTTGTAAACGCGCTAGAAATGCAATAGGAGACGTTTCTGCCATGACAGAGCTTACAACCGCAGATTATCATATGAATAGGATATCCCCCCCCTCATACTGAATTTACCTTGCATTTTTGAGCTGGTGGTAATCCCCTAAATTTTGACTCAGATAGTTCCCCTTTTACGCCTTGGTGTGGCTGCTTGACGTGTTTTAGTCTGTACTTTCTCTTAGATGGTGTTTAAGCTCGGCTTTCTGGACATTTCATGTAGTCATAGTTTGTTTCTGTGTCAGACCATGACAACCGGTGGCTATAACCACCTGTCAGCCTTTTAGAGTACATGTCAGTTGTACTGACCTTGAAAAGTGAACTTTATGTCCATGTCTAGCATGTACAGCTGTATCCATGCCCATATACTTATTGTGCTCTGATTCAGATTCAAATTAAGTGTACATTGTGAAAACATTAGGCATTTTTGGAGTATGCTAACTTTATTGTGACTGTCTTGATTGTCAGGAACCAAGTGGATCCCCTACTCCAAAGAGGCCCAGAGGACGGCCGAAGGGCAGCAAAAACAAGAGTACCGGCAAGGGCAAAGTAAGTCGATGCTGTCTGCAGGCATGTTTTCGCATGCTGACAAATCATGATTTCAGCAGCAGCTAACATGCATCCTGAACCGGATGTCGCCGGTGCCAAGAAAGACAGACACAGCTTCACAATGACACTGCACATGGCATTCATCGTCCCATCTTCTCTTGCGACCGTTTCCTTTTTCTAACCCCCGGTTCTTGTTGGTTGATGAACATTTTAACGGTAGCTAACCT
This sequence comes from Trachinotus anak, assembly GCF_046630095.1. NCBI lineage: Eukaryota > Metazoa > Chordata > Actinopteri > Carangiformes > Carangidae > Trachinotus > Trachinotus anak. The sequence continues at coordinate 20,709,401 of NW_027273855.1, read as the reverse complement.
CATCCTCTTAAAAGGATGTCCTGCTGTTACTTATGATATATCGGTTGGCTGCAATTTAGCTGTTTCCCCCCTGGTGTCAGAAATAGCCTGGCTAGGGTTTCCCATTGTAAAGGCCTTGGTTTACTGCCTTACTTTTTTTTGAGTGATGCTCAGTCTGTACTTCCTGTCCTCCAGCTTCCTGCAGCTTGTCATGCACAGTGCGGTGCAGGTGCAGAGGCCGCAAGACTGTTTCCAAGCTGACACTAAGCACCCCTCCGCCCCCACCCAGCACACAGCCCTAGTTCTTCTCTGCCTGTCGTCTCCATAGCAACAACTGATTTTCTCCCTCGCCCCAACCCTGCAGCTCCCCCGTGCGCTCTGCCTTCACTGCTATGTATGGGAAAGGGAGAAGGAGAGAGGGAGAGTAGAATGTGCATACATGTATGATATAGGTTTAGCAGCGAGGGCCGAGCTGCAGAGGGTTTGTGTCTCTGCTCAGTTCCACCAGCTGTCTCTGAGCCTCAGACCAGGTGGCCAGCGAACTGGAGTGCCCTGTGTGCAGTTCCTGTCGGCCTTCCAGATAATAGCCAATGAACCCAATGCCCCCTTTCCATCTGTCTTATTGCAGATGTACTACTGCCATCTGCAGGCAGCTAGAGGCAGAGCTCTTTATGGATTGTTTATACCACAGGTTTTTGCACTGTTTTTTTTTTTTTTTTTTTTTTTTTTTTCCTCCCAAAAAGTCTTGGCTATAACTGAGCAAATCAGCAGGTCACTGAGCCTGAAGATCACAGCTAAATGCATTGTCGGGGCCCCACCCCATCACCCCATTAACTTTGCACTGTTTTCTTTCACAGAAGGCAACAGCACCCCCATCTACAGGGGGAAAACGCAGGGGAAGACCTAAGAAGGAGGTAAGATAAGAATCGTTGGACAAACAGTGATCACATTTGTTAAACCATTCCTCTCTCAATTGAATTATGATTGGTATGACTGTCTGCAGGGCGAAATTGCATTTTCCTAATTCCTCCGCCTGCCTCCTTCCTCTCAGACAAGTCGTTTTTACTCATCACAGCTATTTTGGTTCTTGTGTTCATTTAGAGCAGCTTTTTGGTCACACAAAGTCCCTACCTGCTCGTGCTGAACGGCAAATCTGTACCTGCACGACAGTTTTCACCCTAAAGATTGCTCTTTAATCCAATAACATGATTATCATTTTATTTTTATTTTTGAACATTTTGTAACTCTGCAAAACAAGTTGCCAGACCATACACAGCCAGTCAAAAAAGCATGTGTTTAATCTCGGGCGAACTTGTGGTCTTGTAGTAACATTCTGTCATGTGCATGAGTGGTTAGGGCGTACTCTGAAAGAAGTCTGGATTGCATTAGTCACAGAAAGGAATGACCCAAAGTTACCCTCCTAACTAGCCCTCTCATTTTTATGAATGAACATCTTTGGCAGCAGCAGTGAGTGTGAGGAGGAAAGGCAAGAGAGCAAAAAGCAGGATGCCTCATCGTGACTCACCACTCTTATGAATCACTTTTCACTACCGATTGCTCACCCTTCCCCTGGGTGTTCTTCATGCCACAGCGGTTTATCAAAAATATTTATAACGTTTTTTTTTTTTTTTTTTCATGGTAGTACTTGTTGGGTTATTAAAAGAAAACAGTCACGTTGCGATATTAATCACAGACAGCTATAGTTTGCTATACTTGAGGAGCATTTTCCTTTAAGGTTGTAGTTAAGGCCTCACTCTTAATTTATTTTTATTTTTTTTCCCCATCACAGGAAAAGGAAGAAAAGGCGTCCCAAGAATCATCTGAGGAAGAGGAGGAGGAGGACCAGTAATTCACAACGCATGCTACCTCACTCAACATACTGACTTACTGTTAACCAGAACTGGGCTGTATCTCCAACACCAGTGCCACCACATGACCACTGTTCACGACAAAGCCCTCTTTGCCAGACGGAGGGTTAACACAGTACATATATCATGCAACAGCACTGGATAGAACGATGGACCTTGCTCAAGCATAGATCTAAGAATTACATGACAGGTAACAGCCCTTTTCTCTACATGTCATGTTATCACAAGTCTTTTATACTGGACAAAGGTGTGCTCCAAGGAGCCTGGACGTTTCCGTTTTTCCCCTAAAGATGGTTTGTAGGACATTTTCTCTGCTTAATGTTACTTATTTGTTGTACCCGCATCTGAGATGGTAGGGCATATAGAGTTTTCTCCATGTTTTGTACTGGACAAAGGTGAATTTTACCTAAACTTACCTAATTTTTTTTTCTTCTTCTTCTTCTTTTGGGAAGGGGGGGTCGTTTTGTGTGTTCGTGTGAAGTGGTTAACCTATCCATTGCATTGTATTCTAGATGGAGTTGAGCTTCAGCGTATAGGATGAGAATAGGTAACTGATGGTAGAAGTTTTTCTTTTATTTTTGTCTTCTCCTTCCCATGTCTAATCTGCGTAACTGATTTCACCTCGTCTCACCAATAAAGCAGAATCATCTGTACCAGCTTTGCCCTCCCCCCTCCTCCCTTCTGTAGGACAGTGTAGATCTAGTTCTGCTTCTCAAACTTCCTTCTCAGTCCTCAGCGTGTAGTGGGGAGATGTAAAGTGTATCCTTAGTAATCAGAATAGTCTGATCAGACTTACTGTTTTGTTCCTTCGGGTTACATACCATTTTAAAAAAACAACAAAAAAAACATGAGTGTGCTGCTTTTCATGTTATAATAAAACTCAAATCTTTTTGGTATAATGTGTGTTTTTAAGGATAGGGTTGGCAGAGTTCTAGGCTGAGAGCATCAGTGTCATTTCTTCAGGGAGCTTTTACAAATGCTGTTACATTGGTGTCTTTGTCTTCACATGGTCCTCAGTTTCCAAGCGCTCACTCAATCACTCGTTAAGGCAAATTGCAATTGGTCAAACAAGGAGTTTGATTGTAATAGAGGATAGTTGGTGGCACTACTATCCAACAGGGCTGTACGTTTTTTTTCATTCCATCTCGCTCTCACTGCTTCACCTGGCTTGGTCCTTCTGTCATCACTTAGTACAGTAATATACTTTTCTTAGTCTTTTTGAAGATGTGTGTTTTATGACGTCTGCTACAGGAAAAAAAGATGTTTGTGTGTACTTCTAAGTGTCAGGGAACCCGCGGTCACAGTCCACTTAACTGGGTTTTTCCACACACCTAAGCTGCTACAACCTCAGTTACGAAACCCGGAAAACTGCAAACAGGCGATACAAGGCCTGGGATTTCATACCTCACTCAACAGCTTACTTTACCATATAATTGCATTTTAACTGGTTTTCTGTTGTTTTAAATGTAACCTCTGGCATGAGATGGAAAGATGTCGTTATTACAAAGTTTGTGGGTTTTTTTTTTCTTTGTTTTGGGTCTTTTTTTTTTTTTTTTTTTTTTTTTTTTTTAAACCTGACTGTAATAAGGTATCTAAGATGTCAAGTGTGTGATTGTGTGCTTATGCAACACGTCTTGGCTCATTCATAACCAGAGCTTGCAGACAGGTTGTTTTTAAATGTGTGAAGCAAGTCAGGGAAGACCTGTCAGCTTGACAACTGTGTTCGCTGACTGTGGTAGATTAGCAGGTGTGTTTTTATCCTTTTTAAAAAAAAAAAAAAAAAAATCTTCTGGTGCACTGAAATGTTGGTTCAGATTTTCATGGACAAATGTTTGTGTGTTTGTGATAGACTGGGCGCTCTTTCCACGTAACTGTTCTGTTGGCCACCGTGTGTTCGGCACTACCACACACAGCCACCTTATTCGCCATATTCGTACAACGGTCATACCATGGTCATTTCATGTCCTTTTTTTTTTTTTTTTTTTTTTTTTTTCTCTTCCCCCAGCATCCTCCAATTACTCTTGACAACATCAGTGTCATTCTACATACCAACATCTTACATCCGTTCATTTATATACTGTAAACTCAACAGGATGGGATCATTCTTTTTAATGTACACCGTATATAAATGTACAATGTCTATATTTCTATGGTGCCCTACAACAATTTGTATCAGAAATGGTCAATAAAGAGAATTTTCTTTGTCATCTTCTGTCACTTTGCCTTGCATGTATCCATGTTCCATGTTAAAACATTATCTGTCCAAAGGCTCGAGAACATGCAGGTTGATGTTGAATTGTGTATTTTTTTTATTTTATTTTTTTTAAAGATGACTTGGCTAATGGAAATGACAATTAAAATACACAGACAGACAAAGTTATATTACTTTATTTACATCTTTAAGTCAGCCTTATCCAATCTCTCTAAGCAACAATGGTACAACAATCTGAAAAGTAAAACTTCATAACAGTGCAGCCATTAACATTTCCATCAGTAGTTCTTCTTCAGTAGTAGTTCTTGACTTCTCAAGTGCAACCTGAAATCAGAGCGCTCCATGAAAAGTTCACCAGTGTGAAGAATGAATGTCATATGATCAAACATTTGAACAGTTTAAAGTGTGAATGGCCCATTTCATACTTTTTTTTTTTTTTTTTTTTTTAAATGTGAAAAAAAGCTGTCTCGATAAATGCATAGAAAATTAACAGACATAAAAATGGCAGAGGAGCATGTTCAAGCAAGAGGTTTTCCAAGTCCAGGATGACCACAGGAAACATCTCCTACATGGAAGCTCATTCTCCTTCTGAAGCACCTTTAGATGTCATACCTGATAACATCACAAGTTTTGAGCATTAGCTGTCCATTACAATACATGAATTATTGAGTGGCGTGTTATTCCCCCTCAAGGACAGTTTAACGGCTCTATTGTTCTTAGTTTACATTCACAAATGCAAGGCAAATAAAGGTCAGAAAAGGTAACAATTCATCAAGGAAAAAAAAAAAAGCGAGGTTTCCTGAGTGCTGATACAGTCAGACCTATGGCATTCATCTGAACAGATTCTTCTGCTGGAGGTAAATGTGTGCTGGTGCCACGCCTTCTGGACAGGACATTTTTTGGGCACTAGTCACAACTCATTTTGGGAATGAGAGGAGGTTGGTGTTATTTACTTTCATAACTGGCTTTTCATGCCTTTGATAAGAGTCACAGGATTTGGCTAAACCACAAAAAGATCCAGATCATCCGGCAGCTAGTGAAGTTCTGAGCAAATTAAAACCATAGAGGGTGGTGTTCAACCTTTTGACTCAAATGAAACAGAAAATTTACCACACCTAATTTTAACGGCTAATTCTAATTTTATCAATTTAAAGCTTTGAAGTTAACTCTTTTTGGAAGTGGTATTTCAGTGTTTCATGGCAACAAATGTGACTGATGAGCACCGACAGCATTTCATCACAAGAGACCATATTCATTTTTACTGCAATGAAAGTGACCTCTCCACAACAGGCGGTCCAGGCAATGATCACAAACCACCTCGCAGCAGAAGTGATGATTTTCAACTAGTGCAGAACATTCGTACTCTTACCACAGCCCCTGGATTATAGTCAGTACAAATGCCTACTGCAACCCACAGAATAGAACTGCTTGCCACTTGTCACCCACAACGTCATATATGTAAACAACAAAGTGCACCTCCAGGAACCTGTATCTTCAGATGTTCCACCTTTCTTAACTTTGAGTCATGTCACTGAATACAAGAGTAAAACCAAGTCTGAATAAATAATTTCAAATAAATAAGTTTAAGGTACTACGTCTGTTAGGCACACAGGATTGGCATCAGAACCTCACAAATGAACAGTCACTCTTTACACAAAAAGAAAAATGCTGACTGTTGCTGATGGACGCCAAACGGTAATAAAGAAAAACAGTAAAAGACTTGTGCATGACTCTCTAAATGACTGATCTCTGTGGCTGGAGGTCGTCTCCACACTGACAATGTCCGATGCCATGGTTTACTGCTATCATGCATTGACGTCTTTGGCCAGAAGAGGGCGTCGCTGTTGATAACTTCTGGCCCAACCTTGTACAATCTGAGGACATAAAATCCAAAGTGCATGGTTTAGATTAGCTCAGTAATTTTTGAATCCACTGGTGTAATATGGTTTTAAATGAGGATGTGTGAAGCAGTTCACCCAAATCACACAAACAAATATTTCCTCACATTCCCAGTGATACAAAGCCATGATGTGATTCATCATCATGGCCGCCCGACCTTCATTTCTCATAATTCAAATGAGAACAGGAAAAAAATGAGCAAACAAAGAAAAAAACTGTACAGCAATTTGTCCTTCAAGAGGCCATGCCATGGTTACTGAGGAGATCAATCCACTGACCTCTGAAGAGTTTTCATTGGAACTACTTTCTACAAAAGAAATAGTTCCAGTGAAGTGAAAAGTCTTGACAAAGGATTTTGTGGATTATCCTCAATAATAGGGATGGAAAGGCAGGCTGCTGTTGAGTTTTTAAGCATCACAAATGAATTCACTCACAAAGCCTAACTAGATACAACCAAACCCTCGCAGCAGTGGTGTGATCTGGGCAAACTCACCCTTTAATAATAGCCTCTTAAACCAATACAGAACTTGACATGATGACATTGTTTTTCCAGTTTAACATTTTCTCAACTGTGGAGTAACTTTGCCAATGGTAAGTATTGCCACCTAGTGTTTCCCACGGCACAGTGCGTGATTTTTGACTGGAAATAATCAAGCCAATAATTTAATTTCAACAGTGTTTTTCTCACCGTAGCCACATATTTCTATTTCTAAACGAGAGTACTTGTACCATGAGGAGCATCAGTTCATCCAATATCACATGACAAATTTCATGTGGAAAGAAATGTATCTGTTCAGTGAAGAGATCCTAAAACTAGCCACTAACTGCTATTGCGGAGGAATTGAGACTTGTACGTACAATGAGTATAGGAACCTTTTTACTACACTACTACTACTACTATTTGCATCTTTGTTTTTATGTGGAAGAGGAAGAGACTGACCAATTGGGGAACTACTGATCTGTTAAAGTGAATTATGCAACCAAGGACAAAAACACAGTGAAACAAAATACAATGTAAGAACACAAGGCATCAGTAGACATGTCTTCAATCCATCTTTGTGGAAAGCGTCGTCAGTTAGAGTAAGATCCTGCACGCTTAACCCAACCCTGCACAATTGGAAATATCATTTGTTCATATTGACTTATGTGTCATGACTTAATTTCTAAATTATAAAATTATAGATTATACTCTCCATCTGATTTCATACCAGCAAACTGTCCCACGGGTTAAAACGTCTCAGAGAACAAAACACTGGAAAAGTTACAAAACCAGTGGTGCATCATACCCGTGTGTCCTCTTCTCTCCACAACATTTCCTGTTCGGCTTCATTAAGCTCCTCTGAAGGATCGTATGTGTAAACTGGCAAAAGCTGATGACGAAGTCTGTCAATTCTGCAGGACAAAATGAAAAGAAATCAAGCCGTGATTAATGAGTCACACTGACACACAGAAGGGAAGCAAACGTTTTGCTGTGACATCAGTGATTAAAAGTCTTACCTCCTTTTCTTACGGATATACATGACCTGAAACAGACAATACAAAGAGTATTATATAAATTGTGTATTAGTAGGTATATCAATTGTAGCTTATCAGTGACTAATTTCTGCCATAAATTAATGGTAGTAATACCACTGACTCTCTTTTCAGCAAGTCAGCGTTGTGTAAGTCGCCCCATTGCCATCCAGCCCAACAACTCACCACAGCTGCAGCTATTCCAATGATGGTGATGAGGAAAAATGGCACCAACACATAGCTGACTGCCACATCCCCATTTATAATGGGAGGGGGCTGAGTAGTGCTGTTCATTGCATATGTTCAGGAAAGGGGGACACAGGGGGCTGCCTGTGCAAGGCCTTTACAAGCAGCGAACCCCCTCCCTGTGGCAGACACTGTGCAGTGGCTCTCTCCTCAAGCTGCGCCTTTGCTGTTTATGCCTCATCCTTGTCGTTCATGTGACTTCCACATGGTATCACTGACCTCCCTAATCAGCGAGAAATCTGACACAACACGGAATGAGAAGAATTTGCACACAGTTAGAAGCACATCAAGGAAGTTGTAAATGAATGTGGTGGTGAGAAAATATATGTCCCGCCAAGTTGCCTGTTAAACTGGCAAACATGATGCAAGTTTTACACGTTCAGATGGACCAATTCAGCACAATACACAGTTAATGTCGTTAGCAAGTCTCATACGAGCCACTGTATCTGCTGATGTGCCCGGGTAACTGCTAACCACCCAAATTAAGACACAGTTACGCTGCTGTCGATTAACTTCTCCTTTTAAAAAGCCCCACACAGACCCGACGGCAGTGAATCAATGACCCAGCGTCTGTAGCTACACAAACATAGCTACCGTTAGCTACACCAGGAGATGACAACGCACCTGACAAGTTGTTGTTTTTTTTTTTTTGCAAACACAAGCTGAAGCAAACCCTCCGTATCAAAACGACGTTGATTTCTAAAGAGCTACAGGACATCTGTTTATTGCAAATCCCAGTAGATTCTCACCCACTGAACCAGGTGCAACGCTTCTATTTCCACCGACGTTGTGTTGCGGTTCTCAAGCAGCTTGTCTTTCAGCAGCAGCAGCAACAACAACAACACTTCCGGTCTGAGTCCTTCACAGTAAATGCGTCGGTCAGGACCACGCAAAACTACGGAAGCCCATTGCATCCACAAACACACACACACACACACACACACGAAAAAACCAAAAAACAAACGTGTCTCGTTATTCTGACTAATGATCTCATAATTAAACGATAAAAGTGTTCACCTGAGTGAACAGATGTAAACTTTCAGAACAAACAGAGAGTGATAGTGTTGCCATTGATAGAGTGAACTAAGCTAAGCTAAGCTAGTTGCAATTTAAGTTATGGCTATGTTTTTTTACATTTTGGGAATTTAACTACGCCGAATTAGCAATTAACGTCTCCTACGTGCTGTAAACCTCTGGATGTACTGACAACTATGAGCGAATTGCTTTGATACTGAAGGAATCTTAAAAACTGGATGATTCTCAGGTAAGTTCTGAAGAGGTCCTAGTCCTCGTCAATTGAAACACAATCAACTGATTGTAACATTTGACAATCAATATATAGATATAGCTGTAATTAAAAGTACTCTTATACATTACCATTTCTTATCAATTTACTCCCAATAACAAATAATGAGAAAGTAAATATGTTTTTAGAAATGTGACTTTATTGAGCACCCTATTAGGAACACCTGTACACCTGCTTATTCTTGCGGTTATCCAATCAGCTAATCCGGTGACAGCAGTGCAGTACATAGAAGTCATGCAGATACAGGTCAGGAGCATCACTTAATGTTGACATTGTGGGAAATATTTTACTTTTATTTATATAAATATATAAATAATCAAGTTTAATCAATCAGTTTTATTTTTGAATTAAAGCATAGTAGTTTATTTTTATTAATGCTAAAGCAGACTGAAATATAATGAAACACAGAACTGAAAGGTTGTGGGTGATGCCGAGCTCTTTTTTATTTTATTTTGAGGAATGTTAGACACCATTAATTTTTGATAAAGGGGGAAAGTATCCAAAAGTGGAAACAATGATAGTCAGTCAGGTCGTAATGCACCATGTCACACAGCAGAAGTGTCAAACTGGTTTCATAAATGACAATGAGTCCAGTATTCTTCAGTGGCCTCCCCAGTCGCCAGATCAGAATTCAACAGAACACCTTTGGGATGTGGATGTGGTAGAGTGGGAGATTCACAACATGAGTGACCAGGTGACAAATATGCAGAAAGTATGTGATACAATCGTGTCAACATGGACCAGAATCTGAAAGGAATATTTTCAACATTTTGTGGAATCCATGCCACGAAGAACTGAAGCTGTGCTGTCCTGATGAAGTGCTGAGTGACTGGACTAGATAATACATAACATTGGATGAGCAGATTTTTTTCTCACACACAAATATTTAGCAGTGCCACAAGTGGAGATTCACACAAGTATGTTTCCAAATCATGATGAATTCAAAAAGTGGCACTGAGTTGTGCAGCAGAATTTCTTTCTGTTTTTCTGAATCAATGAGATAAGTTCTGTTTTCCTGAATTAACAACATAAATCATGTTTTTCTGAATTAACAAGATAAGTTCTGTATTTCTGTTTTTCTGCATTAGTGAGAAAAGTTCAGTTTTTCTAAATTAATGATAAAATAATGCAGTTTTTCTGTTTTCTGAATTAATGAGATAAATCCTGTTTTTCTGAATTACAAGATAAATCTTGTTTTTCTGAATTAATGACATAAATCCTGTTTTTCTGAATTAGTGAGATAAATTCTGTTTTTCTGAATTAACAAGATAAAATAATCCTGTTTTTCTGTCTTTCTGAATTAACAAAATAACAGGATTAACAGGACTACTCACATCATTAGAGACTATATAAGACACAATACACTATTAGGTTTTCAGGGAGATTAAAAGAATACAAGTGTGATATGATGTTATGATATTGAAAGAGACGGAGCTCAACTCCAACGGGCTCAGGCCCAATTGAACCCCTGTGAGCCAGTGATGGAGTGAGGCAGGAAATGATATCCAAACAGGTGCCTTCACTTAGTTTAAATGATAATCAGACCTCTGGATAACTTAAATCTTAGCTGTCTTTTAAATATATTCAGTCTGAGATGAACTACTCCTTTTCCCAAAAGTTCAGTTGAGATTTAATCAGCCAAAGTAGCAGAAACGCCTGTGTTGGTTCAGCACGGTTGGACTCAACAGGTTGAACAAAAACAAAACAATGTACTCATAATTCTTCTGAAGTAGTTTGTTTTATTAGCTATTTGTGATAGGAAACCCTAATACAACAAACAGGCTTAATATTTACAGCAATATCCATGTAATGGGACTGTGGGACCAGAAACCAGAGCCAACATTCAAATTCAGGACATGCTTTGCTTATCGTTGCCCTCAGACACATAGCTGGAGGAAAATTTCCTCTTCAAGGTGGAGAAGAGTCCTTTGATTTTTTTCTTTTTCTTCTTCTTAGGCTCACTGATGTCTGTGAATCAAAGGTATAGTGTTTGGCCAATGGAGAGTGGAACGACATGACAACTAGGCAAGTAGAGATAAATATTTCCTACCAGGTGTGTGAAATGAATGTCTGCTGCTGGCAGCCTGGTTCAAAGAGCTGTTTGGGTGAACCACTGGTGTGCTCACAATGTCACAGTCCACAGCTGGCTTTGTTTTGATACGGTCAGTGATGGACTCCAATTTAAGGTCTTTATCCTTAGACTTCAGACTGTTGGTCTTCTTCTTCTGCTCAGCCTGGAAACTACAAAACACACACACATACAGGTGAGAGAGAAGCACTGACATTGTCCTTTTAAGGCCAAGGCTGTGGCTCTGTTGAGCAAGTCTTCAACCTACTGCTCCTTTCTGGATAGCACCTATATTCATTTAAAGCAGTTATAGACTAATAATAGTATTATTTCCAAATGCTGAAAATGTCCAGTTGTCACATACATACAAGATGCAAATGTTACTAGTTGAAAGTCTCACCTTAATTGAACTGACATTACAGAGAAAAGTCACAAAGGTCATAACATAACATAAATACCATTAAATAAATAAATACCAAGAACTGTTGCTCTGGTAAAAAATAAGGCAGGTCACAAGTGACTTAAGCCTTTTAAAAGCTGGTTATTTTTCTTGCTATAAAAGCAGCACAGAGATAGTAGTATCTGCAAAATGTACTTAAAGTGTCAAAACTAAAAGTACTCCTAGTCCGAGCAGGAAAATGGGCTTTATGGGTGTTATGCAATTATATTATTGACAATAGGAGAACAAGCAAGTTTTAACAGTTTTACATACTGTTGTGTATAGCAATGCACCATATTTTAAAATCTCACCATAAATTTGTTACTGCCAAATACATGCAGTGGAGTAAAAAGTACAAGCTCTGAACTGTAGTGAAGTAGAGATACAAAGTAGCATTTTTTGGCCACCTGAGGGCAGAGGAAACTAGCAATGAACACAACACTTAAATATCATCATCCCCTTTAAGTTGATTTGGCGAGTGTTGGCAGTGGCCAGCCGGTACAGAGCAACATTATGATTCAATTGGACTTCTGGCCAACTGATGAATGTTAATCCAATACTTACTCACTTTTGGTTGTCCCGAGGGAAATACCTAGCTCTTTAGCTGATAAATGATCCCCTATTCAGCAGCTAATGGCTAACTGTGTCTGACCAGTTTGGTGCTGAGAAGGTATTCTCAGCACCAAACTTGCACATTATATGAATCTGTATGCCGACTGTTCTCTAATAACCTGTGTGCCAAGAAGGCCTAATATACAGACGCAAGCAAAGCACTCATTTAGACATGCTTACTGAGAACTGTTGCTTGGACTGAGGTGGCTCCCTGTTATGAATGGATGGGCCAAGACTTTACTTGGTGTAATCCTTTTCCTTGGATCCATCTGGAGCATTTCCTTCAACAGCTCAACACTAGCACTGCGACCAGCAGCCTCTGTGCTGTTTTCCTGGTGCAGGCTCATCTAAAATTAGAATCGACAGTGGGTTAAAATGACATTACGCCAAAAAATAACTCGAGAAAAGGAACTATATTGTGGGCTCATCAGTCGACAACATCTATTTGACAACCTACCGTTTTCAGGTCATCCAGAGATGAGAGTCGGTGTCTCCTGGTTTCCACTGGCTTGATGCCTGTTTCAGTGAAAAAATCCACTGGCATCTGTAAGAATAAAAAATCCACTTCAGCTATGTGTTCATCAGAGTCAACTCTTTCGTACTAACAACAAATTATCTGAGAGAGGATAATTCATGTTTGGCCCATAAAGTCAAAGAAGGTTTGGTAATATACCTTGAATTTCCAGTGATTGAACAAACGGTACTTGAGACTTCTGCGGTAGAACTTTTGTGTTTTAATCCCATTATTCAGAAGTCTCTTAGGAGGTTCACCCAGGATGTCAATGATGAAACGCAGCTGGCAACAAAATACAGCATAACCTTATTATGGCTCTATGAATGGCAATGTTGGTCAGACGGTCTGTCAGTCAGTTGGTTCACCACAAACCCGGCTGCAGAGAGAGTGAGTTTCACTCTGAGCAATCTAAAAAGCTCCATTTGGAAATACTTTGGATTTTGGTCAGTAGACGGCAAAACTGTGGAACCTCAAGATAAAGTTGTATGCAAGCTTTGTAAAATACAGCCTAGCCTACCACACCAGCACTAGCAACCTGAGGGCACATCTGAAAAATAAGCACCCTATCGAGCACCTATACAAGTAGTTATGTCTCTCATTGCATTGGTTTGTCCTCTTGGGTTGCCATAATGTGAAAAAGCATATATTTGAATGGTTAAAACAGATGTGTTTTTTAGAAGGAATAATCAAACATCACTTTTGGCCAATATTGACAGTACTAGCCTAAGTCCATTCTCACAGAGCTCCAAGCATGGCTGTAGACTCTTTGTCTTGTTAGCACTGTATTTTGGTGTGGCTGCGCTCAGAGAGGCCAGAGTGTTCAAAGTGCCATTTTTAAGATTAGTATATGTCAAAACCATATAATTACATATATTAAGAGCAGTGTAGAAATGAACCAGCAATAGCACTGACCACATCATATTCATGCCCTCCTGGGAAAAGTGGAAAGCCAACGAGCATCTCTGCCATCATTGTGCCAAATGACCAAATGTCGATGGCCTCAGTAAACTGGAGGCCAAAAAGGATTTCAGGAGACCTGAGTGTGGAAGAGCAGCAATACACAAAATGGAGATCATTTCCCTCACATATGTAGAGAGCTTTTCAAGCTAGCCGCAGTTCAACAAGCCTTGGCACAATGTTTCTTTCATCAAATCTGACCACTCTTTGTGGAGCACTGATCGCTGAAACTCAGGTGTCAGTTTTTTTAGAAGGAGTGAGAAAATACATTGGGAAATTTGTAAATCTAGTCGTACAGAGGCTAACCCAGAAATGTGGTGGGAGTTCTTGTTTGTCAATATTAACAACTGACAGGAAGCTTAAACCTAAGCAATTTGAATAAAATCGTCTCACAGTCTCACCTCTGCCAAAGGGGCTGAACACTTAGACCTGGTCTGGCTTCGAATGTGTGAAGAGTGAGGCCAAAGTCAATGAGCCTCACCCTGTATGGCTGCCGCTGATGGTCCACCAACATGATGTTGTCCAGTTTCAAATCTGCATGGATCAGTCCAACACTATTCAGGGCACTTAATGCTGTGGCCACCTGCAGGTAAAGTCAACCAAAGACAATAAAGAATGTCCCAGAGTGCAAAACCGATAGAGCTTTAAATTCTACTTTCTCACTTGTACTGTATCCTTACATCTTTGACAATAGTCCTCATGCCATTTAAAGGCAGAGGAGCCCATTTTCTCTGGCACATGTAATCAAAGAGGCTCATATCCAGAAATTCAAACACCAAGAAAGTCTGGTCGATCCTGTGGAACCATTCATGGCATCTGACAATGTTAGACTTATCCGGGTCCAAACATCTTAGTTTTTCCAGTATGACTATCTGTGGGTAAATGACAAGTGAATAGCTATATTATCAAAGTCAAGTTATGGCCTTAGTGACTTGGATCATTTAATCGTAGCCCACCTCTCTTATTTTTTTAAACTGTGAATGTCTTTGTTTTAAGACCTTCACAGCCACGGTCTCCTCAGTGTCCCGTTTCAAACATTTGATGACTTGTCCATAGCACCCCTGTCCCAACACTTTGAGCATCTTATAGTTTTGTGAGACTGTGCTTATTAGGGGTCGATGAGCCATTTCTGCAAAGAAAACTGAAAGCAGTGAGTGAAAAGGTGATTTGCAGTAGCGCATGCAGACGGTTAAACATTAAACAGAATGTTTTAACATGTATTCTTAACTAGTGCAAACAAACAGCTACATTATTAAATATTAATAAATGTTTTTAATTGTATTTGAAAGTCTCACCCTAAGTATTTTAATTAGGTTATTCAGTGTTTGTGAAGACAAATCATTTTTAGCTTGATCTGATACTGACTTGCTATAAGACAGCATCTTGTCTGAAACTTAATTCAGGCCTGTTACATTTGAATTTTAGCCTGCTATGTTTGTGCAGTATTCATTTAAGATTAACAACTATCTAAGTGCACTGTTCCTCAGCTCTGAGGAACAGTTATTTACAATTTACAGGTAGACTCCTGCTGTTACTTTTCCCATGACTTCTTGGTAAATTAAAAAAACTTCAATTCTAACCACACACCAGAAAACTAATGGTGTATATTATCTCATCACACTCATCTTTCCACTTGTGGCTGCAGGGGACAGATTCACTCAACCAGATACTTTGCTATAAAAGAGGAAACAAAAAAGTGGTTTTACCTATATTGGTTATATTCAGTCCAGTTGTCTGGATCTTGTTTGACTGGAGGTTTCTTGTTCAGTAGTTTAGAGCAGAATGATGCTTTTCCACCCACACTCACTGATGTAGTCTGGACCATACTGTAGAATATCTATATGATGTCATAATGCGTGTAGGAACAGTCGGGATTCCAATGGGCCTCAAATCAGTGTCACATTAGAACTACAGATAACGTACTGTACAGTAGTTGAACCAGTGGTGGAAGTATTCGGATCCTCAAGTAAAAATACTTATGCAACACCTTAAAATGCAGTCCAGCATTTACATTTCAGTAAAATACTACCTGTTTCTGAATGTTACTTAAATATAAGTACAAGGAGAAAACAAGACTATGAGCAACAAGAAATAAATGATGGTGTTAAGTATTTTTTTTAAATGCTTTGTAAATCTCCCCACAAGCAGGGAACAGTACTGGGAAATAAAAGTTTGGGGGACAGGGTGATCCCAACTTTATTCAATTGCAATTAAGTAAAAAGGGGAGAATAGCCACACATTATATTATAGTCAACATACCATACATGATTATTTTCTTGATTGTTTGAATTGTAAAAGTTCATAAAACAGTGAGAAATGCCATTACAATTACCCAGAGCTAGTTCAAACTGCAAAATTATTAAAAATAAATAAAAATAATTAAAAGGAAAAAGCAACACATTCTGTCATTTGAGAAGCTGGGAAAAAAATGACAATTATTGAAAAATATTCAAAATAGTACAATGTCCACAGGGAATAGCAAAGGTCAAACAACTATTTTCTATGTAAAATATGTAGTGGAATAATGGCCTGAAGTCAGACCCTCCCTGAATTTCTTTCCCAGTCCTTCCGTTTAGCCAATATTGGTCTGGCTTGACCCTGAAGTGGCTTTTCTTCTCCTCCATGTGTAAGTAACTTGATGGCTACACATGTCTGTTGTCATCAGCTTGGTAAATTAGCTACCTTGGTGTTACGGATATCGTGAATGTGTTCAGCTAATGTTGCTAATGCAAGCTGGTTTACTGTCACCATCGCTGTGGAGCATATCACGGCAACACTAGCGTGGGCCAATGCTTGTAGCTAGATTGTTTTTCTTGGTTCTTGTGTTCACAGGGTAACTTCATTCAGTTGTTCTTCAAGGTTGTGTGTTTAGTTGCCGCCTTCACAGGGGTTTGTAACCCACTGCCAGCTGAGAGCGTCATGGTCGGGTGGTGTGGGGTAATCATTTTCACCTAACTATGCATTTATGTGTTTTTGAGCTGTTTTATAACAAAGCAGCATATTTTACAACCTTTTCATAGTTTTTTGTTTGTTTGTTTGTTTTTTTAACACAATAATCTTAATTTATTTAATGTGGGGGGGAGGGGGGAGCCCAACATTTCCATCTGAAATGTAGTGAAGTAGAATGAAGTTTCATGAAAAGGAAATACTCATGTAAAGTACTTCAAATTTGTACTTAAGTGCAGTATTTGAGTAAGTTTACTTTTCTCTGAATAAGACATGCAAACCCCAAAAATGTATTATAGAAAGAGGTTTATATTGTGATGGTCAGTTGTCAGTGCTTCAAACTCATGAATTATCAAGGACATAAAAAAGCAAAGTACAGTACATTAGGTAAGGTTGTGTAAAGCTTTGATGCACTGGTATTTTAGTTTATTAGTCTATATTGAGAGTTTGCTCTTTCCTTCTGTTTCTTGTCACAGGAAGATTAGTTTAGTTTTCTTGTAATTGTCTAATGTCAATGTATTGTATTACATCTACATGTTTAAATGGTTAAAATGCTTGGGCACATACTGTCATATATAGCATTGAAATAGAGAAGACAAATGCTCTCATACTGCCTTCACTGAGTTTACAGGAGGTTCGGTTATGGTTTTTGTGCTGTCAGTCCATTGCCACTAGATGTCACTAAACGCCTGTGAGTTAACAAGAAGAAAGATTTGGATGATCAGTTAAAACTGCCTTATATGTTCAGTTGATATATTACAATGTAAACCTTTAATATTTCTTGTAAGTTAAGATTAATCAGTTGAACAAAATAAACCATACACCAGTGGACCCCAAAGTGATCACTGGGTATCTCAGTATAATTGCATACAGGGAGATCAACAGTATCATCACAGAGGAGACATTGTTGCATTGTTTCATCAAAACTAAAAGGGCAGATATTTCAGTTTTTTCAGTCTTTACTTAAGTAACTGTCTGAGTTAAGGTTTAAATATAGATGAAGATTAAGTGATTTATATGTCATTATATAATGTTTGGTGTAGGTCAAGGTTAGACATGCAGTGGAAAAGGTCCCTAAGCATTTGAGCATTTACATGCAGAAAGAGATTGCTGATGTGTGTGACTGAACAATAAAGCATTTAAGATCTGATAAATGAGCAGTTATGCAGCAGTGTGACTGGAGTGATGAAATAAAAAGTATGTGTTGATTATACTGATTATACGATTATGATACAATCAAATCACTGGGATAAAGTTATTGCTCAGACAGATAAAAAGTATCATCCACTTAATCTGTTTTAAGTCATGAATTTCGTCTACAGAACAAAACATCTCTCTTCTCCCTGTTTGTGTCAGATATTGAGTGGCTGTGTCAGGGCGCTTTGCTCCACTGAGAGCTTAAAAGACCAGTATTGGGAAAAAAAAAACAAAACAATATTCCCTTGTTCAAAAGAGGTGTTTGTTGATTCTTAACTTTAGTGTTTTCTTTTCATTGGAAACTGGTAGATTAGATCTTTTCCTCTGTTGGATTACAGCCAGATGACATTTCAAAAGGGTTATGATTGCACCAGTCCATAAAGCGTGAAGGCAGATGGTCTTATGTTTCATTGTTTGTGTTTTAATGCAAAGTGCATTAAGAGGGGAAGGGTAATGGAAAGAGCCTGCACTGTGTGCTCAAACCCTCAGACATGTAATTTCTTTGCTGTCCGTTCTTGTGCCAGTCAAGAAAAGATTTTAAAAATGTATCTGATTTATTTGAAGAGCTCTAAATTAAGTTTTATTTGCTTCTTTGGAATATGGGTTGTGAAGCAGTGATTTCGCCTATAGGGATGAAAAAAAATCAACAAATATATAAAACACCATTGTTTGGATGTTGTGAATTTAGCATTGGTGGAATTCTCACAGGGATGTACCAACATAATCATGCATTTTAGCAAGCTACCAGACACAGCTAATCCAGCCCCTGGGTTTCCAAACATGAGTCAATCATCCAAGATCAGCCAAGAAGATTTCAGTGCTGCCCTTCTCCTCGACCTCAGACATGTTCCATACAACACGTCCAGTGTTATGTTTCTACTCTGTCACTACTCTACTTACAATGGTTTTAGTATGTTTATTGTCATGTTTTTGTCATTTATAGACAAACCTTTGGTACTAGAAGTAGTAACAACACAAGCCAGCAGGTAAGCAGACCTTCTTTATGTACTCGAAACAGTGGCTGGATATTCACAAGGCCTGTTAGGCAGCCGAAGGACAAAAACACTCATCACCCTCCCCTGCAGTGTAGTGCAATGTGGACGTGATTGACAAGAAAAGATGTAACGCCTACTCCTACCATCCGCTCTCCTCATTGGTTGGAAAGTAGAAGTCACATTTGCCCCCCCCCCATTACAAACTCCCATACTGTTTCAGAAACAGTGTATTATATATAATGAAAAAATGTTTCCCACAAACCCACATATGATTCATACCAAACGTTCTTGCTGATGAGACCTTAAATGTGCAAACGAGCCCACTCCCACCTGCAGATGCGGATACATCTGGCAAAGCTTCCCTGTCAAGCTCATGTGGTTAATGTTGTGAGGTGGGGGGGGGGGGGGGGGTTGTTATTTAAAAAGTCGAGTTTCCGAGTCGCATTAGCTCAATCGTTCCCCCTGCAGCCTATTTCTGTCGTCCATTGAAAGGAAATCGCTGGGCCATCCCCCCGACGCGCGCCTGTGCCGTGGAGCTCCCCCTTGCTGCGTGAATCGTGATCTAGTGAGAGTGTTGCAGAGAACGCAGGGTCACCTTCTGTCACTGCAAGGGGAAATACTAAATTATTTGCAGCACAGGCTATTGGGTAGTAGTGTGCAGCAGCAGCAGCAGCAGCAGCAGCAGCAGCAGCATCTCTGGTAAGTCAGTCTGTGTATCTGCTCCGTGTTGATGGCACATTGCTGCGCTGGGAAGAGAAGCTGAGCATCCTTTTAGCAAAGGGGCGACGCAGGGATAAAGGAATCTCGCATCATTTCCCGTCGTTTGGATAATGTGTTATCCACTCTCTGCTGCGAAACCGACCAAGTACAGCTGATTCACTACCAATATAGCGACTTTGAATTATGCATGCGTCATTTTATATGGTGCACCGTTGTTTTGCATACGCCAAGGGTGAAGAGGACCATCTTGCATCATCTTGAATTACTATTGCAGGCTTTGCTCGCGTATTGTTGAGCCGTTTGGTTTCGCACAATCTGCCTAATGATCTTACTTCCTTTGAAATGATAGGATAAGGCAGTGTGTTGTTTTTACTATGCACCTCTTTCTCTTGCCCGACGAATGGTCAGGATGAGCAGATTTGACCTCGGTGTATTAGCAATGCAGTATGTTTATGTACAGAAATATCAGCACAGAAACTGTCAGTGTGTTCTCAAGGACTGATGCCATGTTAAGTGCACTATAGTAGATGGAGATGGTGGCAAATGCTGAGAAGGGATTGCCATTTTATGCTCTTTTCCATGCGCCAAATGGGTAAACAAGACTAGGGATATGAACTACGTCGAGCAAAGATGTCGTAATCGTCCTTACTTTAAACTATATGATGCATTTTATCGGTACAAATGCAGCGGATAGCAGTCAGGAATAGCCCTGTTCTGTATTTGAGGATTTCTCGGTGAAATGGACGTGAATGGAAATGAGAGCTCTCCACTCTGACGTTATGTAATTGGTTGTCACAGCACAGCGATGAGCCATCTCTAGCGTCATTGTTTTTTCTCTGACAAACCAACAGAGGAGGAGCATCCTGTTTTTCTACATGGGATTAGGTGCATGTGGTCCTTTAATCATTCACCAAATCTGCCCCCGAGCTGAAATGCATCCGGGCTTACAGCTGACCAAAGTATCTCCTCACCGCGCCTGAGCATTTGGCGGCATGTTATGATGAAGATAGTGGTGATGATGATGCTGGTTGATGGTAGCTGCCTCAGCTCGTATCGTCTCCTCAAACATTCAGTCGTGTCTAAAATCGTGCAGCTTCTCCGCACAGGGCGAATATGCTGTTTGTATGAGACGCGCAGGTCGCCGGAGTTGGTTCGGAGCTGTCCGCGGTGCTGAATCCGCTGCTCGCCGGAGCGCACGTCCGTCAACAGCCAAGGTGCCCCCAAGAGAGAGATGATGATACTGCCAGGGGAGGGGGGGGGGGGGGTGTGTGTGTGTGGAAGTGGGGTGGGGGGGTAATCCAATTGTGTTGCGGAAAGGGGAGTTAAAGAGTACCTGCTATTTATTAGCGGACTCCTCAGTCCTCACTGTGGAGCCAGGTTAAAAGTGTCTCACCAAATACTCCTCGATGTTTTCGTCAAGACAGAATATCTATCTATCTATCTATCTATCTATCTATCTATCTATCAAAGGAGCAAAGTAAATATAATTTTGTGCTGGTATCAATCGTTTGGTAGCTTCTGAAATGTATAGCACCAAATATCGAAAACTATCGAGCACCTGAAAGCTGGCAGTAATAGTCTGAACAGATTTAACATTTTGTTTACTTGTTCTTTGAGCAGATAGCGCCAGATTTGAATCAATTATTATTTTTTTTTTTCCAATTTAAGACTATTTTATTTGGGCAAAGGTTGAGTATTGCTGTGTGTGTTTATGCAGCATTTGACCTTTCTGAAGTTCTTTTAAAAATGGGGTTTGTAGCAAAATGTGTCTCTAGTTTGCAAAGTTAAGTACTGTCAGAATCATTCTGGTATATGTTGTATTGGCACTGGTATCAGAATATTTCTAATGATGCTAGTAAGCCTCGCAAGCCCCATCACAAAACAGATTTCAGTCTTTAAACATGACTTCCACATATTTCCCCACTCAAACTCTCTGTGTCTCTATGTGCATTTGTGAGTTTCTGTATGTATACACTTGTCTGAGTCATCGAGGGCAATAAAGCTTTTAATTAAGTTACAAACTATTCGTCCTTTTCCCTTTGAGAGTGGTGTTTAATCTCTAAAGCCACAAGTATGTCCTCTCTGACGTCCTGTAGTGCTTACAGTGTATCTGCGGTACCGTTCATTTTGTGTTTCCATGCTTCAGTTGTTTTGCTTTTGATTGTGGTGAGGCAGCATCTTCCTGCTCAGGAGGTTTGTTGTAAGAATTTAATTATGACTTACACTCATGCAACCACTGGCTTGATCTGTTGTTACCTTTAACCATTAATAGAATAGCTGTGACATGAACGTTAGGGAACAGAGTGATAGTGTACATTAATCTTAACCCAGGAAGTGAAAATGTAATAGTTCTAGGCCGTTGTACCAAAATGATTTAAGGTAGTTTTTAATCCGACTCCTTTTCAGTTTGGCTTCTTTTTGGCCATGTGCATAATAACTGCCAACGGATTAACAGGAGCGTGAGGTCTGTGGGCAGCATTTGGGTGCAAGCTATTGTCATTTGTTGTTTGTTCTTCTATTTAATGTGAGATATCTAAAATAGGTGCAGTACTTGTGGCAAGCGAGGGTTGCCTTGTTAAATGGAAGGCAGTGATGAATTAAGGATAAAACTGATCACATTAAATCGCAATTACATCTATAATTAATTTAAGTCAGCGCCACAACAAGGATTTGTTTTCAGATGAGGTTTTTCTTTTCTTGATCACATATTTTGCTTTAGATTTCATTAGATCTTATTACAATACATAAAAATAAAGCGAGGGCTAATAGAGGGGCTGCTACAGAATACAGTTCTTTACTTTTTAGATGCAAATCTAAATCCAAACAGTCCAGATTTTGGTTTGATCTGATTCTATCACATGGTTTTCAATATATCCCACATGGAGGGAATGGGGTGTTTGCTCATGTAGGTGACCTGCGTGATGTTGTTTGTCATTTGTGGGTGGTCTGCAGACATGTGTGAGGGAGAGAGGACAATGTGTGAAATAGTGGGGTAGTTTTTTTTTGTTTTGTCTTTTTTTTGTAAAACATCTTTTACGTGCTTGCTGATGAAAGAGTTAAAGGCTGTTGCTCCTCTGGTAAAGGAGGAGATGGTGGTGTCTGACAAGGTGTGAAAAAAGAGGCAATGTAAGAACAGAGAGTCTGAAGGGCAGCCGGTGTCTCATTTCTCTCAGCGCAGAGGAGAACACACACAGGGGAAGACTCTATCCTTGGCGGAAGATTTATGACATTGGAGGTTGTCAAAAACATCCATGCTGCCTTTCACACCGCAGAAAGAATCCCATTTTGTTTTGCAATCTGATTTTACAGTAAAAGCCTCGGAGGTAAACAAAGATACTATTTATATTATATTTATGAAATATTGAATTTTTAATAATCAATTCACTAGATGTGAAACCTAGAGATAGAATGGTAATTTTCAACATTAATAAGAAGGTCTTTTACTGTAACTGCCCTAGGAGCTTAGCAGTGGATAATATTTCTTCAGTTCTACTCACCACAAGCGTGTTTCTCTTTGTCGAACAGTATGAATGAGGTTCATGTTACCTGGTGCCTTTCATGCTGTGTCACCACAACATCTCAGTGTTTGCCTGTTCAGTCTTCTGAATCATCGTCATGTAGCTGTGGCTCAGCCTGAGGCAGAGCGCAGTGACAGTATGTATCATGATCTTTGGGGCCAATTCAAAATGGAGTCCCAGTGAGCAGCTGAAGGTATGAATCATGCGCTGGGCTTTGGATCAATATGTGAATGGTTAGACATCATCATCAATGAATTCTGTCTACTGCGTTGTCGGGTGTTAGCTGTGTGCACCTGTGAATGCAGCAGTTTCAGGTCGTTGCTTTGAACACTAGAGGGTGTGTTCTTCATGGATATATACAGAGAGATATACATAGAGAGAAAACTGGTGGTATTCTAGTGACTATTTGACTTGACGGCATGTTCCCAGTAAAACAGTTTATTTTATACATGTTGCTAGCTGTGCGACAACCATTTGTTTCACCATCAGTCAGGCTGCAGATTATGTGAATAGCTGGTCTTTAAAATGTCAAAAAATAGTGAAAATGTTCATCTCAGTTTCCCAGAGCCCAGGATGGCATTTTCAGATATGTTGTTTTGTCTGACTAACAATCTAAAAACCCCCAAATATTCAGTTTACTATTTTACAAGATGAGGAAAACAAGCATTTATTCACATTTGAAAAACTGGAACCAGAGAGTTTTGGGCACTTAAGCTTGAAAATGAGTTACTCAGTTATCAAATTCCTGCTGATTAATTTTCTGCTGAGTGACTATTCAATTAATCAGAAACTGCTATGAGCTGTTAAATGAGTTGCAATCCTTGCTGGGATTTCTCACCAGGAGACTCTGTATCCTTGAAAACTATGAGCAGTCATGGGCGGAAGAAACACCAAAAGCCTAAACTGACCATGACTCAGCATTTTAACATGAATTTGTGCCAGGCTCAGTTGGATGGGTCTGTTGTCAGGCTTCCCATTTAGCTGTCAGATGGTGCCCACATCTCAGGTTGCTTCGTTCCATGGGTGGGCCGCTTCATCATGATTCTGCCTGAAATTCAGTCCAGCCTTCTCTTATCATAACTGTTTATCTTGTGCAGAGGGTGCAGGAGTCAAATCAAATCAAAATTAAAAGAACAGATTAAGCTGAATCAAACTCATTACAGCTTCATTAACATCTACACTGAATGTGTACGCATTAAAGACAAGACAAGACAAGATGGCCGTATGATGATATATGCATGACACTGAAGCTAAAGCTGCATTATTTTTATCAGACTAATTTGTTTATTATTTATTTGGTTAAGTTGTTAAAAAAAATGCCCATCACATTTTCCCAGAGCCCAAACTGACATTTTGAAACAGCTTTTTTTTTTTTTATTCCAGCGACCTAAAACTAAAAGATATTGACTTTATACTACTTGACAGAGAAATGAACATTTCAGAAGTTTTTTTGGTAAATGACAATGATCCACATTTTTCTCAGTTTTCTGTCAATCAATTAATCGACTGCTTGTTTTTGCAGTAGATGAAGCTACAGTCTACAGTGTTCGAACCACTGATTTTGACATTGACTCTCTGGTTTATTTTCCTTTCATGTTAATATTGTGTAAATTCAACTAATACCAGATTATTTGCTGTTTTAAAGTTTTGTTTTGTAGTGTGGGTGAGGAGTTTGTGTTGAATCTCGCGTGGGCTGCGTATCGTTAAAATGTGGTACGTGTTAGTGACAGCAGAGAGCAGAGAGGTTGCACTTTTTTTTACATGAATGCTGAATATGTGCATTATTTTTTTCAACCAGCAGCTTCCTAACTGCTCATCTTATATCAGTGTAATATATCTGCTCTGGCATATTGTAAAAAAAAAAAAGAAAAAAAGAAATATTGCAGAATTCACACCAAAATGATTGTCCCCTCACTCCATTAGACCATACAGTAATAATCATAATCATCTTTTACTGTGTTTGAGCAAAATATGTAGTTGATAACTTGGTGACCGGTTTATAATTCTGCCAACATTAATTCTGCGCACCAGCTGGTGTATTAGTGTACAGCTATAAAGAAACTGAGGAGGCTGAGTTTATTAAATATTCTTCTTCCCACAGTGTCAGTGTTTACTAATCTCCCCTTGAATTTGATTGTTCAAAATGAAATTCAGCTAATCTCTTAATATCTCAGCCTCTGTACCGGTAATTGGTGTTTTGACACGTTGTTTCAAACATGTTCCGCTGATTTCCATTTCAGAGCAATTTAGCAGCACTTAACTGTTACTTGATGCCAAAAGGCCTTACTCCTACTTCTTGTGTTTTTCCTTTCACAGGTGATCTCCTCGGGGGACCAACAGCTCTCTGTAAGGTTTATGGAAACCTGACCTCCCACTGGTGGAGAAGGTGAGTTGACCCTGTTTGTGCCGTCTGTCCTTCAAAATCTTCCTGTTTCCTCTGATCTTCATTCGGTCTGAAGTTGCATAGGTATTCCAGGAAGACAATACCAGGCTTTAGCACAGACCCAAACACTGTATAAGGACCTTTTGTATAATGTATACTGCTAAACACACCACTTGAGGTAATTAATAGCTCTTTGTCAATTCTGTTAATAATTCATGAGGATGTACCAGTCTGTCGATGGGCTAACTATAGGAGGGGTCAAGTTTGTTGCTGAATTAGAGACCTTTATCCCGCCTGGTTCTATATGTGGTCTAATTTGTGCATGAGCATGTGCAACATTACATATAGGATTACAGCGATACTGTAGGGTTGCATTTCAGCTTTCTAGATTCTCCAGTTGATCCTTGCCACTGATCTGTACTCTCTAGGGTAGCAGTAACATTTTGACTCTCCTAATATTCTTCTTTTTTTGTTGTTTTTAGAGGAGATTATCTCAGAATTTACTTTTAAGAGTAGCTGCTGCTATCTCACAGGGAAGAATGATATGTCAGGGGAGGGGTACTTATTGATTTCCTTGTTTGATCTCTTTGTTTTGTGTGCAGTATGACAGAACCTCGCTGCAGCAGGGAGCTTAAGCAGCTGTCTGATGAGCACAGACTGTTGTTTGTGTATGGAAACGCGCGAGGCTCATCAGAACATGATGGCCCAGTTCACTTGGGCTTCTCCAGGGATCCAGCAGTTTGAACTGGGAGAGGAAGCTGGGTCAGAAGAATATAGTGTGTTTTTTGGTAAACAGAGGATGCTGTAAGGTTTAGCAGGAACTTAAGACCCCACAAAGAAACACAGATACACAGATTCAGCAAAACTGTACCTCTGTTCGTCTCGTCCAGATATGATTTTGTAATCCACTCTCCTGGTCATCAGATCAGGACATTTTTAGTTTTCAAATATTTAACTCTGGGACAACATGTACTCATTTCATTCCGCATTCCCATAATATCAGCGTGGCTTTATTTAATAATCAGGACAATTGTCATATTGTTTTTTCAGAGTGACTAACACTTTTGCAATAACAGGCAGAGATGTTTTCGATGGCTTGGTGCAAATCGAAGTCTCAGTGCACGTTAAGTTTCTGAAAGAGAGGAATAAATATATGCATGTTAGAATGAGTTGTTGCTGCATTTTTTATTTAGTTCATTTTCTATCTGAACTCAGGCACACTCGGTTGCAGGGCCTGTGAAAATTGCAAAGCAGGATAGTGATAATCTAATTTCTTAAAGTCAGATTTAGAGTTGATCGCTGTTTCTTCCTTGTGCCAGCTGACAAGGTTGCCTAAGCTCACTTGCTTGTTTATGCCTTCAGGATGGTTAGCCAATACTTGCACAGAGACATTTACACCATACTTATTTATTTTCTTTCCCTTTATTTAACAACCACCAGCACTAGTTTGGCTCATGATTAGTTATACCCATCCATCACTCTGCAAGCCAAACTGGCAATGACAGTTGTCAAGTCTGCTTAAATAAATACTACATGTATGTGCCAATTCAAAGTGTGATATGGAAAGATTTTTTAATTTTCATTTTTTAACCTATTGCTTGCTATAGTTATACTGGGTCTCATCTAACCAGGGTTTTGCTTTCAGGTCAATTTACTTGTTTGCTGTAAGTTGGACCAGTCCTGGTCCTGTTGCCAGTCCTTTTGCAACTCTGGTCTGAATTGACTCTCAGGTCTTTGGTCTCCTGTCACTTGGCAGACAGTGGAATCAGTCACTCACTCTTCCTAAATGGCCTCTGGGTATTAGAGGTGGGTATAAATAGGGATGTAAGGTGATTATGGTCTGGGCATTCAGTCAGCGTATCTCTGGGCAAACTGGTGTAGTTGCTTGTATTCTCCCATCAGTTTCCTGCCATAACAATCATAGTCAGATGCAACCACACCATGAAACCATAAATAACACAACAACATTTTAATCCTCTTATATATCGGCTTATTAGCAGAACATAGCTTATATGTTGGTGGCCAGTATTTAGGAACTTGAGATTTCCCACTCATAGAAATATTTAGCCATGTTTGCGATGTGGCTCTATCAAAGGCAATGTCGGTCTGTTATTTTGTACAGTTATTCATGGTCCCCAGAGGATGAATCATAATGACTATGGTGATCCCATGACTTTTCCACTAGCGCCACCATGAGATTGACATTTGTGGTTTTTAGTAAAGTCTTTCAACATTTATTATCATTCATTATAATTACTTTGTTGATTCTGTGACTTTTTCTCTTCTGCCATCATCAGGTCATAATATTGATTTACCTAATACTTATAATAACCTAATATAACCAAACCCCTGCAAAACTAATAACATTCCCATCAGTGGCATCTATGCTTTGTGTTTAGTGCTAGTGCTAATATGCTGAACCAAGATGGTAACACAGTAATGTGCATGCCAGGCCTACCATCAGCATGTTGTCATTGTGAGGATGTTAGCATGCTGACATTAGCATTTAGCTCAAAGCTTTGCTGTGCACAAGTGCAGCCTCACAGGGTTTTTTTTTTTCATCATCAAAACACAAAGTAAATGCAGCTGATTGTAAGAGACTCTGATTTTGCTGTGTAAGCAGTTCACCTGTCTCTGTTCACGCTCATGTACAAACAAAAGCAAAGATATATTTTTATCATCAGGAACATCAAGTGTCCAAATGGTTTTCAAAGTCAGTATGAAAGCATTATGATTAGTAACATGTGTAACATGTCCCCTAGAAAGTGAACCAGAAGATGTTACTAACAATCTTTGAGAAAAAAGGAAATCAAAGTTCTACTGCTGATGGGCAGTAACATTAAAAATTTATTTATTTTTTAAATGATGATATTAAATGATTTTATTTTATATGTTATATTTTAATACATGTGATCTACATCCCTCACTAGTTAAAATGATTTGTAGCACAGTCACCCTCTCTGTAACTCCACCTCCCACTCTCTACACTTCTCGAAAATTCACACACACACATACACACACACACGTACAGGCGATGCATCTGAAGGCAGCCCATCAGTATTCAGTGCAGCATCAGGCAGCTAAACAGTAAGAGGGCAGAAAGCTGGTGTGTTTGAAGAGCAACATTCCCAGGTTCACTATTGCCTTGCTCTTTTACTCCCCCCCTTCCTCTGTTCCATTTCTGCCTGGACGTCAGGAAAAACTGGAGTGGAACCAGGGCCACCATCCTCTCTGCTCCATCTCACAGCCACTGCTGCATTTCTGCAGTTCATTCCTTCATCACCACCCCATCACAATATGTCTGTCTCCCCCTCCTCTGCTCTGCTCTGTCTCTCCTGTCCATCTCTCTGCCCTCCCCTTGCCGTTTTTTCCCCCCTGTCTTCACCACACTGTCACCAGGAGGCTTGTGGCAAGAGGCTTGATAGTTACATAACCACTGCAGCAGCATTCAGGACACTGTGTTAAATCACAACTCAGTCGCAAGTGTGTGTGTGTGTGTGTGTGTGTGTGTGTGTGTGTGTTCAATAATACCGCCTATTGTGAAATTTATGTTTCTGCTTAGCAGCCAGTTTTGGGGATGGATCTAGGAGGCCTCCATTCATTAGTCTCTTCCTGTCTCTCACTGTATCCCTCCGTTTTGTCTCCAGCTGTCTGGGATCTCTCACTGTTCATCTGGTCTTGAACAGGGATTTTTGGTATACATCCTCACAAAGTCTCTGGCATGGATGGTTGAGTCAGATGGCTGGGGTTGAGGCTATACTTCGGGACTGTGGTACTTCAGGCAAAATGCTAACATCAGCAGATGCAGATGTTTAGCAAGTAAAATGTTTACCATGTTCAAGATCTTTGATCCTACAAAGGTCAACTTAAGGCCTTCATTAGTGCCAGCAGTTGTGACTGGCTTTTCCTTGTAGCAGTGCACATCAGGATTTGTGTTTGAATTCTGCCATGAAGTTCTTTTGGACTTAGTCTTGCGTCAATGCCGTTCGTCAATGAACCAGATTTTTCAGTGCCTTCTGGACTGTTCATTACATGTACCAGGCACCTAACTTCTGAATTAGCTGTATACTAGATGATAAATACTAAGTTTCTCTTTTTCACTGTGAAATGAAGCCTTCTTAGTCCTGTCTGAAGTAGACACCACTCATTGGGCTCTCCTCTCTGCTTCTGACAGCTGTTTTAGAAATGTCAGATTTCTCCTCTAAACTGAAAATGCTCCAGGTTATGTCGACACTACTTTGTAGTAATGTTGTGCACCAGGTTCAATAGACAGTGAGTCATGTCATTATATGAACCACACTTCAATAGTAGATGTTTTTCAGCCTCTTGCTGCTAGTTTAAGCAGGTATGAATACAGACCTCAGACTGTGTTTGAATTTTAGAGATGCTGTAGTATTGAACTTTGTAAGCACGACCGCCAACAGTAAATCTTTCCCGTACAAAAAGACTGCTGGGATTACAATAAAGTTGGATAGTCTAAACAACATAAGCAACATGGCGTGCAGGGGAGGGAATGTGAGACAAAAACAGTTAAATATGAACTGCCAAGTTCAATCAGTCTGTTCCTCAGGAGTATCATAAGGTTAATAGGTAAGAGTCATTTTAGTTTAGGTTTTATATTTTAGGTTATCCTGAATAGAGTGCATGGATCGGCTCTATTTGTTCATATTCGTATCGTATTGTATTTGTATTGACCCTGTCATACCCACACAGTGCTTTTTCCATCTCAGCCAAAGGATTTAAATTGATAGGAGAAAAGGGTCACTTTAAATTTAATCTGTTATGATGGCATACGTTCGTAGTATAGTCAGTGGGATGATTCTTTATTAGTTTTCTCATCTAAATATCATTGTCTATTTTATTTATTGGTATTTTGTCCTGGCAGTCCTTGTTCTGGTAGGAGACCAGATTTGTTATTTTTCTTCCTTGTGATATTTTTCTTTTATAATGTCTTTTCTGTGGGTCAGACAACAGGTTACAGACATATATACCTATTATGGCTTTAAAACAACTGCACTTGATACTGTGACAGCACAAAGAGACCAGAAACACAGGGGGAGAGAGAGGAGATGATGGCATGTGACAAAGATTCTCGGTCCAAATTGAACCAGGAAGTCTGTGGTTTCATGGTTCGGGCCTCAACTCTTTGATTACCAGGATGACTGTGTTTTGTTCTCTCGTATTTTGTTGCATATCATCATTTTGTTTTGTGGTTCATCAAGTAGTTTGTTAGATATCATGTTCTTGTGATATTGTTCTTCAGAAGCAATATTGACTAGTTTCAGTTTTAATTCTTATTTTCATTTGCAGGTATAAACCTATTTCACCGTGCCATCCCATTACCTCACCTCTCTGGTGACACTGGATAGTGCTTGTATCAAACCAGACAGTGGAGACTGAAGCAATGCACAAACTGTTTTATGGGCTGTTATATGAAAGGCAACATGGTGTGTCAGCATTCACCAGCTCCATATGACCTGTGGTTGATCATGACCTCTGACCTCCCTGTGGGGATGGGGAATGAGAAAGAGAACGTTGTCCTACAGAACTAAATGAAGTGTAATATCACTTAAAGATGCCGGTGTCTTTTCTGTTATTTACATCCTAGTGATAATTAACTGTTGTGTGGTCTTTGGTTTCTGGGAGCTGAGCAATAACACACCTGGCTGACTCACACAGCTACACAAAATAGATATTGATTAAAAAAGCCCCCCACCCACCCACCCACCCCAGGAACAAACAATAATGCGGAAACTTGATTCTTGTGCAGCAACATAACTCAGAGGACCTCTGGAGGCATTCGTGATAAGATAGCTGAGTCATCCTGCTCTTGTGTGTTTGAAATCATGACACACACAGCTAGCCTGCTCATGCAAATGTGGGCTGGGTTGCTACATTATAACGTCTGGCAGTTGCAATCAGAAAGACTAATTACAAATCTGAATTAAATGTGTGTTGGATCAGTAGCTCGTTATGAAGAGATGCTTATTTACAGGATGTCTGATGAGTCTGTGGGAAACAGGTTAAAAGTGACGTCTTGGTGCTACAGGTTATAGGAGTCAGATCTGCCTGTGTGGCTCATGGTGATGCTAGTCATCAGTTTGACAGTTTGAACCCTCACTGGCATGTGATGCTGTGCATTCAGATTCACAGACGTGGTTTTAACACTGTAATGTTTTGGCAGTACTAGCAGCACGGCACTAGGGATGGCAATGTTGATAGGTTCCCCCCTTTGGTCCAGTATCTGACTAACTATTGGATGGATTGCCGCAGATATTCACGGTTTCCAGAGGATGATCCAGACGACTCTGGTGACCCCCCTGACCTTTCCTCTAGTGCCCCCAGCTGGACAATAATTATTAACTTATCCAGTATATGTACATCTACGAGATGACAAGACGACATTCTTGGCTCCCAGACGATAAATCCTGATGACTTTCATGTTTATCATAATCCATCATAAGGTTGTTATTTTGTGAAATGTCGCAATAACTATTGGATGGATTGCCATGAAGCTTAGTTCATTCATGCCTTCTTGCAGTTGAATTGTAAATCTGCTTCCCTCCATCAGCCTAAGCTTGCATTACAAGGTGTGGACTGTCTCACATAATAAATCACAACTAGCAAGAAATGTTAGCATGCTAAGGAGCGAAACTAAGAGGGTGAACGTGGTAAACATTACATCATTACATCTGCTAAACACCAGCATGGTAGCATTGCTATTGTGAGCATCTTAGCATGCCGACATCAGCATAAGCATTCGCTAACGATGGAAAAACCACTTTGGTACCACATTTCTCTTCCAGATTATATTGCTTGTCTGTTTCTTCTTTCTTCTGCCAGAATGTTTCTCAACAAATAAAGACAATTCTGTCATCATTTTCAGATATTTCAGGGGTTTTCCTCTGTTGGCTAGGCTAGCAGTGAGCTGGCGAAAGAGAGAGAGAGAGGATGAGAGGGTTGTTTTTTTCTGAAGTCTGTGGCAGATTCCCCAACTGGATCAACATGTCAGTTCAGATTTGACTCTCCTGTTCCATGCCCCAGCGAGCAGAGAAGAGGGCCCATGGCAGTACATGTTCAGCTGATAAATCCAACACAAGACCACCATCACCCTCCACCCTCACTGGTTTCCACTTTCTTTTTAAACTAGCTATGATCACTGCATCTTTGTCCAGTGAGTCCTCAGCTCTTTGTCTCCTCCTCTCTTTTGGTTCACTATTCACTTACACTCCACCAGTTCCCCTCTTGTGTGTGTCGGTGCATGCACATACTGGAGGACGCCCCACGACTGTGGAGTGGACAGCTGACACTGCGTCACTGAACCAGCCTTCTTGCTCTTGTCTAAAGCAGGGGTCACATGGCCAGCTTAATGACGGCCTCGGGCTGTTACGGCGTGTGTGAAGTCTGCACAAGGCAGCTCTGTCTCCTGGCAACATCCAGCCAGTCAGCTTACACTGTGCTGCGCCGTGAGATGAATCACAGCTCAGTCCTGATGTGTTCAGCTGCCGTCCTGGCCCTTTGGCTCTCTGTGTTCCTCTCAGGAACAGTCGGGCTGTCTGACCAGCTCCACACTACCTCCTGCATGTTTTCCCGGCCTTCCTCTCGCTCACCTCGCTCCTGTCACCTCTGTCCCTGCCTCTATCGCAGTCTTCATCTCGCCTCACCTCCTATTCTCCTCCCTGCCGCTGTTGTCTCACTCAGTTTGTCTCTGCCACTCTCTCCTTGCTGTATCTCAATAAAAGACCTCCCTCTGTCTCTCTCCTTGTGTGTCCTCTTTCACCCAGTCAGTAAAGGGGGGGGGGCATGCTGCGCTTATCAGACAGAATCAACAGACAAGCAGAAGGTATTGTAATCCAAGTGTATCAAAACGTCAGCGTTATTTTTTGATCACCGTACATTATTCTCAACTGCTGTTGACTAATCGGTCACGAGACATTGAGCTTGATGATGTGCTGGAGTAAAGTTAGTTCATCTCTCTGAAATCTTCTTACTGTAACAAGCTTACATCTTTGTTGTGGTTCCCATTCAGTGCTTTAAAAAGCTTGTCAACACTGGACCGTCTGACTGTGTTAGGAACATTTGTCTCACCTGGATCAGAGCTTCTCTTTAACTCTCTTAAAAGCATTCATGTTCATCAAGTACCTGCAGTGTTTAGTTGCGTCATGTTGCTGTGAGCTTTAGTGACAGGAGCGAAGTGCTGCATGAGCAAAAAAAGATTACAAAACACACCTTAATACACCTTTATGCGGTGTCTCACAGTAATGCTATCCTGTCAGTACATAACATCATAGTTATTACAGTTTCTTGTCACCATCAAATTCCTCTTCCCACTTTTTGTTTCTCTGTCTCACTCATCCTATCCGCTTCTTTGCTCTTCTTCCCTCCCCCCTCTAAAGCTATTCAAGTGGCACACTGCAGGATTATCCCTCAGCCTCTGAGACATGCTGGTTTGGTCAGACTTATCGTCCTCTCTGCATTCACTTTGGCCGCAGAGGTCAAAGCTGCAAAAATATAATTTGCAACACACCCTTTACCAACCATAAAGGGAGACATTTGGACTACAAAATCAATACATCCACGAGGAATCTGTCATTCTAGAGTTGCGTTTGATTACAAATTTTGGGATTGTTTTTTCTTTTTATTTTGCAATGATGGAGCCAACCATGGTAAGTGAATGTGATGGAGAAAGTTCATTTATTTACAAAGTTTGGATTGTAGTGTTTTGCCAGCTTCAGACAACAATGCTGCCTCTGCGACATCACAACAGACTCCTATTAGACTTTACGTTACAAAAGGAATTGATTTGGCAGCAGCAGGTGTTTTGTCAATAAGTGGGGAGTTAGCGAGTTTGTAACGGCTAACACATCCACATGGATCAATATCTCTTGTACAGACCAGCTATTATTTTTATAATTTACCTATGTGTGCAATGTGTTGGTGTTTTTTTTTTTTTTTTTTTTTTTTTTTTTATGTACATTATGTACATTAAACACAGGCCTATTCATTATTCTATCCCATTTATATCCCATTTGTTCTGATAAACACTGAGTAATGTTGTATATTATATATTCTGTCTTCACTATAACTTCCTCACCAGCTAATACACTTGGGAATATGAAGTGTGTTCACAGTCACTGAGGTGGATTGACCTCAATAACTGTACTATAAGCCCCTCTCCAGAATGCATACTACTCCCACCCCCCACACTTATCTGTTTCGTGGAACACACGAGACTCTCCCCCTGTGGACCCAAACTGTGACTTTTCTGTGATGTTTTCTGTTTCTGCTTTATCACCTTGTCAACCGAGGCTGGTGACATTTATGTCCACACTGTCCTTAGAAATAACAAACTAAATCCAGATGTCAGCACCATTTCTTTTCTCTATAGTAACTGAATGGTTTTTCAGCTCTCAGCCATCATCCTTTCACCGACATAAAGTGTGTGAGTTTTGGTTAAATTGGCCACTGGACACATTGGTTGTGTTGTGAGATGGGATTCTGGCATCATGCCGGTGCTTAACTGGCTTTGATGTCACTAGATATTGTAGTCACGGACGCCAAAGCTTATTGGATGAATAGGATGATGGGCAGGCAGCTTGACCAATGGTGTTTGTTTATTGAGATTAGGAAATGCTACTTTAGGGCTGCTTAACTTTCTAGCTGCATGAAGTTTTCTTGCATCACATAGCTGAGTATTTATGTCATTAAGCTTTCAGTGATTTTTTTACTTCAAAAATGTCTTCAGTCAAATATAATGTATCCATAAGGCAGGGCTTTGAGGCCTCTGGTGCCTCACTGTGTCTATGATCTGTGTTTATTGAGGAGAGGGCCTTAAACTGATCTCATCATTTGGGAGCATTGTTGTCATCAACCATAGCAGCAAATGTGCAGAATCTCCTGTTTGAATCTGTACTGAGTATTTACCACACGTGTCCTTGGATTAAAGGGAGAGTAGTATGAAAGAATAAACTAGCTTGTTGAACTTATTATGCCCTAACACATGACTGCTAGCGTGTCTTACTATAAGCATATAATTGGTCTCTATTTGGCTACACATGAACAGAGACTACGAGACATGGGTTCACTATGTCCAACTGGGACAAAACATCAGCTTCAGTGGTTAGTTTAACTGCACACTTTGTCACAAGGTTCATTTTTTAAGTTATTATTTGTAACTTAAGGTATTGCTACATAGCCAGTGTTAGCATTAAGACCTGTTTACTCACCAGTCTAGAGGAAATGTTGCGAGTTCAGCATCAAACTTCACTCCTTTACTTGCCAAGAGATGTCTCCAGTGGTGGAAAGAGATGCCAAGGTTATATTTTCTTTTGCTTATTTTTCTGTCGCTTCTTTTTTTCTATTTAAATTAGCATGCTAACTAGCTAGCCCCAAGCGGCCAGGTCTGTCTCATACCTGTAGTGTCCAGTCTGCCCTGAAGAAATATAACCTCTTGTCTTGTAAACACAACAATGGTTGAAGCTCTTGGCAAGCGACCATCACCACCACCTGCTCCCAGCTAGAAACCACATTCTGCCGCAGAGAAAACTTACAGTCCCTTAAAAGGAATAGTTTGACCGATTAGCTCAGCATAAAGACTGGAAAACCCCATCTTGTCCTGTTTACACTTTGATTATTGAACCAATTAAACAAAGAGGATATAACCTATGAATTACTGAACTATAGAGCTGCTGGTGGGCAGATGACCTTTGGAAACAGGCAGACTAGCTGTTTCCCCCTGTTTCCAATCTCTATGGTAAACGAAGCTGGCTGTAGCAGCAGCTTCATATTTATCCTGCAGATATGAGAGTGCTATCACTCTGTTCATCTAACGCTCAGCAAGAAAACATATTTCCCAAAATGTAAAACTATGCCTTTAGGAAACTTAATTTAAAGAGATGCTATATGTCCTCAAAATAACAGAAAGATGTGTCAGAATTCTGGGAGGTTGAGTCTTTTTTTTTTTTTTTTTTTTGATGTAATTGGAGTCTCTTTAGTGTCATGAACTGCATTCAGTGGCGCTGGGTATGGATTACATACTCTTTAATCTGTAGAGCAGGTTGTCTCCTCAGTGTTGGATTTACAGAAAGGGGTCATGTGCCTGTTTTCAAGAACGGGATTACTGAGGGTGTGTCCCAACTGATGCGTCTCACATTATGTGAAACATCCTGCAATGTGTAAAAACTCATAGGTATGCAAGTCAATCAAGTTCGAGGTGGGCTTTGGAATCAAACACAAAATGTAAAAGATGAAACTGTGATGAAGGATATTATGCACATGCATAATATCATGACTGATAATAGTATACAACAAATCTGTAGGTCTGTATTTCGACATAATCAGTCAGTTTTTGGCTTAGTGAGAACCTCAGTATTCCTCTGTGCTCTGTGAAATGCTGTTTTTCCTAAAAAGACTTACAGTATATGCAGCTGTCAGTTGTATCAAACACAGCAGCTCAGACAGAGGAGTAGAGTGCACAGAAAACATTGCAGCTTTTTTTCCCCTCAGAGTCTTGGAGCCTTCTCTCCAGAAAATAAGATGAATTACCTGAGAAATACTTACTGCTGATCCGAGCGCGACTGAAAGACTCGAGTTATCTTTCATTCAGACACTGAAACTATGAAATTGTTTAATCATGAAATAGTCCTTTGGTATTTTGTGTTGCACCAGCGAAGAATGCACTCTTCAAATAGCCGCTGTCTGAAAGCCGTGGCTGTTAAAAGCCCCACAGACTGGTGTGATGGCTGGTGACAGTAACCAAGGCCTTTGATAAAATACAGCTCTGCTAAATCAGTCAATGCTCTGAGCTGGACTAGATTGCCTTTTCTGCAGCTGAAACCACAGTATGAAAACACAGAGCACGCTGCAGGAGCTGCTGCTGAAATTACTTTCCCCTCATAAGATGACCTTGTAGTTTCAGGACTATTATTTTTCTCACAAGGACAGTTGTGTTGTTATTATCTGTATAAGAAAAGTGAGACCAAGCTAGTTCAAATTGAACCTAACGCAGAAAGTCATTGTTCATGACTTATTCCAGGGATGAAGGATGTTGCAGGAATTAATTTGCACTTGACTGCAGAGGGAGGTTGAACGATGAAGCATGGAGGTCACTGGTAATATTTGAACAAAATATTCATTGTGACGCTGCAGAATGTGGAGTGCCGACTCAGTTTAAAATCTGAAATATCCACTAATCATCCTTCATCTGCATTGACCTCTATCTTGCACGCTTAACTAGCTCTTAATTTGGATTTTGCAGAATCAATAAATTACTCTATGCTCTTAATACCAGTGTGAAAACTCTTTATCATTTTAATTAAACTCTATCATAAAGTTGCATTTTGCGCTGTTGGACCGTGTGCAGAATCAGATAATGACCGCAATCAACTGCATTGAATTATAAAGACCAAGAAACCATGTCAGAGCAGGAGCATTATCAACACAGCCTCATCGTTGTTGGGAGGCACATGCAATATGTTATTGCATTGTCATATTGGTTGTTGCAGTCCGATGAAGAGCTCTCTGTCAAGGGAAAAGCATTAGTCATGTGAGCAAAATGGATTAGGCTTCAAACAGTTCGATACCAATATAGCGTCCAGCAGTCTCTTCAGTTTTAACCTCAGTGGTAAGATATCGACCAGACGTCAGGCAAATAAATATAAATCACCTTAAATGCCGGAGGAAATCCAGCAGGAACTGGTGATTAGAGCACATCATTAAAGGACATCTGTAGGTGTGAGAATAGGCATGTTGATCACGTGTTAATGTGTGTTTTTAAGTGCTGCAATCACATGATACTGTGTTTACACACAAAGCGTGTTCCTGGGCCGCTGAACTTTGTGACCATGCATGTGTATCATGTGTGTTGTAAAGATTTAATGTGTCATGTGGGTTTGCTCTGTGGAAGGATTCAGGGTCAGAGCTGTGCGATGCTCCACTCTCTCTGGTGCCTTTTCTAGGACACGCCAATATAAGATGCCCCTTCTCCTTCCTCGGGGTAAGGCGCTGTATGCATGGCGGAGCAGACTATTTTTATCTCATTATTATAAACGTCTCAAATAGAAACCCTTACACTGAAAGGTTCCCTCCAGTTGTCAGGGAAAATTGCCACATTGCTATTCTTTATCGTTTCACAGAGGCCAGCTCGGCCATGTTTTCCTGCTAATGTCTTCTCCTACTCACTGTACTGCTTTGTTCATGTATTTGTGTTACTGTCTCACATTGTTGTTGCTCTCTCTGTCTCTTTCAGTGCATGAGGAACCCAGCTCTGCTGCAGAGGACACGTCTAGTGATTAGAGTGCTTTGCCACATCCAGGAAAATGTCTGGCTCCTACGATGAAAGTGCAGGTGTTGACGACACCATGGACAGCTTCTGGGAGGTAAAGACACACCGTCAGCGTCTGTTCTGACGGCTTTTCACCCTGCCACACAACCCCTCACCCTCTCTTTGTCTCATATTGATTTGGCCCCTGAAATCAAGCAGAGCCACCACTGAAACCACGACAATGAGATTACTGTCATTCAGTCTTTAGAACTTTGTCGTAATGATGTTTTAGAGGCAGAGGGTCACTTCACTTGATGTCGTTATCCACATCTGAGGCATTACAGACTGCAGAAAAAAAACCTTTTAAAGCATGACTTTACGCTTTAAAGGAGGGTTTGCTGCCTGCTGCTGTCTCGCCGGGGGTTAGATGAGAAGATAGATACCACTCTCACATCTGTCCGTAACATATGAAGGTAACAAAAAGATTCAACAAACAAACAAATGAGATGTAAAGTGTTGATTCATAAGCAGATTTTGAGGCAAGCTAGCTGTTTTCCGCTGTTTCCGGTCTTTATGCTAAGCTAAGCTAACCAGCGGCTGGCTATAGCTTCTCTAACCCTCAACAAGGATACAAAGATGCATATTTCCCACAGTGTCTAACTATTGCTTTAAATTCAGAGCTTTTCAAAGGTGACCTTAATTAGGAATTCCTCCGCCTCATTAGGCAGAAGTGCAGCTAACAAACCGTAATGTGTGTGGAAACTTGCAGTGTATGTAGGTGCTAAAAATATAGGCAAATTCAGTGAAAGCAGCACAATCTAGACTATGATACACACTGTAGCATCCACTGGTGAGCAGTGTCTGTAAAGTATGGTGGTTTGACACATTCAGCTTTAAAAAAGAAAGAGTGTCAGAGGAGCAATGACGGTGATGAGCAAACACTCTTGCATCGTTCTCATTGTATTACCTTGTGTTGTTAACATGTACATGTACTTTTTAAAAGAACTGAAATGAGTTTCTCTGGTGTGAATGGGGAAAGTATTTGGACCAAACTGAATGGTTGAATAAGATGAACACATGTTTAGATATTTATCATCACTCTTTCTTTGTTGCCCGTTTCACAATAAATACTTTTACTTTTACCTAGATGTTAGCACCAATTGTGAAGCTGCTACAGACACTTTTTTTTTAACACAGTTGTTTGTTATTTAGAGAATGTTCCATTTCTTTTATGTATTGTAAATCATATTTGTTGGAGGCTGTTATGATTGGCCACATCACAACAAATCATATCCGTTGTAGCCATCTCCACTTGTGCTTAAATGCTGTGTGTGTGTGTGTGTGTGTGTGTGTGTGTGTGTGTGTGTGTGTGTGTGTGTGTGTGTGTGCATTTCTAACCAAATTAGTGTTAATGAATTCCTTCAGTACAGAGTCTTCTTTGTATCATGGCTCTCAGCCACAGAGACACAAAGACAAAGAGCTTCAGTCATCGGCTGCTCTGAGACGGCCTTTCATCACATGCACCTGCCTATAGCATCAGTACACTAGCAACACAGCTCGGGTCAGCTCATGCTTTGTAAATGCCAGAAGAACGCTTTATTCTCAGGTTGTGTCATCAGAAACATGAATATCTGATACGCCTGGGCTGAGAAACACAGTCGAACCTGCTATAGCCATGAAATAATCACCGCTCTGTAGAAACACATGAGCTCAGGTGTGTTTTCATGTGTACAACCAGTCCACCTGTGTGTTGTTGTTGGTGTGACTTGGCAGTCTGTCACACAGGCCAAAACTCATGCCGCCACACACCTGTCTCATGGCTTCCCTGCAGCTCTCTCATCTCAAACAGAAAGCACACATGCAGACTCATGTCAGGACCAATCATGGCGCAGCTCTGCAGCCACCGAGCACATCAGACACGCTCCTCGTGACTCGTGTCTGTGTGACGATGTATCAGACTGTATGTGTTTACAGCGTTTATGCACAAAGTCTGAGGTTTTCATGTATTTCTGTCTCTACCTCGTCGTCTGTCCCTGAGAGTCTGCCTGCATTACACCACTCAAGAGGATTAAAGCAGTCGCAGTTTGTGCACACACAAACAGATACACACTCACACACAGACACACACTCACATACATACGCAAACACAAGCCCATGTTATTGCATAACTACACATGCACAGGCACGAGCAACCCCCCCCTTCACTACCCTTCCTTCATCATGCACCATGAGCTCACGCCCCCTGCAGGCACTGAAGAGGCGGAGCCAAACAGCCTGGCATTGCTTTTTTAAGGCGGTCTCACTTAAGGTGGCAAGATCTAAAAGAAAAAGCAGTGAAGTAATTTTGACAGGAAATAACTACTAGTACTAGGATGTTTGTCTGAGTAGGATAACAGAAAAGGTATATAGCTTTGTTACCCTTATTCAGAAAATGAACATGGCTGAAGCTGCTCCCTTCTTTGATTCGAAATGTGTAATAGTGTATCATATCATATATTGCAATTAATTGAATATACTCAGTCGCAAGTTTAATGATGATGATGCAGTCTAATGCAACAGTCCTGCAGTAAATCCTACCTACAGTGTCCCACAGTAGAATCAACATCTGTCTAAAACTGTTTCAACATCATGACTGATTTATTTGTATGAGACTGCATTAGGTTTACCTAGGTTACATACTTCTGTGTAGTCTGATTTCTGAGTCAAGACACAATATCATTATCTCTAAATCAATAAATAGTAATATATTGATTTTTTTTAAGCTTCATTATGTGATGTTTCTACACAAAAGGAAAAAAAACAGCTACTAGGTTGTTTTTTGCTTTTATTTTTGTTTTGTTTTTTTTTTTGCTCAGAGCAAAACGTAACAGTGAATTACAATCAGCATTCAAATAAAAATGATTACTGAGGAAGTGATTCACACCTACCTGTATTAAAAACCTCTGTAAAGTTGACTAACATTTAATATTCTTTAGATACCTAATTACAAAATTATAAAATTAGGGTCTATATTTGGATTTGCTGTGGTACCTACATTTAATACTCTACCAACTCATTACACACTCATACTGAAATCAAATTCCTCACATTTTGTCAGTAAATACAATACATGTATCATGATCTATGTCCCTGATATAAAAATACACTTTTTGTCAGTTTTTTATATATTTGCTGTATGTCGTTCGCTGTGAGATATATATATAATATAACCCTTCAACCCATTTGTCTCTCTCTCTGTTCTCAGGTGGGGAACTACAAACGTGCTGTCAAAAGATTTGATGACGGCCATCGGCTCTGCAATGACCTCATGGGCTGCCTGCAGGAACGTGCCAAGATAGAAAAGGCCTACGGTGATCAGCTAACTGCCTGGTCCAAGAGATGGAGACAGCTTATTGAGAAAGGTCAATAAAATAAGTAGCTCAATAAATGAATATACTTTACACTGTTTTTCAATTTGCCAAAGCCCTGTTTACACAGTTTGATATTTGCTTTGTGGTCATATTTGACTGAGCAATATTGCACTAAATATTTTATTCACAATGAATAATTTCTCCTGATTCTCAGGCCCACAGTATGGCTCCGTAGAGAGAGCCTGGTTGGCTGTGATGACCGAGGCAGACAAGGTGAGTGAGCTGCACCAGGATGTGAAGAACAACCTGTTGAACGACGATGTTGAGAAAGTGAAGAACTGGCAGAAGGAAGCGTATCACAAGCAGATGATCGGAGGCTTCAAAGAGGCCAAAGAGGCGGAGGAAGGCTTCAAGAAGGCTCAGAAACCATGGGCCAAAAAGCTTAAGGAGGTGAGGAGGATGGAAACAAATTTGATTATCATCATTGTCCCATTGTCCGTGGTAAATCAGAATGTAAGTAACCATGTTGTGTCATTGCTTAGTGTCCAGCAATGTCACATCAACACTGTAATCTCTGCTCACTCATCTGTCCCTCTCCACTATTTGGGACATTTGGGGAAATAGACAGTTAACTTAGCTTAGCACAAAGTCTCAAAAAGGAGCAACAGGTAGACTCTCAGCTAGCTCTGTCCAAAATCAATCAGCTCCTCTAAAGTGTGAACAAAGTGTAAGGACAACAAGCTGTGGTTTTACGAGGTTACGTGCTATTTCTTGGTCAGGAGCAATAAATTCATAATTACCAGCATAATTACTGCAGGCTAAGGCACAAGACAGTTTTTTAAGTAGCACTAAGAAGAGTGTTCATGTGGCCAGGATGTGACCTATCAAGTGATGGATCTTCTTTAATTTTTTTTGCATCAATCCTACTGACACCAGTATCGATACAAGTCTTTGTATCAGTAGTATCAGTATGAAATATTTGCACTGATAACTCAACCCTGGTATTTCCCAAAATGTTTCTTAAACCCAA
Organism: Trachinotus anak; assembly: GCF_046630095.1. Classification (NCBI taxonomy): domain Eukaryota; kingdom Metazoa; phylum Chordata; class Actinopteri; order Carangiformes; family Carangidae; genus Trachinotus; species Trachinotus anak. The sequence continues at coordinate 20,666,389 of NW_027273855.1, read as the reverse complement.
AATTATAGTACAAGGAGCCACAATTCAATAAATAAAGTAACACCAGGTCATGCTTTTTGACTGAAGTTGAAGTTCTTGTCTTATTTCTATAATATTGGACAGTTTACGTTCTGAATCTCAGAACAGCACAGACGTAGGCTGTTCTAATGATTTCATCCAGAGACTGGTCCTGGAGCTTCTCCATCACACTGTCTATGGCTGCACCCATGGTGGTTATACTGGCATGTTTCCTAATTCACAGCTACGAGCCTTACATTTAAATGTGATTCATTTGTATGCAATACCTCAAATAAAATAAAAACTTCATGACTCAACAGAGTCATCCACTAATTAATTATCAGTGGATTATGTCTTAAATTTCACCCCAGAGAGACACTTAACAGACACTCACTTCTCTGCCTAAAACCAATGATGTGTTCAAGGTTGATTTTCCCTTTTTGTGGTTCTTTGAAGATCTACTAACTAAGGATGGCTCTGTATGCTATTAGAGAACTTAGACATGGACTTTAGTCCTTTATTCTAAATAGCAAAAATGGCTCTTCTCCTTAATAATATTAATGTGGCTAGATATAGGGATCACAATAGCATGGAGTATATCCTGTCTTGACAAGGTCATTCCTGCCTTGAGGTGACCCCTCAAGATGACCCCCTTATGTTCCTTTGGTCAAATCAAATCATGTATTTAAGATACTGACAATCTGTGTGTTTGGATGTACAGATGGAGACAGCAAAGAAAGGATACCACATGGCCTGCAAGGAGGAGAAGCTGGCTGCAACCCGAGAGGCCAACGGCAAGACCGAGGCTTCTGTCACACCAGACCAGCAGAAGAAACTCCACGAGAAAGTGGACAAATGCAAACAGGATACGCAGAAGGTAAGAAAAAAAGTCCACAGTCAAGTAAAAAAAAAAAAAAGTTTTTTTTGGACGAAGGTGTCAAGAACAAAATCAAGGCAAAACAGGTGAAGAGATACCTTTGGTAGACAATTACTGTTTAGAAGATTATGTTTTCTGTTCAGGGAGAATATCAGAGCAGATCATCACTCACAAATACATGTATATAAAAAATACACATATATTACATTTGTGTACACACAAATATTTTAAAACATATTTTATTTGTACTTTCTTTAAGTTTCTCTGCCAACGAACCACAAAGTATCATCCTGTCTTATCTTACTGCTCCAGGCTCCTTCTCACTGCTGCTCCATATTGGTGACCTGGCAGGGCTTTAAATGGCTATTGATTGTGCTAATTGATCAGGCCTTTGACATATTCTTATTTAAATGAACAGTGTAAGATGTTATGTTGTGATAGATGAATGCTGTGCAAAGGCAAAAGTGGGTTTTTGTATTTTTAAATTATATATTTGGTTATAGGAAAAGATATTTAGTTGCACAAAATAGTAACAGCACTTTAAAAGCCTTCAGAAATGAGTTGTAGTGCAAGCTACATTAAAAGGCTATTGATGTTTTTTGGGGAGCATATAAATTAGGCATCAGTTGACTTATAGTATATGAAGTTCCAAATAAGAATAAGCTGGTCATTAAAATAGTAATGATAATTCACTGGTTTCGAGCCAATTTATTAATCTGCATTTTCTGTTTCCTGTCTAAGGCTAAAGAAAAGTATGAGAAGTCTCTGGAGGAATTGAACAAGTGCACCCCACAGTACATGGAAAGCATGGAGCAGGTATTTGACCAGTGCCAGCAGCATGAAGTCAAGAGGCTGACCTTCCTCAAGGAGGCCCTGCTGGACATCAAACGCCACCTTAACCTCACTGAGAACCAAAGGTTAGTCAGGCTGAAGGAGCCAGTTTTATTTAGGCTTTACAGAGCTGCTGTTTCAGGATCACTTGACTGTGTTTGACTGACATGTGATACAGTATGAGGTGTAAAAACAGACCTCACACATTTCTCATCATGTTATTTTATCAACTTTCTTCTACTGTATATTCTTCAGTTTTATCACCATCTCTATTTGTTTTCCACTTCTCCCCCACATTTAAAAACAATTTGAGTCCATTAAATTGTAATTATATAGAATGTACAATATATTTCAATGCACTATGGGCATATGCAATGTGCTAGAGCTGGATTGCATACCTGTACTTTCAATCAGAAATAATCACATTGCAAACACACTGATAATGGATTAGTTTGATTTGCTGCGTCACATTCAGTACAGTTCACTTCAGACTGATTAATCTGAACACACTTCTCAACCAGGCATATGTTTCTCATTAGTGTTCAGACTCACAGCACTAATGAATTGATGATTCAGTCAATGATGTTTCTGCCAAACTGAATTTTATTCAGAGCGAATGCTTGTCATATTCTTGGCTGTTTTGAACTTGCACATTACAACAAAGCTGGCAGCCATAGCAAAGTGATGCTCAGGCTCTTCAACCAAACCTGCCGTCTTTGGTTGTCATGGATTAGTCGAGCTTATCAGAGTGTAGAGAGCTGCGCTGGTTTCATCGCCTTCGATTTGATTCATTTCAACCATTTCACACCTGTGATGCCTTCAATGACTCGGTTTTGGGGGACACATTTGTACTTGGTTTTAAAGTAAACAGTTTTCAGGCATAATGCTACATAATATTTATCCACACAACAGCAGATGAAATGTATTTATATGAGACTGTATTTTTTTTATAACATTAGATTTTTTAGCTTGCAGCAGTTATTGCCAGACTCCATTTATAATGCAAAAAATTTTAACATATTAGACATTTTCTTATACTTACATGAATCTATATTCTACTTTCCCACAGACATGTCACATATCATCTCATAAAAGGCAATTCAGGTGTCCTGAGAGCTTTTATTGGCTAAAATTTTAAATATGCGCAAGTCAAATATATTAAAATATTCCTTCAGATTATTATCTGCAGAGAGGCAGTTGCTGCGCTGTTAGGAGTTATATCACTGCCTTTTGGAGAAAGGCATTCACTCATCTGTCCAAAATCCAGTTATGAAATCTAATTGCTTAATTTTCTGTTTCAAAAACATGCTGTAGCTCACTTCTTCCATTTAGTTAATATTCCAGCTTCAGAGGCAAAAAAAACACTTAGGTGATTTTGCTGTTTGTGCTTAATTATACCAGACTGAAAGAAAAACATTTTCTTACTGCATCAGTGTAGACCAGAGTAAAACCTTAGTTCATCTTGTATTTTAGATAATAAAAGTACAAGGTAAATGTGCTCTTTTAATCTATTACACATTGGAGTGATTTAGGAAGATTGTGACAACATAGTAAAAACCTTTCTACAAAACTAGGACTGTTCAGGCCAAATAACTCAGCTGCTGAGGGCTCCGGCTTCAGCAGAAAACTCAGGGAAACACTTCAGTCTTTTCATGCCCCAATATTGGAGCTCTGTCAACCCAGAATTTGAACTAGACTGTGGGTTCTGTTGCCAAATTGGCAGGACCCATGCCCTCCCTCCTCTGCCCCCCAGATCCCCTCTGGCACTTTCATTGTCACTATTTGTTCCATTTTCCTCTCCTCAGCTATGCCACAATATATAGAGAACTGGAGCGCACGATCCTGGCCGCAAACACACAAGAGGACCTGAAGTGGTTCAGCAACAACCATGGTCCTGGGATGCATATGAACTGGCCTGCATTTGAGGTACAACCTCAGACCTTCAACCAGAAAGAGAAGAAAGCCTTTCTCTTATTTTATCACCATTCTTTATTCCGCTTCCATGTGTTTCTCTCTCCTCACCAGGAATACAACCCAGACCAGGCCAGTGCCCCTCCAAAGAAGAAGAAACCAGACGGCGCCCCACCCACCCCGAGCACTGACCATGTGGCTCCACCTGGTGATCGTAGCAGGCCAGTTCAAGGAATTTATTGTTTACAATCAAATCCATCATATTTAAACACACTGTTCAATCAGGGAATTATTGTACAAATCAAGTCTGAGTACATTTTGCTCTAACAGGAGTAAGTATTGTATTTGTTGGGGACTATTTTCAGCTGCGTATTTTGTGTCTTAGTGAGTAATTGCAACTGCAAGATGATGTAAGTGGGATTGATTCAAAATAAGCTAAAATGCCCTAGTTCATTGTGATAAAGTTACATGTCATCCAGTGTGATGTTGTGGCTCAGTGTTGTGTTTTTAGATGTTTTTTGAAGAACAATGAAGGTCTGCGGCACAGAGGAATAAGCCATACAAGCAATACTTCATTCTTGGTTTTGGGATTTGTTAACAGTATGATAAATGTAGAGTATCACTGTGTTGTCTTATGCTTTCTGGTCTCCTGACATCAAACCTCACATTTTCTGTCACCTCCAGTGTGAGCAGCTATGATAAGAATCAAGCTTACTCGACTGAGTGGTCCGATGATGAGCAGCCCACTGCGTACTCCGGCAACGAAAATGGCGGGAACGGGAATTCATTCGAAGATGATTCCAGCACTGGGAAAGGGGTCCGTGTACGTGCTCTCTATGACTATGAAGGCCAGGAACAGGATGAGCTCACCTTCAAAGCAGGTAATTATCAGTGGTCACATGACACAGGATAAATGATTTTTGCCTATCATCGTGCAGCTAAGCTCACACGCACTCATTAACTTAATTAACATATGAAGGAGCTCGGACACTGTAGGCAGGAGTTACAGGGCGAGAAGCTGTACACAGGTGGCCAAAAATCACCAACTCTGTTCTGATTTCTATTTTAAAGCTCCCGTCCTCTGTAGAAGATAGCAGTGATTAGTCAATAATGGCCACGTGGAAAACAAATTACAGGCACTTGTCACCAATTAACACAAGCTCTTTGGGAAATGGTCTGAAAAGTGCTTTTAGAGCCCTGCACGATGACATGGGTAACAATTTAAAGACAAGCTTTACACAGAAAAATGACTATCAAAGGAGCCACAGCTGCGTGTCCTCATCTTGTTTCCACGTGCTATTTTTAACCTCGCTGTTTGAGATGAGGTGTGTTCAGTCTTTAAAGACATTTACTCTACACCTGCATGCAAATGTGAGTTCCTTCGCTCTTTTTGATCAAAACAAACCTTAAGGTGCCCTGTGGAGTTTTCTGGTAAACAAACAAAACATGTTTGCATTCAGTGTTACTCACCAAAGTGCATTATGTGACTCCTTGAGGCTAAATAAATGTGTTGAATGCATTTCTTTTCTCGGAAAACACTTTCAAACATTGATTTGTGTTTACTTGCTAGCTCTGTTCTTCCCTGCACTTTGTTGGCATATTCCTGTGTCTCTTGGTTCTTTACTGCCACCTGTAGATCAGTGGAATAACACGAGACAGCTGGCAGGAATTGTATTGCTTCAGGGCGGCACGGTGGGGCAGTGGTTAGCCCTCACAGCGAGAAAGTTCTGGGTTCAAACCCCAGGCCTGGCACCTTTCTGTGTGGAGTTTGCATGTTCCCACAGTCCAAAGACGTGCACATTAGGTTAACTGGTGATTCTAAATTGGCCATTGGTTTGAATGTGAGCATGAATGGTTGTTTGTTTCTATATGTCAGCCCTGTGATAGACTGGTGTCCTGTCCAGGGTGTACCCTGCCCTCACCCAGTGTCAGCTGGGATCGGCTCCAGCGACCCGGCTCAGATAAGCGGTAGAGATAATGGATGGATGGATTGCGTCACCCCTGTGCTTGTACATGTGTGTCCTCTTGCACATGAACAAACAAAACAGGGACCCAGACATAAAAAACAATGTTGGATAGCATTACTAGTGGTCAGAAACTCCATAGGGCACCTTTCATTTACTCCACCTTGATTAATGGGTGAAACAGGGTTGACACAGCCTAATCAGATTCATGTCACTGAAATTCGTTAGACATGGCTCAACATTTTGGGAAATACACACATTTGTTTTCTTGCGTTAGATGAGAAATTCAGTACCTCTCTCCTTTCTGAGAGTTGAATGTGTGCTGTAACTAGAGCCAGCAGGTGGTTAGCTAGTTTACTCCACCAGTCTCCAGTCTTTATGTTGAGATAAACTGATCAGCTGCTGGCAGTATTTTCATATTTACTGTGTACTGAGTAGATAAAATATGAAAATTACAAATAATTAAGAAATAGTTTTCTTTATTAGTCATATTTTATTGGGAGCAAGAAGCACTCATGACCTCAGTAGTTTTGAAATAGTAGCTGTAATACGAGACAAAAACAGACATGTATAATACAAAAATCTAGAGCGCATTTATCAGCAGAAACGTGGAGCAATATTTTCAAATATCTTGCTTTCAGATTTTAGATTTACACTCAGTATTTGACACAAGACCGCGTGTTGATTAAGGAGTGGTGTCTCCTTCACAGGTGATGAACTGACCAAGACTGAGGATGAAGATGAGCAAGGCTGGTGTAGAGGTCGTTTGGACAACGGCCGAGAGGGACTGTACCCGGCCAATTACGTCGAGCCAATCTAGTCACATTACTGGACAAGGACAAGCCATTGGAGGCAGCTTGAACTGTCCCATCCAATTGCACCGCACATAGCCAGAGACTTAAGAGCAACACATCCCTTGCCCAACAGATGCGCCAAGCAGTCTTGCCTAAATAAAAACTTAGTAACCTAAAAGACAATATATCAGTATAATATATTTTATCCAGCATTTGGGGTGGGTGGACTTACACATTTAAAAACAGGAGCAGCAGTTATTCCAGTATATACACACTCAACTATAACATCAACAGTGCAGGAACACATTGCTTCTCTGTGTAGCTGTATTTAACATATAATGCAGCTTATTTAAACTTGCAGTATACTGCAGTCTGTTCTCTTGTGAAAATGGGAAGATAATATAATCAGTTATACCCATTCGACAAAGACGAGCTTCTCTAACCTGCATTGTGTATATACAGTGTGATGCCATTTTTGTGTAGCATTTTTAATGCTGTGTGTGGTCAGTCGTCATTCTTACATCAGGAATGCTGTGTATTGTTAAAAGTACCACAGACAGTATCCTCTTTTTTTTTTTTGTTCCTTTTTTTTTGTGATTTGGTCCAACCTCTTTTCCAGTGTGTGCAGTGCTATGTGTTTCTAACTGTTTCTAAGCTTGCATAGCAGCATGTGCTATGCAACAACTTGCATTCCCTGACTCCTGCAGCCTCGTGTAGGCTACAACCTGATGCAACACTTCAACTACAAATGCAGAGTTCACGTTTTAGCATCACGTGCTTCTGGACATGCACACGCTTCTGTTTTCATGAGAGGAAGCTTGTTGATGAACCGATTTTGTGTTTGTTTTGTTTTTAACATAGTCTTTCCTTTTCTCAGCATCACAATATCATCTTCATGCAACCCCATGCAAAGTTTCTGCAGAAGCTTTCATTCTTGGTTCAGTAATTCAGGTCTTACTTTAATCCACTACTGCTAAGAAACATGAGTGATACATTCCCTCTGAGCGAAGCCGGATCAAGTCATCTTTTTGAGGGTGCCACTGCAGTATGGGAGGGGGGTTATGAACAATGCCTGCGCCGGGCACTTTTCTTCCAGAGCGAGGGGCCAGTGGAGGCGTTTCATTGCATTACTGTGCTGCAGACTGTTGTCTTAAGATCAAAGCCTCTCCAACAGGACATGAATGTACTAGTGTTTGGGCTTGAAAGAGGGCATGTTGTCTAAACATGATTCTCCACTGTCAGTTAAAGCCCTACCTAGCAAAAAGCACTAGTTATGTGGCCCGTTTCCCCACTGAGCCAAAGAATGACCCAGTACCATCAACTATCTGTTTTCTCTCCATGCAATAACTTCACATATCACATTTGAAACAGCTTCAGTGAAGATGAACTTGTAGCTGCCTCCCAGTCCACCCAAACTTCATTTGTCTGCAAAACACTGCGCAATGACACAGGGAGAACATTTGCCACCAGTACTGCACTGCATGTAAGACGACGCTTACACAGTGCATTACTTGGTTATTTTTAAATCTTTAACTTGCTCCATAGAAATTAAACTTATAGCAGGAACTGGCATTCATCAGATGTTGATTAGTGAGTTGTCTTGCTACGAGTTGCACCTAAATCTCTGATTAGAGGAGAGAGATGCTTTTTATAACTTAGTTGTCCTGAAGTTTTTAAATTTTACCAGACCAACAGCAGTCAGATGTGTTTAGCTCTGTGTCTGGAACAGGATTTGACAGGTTTGGGTCTCACACATGAGGAGAAACACATCACCAGCTCACAAGTTGTGTCTTAGAGTAAAAGCTGTCCAGCATAGCAAAAAGGACTCCTATCATCAAACTGTCCCACATCCGCGATGCACGTATGCACACACACACACCCACACGCACACACACAAATACACATGCATTAGACACATAATATACACAATACACGCAAGTTCATACACATAATCCACCTTACCAGGTTAATATTTCGGGGGAAAACATCTTCATCATCCAGTGTGTATGAGTTGTGTAAATGTAAAAAAAAAAAAAACTGTAAAAAAAAAAAAAAAAATGCAAGTGATTGACTATTAAGACAAAATGTAGTGTTATACATGTAAATGTGTTTCATTAAAATAACAGCAATGGAAAACATATTAAGTAATAGGTACCATATCGTATGAATTTCATTGCAATGGAATTGTCAGTGTATCATAAAAGCGTGACGTTATCCCACGCTGTCAGATTTGTATATGATGATGTAATTTAAAGATTATATTCTATTGTAACTGTACAACTGTGTTGAGTTGAAAATGAGACCTAACCATGTTGAGGCAGTAAAAAGGTGTACATGTAAATGCTTTTTTATGTTGATGATCTCTTCCTTATGCACACAGGGGACAGCAGCTCATGTTGTGGAAACCCTATATTAGCGGTCTAGAAGATGTATGTTAATAGTTAGTGATGTACTTTTATCTCCTAACTGGTGTAGTGCCTGTTCATCTTGATGTAACAAGAAGTTCATTTAAATATGCATAAAGATGATTATGATCACAGATAATAATGATGATAGTGATGAAAAACCCAAATCAAATTTGTTGTGGTGGTGTCAATATTGCGATATTGGTATGAAAGGGAAACAAGTTTGTTGAAAAAAAAAAAAAGTTAAGTGTCAGTGTGTTTTTTGAATAGACTGTATGTGAGTGTTTTATTGGAGTATTGCTTGTTTCTGGTTTTAAAGACACAACACCTGGTAATAAGTTATGGCTTTATTGTAGATCTTGAACATAAACCCAAAGAAAGAAATGTAAGGACTATTTATCACGGCAGGTTTAATAAAATATTCACTTACTTTGGCATTGTTCTGCAACTTTAAATATACCTGTAAATAATAGTAAGTGTCATTGTTTACAAAAGAGAATTTAAAGGAATAATTTGACAACATGGGAATTACACTTTACTCTCTTGCAAAGAGTTAGCTGAGAAGATACTAATCCCATGTCTGTACAATAATGTAGCTGGAGCCAGCAGCTAGTTAGTTAAGCACAAGGACTGGAAACAACAGCCTACCTCTGTCTAAAAGTAACATAAGTTCTCACTAGCACTTAAAGCCACACTTAGTTTTTTTATGTATTACACAAACAAGACATAGTATAACATTTCAGCTTTAAAGGTGTTCATAGACAGATTTTTTTCTTTTTTAAACTCTGGACAGAGCCATGCTAGCTGTTTCACACTGTTTCCAGTCTTTATGCTAAGCTAAGCTACCTGGCTGCTGCTGCTGCCAGAATTTAGTATACATGACACGAGGTATGGATCTATGGATCTATCTAACTTTATCCAACAAAGTGAAAAACCATATTTTGTAGTTCTTTTAAATGTTTCCATAATCAGAAAAAGAAATATGTCCTTGAGAAAACCAAACATCACACCAAGGAGTAATTAAAAAAATGAGTGCTAAAGACAACAAAGAGACAAAATAAAATCCACTTTTTAAGAATTATAAAATAGAATGAAATTATGATAGGCAGGAGTGCATGTTTCAGTAGGCAGTCTTTACAATTGTCATGAAACATCAAATACCATATACAAATGAGCTTCAGAGTTCTTGTTACTTCTACCGTATGTCCAGCATATTTTTGGTTGGCCCTGAGCTAATAACTGTCTTCTGATCGGCTGATCCTCTTCATCATACAGGGTTGACGAACTGGTAGACCAGTCTGCGGGACACATCAGGTTTTCGAATGATTCCCTTCTTGTAGTACTGACGTATGGAGCGACTCAGTTTGTCATAGTTCATTGCTGGGCGGTTCTTCCTGATGCCCCACAGTCTGGCCACATGAGCTGAGTCTTCTATTTTGAAAATTCCTGTGGACAGAAGAAAGAAAATGTACTCAGGATCCTGAGTTGAATGAGAGAGCCTGAAGCCATGCTAGTGGCTCTGTGAGGCTGTGCGTGTTGCTGTTGAACTGCCATCCATTTTCTCTGCTTCCAGCTCTGTGACTCCATCACATTACCTTTCTCTTTGTTGAGCCAGCGGATGCAGCGGCTGTAGTTGTGCGGCTTGAGGAGCAGCTCTTGAAGGAATTGCCACAGGTGGATGGGCTGGCTGGGGTAGTTACACATCACATCTGACCAGGAATCCTCATCAGCTGTTGACACTGGAGAGATTTTCAGAAACCAGATGACACATTTTTGACTAAACTATGTTTTTTCACTTCACTTTGCTTTGCCCCAGAATTGTAGTCATTGCAGCATGGTTATATTTAAAAAATATATATCATATTTATTTAAAAAAAACTCACCAGATTTTCTGCCTTCTGGTGGGCAGCGCTCCTTCATTGCTGCAGCTGAAGGAACAAATAGAAAAGAATGAAACCAGCAGCAGTTTGCAACACAAGCAGTCTTCCCTAACTTGCCAACATGACAGTAGAGTTGATGCAGGTTCATATTCCCAGTGTTCCTGTTGTTCTTACCAGATCTCCAGATGTCCAGATGAGCATACAGCATGTCCCCAAACTGCAAGGAGTGTTGTCTGAAGTCCGCTTCGGTCATGGAGCACAGATCCCTCCCAGTCAGCTGCTGAAACATCGTGCTGACTTGTGGCAGCTTGTACAGGTGCTCGGTCCAGAGCAGCCACTTCTGAACATGCACACAGCTCCAGTCTACGGGGTCTGAAGGGGGAGGCACAGCAGGTATTTTTCATTACACAGCTCCCCACATGCTGAACTCTTTTCACCAATAAAAACATGACAGCAGTTTTCAAGAAGTCAGCATTTGTGTGGATGAAGCTGTTACTTTACACTGAGCTAAATAAAATATTGTTGACTGATTATTGTTGATCCATATGCTGTATGCATTCGTCAGTCGGGGAAGGCCAAAGGATGGATTGCATTATGGGGTTTCTGGTGTTTGACCCAAACTATAGACTAAAAATCTGGATATTTCAGCCACTGTTGCTTGAATTTTTACACTTCACTGGGAATACACCTTTCAAACAGAGTGATTTTTTAAAAAATAACTGTAGATAAGATAAAAAACAAAGTTTGACAGAATTTTATCTGACGGACTGAGTTGTAACAGTTATCTGTCATCAAACTGAAAAGCAGTTAAAGGATGACAATGCAACTAAATCTTATCATTCATTATCCAAACAACACAAAACAAAGCCTAAACCTGTTGTTGGGGGATTTGAGGTAGTGTTGTGTTAATTTAGAGGGTCACAGGGCTGTTTTTATAGTCAAATTAGTTCTCTTTGAAGTCATTTTAAAAAGGATCATTCTGGAGGAGCTTTAGATTCCTCAACCTCAGTGTGTGAAGTTTGAAATATGTGGGCAATAGTCGCATTATGGGAAATGTAGGATCCAGCCTACAGTGCTCCCATATTAGCAAGACAAAGTCAGGATATCTCAGCCTTTGTTTCTGACCATTCTTTTTAATCAGACTCTTGCAAACTGCTGGCTTTATAAAAGTTCAGAACCGGAGCTTTAGCACTCTTTTTTGAAAATGGCTATGATACAATATGCATTGTGCTATAAATGTATGTCTTCTAATTTCCGAGAAGGTACGACTGCTGTGACAAAAGCAAATAATCACGCACACAGCGAATGACTTTAAGGCTCCAGATAACAACTCAGTTCTCTAGAAGTGAAGATAATCTTGTCAACAGAGGAGTTTGCACAAGGTGAGCAGGGCCTCAGCCACTGGCCGAGCAGGTGTCAGTTGTGCCACTGTAGAAGTTAATGTCAGAGTAAACAAACAGCTGGTAGCTTTTGAAAGTTTATTTATCAGCCAGCACTTTCTACAGCAGATGTCTCTGTTTAAATGTCTGCGATAAAGTGAGAGTAACATGTTATCTTGTGTTTTACCTGGAGCAATGTTGAGCAGCTTGCAGGCTGTGTCGACATCTTTCAGCACCTCTCCCACCACCATGGTCTGGACTTGCTCCAGACAACGCTCCTCCACCTGACCCTCCACCTCAGAAGAGGAATCCTGTGCTTGGCTGGGTGCGGTCGGGCTCGACTCCAGAGTCCTGGAGGGAGGAGCAGCAGGAGCGGGGCCCTCTGTCATCCCCAGCACCCAGGGGTTCTCCTCCATGACTAATCGGTCGCAGCAGGGAACGTAGATCCCCGGCCAGCTGACCTCAGGGAGCCCCAACAAACTGCGGGGCGGTTTGATGTCCTCAGTTTCGTCCAGCCAGGCCGCCCTGGGGTTACTGTGTGGGTGACTGATGTAGAGAGGCGAGCGTGCAGTGCAGTCCATGTGTTCACGGCCCGGACTCCCCATGCTCAGACTCCTTTAAGGCTGGAAGAAGAAAGCACTGTTTTCACGAAATGTTGTCACTGGAGTCGTAACAGGTTTACACCCTGTTGAACTGTGACATTGTCTTGTCTGACAGAGTGGCATTGATGCTACAACCATTCCCAGATGCTCAATATTTAAACAGTAGCAATCCTAAAGTAAACTTGACATTTGTTCCGTGATATTTACTTTGCTTGGACTTACTCTGAAATAAGGAATCGGTTGTTGCAGCTTAGCCAACTGGAGCCTTTGCAACGGTTCAGTTCATTGAAGCCACTGTTTGTCTTTCAAAGTGTTTTAATGTAACTAAAAAAACCCCAGTATGTTTTTAATCCAGTATCCATGAGAATTCATTTTAGAGTCTCCCATGAATCCATATGTTTAGAAATATTCAGGTCCAATGGGTTCAGCCTGGGTGAGACTCTGACCTTTCCATTATTCTCAACATTATCATGCAATAATATCAGAATCCAATCTACTCCACCTTGTAGATTGTAAATAGAGATTATACAGGGAAGATCAAAGCCTTGTTTGTAATTGCATTTACAAGGAAAAACGAATGTGTTTGTCAGTTTTACTGGTAAAAGAGTTGTTTGGCTGCTATCACGATGTAACACCCACTGCCTTTAAAAAATATCAACCACATCCAGTCATCAAGTTAATTGCAAAAAAATGTTTGATAGAATACAGCATAAAGGGTGGGACATGTATAATATGTGGATAAAGGCTAAGTAGCTGGAACGTATTCATCATAGTATGAGTAAGAGAACAGCTCACCAAGAGGGGAGTGGTGTGATATGCCAGTATTTAATTTGACAAAATTATGTTTTATACACCTGTACGAAAACTAAACACAGTATATTTCAGTTTACAGTGAGTAATGAAAAATACCAGTATTTTAACAGTGTCCAGAGACTTCACTAAAAGAGATTTTGTATATATATTTCTTTTTAAGCTACACGCATAATTTTGCTACATGTATGTTTTTGTTCTGTGTACCTGTGTGAGCCATGCCAAAGGCAAATATCCATTGGCTTTTTTGATTCTGATTTAAAGAGTGAAATGTTGCACTGAATCACACTCTACTCACACTGAACAGGTTAGAATGAATACTACTGACAGGTTATCTTTTGGCAAACACTCATTACTGACAGAGACAAATAGACTGACCAAAACATTTTCAAAATACTGCCACATGTTGTGAGGTGGTGTCATAAGAAACAAGGCATTTCGCAAATGTGAGACTGCTGTAGGATTCCAGCACGAGAGATGAAATCTGTTTAGTTAATAAACAGATCTCTAAAAAACGGTTGCTGATTAAATTAAGTATGCTTGCAGCAGACAAGAAGCTGTTATTTATTGCTTGTTGCACACTTTTCTTTTTTTTTATTTGGCAAGATGACTACTATAGTAATAATTATGATAAAGGCTCACAAGGATCAAAGGATCAAATGTGCATGTATTTACAACAACATGTACCTTATACAATATTTTATTCAAAGAGATTGGAATTTTTTTATGAAAACACTTTTGTGATTATATGAACAAGGTACATAGCCCAGATGTCTGGTCCATGTATCTTCTATTTCCTTACTCGACTATAGGTGTTTAAATGTTAAGCAGCAGCCAAAACTTGTTTGTCTAGGTTCTGCTTTTGTGTGTGTGTTTGTGTGTATTATGTACTGCTCAAATGAAAGCAGCACGCTGATGATATCAAGCCTATTATTTGTGGACTTATGTGTAGTGCTGTGTTTAACACGTCATTAGATTGCAGCCAAACTGATATGAGAGACATTTAGTCAATACGAAAAGCTCATTCACTGCTCCTTACATTCCACTGTTCTTTGGACAAAGGGACATGTGCTTAATCTCACACCTTTATGAGCTGTTCTGTGTCTGCTCTGACAAAATATCTGTGACTATTTCTGTGCACGTGGATTTGTCTGTATGAGCCTGTGTGCATGCATATGTGTTTGTCTCAGCTTGCAGGGGATACTAAAAGTAGCAGAGAGACATTGAATAAAGTTATTTGTTTTCAATATAGCATTTTTCTTAATACGTAAAACTAGGATTAATTAAATCAGATTGAGCAACTTTTTCACTGGAATCTTGAAGAAACTTGATTAAATTAAAACTGATATTTATCCAAATACATTTTTCATAATATGACAGAAAAAAATCCTACATGAAATAACATATTTTATACTCAGTTCTTATTGAAATACATCACTTTAAATAATATTTGATACTTTCAGTAGCCTAGTCTGGACATCATTATAAAGAAAACAAATTCATTATATTAAGGATTATCAAAACACAAGCAGGACCACTGTCACTGGATGTGATAGCAGTTGTAGTGGTGGTGGCAGTATATTAACAGATAGTATACTCAGTAGTAGTACTAACAGTACAGTGATAGTAATAATGAGAGTAAAGTAGTGGAAAGTAACTATATAAATAGAATCAAATTTCTTTCAAGTTCTTTTATTTGAGAGTTTTAATTTTATACTACAAAAAATATAATTCTAGACATTTCAGAGTTAGCCTACTATTCTACTGCTAATTTATGAGTTTACAAAATATGTAATAATGAAAATAAAAATAATAGAGGATACAAACAAACATGCAATCACATATAATATAATATAATATAATATAATATAATATAATATAATATAATATAATATAATATAATATAATATAATATAATATAATATAATATAATATAATATAATATAATTATTTACCTTTAGCTGATAATGTACTTTTAGTAATTAGTAGTTTTACTTTTTAGTCAAACTTGAGCATGTCTTTGATTGGTTGGGGGTCGTTCTTAAAGTCTCATTCACAGCAGACATTCTGACTTGTCAAAGCGGAGAAGCACAGGTGTCGCTACTATCACTGACGATGGCTCTGCTCTATTTAAGCATCAGTCAGCAATGACAGTGTGACAGTGAGTCAGCAGGCACCACAGCAGAACCCTGAAACTGAAGCAGGTAAATAGAGCTCAGCCCTCATTAATCTTCTTATCTACGACTGTGTCTTTCCTACTGTGACATGTCCAAATGTTGTCACGAGAAAGGCCTTTTATGGTATTTAGTTTATTTCATCTGTATTTGTTTAGAGACAAGTGAATAGCATGAACCAAAGCCACATATAACAGCACTTACACTACGCTAATTTGCAAAGCCTGTCCCTCGATCATCCTTAAAGATACACATAACTCAACAATAAAACACACAGAGGACAGAACAAAACACAAACTTCTGACAAACAATGATGACGTAAAATTATCATAAAACTCAAGCACCAGATCATCTATGACTACATGATTTTTTTCCTCTTTCAAAACCGTTTTAACTGAGTTTAAAATGATCCCAGTCTTGATTTATTTTCTGTCCAAATTAAGCTATACTACTATATCTGCTCAGGTAAAGGACTTGCATACTTTATCCAGTACTGGTAAAAGAGGTGGTGGCAGTGGCAGTATTATGTGAAAATAATAATAGTAGTATAGTAACAACAGTAGCTTAGTGGTAGTAGAAATCTTACCTTGTCAGTGTTTGAAAGCAGTGGATTCAGTAGCTTTTCCACTGCTGAGGCTTCTTCTCAGCTATGCCTCGCTCTTCACCTGTGCTGCTCCTCTGTCCCAGTTTAAGTGTGGACTGATGTCCAGGTCCTCTGGGGACTGTGACTCTTTTGCCCTCAGGTGAGGATGTGCTGAATGTAGTTTTTGTCTCCTACCCAGCACTCCAGAGCTGGATCGCTTCAGTCTGCTCCAGCCACCGAGACACTTTGTTTGACTCCTAGCAGTAACAAGAGTTTGACTTATTTGGGACACTGTGGCTTCATGACATATCAGTTCTGAAAGAAAGGGTGTGTCTCTATGAGGGAGGCTGCAGTAAGTGCCTACTTAATAATGACCTGGGGCAGTATTCACATGGAGAGTTCCTTAAGTAAACAAACCTGCTGAGTCTTTAACAGCCTGGGCCTTAACATTCTGGGGAGAAGCTGTGAGGGCACCAATAGAGTTTTTACAATCATTCCAAGAGTGGCAGTTTTTAAGGAAAATATTCAAACTTTGTGAACTTAAAACACAAAACCACTGAAGCCAAAGCATTGGTGAAATCTAATTTTATTTAATCTAATCGGAGCCACAAGGGTAATTGTGTCTAAGTTCAACTATTCTGTGTGGTAGTTGGAGAATAATTCATGTGTTCGGGTATAAATTTACAGCTCGTGCCCACAAATGAATTATACCTGAGCAACTGAGAAACTCTTTGAAATCACACTTTATCAGGGCGATTTCATACTCAAATAAGTCACTGTTAAGTTATTACACTGTTAGAGGATTAGCACACTGTTTGCATGTAGTAGCCTTTCACTGCAGTCAAGCTTGAGGAAGATAAAAGTGAATTTTCTGTGAGGGAATGTCCTCAAACATCTTTACTTATCAGGTACTTCTGGATCTTTTGGGGCTACCTCTACAGAACAGAGATGATCATACAGAGAGCCACATGTTCGTGGGTGAAAGTATTTTATAGGCTTGATTTCAGCTTGAACCTATAAGACAGGAGGAAGGAGGATAGGTACATGACATCTAGAGCATGGACCATTACATCTGTGAAATAAACCATCCAAGGGATGGTTAGAGATGTTTGCAAAGGTGGAAAACTATTATTGGAAAAGTTGAATAACAGGTATAGAGAGGGAGTACGAGAGCCAGAGAGAGGGAAAGAGAAAGCAAGAATGTGTAAATGTTTGCTTAAACTAAACAGCAATGTTTGTGCGGTTGTGTTGAAATATTCCAAAGAGCTACTGCCTGTGTATCCACCCACATATATTGTCTTCAAAGGCCTTCTTGGAAATATAGAATTACAGCTTTAAAATTGAAGTTGCTCACAATTTTGTTGCTCTTAACTTGGTGGAGAAAGTTAAAAATGAGCCCCAGAGTCATGCTGCTGCCTTTAACACAGCTCCATCAACTTATTTACCTTTTCAGTCACTTGGACCTTTGCAGTGAGTCATTCATCTGCTAATCTCGCACTTACTGTATTTCCTTTGTACATTGTTGTGACACATTTACATGTTACACTCAACCTGAGCAAATGACAAGTGAGTGTTGCTCCCTCAGGCAGTGTGATTTGGTTTCGCAGACTGCTGCTGGTCAGAGCCGTTGACAGACCCTGGAAAATGGGGGGGCTCCTTAGAGACGAGCTGCATGCAGCATTTGACCAGTAGACCTCCAGGCTAATATGCAATCTGACACCACCTTAAAGTGCAAAAAAGGAGAAAAACCACATCACACGAGTTTGCTGTTCATCCTCTGGCCATGGTCGGTCTATTCAAGCTTTAGGTTCTATCTAAGGTTAATTTTCCTTACATGAACTGTCAACGTTCTTAATGAAGTTTTTAAATACAGTAAACTGCAAGTGCAGGAAGTATATGTCAGCTGAGCGACTGAGTTAACACAAAGCACATTGATGTGGTCTACAAAATAATGTATTTAATTATGCAGTGGTGTCTTGTTATACACTTTTCATGTTAAATAGTTCTTTATCCTTAAATGTATGTATGACAATGTATGAAATGTATGATTTGCTTAGACTGATTAAGCTAGTTGACAGTTTCAGAGTAGTACACAAGAACATTTGGCAAAACTAGTACGATAGGTTCATATCCAGTTAAAAAGCATTAACATTGCTTTCAAATGAAAAGAGATTTAGGAATAACAAAACTTTTAATGACTAAAAGCAGAATGCATGGGATGTCCTAGGAAGAGAAATCTTATTATAACTGACTATATAGAAAGGCGAAAAAGAGATAAAAATATAAAGGCTGGCATTAAAATATGTATAAAATTATGACTTGAGATTTATTCACATTTTAGTTCTACAAACTATGAGCTAAAGCTGCTGAACAAACATGAGAGTCAAGATTTCAGTTTTAAGTGATAATTTAATCATACAAACATTCATCAAACATACGTACAGGAAAAAAGCTTTCATCTCTTCATCTGTTTGCACTTCCTAACTCTCAAAAATGTGCTGTTGTAGGAGTCTAATGCCAACTGATTCATTCTGCAATCTGGCCAGAAGAAACTTTAGGGAGACATTACACTAAGAACAAAATGCACTGGGCACTTGATGAATTGACATTGACAGTAGGAAGAGCCATTTATCATTAACATTTTGCACAGGAAATACACACCATTTTGTCAAACAGCAACAAGCCCAGAGATTCTCGCAACATGTTGTAGCATCCGCTGGTGTTGTCATGTTGTTCAGCTCAGTGACCCCGGGGCTTACAGTTAGCTCCTCAATAAAAAGGGGTGTTTATCTGACAAGTAGGTCTAACACACTGGCTTTGGATGACAGATAAAATCACAGAGTTGATAAACCCTTCAGGACTTAACTGTACTTGAGGAGGAGCTAAGTTCACACAGACATTACCACAGAGGTCACATTACTGCCTAGATCAGCCTGTTAGTGCAAGTAAATAATGCAGTGATAATTCCTAAGGAAAACATGATACTGCCATTTGTTTTTAATTTTACTGGTGTGGTTAACTTTGCATCCGAAATGATGAAACAGGATAAAAATTTTCAACGCGTCTACAAAGCTCATCTGAGATCAATGGAAACATTAGTGGACTTGAATGTGGAATATCCCAAGCAAAATTTCAACAACAGACGGGAAAATGCACAATATAATCACACGAACAAAACTGCCAGTTCAATGCAAAATTACAACGTAGAACCTTTGGGTAAATTAATGTTTCCAAAACCTTTATCCTCTACTACATTCATCAGATACATTCGACTTAATGTGACAAGAGCAAGACAGCTTTAAAATGAAAATTGAGAGCATGGCCACAAAAAATATTTATTCATTTATTATTTGAAGTTATGTCTTTACCACTGTTCTCAGCTTAGATTCAATGTCTTATGGCATAATGTACATTAGTTCTGTTACTTAGTTTTATTTTAATTCAGAACAATGTCTGGAGAACTCTCTAATATTCGTTATTACCAATAATGGATATTCTGCTTATATTCTTCTAATATGTCATGGATGAGAAGAACCTGTCACTGTCTCACTGGACTCCTTCAGCTTTCATGTCAAATCAGATTCAATTTCATAAAAGTTTGGCTTCCATTTACGGTGAGTAACTACAAAAATGTCATGTTTGACTACAGAAGACATTATGAAATTGTTGGCTCTAAATTCTAGCTCTATAAAAAAATATTCCTGTAAAATAATGTGGACTAAGCCTTAGAAATCATACCATACTGTAAATAAGATTTGTTATTTTAATTCTTCTTGTTAGAGTGGATACTGACCCCCACCACTGGAAGAAAATTGCATTGCATCTAAAATTGCAGCTACAATGATAGCATAGAAATTATTTCCCATAATGCACAAGCCATGCTGAAAAACAATGGTAAGAACTGACTGACTGACTTTAAATAAATCTTAGATATATTTATGGAGGAAGTCACTGTTCCCCTTCTCGAAAAGGTGGATGCCAAATGATTAAGATGAAACGTAAATTGTGATATTCAAAAGTTAGTTTCAAGGACCCATATTATTAGATTTAGTTTAAGGAAACCGGTTCAGAAACCGAATCAATATATTTAGAGTCCCAGCAGAAACTGGAGAATCAGTTGGCAAAATAAATGGCTTTTCCTCCAAGGTCTCTCTTTCAGGTTGTGCAATGCACACACATATACACAAAATTTCACAAATATACACTCCTGTCATCATTGTTTCATTTGCACTCTGACAACTAAAAAAAAAAAAAAATCTGAAAAAAATTATCACTCAAAAGACTCATAGCACTCATTTTTAACTTAGCATTCACACGTGCATACAGTGGGTGTGGGATGTTAGATGAGCTGCACGTCAGGAGCGTTGGCCTCTGGCTTCTCAAAGTGTAGCTGGACTTTGCATAAAGTGTTTTTGAATCTCCACACTTTCCACCAGCTACTGATAAAGCCTCTTCTTTCTCTTATTGGTGTGACAAACTCCAGAGGTACGGTCTAGTGCTGCTTCACTGTGACAAGTCCCATGATTTAAGAGTGGCCAAAAGGATAGGACTCCTGTATACCCTGTAAGGAAGATGCAAGATGTTAAGGACACTGACTAAATAAGACAAAAACAGTAGTAAGTGTACACTTTCAGTGTCTCAGGTCTGTACATACTGTAGGTATAATACAAAATGTTGACTGTGCGTATAACTATATAATATATATGACATATATAACTATATATGTCTGTCAACTGTAACTATATAGTTGACAGACTATTATTTCTTATTATTTCTTATTTTAAAAAAGAGAAAGAGACCAACCCCCCTCTCCCCTGTTTTTTTTGTATTTGTATGTAAAAATATTATATACAACTTTATGATTTTGACAGACAGAAAAATGTTGTTTTTAAGCTAAAATACCACACTTTCCCTTGTGTATGTGACAGAACACATGATTATTTTTAGATTGTACACCATTGGCTATTTTTACACCTTCTATTGACCATGCAATTTATAGAGAAAAAGGGGTAGATTAATGAATGATGAAAATTTATTAATCTACCCCTATCTGTCTATCTAAATAGTTGCAGCACTAGTTGTAAAATAAAATTAAAAAAATTATATATCATCTTGGACCTTTACACCAGATGACAAAACCTATACACATAAGGATTTATACCATATCATACTGAGTGATTAGTTAGCATTGCTGGCTTACTATAAACCTGCAGTTTCATAACAAAAGTTGACCAACAACTGTGAGGCATTTACCCTTTAGCATCTTCAGGCACCCAAGGTATATTCACACATCTTGGAATTACCTCAGAATGCTAACTTACATGCTATATCAAAGCTGGTATCAATTACATTTGTGTATTTTAGGATGCAGTCGGTCTACTGGTCCACTGCTGTGAGTTATTTTGTCATTTTAATTTAAGGAAATGTATAAGAAAGTAGAGACAGAATATATCCCCAACCCTGATTTGCCTGTATGGAGAATACCCTTTCTTTATGATGTCTTACCTGGTTATAAGAGACTACTGATAGATTGCTTTGTAGACTGTTTGCTACTATATCCACAGAGTTGTGTGAAAGTCCATTCTGATCTTGCTGTAGCTGGTTAGGGTTTCCCTGCCAATGTTCCTCTGCGACCCTATGACCACTGCCATCATGGAGGCTGTTGTTGTTGCTGCTGTTGGGGCACTTGCTTTTCTCTGGTGAGGCAAAGGGATTGTAGTCTCCTTCCAGGCTACGGTGAGGCTGGGTGTTGAACTCAGCTTGGAAAGAGGAAAGCTGCTGTGTGACGCCAAGGAGGCCTCCAACCTCCACACTCAGAATCACCCAAATTACATCTGTCAAGAGAAACAAACAGTGTGTTACAATACACGAAGCTACTGACATTGTACTACACAAAGACAAAGAGCACATGGACCAAAAACTATAAATCATAAAATTTCAATGAAACACCATTTAGATCCACTGCTGTGAGTTATTTTGTCATTTTAATTTAAGGAAATTTATAAGAAAGTAGAGAAAGAATATATCCCCAACCCTGATTTGCTTGTATGGAGAATACCCTTTCTTTATGATGTCTTTATGAAGCTGGACCAGGACATCATGGAAGATTGCTAGAGCTCCAGGTCTGTAGTTCTTTTCTCCCTTTTAAAGCCACTCACACACTGATGGTGTTAGGTGAGGAATTATCACTATGAACACCTAAATGAAATATTAAGGCCAAGTATAATTTATTCCTCAGCTGCTTAATTTGTAAGTGGCCAAGGCTGGAGGGACTTCCTGTTGCAATCCATGATACACGTTGAATTTTCAGGACAATAAATCAGTAAAATTAATGGCTCTTAATTTAATTTGTGTGCGCTAATAGAATGGCCAATCATTTTTTAAGAGTTTTCACTGTAGTAAATGCACACAAAATTATATGGCACTCCATCTTCAGTAATGACGGTTACCTACTGCTGCTAACTACAGTACTTGGCAGTATATATTTGCAAGTCAGTAGCAAAATAAAAAGAGGGCTACAATAAGCCTGCCAGCTCCATACTTAATATGACAAATTTTAATGTTGCTCTCCCTGGGTAATTTTAGTGTTATTTTACACGATCAGCGGCATTCTGGTGCTTATACAGACCATGTATACGCCACAACACAAGCTCAACTTTGGCTCGCTCGCTCTCTAATAAAGCACAAATATTTTTGATAATTAGATTTTAAAAAACCTACCTCTACATATAAGCATTTACAAACATGATCTCAGCACTGCTTTTAGGAAACATGCAAAAGCATTATAGTCTGTTTCTTAGTTTTAGAATTGCAACTACTGATTATTAGACTGCTAACAATTTTTCTATAAAAAAGGCAAAGGTGACATCTTCTAATAGTTTGATTAGTGGCCAAAGTCCAAAATTAAATATTGAGTTCACAGTGATGTAAAACAGAGAAAAGCAGCAAATCCTCACATTTTAGAAGCTGGAATCAGAGAATGTTTTCAATTGTCAAAATATTTGCTCATTATTTTTCTGATTAACTGACTAATCATTTCAGTCTGTTCTTCAACATTCATTATTCATTGAAAAGCAACAATTCACATTTGTCGTAGGTTTGAAGGTTGCTGTCCTCACCTCCATAGAAAAGTCCTGTAGCTGTGCACATTCTCCACTGACCCTGATACATGCCAGGAGACACAGGGCTCTGCATCTGTACACTGACATCAGCCATTTCCTGGGGGTCTAGAGAGCGCACCATCACCATGTTTACATGTCCAAACTGATCTCCTCCAACATACTTAAGGCAAACCCCAGGAGGCCACGACTCTGCACCTGCAGACACACAGACAACTATGTTGAATTTGGCATGACACGTGAGTGCAAATATTTTACAATTACAAGGTCTAGAATCAGCTCAGTATTACATCATAATGATAATTCTTGTTATTATTACTATTAATCCAGGAAACCTACCTGTGTTCTGTATCCTCCAGGTCTTTGTAAAAGGTGTGTCAGGTGGAACTGATTCACCCTCACCAATTGTCACATCCTTCACAAAGGACATGCATGGTGCACTGATGTTGGGACTCTCAAAGTCATAGTAGGCTCCAATGGCTGCCTGTAAATTCCTGGGACAACAGAAGGCAGAAATCCAGGCGATCAGTACATATATTAACTTCAGTATAACTGGAGATGTATATACACAGTTATGAAAGAGCTTAGGCCATATATGGGATCTATAGAGGGCCAAAGTCCCCTTTCCTGGCTTTGTACCACATGTGTGGACATTGATTTCAACTTTTCAGTCAAGAATAAAAAACAACCCATATTTTAGTAACATTTAATAATAACATTTCTAGCTTTGCATTTGAATATTATTTTCATTATTAATTAATCTGATGATTGATTTGTCAATTAATCAATTAACTCTTTGGTCCTGTCACAATTTTCTTATGCCAACACTGATGTCTTCAGCTTGTTTTTTCCAATAAACACTCTAAAATCCAAATTCTATTAACAATCATATGAGACAAGCCCAATCAATTAATTGTTTCAGTCCTAAAAATATACTACCATGGAAACTATAGTTATTGAAAAAAAAAAAAAAAAATTCTACTAATAACGACCTAGAAGTAAATCTGGATCCCTGAGAAAAAAAAGAATATGATTCTTCCAGTTACAGTGATATTATTTGTAATTTTAATAATATTTGTACTAACATATTTTATATAATATTAATGGCAGCATGTTTTGACATTTTAGTGACAGGTTCAAATGCATATATTGTGGGCAACAACTGAGATATCTGCAGACCCAGAGACACTCAGACTGGGTGCTTTGACGTGCTGATCATCCATAAACCAGTAGTTTTTATTTTTAGAAAGCCCGTTGCAGAGGAGCTATTACACGACATCACATGATTCTACCACAGCCTGCACTGCCCATAGACACTTGCCTGTTATCTTGAACAGACCTCCATTGGCATGCTTAACACGCAAGTGCGCAAAAAATGTCTTTTTTCTTTTTGGGGAAGATTTCAGAATGACCTTTCTGTCCCTAATGTTTTCGTGAACACACAAGGACAAGCACTGCTTATTGTTTAACTTTTTAATTATGTCACCGGAAACCACATTTTAAAACACGAAAGGGGGCTATGCAACTGCAGTTTGCGAAGTATTCACAGAACGCAAAAAATGCACATTAATGTATTTTCTCCAGGCACAGAAACGTAGAGATTCACCAGACCTGCACAACCACTGTGTGAGTTTTGAAGTAGACTCTGCAAGCGTTATTTGTTAGGATGTTACGTAATAAACCGTGGCGAGTGTGGTTGTGATCAAGGAGCGATAGACGTAACGTTTGATCATTTTGTCTGTCGATAACGAAAGTAACAGAGGTCAATTACGATCCTCTCATTGATAAACGATATAGGTAGTTCTAAGACTGTGAAAAAACACTGATAAACTATTAATTATCGGTTCATTTCAGTGACGTAATAACTTGGTTACTAGCTTGATGTAAAAGTGGTGACCGGCTAGCTAACGTACAACTCGTGTCAGCAGGCTGAACAACCACGAAAAACATTCACATAAAAATACTAAAATGTATTTTTATTCAAATACGCAGCTGCTCAGATACGAACGTATGGGCTAGCTGGCTATTTCTCTTTTAAACCCCGCTAAGCTACCTGCCACTAAACCCCTCAGTGGAAATCAAAAGTCGGAGACACACTGACTCAGCTAGTTACGTTACTACAACGTCGTTAGCTGTCACCGTCTCCATGTTTACATACCTAACGTAAATCACTGTCATTAAGAGGTATAACACCCCCTATCGTTTTCTTTTTCCGTTTTCTTAACGATTTGTCTTTGTACAGTAAGAACTGTTGTGTAGACAGCTAGCCAGTGGACGGTATCTATTATCTAACATTAACTACATAGCAGGCCAGACGAGTCCTCGAACTCACCAGTTGGTCATGTCCAGAAAGAAGGCGCATCCGGCGGGGTTTAGCTGAAACCCAAGCAGCCTCTGAAATTCCGATATTAGAATATCTTTGTCTGTTGTACCCATGCAGCTGAATTTCTGCATGAGCTCCTGGTCTAGGTCCAGGTCCATGCCCTCCATCGCGGCTTCGCCCGGACAGAGACGGGGGGCTTCGTTCCTAATTTAGTCCGAGGCCTCGACTTGTCATAACAAACTCAACAACAGGGCCGAGTGCGCATGTCACATGATTGCATCTTGTGCCTACCTTTGAGCCACAGGCTTGACGGGTAAAACAAACAACTGTTTTTATAGGCTACTAGTATATGACACTAAACTAATTCAAATACCACCAAATCATTAGGAAATGTTTTATAAAATATTGTGAAAATTACCTTGTATGCTTGTATACAGTTATGTGTTTGGAAATGACGTGTTTTATTAATTTTTGGAGTGAAAATATTCCATGAACTAAC
The DNA here is from genome assembly GCF_046630095.1 of Trachinotus anak. Taxonomy (NCBI): domain Eukaryota; kingdom Metazoa; phylum Chordata; class Actinopteri; order Carangiformes; family Carangidae; genus Trachinotus; species Trachinotus anak. The sequence goes on along the minus strand of NW_027273855.1, from coordinate 20,640,242 downwards.
AAGCTGAAGCTTTTGGAATGGCCCTCAGGATCCCATTACTTAAACATCACTGAAAATCTCTGTGTAGATCTTAAACATGTTGTGCATGCAAGCCAGCCTAAAAATATCACAGAAGTTGGAGTGATCTGCAAAGAGTGGGTGAACATTCCTAAACTAGGAATGAAAAGGTACAAAACATTTGCAAGCTGCCATATGAGTCGAAGCCAGGATTGCTAACCACAGACTTAGTACTGTGCCCAAACGTTTGTACTTGCCACAATTACTGTTTAATTTTTCTCTGTTTTATAAGTTGATGAAATATAAGGTAGCAGTGGATGTATTTACTTCTTTTCACTCAAAAAAATCAACAAAACAACAAAATTTGATATTTTCTCAGGAGTGCGTAAACTTTTGTGCACCGCTGTCTCTATCCTGTGCCCAGAGCAAATTTCATGTGGTTTCAGTTGCAATGTTGTATTGTACATAGGAGAATAAGCAATAGAAATACTTCTGCTTGAGGTAGGCGTTCTACTTACATGGACAGATGAACCTGTTTGTGGGCCCGGGGCCAAAACTTTGTGTTACCTCCAAGTTCCCATCATGCATTGTGCCCTTGGGCCCAGGTTTTCTGTATACTCAGGTTTCCATCCAAATGTTTCTAGAAACTAAGCTAAAGAAAACAGAGGTGGTTCATCGAGATACGCAGCCGGTGGATCTGATTCTGGAGCTGCACGGGAGATAATGAAGCTGAACACACTTGAGTGTAACAGGAACATCATGGATCAGTAACACCTGTGCTTTCCCTTCTATGACAAGTCAAAATGTCTGCTGTGAAAAGTTTCCTTGGACATTAAAACTGAATTAATTCTATATCATATTTAAAGACCATGACCATAGAGACTTCCTGACTGAAACAACATTTCTAACACAATGTGCACTTCACAGCAGGCTGACTGGAGCACAGCCTTTGAGTGTCATTTTATTTTTAACTGTACTATACTGGTGTGATTCTCCATAGTCCCGCCCACCTGCTTCCCCCTGAATGTCCAGCAGATGGCAGCATTGCGTTTTCCTGCTGGAGGGGTGTCTGTCTGTCTGTGAGTATGTGTGTGAAAGAGAGAGGGGGGGGGGGTTCAGCTGCTGTCCGGCGTTTGGCGATGTAGCAGCTAGACTGTGCTCTGCCAGCAGCGGCTAACAAGATGCACACAGCTAGTGCTATGTGCAGTTTGGAGGTACCTGCCAGCTAGTATTTTAGTTTATTTAAGAGGGAGAGCCGCTGTCACCGCTAAGACACCAACGCAAGCAGAAATGGCCGGAATTATTAAAAAGCAAATTCTGAAACATTTGTCAAGGTAAGTGTCATCTTTGGCTTTGTGTTAGCCAGTTAGCCCAGCTGGATGGTGGTGTTCACGTTACTGAATATAACACAGCAAACGTTAATCCGCGAATATTTTCCATTTACATGTAGATACATCGATTTACACAGAGCTCACCATCGAGCGTAACGCCACATGTTGGTACGGCTCAATGAGAATAACATTTTGACGGGGACAGTGAACGCAGCAAACCACCTCAATCTGGACGAGACAGATAATGTTAACTTCATTAGTTTTCCCAGTGTATGTATTTGTGTTCCTAATGGCTTTGGTTTTAGTCTACATGTTCTGAAAACGGGCCTAATACCCCTCGTCACTGTTGAAAAAGCTCTGCTTTGGTGTAAGGCCCTAAATACTACAGGTACTTTACATTTGGCATGTGTCTGAAGTGGCATTCTTTCTCCCATCTTGCCATTTCTATCTATTCCTCTATTCATCCAGCTAGTGCCGGGTTAACCTCCCTGAGGCAAAAAATTGTTGGTGGACCCCTGATGTCCCCCACTTTACATAGCGCTTTCATTTCCTCAGGCACCCAGAAACCAGCCAGCCTTGGTGATTACTTGACAAATCTATTAGGCCTGGGACAGAAAATTAATTTGGATAGCCATGGTGATAATCGTTTGAGTCTTAATTTTCTGCAAAAATGTAAAATAAATAAATAAATGAAATAAAAAATGTTAATCAAGCTCCAGCTTGTCCAGTGTGAATGTTTACCCAGTTTTCTCTGATAGTAAACTCAACATCTTTGGGTTTTTGACTGCTGCTCAGACAAATAAGCCATTTTGAATGTTAACTTGGGTTTCAAGGATTAATGATAAGACCCTTTCCACTATTTTCAATACATTTTATATACTGTAAATGAATTGATTATTAGAGCAAATAACTGTCATACCTCAGATAATGAAGGTAATAATTGGTTGCAGGCTTACGATACTTATATGATGAATCTATCTATCTGTCTATCATAACATAATCACTGTCTTGACCTCAGTACAGAACTCAGTATTTTAGTATTTACATATTTATGTCTCGAAAACGGTTTGGCCTACTGTACATGAATGAATGTTGTCAGCTAAGAGGTTTGCTGTCATACCAGTCATACCAAATATTGCATTGTAGTCACCCTCAGCATCTCCGGCAGATCTGGCGGCTGCTTTGTGTCTTACTTCCTCCATATGTAATGCTGGTGCTGTTCTGTGATGCACACTCCTCTTTTCTTTTTTTAGATTTTATGGAGACAGAATGTGTTGTGTTTTCTGTCGCTCTCAGTTTGGCACAGCTGACAGTGAAGAAATTAATTTGGGTGAGAGAGCAATGTTGAAATGTGTTTAAAAGCTCTCTCTTTCCCCAGCTAGATGGAGTAAAGGCTTAAGTTCATCATGCGCCTGGACAATAGGTGTAAATCTATTTGACTCACTGTTGTTCTCCTTGTCTCTCTTGCCTTTGTCACTGAATAATTAAAACAATCATTTGCACCAGATAGGACACAGTGGACACAAACTTGGAAGCTAGACATGCAAGCACGTTAATGTTGTGGGTCTAATAATACATCCGTGGGTTGTGCGTCAGAGCTTGTTCTTTGATAGGAAATGAGCTTCATGGTCCTATCATGTCTTTGGTTTTCTTTTCAGCTGTAAATCAATTACATTCTCCGCTGTGTTTGATATTTCCTTATTAGTGGGATTCTCGGTGTAGCAGTATTTTTAATAATAATAGTATGGTCATTTTAACACAGGCAGGAAGATGACAAGATCATATCACCCTTTTTAACCAGTCAATACCTTGTAGTACGCTTCTGTTAATGGCAAGAATTTATGTACAAGTCTACGGCATGTTTTGCTGTACACATACAGATGCAGCCTAGAACTAAAACTCCTGAGGGATTGATGGGTTTAAATTGATCATTTCCAGGCTGATCCCTTTGTGTTGAGAGCAGTTTTGGTATTGCTCTGTTGTAAAACTACCTAGTTGTGCTTTTGCCCATATTTGTACAATGACTTCTTTCTTGCCTTTGATAAGCTCTGGAATTTCTGTATTTTTTTAAACCGTGCTAATCTCAGCAATTAGCCTACATTGCTAGTTTTGCAAAAAAAGAACCATTATAGTCTTTGCTCTATTGTAGGTTTTAATAACTTCTTTATATTCTTATCTCCCAATCCAATAGGCAATTGCTCAAAAAATACAAAAGTCGTAAAGCTATATGTGTTTTCAGTCATGTCAACTTGCTCTATACCTCAGGCTTGACTCATTAAGGACACTCAAAGACTGTGAGTTAATATGAAATGTTAATTTTAGGTAAACAATGCCTCAGGTTTTGTCAACAGCGGCAGTAAAGCCTAAATTTTGTTGCTCAACAAAAAAGGGAAACTTACATTTTGACTGGCTTATCAGGTTTCTCAGGTAAAACATGGTATTAGGCTTAACAGTGTTAAAGGTTTTAACAAATTGGCCTACAGTACATTCACATGTCTTGAAACTGTGAGCCACACTGTGGCCTTCTTGTATGGCACTTAATCTGTGGCTCTTTCATCAGTGTCTCTTGGTTGATGCCTGAAATGTCACAGGAATTTGTCAGAACAGTGTTCAGTCATGTGGTGTATGTGAAATTAAAACACATAACAAATCAATTAGCTCTGATTGCTGTTTACCCTGTGTATGGTCATAGCCTAGTCCTGACTTTTGGAGCTTGCTACATTAGCAGACTTTACCTAGATGGGGAGTACAGCTGTGGCTGCTACAGTTTCTCACGATGACTCATTCAGTCGCGCTACCTCAAACACATCTTAGCCAAGCTGCACAGTTCATTTTTGGCTTCCACATCATCAGTGACGTATGCTGGTGTTTCCCTGATAAAGGTTATATGAAACTCCTCCAGATTTAGACTGTGTGTTTTCATATGAAAACTGTTTATTTTAACATTTTATCTGGTTCCTCTCCTCAGGTTCACCAAGAATCTGTCCCCAGATAAGATCAATCTGAGCACGCTGAAGGGGGAGGGGCAGCTGTCCAACCTTGAGCTTGATGAAGAGGTTCTGCAGAACATGCTTGACCTGCCCACCTGGCTGGCTGTCACTCGGGTGTACTGCAACAAAGCTGCCATCAGGGTATGTAATTAACCAGTCAAACCTGATTGTGTAGCCGCTCTGACAAGTGAGGTTCTCTCCCTTTTCTGAGAAGACTACTGAAACACAAAGCTGGTACACAAATGCTACATTAATTATTTTTGTTATTTGCTCATTGTTCATTTTCAAACTAAACAAAGGTTTTCATTTTCATTAATGCCAAAGAGCATACTTTTGAAATTCAGAGTTTGCACAGAGTCGTAGAGGATTTGATCAGTGGCAGTACAACAGAGATTAGCTTTGCTAGAGGCACTGCTGAGGACGTTTTGATCCTTCAGACCAGAACCGGTTGTTGATAATAGAAAGGCAAGCCGTGATTCAGAGGGACACAAAAGGCCAGAGGCTATTGTGATCCTGAGATATACTGGCTGTTGTACGTTGAGCTGTTAGTGTTAGGTTGGATGACTGGTGTTCCCAAATAATTTCAACAACACTACGTGTACAAGACAGTTTGTTTAAAATCACAATTCAGTAATAATATTCATATTATTAGTAAAGTATATTCTACATGTGTATATAAATATTTTAACCCCTTTAACCTTTTTTTCCTGTACTTTCCTTTAAGGTAGCTTTAGAGTAGGAAACAAACATTCTTTCAACATTGTCAGACAATATTACATATAAATTATGCATGTATATACTGTATGTATTATGCCTGCAGCTGTACAGTGTGATGCTTTTTCTGTCTAAATATCCAAATCCAAGACACAACTTTTTACACCTTCACCAGTAATATTTTGCGTGGTGTCCTTCTTTTAACTTCATCTTCAGATCACTGCTGACTCTTAGTAAAAAAATCTCCTTTTCACCCGTTTGTGGTATTTTGTCATTTTTTCTCCCTATCTTTCTCTCCAAGAAGCCACAATTTGAAAATAAAAGATAGAAGTGTTTCTATAAAAAAAACCCTATTGTTGTTATGCTCCCAGATAGTGGCTATAATAAAATTATGTTTTGGAGGTTTCAATCCCTTTTTGGGTTCACCACTGTACTGAAATTGTGATCTTCTTGATTAGTTTTAAGCCACACTAGTAGCTTTATGGATGGCAGTGCCAGTCTGACGGTGGGTCGGTCAGTCCACCACTTGGGTCTAGATTGATTAAGCTCAACAACTATTTGATGGATTGCCATGAATTTATGTGCAAACATTAATGGAACCAAGAGCACAAATCCATCCAGTTTTATGCTCTAGTCCCACCAGCAGGTCAACATCTGACTTTGTCCATTACTTTGGTTTTAAGAAAAACTAATAACATTAGCATCAGCCTCAGCTGTGCAATGTGTTAAGCACTAATTAGCAAATGTTAGCAAGCTACCATGCTAAACTAAGATGAATGTGAGTGCCAGAATATTAGCGCTGTCATTGTGAGCATGCTAGCTCAAAAGCACATCTGTGTCTAAGTACAGATTAACAAAGCTGCTAGGTTGGCTGCAGACGTGTAGCCATGTTGCTAATCTTGGCCAATCTTAGGGCATGTTCAGAGATTTACAGTCACAGCATCAGTTTTCATTGCTATACAAATAATACACAATTCCACCTGCAGCCAACAATGATCACAGAGAGCTGGTTGCTTTCACCGCTGCTTCAAGACATGCACAGCTCAATGGCTTTAGACTGTCTGAATAAATGCTAATAAAATGGTCATTTCTGCTAAAGTTTCAGTTTAGATGAGTGTTTCATAAAACTGATGCAGCCACATTCCTTTTAACTTAAGAAAATCACTCTGATCAAAGCATTCCTTCTGAAAACTTAAAAACAATCCATCCATCCATTATCTATACTGCTTTTCCATACAGGGTCACGGCGGGGAGGGGGGCTGACACGAAATGAGGGCAGGGTACACCATGGCCTTAATTTGGTTAAGAAAATGCATTTTATAGGCTGGCTTTTTTGGGATCCTTTGTTGTGACTTAAGTCTTGTTTTCTTCTTGTCATAATAGTTAACCCTGTTAGTTCACAAACATAATGGTAATTCTTAATTTTCTTATATCCTATTTTTGCTCCTTTGTCCTCCATTGTGTAATCATAAATTCATACATACTTTTTTCTCATTTCCTCTTTTTTTAATGTTTTCATCTGGTGCATAATAATAATAATAATAATAATAATAACAATAATAATCATTACCATCATCATGAACATCATAATCATTATGTTCATGATAATGATGTAATGATAATTATTAGCAGTGTTAGCTATTTGTTGAGCAGCAAAGGCAGTATGACTCCAGATAAAACAACATGGCAGTTATTGTTGTGGCCCTTGTGTCATGTTGTGGGAGTTTGATGCTCACTGTGCCCTTGCACCCAGTGAATGTTAAACAGCTCAGAATGCTTTGGCAACTGCTTGTGACTGACTCTGTTGACCTAGCTGTCCTTTCCTTGCAGATACAATGGACAAAGTTGAAAACAAGCCCCATCTGCCTGGTAAGAATGATGTTGCCTCTGTCCTCCTTCAGAGTTCTTACACATCTGTTTATTATTAAACTTCCCCCTCGTCTTTTTATACAGAACTAACCTCACTTTGGAATGACTAGCAGTCCCCTGTTTTGTTATTTTACCATTTTGTTGTACTGCTCCATAGGTTGTGTTCTTTGTGCTGTTATCATCAGTAAATATTGGGCTACCTCTCTATTTATCCTTGCTCAATGGCACGGTTTCCTCTTTTGTGCAGTTCTTGGATAAAGTAGAGGTAGAGATGAGGACATGTGAAGAGCCACGTCCACCCAATGGCCCCTCTCCTATAGCTATTACAGCAGGCCAGAGGTAAGCCTGCATAAATTAGATTAAGCTGACATATCAGAAGATGAATACTGTACTGCATCACACATCATGTACATGCTGAACAGTGCCCTCACTCACGTTTGCATTGCCTGTGTACAGCGAATATGGCTTTGCTGAGAAAGTGGTGGAGGGCATGTCTGTGAGGATTAACTCCATTACCATCAAGGTGCAGGCTCAAGCCTTCCACGCCTCCTTTGAGCTCTGGCAGCTACAAGGCAACAGCCTCAACCCCAAATGGCAGCGCAGTGACCTCCGCTACACCCGCGTCACCGACCCAAAGAGAGGAGAGGTACAGTGCAGCACACTTTTACTCCCCTCCTCACCCAGCTTTAACACTGCTCTGTCTGAAAGTTGTATGTTACGCCCAGCTAAATACAATATTCTACCACAGAAACAGTGCATGCTCATTAAGCTTGCAGTAAATCGTTTAATCAAGCCAATTGTTTTGGTCCATATTAGCTGCAGGGACTATATCAACATGAACAAGCTTTCAGATGGGAATGAGATCTTGTAATCCACTTAAAAGGAAGTGCATCTGGTGCTCTTTTACACCACACCACAACCAATCATTACACGTGTCAGAAATTTTTTTGTCTCATAGTGTTTTTGTGTTTGATCACAGTTAAATGGTTTCATATGTTTCTTGTTTCAATCAGGTTTTGACATTCAAAGAAATTAACTGGCAGAGTCTACGAATCGAGGCAGATGCCATTGAGAGTGACGATCAGGACCTCGGAAGCACCCCATTACGTCTCATCACTAACCAAGGACGAATTCGCATTGCTCTAAAACGCAGAGTAGGACTGTGTTTCTACCTTTCCTTTACTATTCTGTCATGGAATTGGTTAAAGACCACAAATGTTAGCTCATCTAAATTACAAATGATTTGTCCCAAGTCTTTAATTCTTCATTGTTCTATCTAGATAAAGGACTGCAATGTGTTGGCATCCAAGCTGCTTTTCATTCTGGACGACCTGCTGTGGGTGCTGACGGACTCTCAACTCAAAGCTATCATCCATTATGCCAAATCTCTCAGTGAGGCCATGGAGAAGTCTGCCCAGCAGAGGAAGAACATGACTGCTGAATCCCTGCAGGTCCTGCCTCCTTCCTGCTCATTGATGTTTTGGTGAAAAAAATCTGTGCAAAGGAAAACAATAATATACGTTGCAATGTTTAAAATACAGACTTCAGATGTGTAATGGAATTTATAGGCTATGTTCAACTTTAAAACATCTAAGCTTACTTCATCAGAAGTCATGTCTCTTAAGAATTGTTGCATCTGCATACATTTTAATTAATTTGATATTTGATAATGAAAATACAATAGGTCTTTTTCACCACAAACTTATGTTATGTTACCATGAATAAATCATGCTTAGTGTATCCACTGATGAAAAGTCCTGTCACAGTGATGCGAAGACTCAGGAGTTTTTAACTCAAAATTAGTTGGCACAACACTGTTAATGGATGTGTTTTATGTACATTACAGGTTGAGCTTGTTCTTGTTCCCTTTTGAAATTATTGTTGCAAATTTATTTTTCTTAATTTTGTCAAATCATCTTGGAAATTTTGAAACGGTTTCCTTGTTCTGTTGTTCAGACTGCTCCTCCATCTCCTGGCCTCCACAGCCTGTGGACAGAGCCCCCACCTGCTCCTTCTGGCACCCCTAGCAACATGAGTCAGTACTTTGATCTCTTTGACGTCAAGGAGTCTTCTTACCACACCTTCATATCCCGCTTGGACCTACATGTATGCAATGATAGTTCTTCAATGGATGAAGGTATGTTGGGAATAATTCTCCATATGGCAAAAGTAATTAACATGTAATGTTATTCTCTTGTAACTCAATTGTATTTATGCTGCACAAAGCCAAGATTCTGTGCGCAAAGTAATACTAACTAACATACAATGCTAAATATTTGAAGAATCATTTCTGTGAAGGTGGTTTTGAACAGCTGTAATGTGATGTTACATAGATGAGCCTCCCCCTCCGGACTTGCAGGGTGCGATGCAGCTGACCTTCAGAAAGCTAGGTTTTGACTACTATCCCATCCACAGACCTGGTGAGTATGATGACTGGTCCTTTCTGTGACCATGAATGAACTGCAGTTTACCCTGAGGCTTTGCACTGCTCCGACTGAAACCACAGCATTCAGTCCGAGCTAGCTGTTAGGAGGATTACTGTTCAAGCAGACTAATGGCTTGGGAGAGCGTGCCCAGTGCCATTATTCTTTGTGGAATTCCTGAAGTGTAGAAAGTAGAACAGCAGGGTCACCACTGAAGCCCATTATGGTCAATTAAACCAATTTAGAGAAAAAAAGCTTTTATTTTGCTATTCTGTTTGACGTTTAAAGTGAATATGAAAAGAGAAAAATATATTAATACAGTACAAGTTAGTCATATACTGTATCGTATGGTATAGTAGTAGCAGTAGTATGTCAGTACTTACATGTATTTCCACTTTTTAGCCATGATATCAACAACTATCTTATAGATTTTTATGAAATATTGTACAGATATTCATGGTGACTTCTCCACTAGGGCCACCTTGAGGTTAATATTTGTGGCCTTGAGTGAAATGTGTGAAAAGCTGTACCTTTGTTTGTCATTAGCTGCTGAAACTAATCACATTCCCATCAGACTCAGATCTACTTATGATAGTTTTAGTGCACTTAAAGTATGTATTTAGACTTTTTAACTTTGCAGTTTTAATCTTGTGATTTGATTTTAACTTGATTTTAGTCATAGGTTCTGCACTGTGTTTTCCTCAGAGGAAATCTTTTTGCTATGCTGAATGTTTTTTTTTTTTTTTTAATGAACATTTTTGGTGGGATTAATTACGATTTCATTTAATTTATTTACTTTTCTTATCTTTTATGTCATTTTTTAAAACAAAAACAAAATTTGTTTTTAAATAAATTAGTCTAAATTAATAGCTACCTTTTGATACTTTTCAAATACAGCTGATGGATGTCGACACTGGGAGCGCCACAGTGGAGCCATGGAAGCTCAGGCCCAGTGGGCTGGGAAGCTGCTGCAGGAGTACCATAGGAGAGTAGAGGCCTCTGGGTTCCCAGGGCCACACACTGAGGTGCCCCAGCCAACAAAGGACTCTCCTGCAAAGACAGCTCAAGGTGAGAATTCAGAATTAACATTAAGATTTTGTCTTTTACTAGAAAATCTGTTTTGTTCTTCATTGCTGAACAGAAAAAATTATACTGCTGCAATGTATCGTGAAAGTTAATCCTGACATAAGAATTAATAATACATATGATGCTGTAAACAATAGAACTGAGAAGTGGTACACAGTTGTTAAAATAAGGCAACGACCCCATTCATCATACAAATCAACATATGGTTAATCTTAAGAAACACTAACATTTTTATGATAGACATTAATCTTAATCTGTAAAAACAGTGTTTTGTTCTTGCTCCTCTCAAAGCAAGCTATTTTAGTTTGTCACTAAGTGTTTACTCTCCCATGTACACGCTTTAGATGGACAATCTAGTCCCAAATCGACCCCCTCTGACAAAGAGCAGGCAGCCAGCAGGAACTCTTTGGCAGCTCCTAAAGGGTCATCACTGAAGAGGCTGCGATCTAGCTGTGTGGTGGTCAGGATGGATGACGTGGACATTCACCAGGCAAGCCTTTATCATCAGCTGATTTGATTTGCCTGCTCTAACAGAAGCTTTACTCTCCAATAAGTGGAGGGAGCAGCCAGACAGTATCTGTGGCAAGGCTTAAAATCCAAACATTTTAGCAGTGACACGATGAGTAGGTGTGGCCTTATTTATACAGTGTACAGTTTATCACTGTAGTTAGTCACAGATTGAAAAAGCAGAAAAAAATTACAACCACTCCAGTATATTGAATCTTAAAGAAAAGGCACATGATATAAAATGATATTCATACATGGCAGCATAGATAGCATGATTAGTTGATTTAAGGTTCCTTTTCTGAGACAATAGTGTATCTTAACATGCTTTTAACACTAAATATACTGCAGATAGATGATTCTTCATTCAAAGATGTGGAAATCATGTCTTAGTCACAAAGTTACTGACCTTAGGCAAGATGGAGCCTCAAATTGGAGAAGAAATTATAATTTTTAAGAAGAAATGTAAATAGCTTGCTTCTTCTCAAAGGCTTAGCTCCATGGTTGGTTAACCAGCTTACATCAGTGTCATGTGCTGCAGTTGGCTCATCACTTGCAGTTAGCTCAAACTGGAAAAAGGTTTTTCACATAATCAGCCTTGGAGGCATCTGCCTGACAGGCCTCACAGGGGGAACTATTCAGATCAGCCCCCTGACATGTTTGATCTGATGGCTGATTTGACCTATTGGTGCAATGACTTGTAAATGTTTGGTATCAATTTGTCCCAGTGACAAAAGGCACAGCCGCTTTCAGTAGGAAACAAATTATTCCTGATGTTTTAAGATAAATTACTACTGTATTACTGTACCTCAGTGGGAATAGAATAAACCCAAATGTCACTTCACTTGGCTGCTCTGGTTCCTTTCATCTCAGACTGAGAAACCTCCTGCCTCAAAGTACTAGTAATCAGGCTGGTTCTGCATTTTCACTTTGGAAATTTCACTTTTCATCACAAAAGAATGTTTCCAGCCTTATTTTAAGTTTAAGATGTTTGTAGTTCCTCATTTGATAGACCAAAAGACACCCCAGGGATTATGACAGGAAATAGTTTATGTTCAGACTCAGATGGTTTAGTTCTGTTTTCTACAACATACTTCTACTTTTGTTGAGTAACTCCTTCTTCCTCAATTGAGTTATTGTGTCTTTAATGAAGCAGATAAATAAAGAATGAAATCCCATATTTAGTGATGTTTTCACCACTGTTTATAACTTCTGCACTTCCCTGCACAACATTCAGGTGTCTACAAGGGGCCGTCAGAATAAGAAGACCCAGTCTTTATTGTCCTGTAATCGTAAAGCTCTGCGTTTGCCCGACAGCGTACCAGCAGTTCATCTGCAGTTTACTGAATACTACTTTCCTGACAACCCCAGTCTATCAGGTATCATACAACTGTTTGTAATCCTTTTATTAAATGCCATGTTGTAAGAATAATGTATGTCAGTTTTACCTGCATATTGTGCTCTAAAATTTATTTTTGAATTATTTTCATTACAGCCTTTTATATGAAGTGTCTTAATACCTTGTTACTTTTACATGACAGAAGCCCAACTTACTGGCCGCCTCCAAAGTGATTTTTTTAAAGATATTTTTTAGGCATTTGTGCCTTTATTTCATGGGACAGTAGAGACAGTTGGTTGCTTGTTAATATTGAGATTGTTTGTGTCATAGTTAATCCTGCCTTCTCTCCTTTTTCCAGTGCCCACCTCAAACCTGTACGCCCAGTTAAACAGCCTGCAGCTGTGTGTGGATCCAGCCAGTGTGCTGTGGATCAATCTTTTTTCCAGGGGTTTACTGCACACTCTTGACCAAGTCAAAGCTTTCTACCATCTGCAAGACAGTAGCAAGGCTGAAGAGCACATAGACATCCGCATGGATGCAGCTCAGCTTAAGGTGAATGCACAGCTGTTTGTACAGAGTATGTTAGTGGTTTATTTTTTTTAAATCTTAAGTATTTGTGTTTGTGTTCCATTCTGCAGCTGATAATTCCCCTGGATTCCTCCATATTGGACCATCCAGAGCGTCCACAGTCCCTGTCTGTTACTGTACCCCAGATGGTTCTCAGCAACACCCGCCACTGCCCCCATGGCTCCAGAGCTGACCTCAACACTATCTATGAAAAGTTTGCCAGCTGCTCTTTCTTCCAGCCTACACCACCCTGCCCTTACCCCAGAGACCTGAGTGCCTTCCACCCCACTCCCTCCACCTTCCTCCATCACGCTCAAGAGACAGAGCCCCAGCCTTTAGACAGAAAGCAGTTACGATCCCAGGATGTCTGGTCTCTCAGTCTGTCCCGTGTAACCCTAGGTTTTGATGGAGCTCGGCGATTCCCCAAAGGCAGGACCCAGCCTTTTGTTGAGCCCTTTGCCATGTCTGTGTGGGCGTGTCAGCCTGCTGCCTTCAAAAGTGGCTCGTCGTCTTCCTCCTCCAGTCCCAGCAGTGCTCACCAGGCTTCTCTTGCTTCTGTCCACTTCCTGGCTCACACCATCACTCCAGTAAAATTGTGGCTCAACCACTACCAGTATGTAGCACTGCTGAGAATGAAGGACGCCATGGCTCGGTTGGGGGCAGAGTTGGGCCGTGATCTGCGAGATGTTAAACAGGCTCATGGCCAGAAGACAAAACCCACTACTGTTTGTGTTGCCCTTCTGGTGGACTCGGCAGAGCTTGGTCTCCTGTTGCCACCAGTCTCCTCAGAGCCAGAGGAAGAGGTCCCCCACACCCCAGAGACAGACAGCCCCAGCATAACAGACTCTGACATCTCCCCGACTCATCACTCAGCAGACGGGGTCCTGGAGGACAGTGGGTTGGAAAACGGCATCTCCTCCATCAATACAGCTGCTAATGCGTTTGATCAGGATGAACAAGATGGGGGGGTGGAGGAGGCGTGTGAGGCTGTGGAGGAGGGGCCAGATGGGGATGGTTTGACCACACAGGAGGACACTGTCCTCTCACCTCCCCTCTCACCTGGACACTCCCCCGCCCTCTCCCGAGAGCCGTCCACCTTTAGCCTGGAGGGAGAGCTGTCAAGCGCCATTAACGTCACCAAGGATGTGACCAAAGATGCCATCAGTGCCTCACTGGACTTGACCAAAGGGGCGTTTTCAATAACAAAAGATGCGTTTAGCATCCTGAGTCGCGGCTCAGGGATGAGCAAATTGTTCAGTCCACAGGCAAAGTAAGTGGTGGTGCTCTCCTGCTGGGCTGTTGGCATCATCATATTGTTAGTGTCTGGAACCCATGCTGTTCACCACATGCTTTTACTGGCCAGCCCTTAACAACTCTGTGTATGTTTTATGTGTGTGTGTTCACAGGGAACAGGTCCAGCGCTCCGAAGAGCCCTCCCCCTCGTTGGCTGCCAGCCTGCGCCACCACTCCATGAAGCAATCGCCTTCCCAGCATTCCTTTGATAGTGCTATCCTGGAAGGGAGCCTACCTGATGAAAATCTATCTGTGGATAGTGATGTCAGCGACAATTTTGTTGTTCTCATGGACTCAGGTACTTAAAATACTTCCAAAGTTTCCAAAGCAAGTTCTCTGAATTACACAGGCGACATCTACTGTAAGTTTGTCTCATGTTTCCAGAGTCAGGTATGGAGTCCATGCGTCCCAACAACACGCCTGCAGGCAGCCGGGGCAGCCCAGCCCCAGGGACAGAGGGAGGTTCATCTGCTGACCTCAGCAGCTCCCTGTCCCAAAGTACAGAGGATGTGTCTCAGGAGATGGTGGGTTACTGCACTAATGTAACAGATTTTGTGGCTAGATTGAATTTCTCAGTGGAGTTATGTGCCTGAACAAACTAATAACTGAAAGAACAATTAAAATCTTGTCATCAATCATTTTAATAATTACATTTAAACCTTCTTTTCAAATCTGAACCTGCACTGGTTTTTATGTGACTTCCCTGTGCTGTCTTTACAGTCTTCAGTGTTGTTACTGATCATGAGTGGAACGGCCTGTACCATGGAAGTAAAGGGAGAAGACCAAGTTGTGGCTGTGGAAGCCCAAAATCTGAGCCCTGTGCAGATGGGTAATGTGAGGGTGTCTGACTTGCTGGCTGGTCTCATACAAGGTAAACTGGATTATCACAGACACACTGAAAATTTCTGACAAACTCTTGAAAAATTATAATCTGCCTGTTTAACTAGTCATATACAGCACACAGTATTTTATAGTTGGTTTATCAACAAGTTGCTTATCATATTCTTGAAAAGCCTAAGAATTTAAATTAGTATTTGGGATAGGCTTAAGAAAAAGGGCAAAAGAAATGTAAATCAATCCTTGTCTATGGGCTGCTGCAGCATCTTGAAGTTTAATTAAAAAACCCCTCCAGATTTATTGTAATACATATAAAAATGCTCTGCTTGGAAAAATAGATTGCATCTAATATGTTTTTTAATCAAACATTAAATTCCATAATTAAAAATTCTTAGAATTAAATTTACTCCTTCTTCCTCATTGAAATATTTTTCATCTTAAAAACTTAAATGCTAAATGCAAGATGTCTCCGACTTAAATGAAAAGGGCCATTCTCAGTGTATGAGCACCAAAGGTTTAAGGGTTTCACATCACACTTTAGTATTATGTACTGGATCATGATTGGCTCCAGACTGGTTGTGATGCCACAAAATCATCTTGTATGTCCACATTTTACATTGTACTTTAAGGTGAGCACAGTTAGTTTCCCTCTTCAGCAGATGAAAGTGAAAACAGCCTCCAGCCTCTGCTCATACATCATTCTGCACAGTGAAGGTCAGATAGCAAAGTGAAGTAACAATAAGCAAAACAGTGGTGGGGAACTTTTTTTCTCATGCTGTCCAAATCAAAATATAGGTACTACATAGTTGCGTTCAGTTACAGTAGGGAAAACATGCAGTAAGTGGTTTCAGCGTGAAGTGCTCACATTGTTTACAAATGTGCCTTCTCTTTGTTCCCCCCAGTTCCAGGTGGACCCGTCCAGAAGCAGTACAAGCACTGTAGTAGGGGTTCTCCAGTTATGCGCATGCAAGCAGAAATGGGTCCATCTGCAGCCCGACACTCCGCTCTGGCCGAGTCTGTGGGTTTCCTGGACATTAGAGTGCAAGACTGCCACGCGGAGCTGTTAGCCTCCACGGTGGCTAACATCGGGCCTTTCCTCGAAGACGAATTCAGTGTTGATGGTCAGCCAATGAAGTTACACCTGAGCAACATCACCATCACTATGAAGGTTGGTTGTTGACACTTTCTTCATTTGGGGTCAACTAATTTTGAATTTGCTCATTGTAAGATGTTGAAAATGCATTTTACGTTTTAGTTTAAATACTTTACATGTAGACTGGATTTAAGAATATTTTCTTCACAAAAATCTGACTTTTGGAAACAATCCATTCCGTAAATGTACTGGATTGAAAAACCTCAACCGTGTTTTTAATATGTGACTTAGTACTCCATGGAGCGCAGTAGTGACACTAAGTAGATTATCCTGCTGATTGAAAGTAAACTGAATTGAATCTTTGGACAGACTGTAATCTCAGCCAGGGTTGTGATATGTGGTGGTATGTGAAGTAACAGGATCCCCTCTATTTTTAAGGATGATGGCCCTAGAAACTATCCTACTGCCCCTCAACCGGTCCCTGCCACCTTCATTGTAGATCATCTTATCCTTGAGCGTGGTGACGATGGCATCATGAGGCTCAAAGGTGGGCAAGAGAAAAACTTGTATTTTTCCTTCATTTTGTGCAAGTACAAATTTAATGCTTGTCAGAATTGTGGATACACCAGTTACCAGGAGGATCATGAACCATAAAAACCCCAACTACTCAAGCTTACAGCATCTGTAACACATGAACAGAAAGATGAACAGAAAGTGATCTTCACCATTTCCTTTTCGATAACAGCCTCAGCAGGTGCTCCCGGGGCTGGCCCAGACAACACACACAGTTCCTGCACTGTTCAACAGCAGAGCGAGGTAGGGGAGAACTCATACAATTTATAATTGTATGCTTCAGTTTAAAGTATCTGTAGCCGGGATTTTCTATATGCTGAGGGTTTTTTGCCTCTTTGGCTAAAAAATTCCCAAGCAGTAGTGTTACAGTTATACTATGAGGTTTCCAGACACACTTCCCCAAAAAGTCATTTTAGTTTCTTTTTGTTTTTGTTTTTTTTAATAATGTATGTTACAAAAAATGATCTAAGACATTAAGTATGGAGAGTGGGTCCCTTAAAACAATTTTGATGGTAAAATACATTATACACTTTAATCTTATATAAGTGTTACAGTGTTAGAATTAAAATTAGAAAACCTTTATTGATATTGTAGGGATCCAATGGCAAAAAAGATGTCTTTGTTTAGTATTAGTAATGTGATTGAAATATCAAATGTGAACCAATTAGAGTAACAGCAATTGCTAACAAATTTAGTAGCTAACAACAATGAATCAACTGCGAGGCTTTGTATAGCTCTGTCTTATACTTTCACAGGGCCTGAAGTTTTTAGTTCTCCTACATTTTTAATAACTGTGACTTGGTTAGATTCATTCAGATTAGTTTCTCCTCGTGTTTTAAATCCAGTATAAAAGTAATTATATTCTGTTTTAAATACAGCTGTAATACTGGAGTCCTGTCAGCTCTAAGACTGACAAAGCAGAGATGATTTTGTACTGGTATTGTAATTACTCCTGTTGCTGTCAGTCAGAATCTGATATCTTCCCACTTGGTTTGTAGCACCTAGCCAAAGCATGCCTTAGTCATAGCGGGAACTAACCAATCCAATAATCCTGCGCTTACAGAGACAAAGTCTGGAGTCACAGCTTTCTGATGCCCAGGCTGCCCTCACCCAGGCCCTCGGTGAGAGAGAGCGTCTCCTTCTGGAGGTCAGAAAGTATGACCCCACATTTACTCTCTGAGCTTCTCTGTCTTCACGTCTGAGCCTACTCTATCACTGCTCCCGCCGAGGGAATGTGATCGGATGTATCGGGATGAATGTCAGGAACCAGCAACACTCACACCGAGCATGTCCGGGTATTGGACATGTTTGAAAAGAAAATAAATCCAACTTGTGGCTTTGGATCACTTTCCACTTCCTATGTCATGCTACTCATAAGATAACAAAAGAGCCTCTACAACAATTAGGGGAACCTATTGAACTAATGTATAGGTACATTAGTGGTACTACTTTTTAATCAGGCAGTCTAGATATTCCTCTCTGCTGTACTAAACACAGATTAATCTTGTTATTTCTCACTCAAATCAGTGTGGAAAGTACACTCATTGTGTGGTTTCAGTGTTTGTCACACAGCATGCAAGGGTAAATTTCATCAAGCTTTAATTCTCTCCACTTCATTATTTGTGTTACGGAAATATTAAGTCAAGCACATGCCAAAACCTCCTCTTCACATGCACTGACACTGCCAGACAGCTGCTAGTCCATCAGAGAAGTCACTGTCAAGCATGCTTTGTGAACAGTGCTAATGTACACATAGCACAGTTACAGATAGTCATAAGGCTAGACTAATGTAGAGTACCTCTGTTTCAGTGTAAAATACAATAGATTCATGTTCCGTTTTATTTAGAAGTATTATAAAAAATATTCTTGGCTGTTGTTGCAAATGTGATGTAAAAGGTAGGAAAAACAATGCACTTTTCTTTAAAAAAAAAAAAAAAGATTAAAAAAAGAAGAAAAAAGCAGAACGCCACTGCTTTCATGGAAAGACGGATGCATCCTAGTTTCTACCTTTGTTGCTTTATCACCAGGGTGGAATGGTTACACACTCTTATCAAGTTCTCACCTTTCTTTTAAAAAAGAGTGTTGAATCATTCCCCAGTGTTATATTATTATTCTTTCGGTTGTGAAATGTTGGTCATGCTTCTTTTGTACTGTGAAACAATGTTCTCAGTGGTTGAATGTCCACTCAAAGACGATACGCCTCTTGTTCTCTCCCTGGGCTGTGGAGAGCAGGTTGCACAGTAGCTTCAGTATTAGTCTTTTCACTCTAACTCTCTGGTTTTAAAGGGGTTTGGGATTAGACCAGAGATATAAAACTTGACCTTCTTGAAACTTGTTTTGTAGCTTGCCAGGACACAACTCAGATTTCTAGTGTTATTACCTCTGTACATGGTTATCATGTTTAGTGGTCAGACATAATGAATTTAAAGTTCACTGTGTATGTTGTTTTACATGTGTATATTTATTTAGATTTGTCAGTGCATTATGTTTTGTTTTTTTGTTAGACCAGATTCACCACAGTGTATTGAAGCCATATCAATCAAAGAAAAGTGATATTTTAAAAATCTATGGTACTGATGATGTATACACACAGTGTTTTATGTATCCTACCAAATTCACTACAAAAAATGATATATTTCAATATGTTTAACCCTGATCTGCTGCAGAGTTAATCTTTCAGGCCAGCGGCCAGTTTAAATTTCTGCCACTTTTCCTGCATAATCCATGCATAAATCTGTTATATGCATGGATTCAGACAATGATGGATTTCTTACTCAAAAAAACGGTATAATATTTAATTTATGAATGCTTTCTGTAAGAGGACCTCTTTGTCAGCTACATTTTATGTACAAATGTTCTATTGTTAAATCAGTGGGTAAGTGTTTTGCCTTTGGTGGTCCGGTTATCTGTTTTCATGGTTGCAAAGCTGTTAAAGCTATCTTTCACTTCCATTGTGTACTCAGGAGCCCTCTGGTGGCTGTGACTTGCCAGAGAACTCCTGATTCAAAAATAAACATAAAGAAATATTTATGTTTATTTCTTTTTTTTTTTTTCTTTTTTTTTTTTATCTTTGGTTGCCTTGCAAGCTATGAATGCCAGATTATCAGTCTTAAAGAGGAATGTAAAATATTTAATCAATAGAAAGACAGTTTGTGTTTAACCAAAAACATGACAAAGAACAGTAACACTACACATTTTGGATGTGGAATTCTTAAATTCTTAAGATGACTAATACAAAGAAAAATGATTTACCTGTCTATCAGGTTTTAGTGTTTTCCCCTGAACTGCATGTGGACTCAACACATCCTCATTCTGTCAGTGTGATAAGGCAGAGATACTGCCCCTTAACCTCAGTATCACTTATAGTTGTGATCTTCTTCTCAGCTTTTGGTGTTTCATGTTTTTGCATGGCCTTTGTAAACAAAGATACGGTGGTACGAAATCGAACGTCCCATGCTGGATGCAACATGTAGCTGTAAAGTTTGCCCAGTTTCTCTGTCCTCAGTGTTAAGTAGCATCCATAATCTGCTGATAAACTGGTGCTCTGATACCTGTTACACTAGACTTCCTTTGCACTCTAGAGCAGGCCAGGGTTTCTATGACAACTTAACCGTTACCCAGAGTGCCATGCAAAAAGGAGGAGATGGACAGAGAGTGAAGCAGTACTCACTTCAAGGTGTGTGTTGTTCTCTCTCTGGGTGCATGTACTGAAGTATTGTACAGTTATGCCTTGTGGATTACTTGCACTTGTGTAGTAAATTCACTGGAAATTGCACTTGTTTTGATGTAAATCACTTCAAAGGATTGCAGAGAAGTCCTTTTGAAATCTTCCTAAGTGACGCAGATGTTGAAGCCCTGGTGGACATTTTTTTTTTTGTCAGTTGTGTAGAGTTACATTGAATTTTGTATTGTCTTTACCACTTCATTGAGACTAATATAAAATTGGTTCTGTGAACCAAAGCTAGTATGTGGAAAATATTTTAAAAGTGAAAGAATAAATGATTAATTGCTGAACACTTTTCCGTTGTGCATTTGCGTTTTAATAGAAAATGAAATTTTGAAGATGTACAAAACATATGTTCAAAGTTTCATTACATTTTTTTTTGTTTTTTACAAGTGTGTTCTACAGTTTGTTTGCCTTTAACCTCAATAAAAAGTCTGCATATTTCAAAATAAAACCAGAACATGAAATTAATTTAGTTTGATGAACATGCCTAATATAAAGACCTGAGATGAGCTAAATGATAAAACAGAAACAATTGTCCTGTTAATCTGGAATAAGGTTAAATTATCATATACCTAATCCATCCTGTCCCAGTGCCTCTTAAAAAAACATAACCTTGAAAAGCCTTTCTCCAAAATAACTGAGGCTCAAGAACAAAACATTTCATATTTTCAAGTAGAAAAATTGTACTTAATCAATATTAATAAAGATTCAATGAACTGTGTGTTGCATCAAGCATTTACCTTGACAGACAGAGATGAATGGCAGGTCCACTTTCTTTTCTGCCGCCTTGACCATTCTTCAACACTAAAGTCCATATGTTGCTTGGTCAGGTAGTAGAAAATAATCTGTGTCTGGTTGGCTGCCATATGGTTACAGTGGTTTCATGACAAGACTTCTATATGTGATGGCACCATGTTTTAATCACCGGCAGACCTCTGTCTCCATCATCCCCATACAGTCCAAAACACAAGCACCTCAGTGAAAGAGAATGTTCTTGAACTTAGTGTTGGGAATCTGATCTCTGCTCTTCAGCCTCCTCACTGCTTCCCTCATGTGTTTGGGCTGAAGAGGTGGTGTATCTCCCCACTTCTCACAAACATCCAGTGCTGTAAAGACAAAGACAAACTACATGATAGTAAAAATTTAAAGAAAAAAAAAAGAAGTGCAGGAGCCAAATAAAAGTCATCTTATTTTTGTATTTCAGATTATTTTGTTTTAACATTTTCTAAGTCTGCCACTCACCTTCCTCAACAATTTCCCCAGCAAAAACCTTGGCAATACCAGACATGGCAATCACTACATTCTGGGACACTGACGATCCTGTTATGGACTGGATCAGCTAGACGATGTAAAAAAAAAATGACATGAAACAAATGTCATAGTTTCAGAGATTTAAAACCACTTTGTCAGTGTTCATAAACAGCTTACCCTCTTGATAGCAGCCTTAGGGAAGGCAGACCGTCTGTACATCTCATAGCGATTCAGTTGCTCTTCAGAAAAGGATGACACCAGAATCCTTTCAGACACAGGAAGAGCAGGGGATGAAAGTTAGGTTCAGCAGGATTAGACTAATGCACATTCAAGAGTGTTTTTTTTTTCCCTAAAAAAACAAAATTCAATCTTACTGCATCTTTTGTATTTCATCTTCATCAACCTTGTGGCGCTTCTCCTTCTTCTTCTCTGGTTCCACCTTCAGTCTTTTGGAAGGAGGCTGGCTAGAGGTTCCTTCCTCCTCATCTTCTCCAGCTGCTGCATCCTTCACAGTGAAAGATAAGATTGTTTATAGCAACGACAAACAAAGCAATGTCCTATATAAAATGACATAGACACATGAATATTGCCTAGATAACAATACTCAATGTTTTATAGAGACTTCAATTTATCTTATCATATTATATATGCTATATAAATTATATTTATGTTATAATCTCTGGCCTATTTCATATACACACATGGTAACTGTGAGGAAAACGCTAGCATAGACCACAGGTTCTGTATTACGAACCCCACCTCCTCCCCTTATGTTAGAGAAATGAAGCTGCAGAACTCACAGGTTTAACCTCCTGTTTGGACTGGTCTCCCGGGGACGAGTCTTTGTTTTCATGTGTGGGCTTTTCTGTGGCAGGTACATCTTCAGTTTCCTCTGCTTTAGGATGCTCCTCGGTAGCAGAAGATGCCCTCTCAGATGTTTCCTCAGCTTTGATTCGTGCAGGGTCGGCCATAGTCACTCTAATACTGGCTGACAAAATCGACTAGGTGATTAGTTAAGTTCCCAATTTGGCTGGATAGTTGTAATGTTGATTCCTATTTCCAGCTCAAGTCTGAAGAGTGTTACATGACAAATCTTTTTGGCCACCTACCTGGGAAGCATCAGCAAATGCCATAACTGTTTGTGTTGACTGTCTCATTGATATCACAAACTAGATGAACATGCGTATAAAACATGCACCTACCTTGTCCGCAGCCAGGCGTCAACAAAACAGCAGCAACAGCCAAGCTAACGGTGGAGTTACGCTAACTTTACTCAGTAACTGACGCTAGATAGCAAAGTAGCTAACACATGACGCATTTACATTACTTTTTTTTAGCACACACACACACACAACCGTCTACGATTACTGTAAATTCAATGTAAACAAATCACAATGAGCAATCCGCCTAAGAGGAATGATATCATAAAAATGCTAATTTTCGATAGCATAGTAGCCAAATTTCCGTTTCCGTTTTGTACGAACTTTATTAACACTCCCGGTAAGTACAAACACTGAACAATACTAGTATCAAACGCGCTGGTACTGAACCGTACTTTTGCTGTGTATTTATTTATTTATTTGCAATAATCATCTAAAAAACTAAATACAGTGCTCCCATTTAACTCTTAAAGCAGATGTTCCAAACTGTGTTACAACACGCAGTTTAGACAGACGCAGTTACTGTAACATGAACTGTCTGCTGTCACCTGATAACATGTTGTGAAATGTTCCTGTTCACACCCACGAGAGAATCTGAGGCGGTTTTTCTTGCAAAACGAAGGCATGAATTCCCACAATGCTTTCCCTTATTGTTTACAGTCTCAGCTCTTTCACAGTTGTATTTGGTGTCTGTATAATGTTTTTATAATAAATTCAAGTCTCTGATTTATGTTGATCACTAACAATTTTTAGTGACTGTTAACAGAAAAAAAAATAAAAATAAAAGGTTTGGAAATTTGCTCTGGACACTAGGAATGACAGGAGAACAGACATGTCAAGCACTGGATGGGTATAATCTGTGTCGCTCTATCCCTCCCACTTCTTTTACACAGTATACCCTCGGCACCATTTTGCTTATGCCCATCCACCTTGTCTCAGACGCAGCTAAGGGCGGGGGTGCAAGGGGTTGTATGTGTGTGTCGGATTTGAGCAGCAGAAAGAAAGGGCAGTTTCAAGGAAGTGACGGACGAGGCACAGGAGACTGGTCAGAGGAAGTTTGCTCGATGGTGGTGCCGAGCTGCTGAGCCAAACTTTTCTCCCTTGAGCGCCAGCGGCACCGGGGGTCGGGACGGTCGGATCGAGCGGCGGCGGGAGCTACGCCAGCATCACTGAGGAATAACTTGGGATTGGGAGAAAGAAGGGATCGCAGAGGAATTTCACTCCCACAACTAACAACCCCCCCTCCCCTCCCCTTTTCCTTCTCTTCCCCGCGCCTCCTCCAATTTTTTTTTTTTTTTTCTGGGATCCGCGATGGGGAAAGAGCAGGAGCTTCTCGAAGCGGCGCGGACGGGAAACCTGGCCGCGGTGGAGAAGCTTTTATCCGGGAAGCGACAGTCAGCTGGCACCGGGAGCGGGTCGTCTGGGGCCGGTGGAAGTGGCAACAGCGGCGGCCACGGAGCCTCCTCTCATCCGCTCTCCAGTCTGCTCAGGTAGGCTCTGGAAAAGAGGGAAGGAGAGGCGGATATTACTGAATGGGAGACCGCCACCAGTGTTGTGCCCTGTCAAATATTGTCTGATTATTTACTGTTGTAGCTTATAGTACAGTATATTTAACATTCATGACCAGTTACAGAGTAATGTTTTGCATTGCCAAACAAACAGCCTAAAACCAGTGCAGCGCAGAAGCAGTGGCATGCTTCTTTGTTAGCTCCCAGCTCTGTGTCCCTGCCAGCTTTACTGTAATGAGCATATAAACAGCTTGGATGGCAATTGTGCAACTAGTCTAGAGAAATCTGCAACTAAACAGCCCTTGGTTTCTTTGAAAACTGGTTCACATGTATTATTAATAGCTTACATACAGTCTAGACCTGAACACCCACTGGTGAATGTGGATCAGAAAGCCAGTTGTCAGAGCCAGACTCCTTTTTAAGCAGCACCATTGTACTATTTTGGAAATCTCTTTTTACAACTCTAAGTATGAAACTCCATTTATTTACACAAAAGGGGGAAGTCCTTGGTGAGGTAAACGTTTGATGTGGTTTTTGACATTCATTAAAAAAAAAAAAAAAAGACCTACCATGCAAGGCTTGTCACCAATGGCGTTTTGTCCTGCTCACTCCTATGTATTAGTTATGAGAAATTTACAGACAGGAAAGCAAACTACAGTCAATATACCACATCTGTCATTCTTTCCCACATCTGTTGGCATATTGTCTGTTGTCTGTAGATGCTCAGATTATAATGCCTGATTTGGAGTGATGGTTTACAGAACAGGACACACTTGCCCAAAATGGAAGACTTTGATAATGTTACTTGTCCTTGGTTATGCCCTGCCCTGTTTTTGATAGTGTAAGATTGCATCAAATTCCTCACTGTATTAAGAAAAGGCAGCTTGGCTGGGCCTTCTTGTAATGTACCAACCCTCTGACTTTGTGCAGATGAGCTGCAGGGTAATAATAAATAATAGGATGAAATGTAATAGATCTGATAAGATCTGGGTTTCATTTTGTCTTGCAGATGATATCTGAATTATAAGCTCACCACAACAGGATTGTTGAATTTCCCTGGACTGAAACATGTTGTTATGAGACCATATGGTGCAGTTTCATAATGGATCCATAGTTGACACTGTCATTTTGCTGTATGCAATATTAAGACCCACCAAGAAAGAAAAGAACAGCATTATTGCTGAGAAAGAGTCTCCTCCTCAAGCCTTCAAATGCTGCTACATGTCTGCTTATTCATAAAAATAAGCTATAGCTGGTAAACTTGTTGGTGTAAAACTCATGAACGACTGTCAATCAAAACATACCATTGCTTGCGTGGGAGCTCAGTACCAGCCACCTTCATCTGCTGGACAAGTGTTTTGGCATAGCACTCGAAGTGATGCATCACTGTGTTACTTAGTGCAGACTGTACAATGTACTCAAGGTAATTGCATTAAACCCTTATAATCAGAAATCCAAAATCCAATTCAGAGATGTCTGCAGGCAGGGCTGGCTCCGTCTCTCCCTCACAGATCTGTGGGCGGACTGAAGAGCCCGTTGTGTCATCTGTTCTGACTTGAGCAATCAATGTTTGGTAATGATAGCACTGGGAAATTATTGGCTAGACTTTGCAGGAAATGAATAAACTAGTGGTGAGTAGACTTAAAAAGCATGTTGCTTGTGGACACCTGAGCTTGTAGGACAGTCTCTCAGAATAAAACAAGCTGCGAGATTATTGACCACAGGGCAGCCTGGGGGATTGTTGTCATTGTGCACATTTGATTTAGTTTGCATAATGAAAACGTCAATACGTTTAGGCGCATCAAAGTGATTTACTACAGTGTCACTGGCTGTGGGTTTGTGTGTGTGTGTGTGTGTGTGTGTGTGTGTGTGTGTGTGTGTGTGTGTGTGTGTGTGTGTGTGTGTGTGTGGGTGTGTTTTCCTTCACCAGAATCTCTTTGTAACTTATTCATCATCCATTGTTGGAAAGTGTAGCCTTGTAATCCTGTCAAAGGAGATTTGATCTGCAGGGAGGAGCTTTCTTTAGCAAATTTTTAGCCTCTGTTGGTTGAAGCATCAGCATGTAGAATGGGATCTGTGTTATTTACACTCCCGCTGAATTTCGTTACAAGCACATGAACTTCCACTTCTTTAATAAAACGTCTTCGTAATTTAAGGTGGTCTGTAGGTTTAACATTCATTTAATTCAGCTTGTTTCTCCTGTTATACCAGGACATTAGGCCTTACGCATGCGAACGATCTGACCTCATCGGTTTCATTACTGTTCTTTTGAAGGTGTGCTGCGTGTGTTTCCACTAGATTTTTGGCAATCCTGCTGTGGAATGGGGCGCATGTCAAGACTTGTTGTGTTTTTTTGTAACCAGGCAGTTGTGCAGCTCTGCTGTGCGGAATGTCTTGCTTTCCCAGGAGGCTGCATCCCAGCGGCTGCCATGGGATCGACACTGACCCCGGCATGTTAAACACTGTCACCGCCCCAAACATTTGTTCTGTGGTGCTCCATTAACACCAAAATGAGCTGGGCAGGGCTTCCTCAAGTAGTAATGTCACGGTGTAACCTTTATTGTGCCACTGCCCAGTGATGGTTGCAGTTTGGTTGATGCAGAAAGCTTCTGTTGGAATTAAATAATCTATATTGTAGTCTGTTTTAGATAGATAGATAGGTAGGTAGATAGATAGATAAAATACTTCATTCATATTTAGGGCACACATTTGCTGTGTGTACTTCAAGAGATCATGGGGCCCAAAGCAAAAACTAGCATAGTTTTTGCTGTTTTGATCCCAGAGGTCTACAGGAAGAGCTCTTCACTTGCACTTCCTGGCCCAGGTTGTCCAAACACAGGCAGCTGCTGCGGTCTGACCGGAGGTAAGACAAGTCCGTGGAAGGGAGAGTGCCTGCCCACTGAGGGGAAATTAACAGAGGAATGCATGGAGTTCTGGACAGACGCTCTGAGAGCTTAGCCAGATGAGGCCTCGTCTCCCAGCTTCACAGCCCTGTCCTTTGTCCTACTGACAAAGCGTAGAAAGATGGCTTTTCATATTCATAGCAGTCCCTAAAGACCATTCTGGGGCTTTTCTATACTTTCTAGTTTTACAAACAAAATTGAGCTGTCATGTGTATAGAATTGGACCACCTATTTAGAGAAGCCTGGCGAATGTTTGCCATTGCTATAAGCTGAGACAAGACAGGGTTTTGCTACATTTACTGATAAAGATCAGTTTTTAAAAATACAGTTCCTGTATCATGTTTTTCCTTTTTCTAACTACAAGTGAGGGAAGCGTTTCTGTCAGTGCGATGACTTGGGTAGCATTTTAAGAGGCTTGGGCACAACTCCAGATCATTCCATCCCATTACATCCACAATTTCTGGCTCATCCCAAGCAAACCCATGCTGTCAGACTGGTGTCAGCTGAGAAAATATCTGCTGCATAGCAACTAGCACACACTGCCCTTTCAAAAACAAAATTCCCCGCAGCTTCTCTGTTATCAGGATCTACGTGCACGTAGAATTCACTGAGTGTGAAGGTGCACCGTAGGACTCGGGATGATGTGTCTGCAGATGACAGGTTCACAGCGGGAATCTGGCACCCTCAGTCCTTAGCTGTGTTTCATAGTAGATATCAAGGCTCTGCTGTATATTCAGCAGACAATGTTAACAAGGCAGTTTCTATCACTTTTACAGCAACGGCAAGAGCTCCAGATCATTCTGAGGTAGCTAAAAGCAAGCACTCAGCAGGCCCGGCAGTCACATCACATCAGTTGTTGACCTCTGAACTGAAAGAAACTTTAGCTGGTTCAACCCAGGAGGGAGCAGTGGTAGCTGGGAAATCTAACACCGCTATGTTAGCATTCCTGGAGCATCTGAGATTGGGATGCTCTGCTCTGCGCGTTGTGTTTACGGCCCATGTTTGTGTAGTCTGAGAGAGCATGCAGAGAGGCACTTAGTAGCAGTGATGAATTCCACATATGTGTGTGTGTCTGTGTGTGGAGAGAGTGGGAACTGACAAGTATAATGTCCATGCAGTGTGTAGCCATCCTCGTGTTAACCCAATGGTGGTAGCCTAAAAATAGTTCTCATCCAAGTGGGTCAGGGGATTCTTGATTAGTCTGTAGAGGAAAAAGTTGGCCAGGAGACAGTGTCCTGTATCTTGTGCACATGCCAAGCACTGTTGATAACAACTGTACTAATAAATGATTTTAATAGTGCTTGTCACGATAAAGTGCTGAACAATTAAGAAACACTAATGTCTCAGTTCTCTGGTTTCTCAGAAAAATCACCGTCATTAAGTTTCTATCTTTCTGTGCTTCCTATAATGAAAGTAACAGAAAGTTGCTTAAGCAGCAGCAGGACAGTAACACACACACACACACACACACACACACACACACACACACACACACACACACACACACACATTTACTGACTCCTCTGTGTGCTTGTTTATGTGAACTCTATTTCACCCCAGTGACTGAAACCCTTATAATAACAAATAGCCAAATGGAAAAGATAAGGCTGCTGAGGTTGTAGTGCATCTCTGTGTGTGGTGTCTGTTTTTTTTATAGGAAGAGGTTCCACAATGACCAGAGACATCAGGCCCACCCTCTTGCCCTGTGCAGGACCTACATGTGTTTGCAGCCCCCGACCCAGACATTTTTGTCTGTCTGGCCTTCTTGCTGGCGTCTTACTTTCTCTCCCACTCTGCTTCTCTCAGCAGCCTTCTTGCCCACCTGCTGGGCCCACGCCAACCTCCTCTCCACCTCCAGACTTCAAACATGTTGTACTTGGAGTCAGAGTAATGGCGCTGCCCTCAGTACGTTCACACAGGAAATAAATTAGCCAAGATCTTTTTAATATTCCCTTTTGCTGTGCTATTCCTTCAAACACTGTAATAGTACTCTGGACTGGATTAGCCTTAGCATGACTAAGCAGGCTCACAACAGACTGTGACTGTGAAACACACCTACTTTCATATTTACACATACAGCTTATCATGAGGAAGGTGTGAGGTTTTTCATTTCTTTTAGGTTTGCTAGTCACAAAAACGCAACAAGTTTAAAAATAAAAGTTAAAGAAACACTTTTGTGAGCAAAATGAGAAGTCTTCAGCAAAATCCTCTCCTATGCAAACTAGATCAGGCAGGCAGGAAGTCATGTGCTATTTCCAGCAGTGGGTTGTCAGCATAAGTGAAAATAACTGCCCATCCATTCAGCAAGATTTTAGTAGAAACTGAAGATCATTCATTTTCAGGCAAGATGCTCAGTGGATGCAGGTGTGAGAAAGTGAGATCTGTGTAGCTGTGCAGCGGTGTCTGCTGTGAAATCGTTGTGGGAAAGTGCCAGCTTGTTGGAAGACAGGATGCGGCTCAATGTGTTTGCTCGCCCCATCTAATTCTCTTTTCTTCTTCTCTTCTATATTCATCCCACCTTTTCAGCCACTGGTGCTTTTCATGCCCATCATTTTGATTCTGCGGGAGCCCGGAGGACTGCTCTGATCATAGACTGTGTGGCATTCGCAGTTTATTCACACCAGCTGCTGCAACACAGTTGCTCAGTGAGGTGCTCATTATGGAGTGTTTATAAGCTGTGAAGACTCATTCAGGTTTTGTTCAGACTGAATTTGCAAATCAATGTCCATATTGGTGTCTTCATTTCAATCATTTCTGTTTTACTTGGAGCTGTTTACTGCACCTCAAAAATGATGTTCATAATATGTTTCAGTGGCCTAGTTGAAATATTTGTGTCACACTTCATACCTTCTTCTGTAAGATTTTCTGAAATGGTTAAGGCTGTCAATTTCCTTATTTTCGATAATCAATAATGACTTTCCTTTGTCCCTGACTGAAATGTCTCAACAGCTACTACATGAATGGCCAAGAAACGTTGTCATCTGTGGTCACCAGAGGATGAATCCTCCATCATCAGATCAAAATGTCACTTTGTCCAATAACATTCCCGTCAGCCTCAGATGTACTTTGTGTCAAGTGCTAATTAGCATATGTTAGCATCCTAACACGCTAAATTAAGATGGTGAACATTGAAAATATTATACATGTTAAAACTTAAGTATGTTAGCACTGACATTGTGAGCGTGTTAGCATGCAGAGCTTAGCATTTAGCTCAAAGTGCTGCCAGATTTAAAACCAGCCTCATAAAGCATGGCTGTAGACTCTGGTTGCTCTGTGTATTATTTGGTTATTTGGTAATAAACTACATTAACTAGCATTAACTTAATGATCAAGGCATTATTTTGTACTTCTAATTAATCATCATCATCATCATCATCATCATCATCATCATCATCATCATCATCATCATCATCATAAACTTTATTTACAGAGCACTTTTCATACAAGAGATGTAGCTCAGATGTAGTTGCCAGGTTTGTTTCCCTGTGCCATCCAGCTAATAATACTGCAGGACTCTGTAACAATCTTCATGATGACTGTGTACTACCCTTATCACTGTTGCCGTTCTTTGGTGCTAACGTGGCATCTTGACAGAAATTTCAACTCAGCATGGCAGCAGGACTCTGGCAGGTACTTCAGTCTCTCTCTGCTGGAGAGAAGATGCTCAGGTTGGCTGTAAGGCAGCAGGGCATCTGGTTTCAGCAGCAGCCAGCAGTATGCATAATTAAGCCTAATTTCCCTGACGGTGGCTGACATGCGCCAGTCACTGCTGGGCTCAGTGCCCTGGGCTAGACTAATCCCTGGCAGTGTGGTCACACTGCTAATAGGCTGGAGGACAAATCTGTTTATTTGACACCAGGTTCACACTCACCTGGGTTCTCATTTGCTTAAACCTACTTCTGAATTTTGCCTTGCCTTTCCCCCAGGGCTCCATAAGTAAACAAGTTATCACATATCATGACTTTTGATTCCAGTGGAATTATTATTGGGCTTTGGCACAAGGGCAAAATAGAAACGTTAACTTTGAATATCTGCTTTTGTAAAAACAGTCAATACGTTGACACCTGATCCAGATGCTACACTGAAATATTTTCTCTGAAAGGCGATGGATCTAGTGATTCTGGTTAGCCCTGATTATAATATATAGCAAAATAATTGAATAGCAGGTTATCATGATCATGCACAATTCATCCCTGCCTTTAAACCTGCTTAGAGGCCTATCTAATGGAGAGAGAATTAAATTATCAATCAACTAATTGAGTCGATAATTTAGTCTCTTGAAATATGGTTCAGTGCTAAAAAACCCAACTCCAGTGTCTTCTGTTTTGTGCCTGAGCTCCATGACTTCAGAGAAAAACAAACCAAACCAAATCAACTCTGTTTTGCCCATTCCCCTGCTATAGGCCTAAGCCCTGGCCCCCAGATAGGTTGGTTGTGAGCCGTAGTAAGAGGATGAAGTGGATTGTCGAGCACCACTCTGACTCATGCCCTTGAGTGCCATGCTGCCAAAATGCTGAGAGGACATAACACTTGGTCTCCACTTAAAGCTGCTACTACAGGCAGCCCTGCTTAAAGCAAATTTAAATACTATGACGGTGAAAAAAATTTAGTGCGAAGACAGCTTCATTTCCTCCACACAGAGATAATTTTGATAGGATTAATTAACACCCGTGTCCCTGTTTCGAGCTGTAATGTTATGGAAAAACCACCAATTGTGGTTTTGTGATGCATTACTTTGGTCATGTGGCTGACGTGACTCAATGTTGGTGTTTCTGAATGACATTTTGGAACATCTGGCAATGACGTATCAGAGTCATGACCTCTCAGTAGATGCAGTGTCACAAATTTGACCCTTTTAAAATTGATGACTTTGAATATGAAAGATAAATCTTGCAGAATGTGTCATGACACATCTGACGTAATGGAGTTTCATCTTGCATGGATATTTTAAACTAAGCAAGTCACCGTCAAAATTCTGCATAACAGAAGATAGGCTGAAATTGTTACTGCTTCACTTGCATGATATGACAATCAATGCAATAAAATCACAGCCATTTTAATTACATGCACAATCTCATGCCATGCCATCTTGCATTACTCTGATGATCACTCCTGCCCTCATGCCTGACTTTGTTAAAGTCTCCAGTCGTAGTCGCTGCTCTGTTCATGTTTATGTTAATTTGTTTATGGGATTTTTGCTGTAAGCCGTTACATAACTCTTTTATCTAGGACAGCAACTAGAGGTCTGCTGCTGTCTCCGGTTTCCCGTTTGATGTGCTCAGCGGCCGTGCACAAGCTAGTGCTGCTGCACTCTTTACTACAGATTTGGTTACCGGTTCTGGAGGAATGGAGTGGAAGTTTGCATGTGTGATGCTTTAAGAGCTGACATAATTATAACTCACCCCCCCTTTTTAACCGAAATATATCAATCTCCAGCGTTTCCTCCCACCACATTTTCCCACCCTAGTATTTCCTCCAAGCACACACTGCTTTTGATGTGCCATGCCTTCATGACAGCCTGACTTGTTAAGATGAGTCCTGAAGGCCCGCTGTAAGAAATAAACAGCTTAGGTTATGACTAGTAGAGTGGTGCATCCCTGTGTGTCTGTGCTCTGTCAGGCCCATTGTTCTGCAGGCTATGGAGCCCTCCAAGATACTTATTTAATGAGATGGCTCTGACTGTGTAATTGCAGGCTGCTCTGAGAGCTATTATGGGAGATGTATTTTAGGGGGGCAAAACAGCCATTACTGCGACAAAATCGAGCCATGTGTGTGAAGCAGAGTCACACAGTTGCACTGAAGCCGATAGGAGGAGGCTGAGCCTGATGCTGCCACACCTTCTACACGCTGATTAAATCATGGATCAATTCATAGTGTGTTCCGTGAGTGTGTTCAACTGCTGGAGCTGATATTTACTTATTTATTTCCCAGCAAATAGCCTCTGACACTGCTCGCCTTCCAGGCAGAGCTCTCTCTCCACAGGCTTCATGCAAACAAGTTACTTGCCTGCATCCAAGCCAGTGATAAATTATGAAGTTATCTAACTGCCAAACCAGTGGCTTTGGTTTGTTTTTCGACAGGTCTCTATAATATATCAAAAGCGGAATGAATAGTTAAAAAAGAAAAGATTTTTCTTCTTTTTAAAGAATATTTCTTTTTCATTCATGATTGATTCTGTGTGAGGCCCAACTGTTTTGCTCCCATTCTCTTTCTGTATGGCAAATGAGTCTGGTCTCAGATATTTGGTTCACTAGTGCTGGGATTTCCATGTCACATGATTTATTTAGGATGCGTTAAGGTCTTTCAGAGAGCCTCACATCCCAGTCCTGGCAGTCCATCTCACCAGACATCCTTTAGCTTCTTAAATTACTCATTCCATCCCTCTTTACCGCCCCCTCTATCATCGCTCTCTCTCGCTCTCACCACAGCACTTTTTTGCAAATTAAAAGAAACAAACCAATCAGAGCTGACAGCTGAGTTCAGCTCAAGTGACTGAGAGAACTAGGCTGAAGCTGGCCTACCATACACTCTGCCCCTTCAGAGCTGCTCGGCTCAGTCTCACAGCTTTGTTTGTTGTTCCTTACGCTGCATAACAAAAGCCTATTCTACTTCAGGACTTGGCTCAGAATAATCAGGCTTAGGTTGCGTGGTCACTGTTAAACTTGACAAAATGAGCTCGTCTTAGCTGCTGCTCTCTGGTCGTAGTGTTCCTTCTCCTTTCTGGTTTCCTGGTGCGACACTGCTGCTGCTTGCCTCGTGCTCATTCACTCCTGTGGTCTCTCTTGTTTCTCTAGAGAGAGAGAGAGACAGACAGAGAGAGAGAGAGAGAGAGAGCACGTGAAGTTACGCCCCCCACCTGTGTGTAGGTGGGGTTGGGCTGTGTGATGTGAACCAGCTGCTGTTAGAGCCTGAGATAGCAATCAGAACGGAGTCAGTCACACCCACAGGTAGAGACTTTACAGAGGGATGGGCAGTGTTTGTTTGGTGTGTGTGTGTGTGTGTGTGTGTGTGTGTGTGTGTGTGTGTGTGTGTGTGTGTGTGCGTGTGTGTGTGTGTGTGTGTGTGTGTTTGTTTGTTTGTTTGTTGTGTTATGGAAGTGTAACGATCTTCTCTACTCTCAACAGCATCTGGAGAGGCCCCAATGTGAATTGTGTGGATAGCACTGGATACACCCCCCTCCACCACGCCGCCCTCAACGGACACAGGTACATCAGGGATAAATAAGTCTGGGGATTTTGGGGGGGGGGGGGGGGGGGGGGGGGGGGGGGGGGGGGGCTGTTTCTGTTTATGTGCTGCATTAAATGAGGTCTGTCCTCACGCGCAATTGTCCCACTGGGAAGATAAAGCTATTGATTGGCTGTTTGCTACGTCTGTGTGTATTTATTAGTGTTGCTTGTACTCCTGGCCTTTTCTGACCCCCCCCTCCCTGTCCCTTGAATGATCTGCAGCGAAGTGGTGGAGGCGCTGCTACGAAACGAGGCCTTGACCAACATCGCCGACAACAAGGGCTGCTACCCTCTCCACCTGGCTGCGTGGAAAGGAGATGAACATATCGTCAAACTGCTCATTCACCAGGGACCCTCACACCCAAAACTCAACGAGCAGGTCTGATACTGCATTTTCTCTTCTGTTGTTTTTTTTTTTTTGTATGTGTGTTTATTTTTGACCTTCTGGTTTCACTCTTACAGTTCCAGGTTTGGTTTTTCAAACACATTTACCTTGCTGATGGGATCACGAGTTGTGAAATGACGTCGGTACTAAACTGATTTGTTCTTCAGATTGCTCAGATTAAGTGTGTCTGCAGCAGACACATAAGGACTTTGTGGTAGTTTGTTAGCCTTCTTTTAAAGTAAAGACAGCTTCAGTTCAGCCTTTCAGCATTTTTGTTGCTCGTTAATAGATACACAATAACAGTTCTAATGGTTTAGTCAACATCAGTATGTAGGAAGTCGATCATTTCCTTGCTTTTTGTTTCGATGTTAAATTCTTTTTCAGCATGGCATGATCTGTATTTGAACAAGAGGAGTGCATCAACCTCAGTGCATCATGACTTTTACTGTGTTACTGATACTGTGACACTTGAAGTGCTTTGACGCCATGCTAGTGTGAGAAGTGCTTGTTCGCTCTAACCATTTTACCTGTTTTAACTCATATGTTTTTGATATTCTGTTTGGTTGCTTACTGCACAGACAGTCTCCAAACTGGCATCATCTCTAGCCTATCCTGTTTGGGATGAGGAGAAATGACCCGTTATGAGCGTCGGTGGAAATATAGTCAGAATATATATATATATATATATATATATATATATATATATATATATATATATATAATTTTTTTTTTTTTTTTAATCCAACGAGCCACCATCAGAGATAACAAAACATCAGCTAGATGGAGAACTACCTTTGTCTCATTTTGTGTCATTTCTCCCTGCCTGTTCATGACATCTGATTGTTCATTAACTTAACCCTGATTTTGTTTTTCTCTGTTTCATTTAGTTTGACTCATTTGTGATCATCATTCATTTGTTCATTGCTTGTCTGAACCAAAACCATCGGCCTATCTCTTCTTCCTCCCTCCCAGAGCTCTGTAGACCATAAAGAGTTCAAACGCTGTGGGCCCTTTGACCCCTATATTAATGCCAAGGTGTGTACACGGTGCTGCCGAAACAACATTTCCTTTTGAAGTGCTTCTTTGCTTTGCTGCTGTGCTTGGGTTTGGTTTGTTGCTGCTTCTTGCTGCTGCAGAGATATGGGGAGGCTTTTAATTTCACTGGCTATCAGTACATCTCTGTCCTCTGGCTCTCTACTCATGTTCACTTGTGATCTTCAAATTGTTATGTTTAACATAAGTGATGCCGCATTACAGCATGCCCTTCTCCACAGAAGTTAATCTTTTTCTCACATGTTAGAATACCCTTGTAGCAGCCTTTTTGATCAAGGTTAGGAAGAAACTAGGCTTTGGACAGAAATGCCCTAGAAAGTTTAGTAAAGCCTGTCCCCTCTGGGTCGCAGTAGGTGATGTGTGAGTCTGTCTGTATCAGTTTTTCCTCTTCTGGGTGAGAAAAAATGGGCGAAACAGATTTGAAAACTGGTCTAATATGCAGCCTGAGGCAGTACAGTGGCTGGCACCACACAGCCAGCAGTAGGAGAAAATATTGACTGAGTCAAACCCTAGTATCAATTAAAGCTCCAACAACCATTAGAGTATTAAAAAAATCAACAATGGAAGGTTGAAAGATGGAGCAGCTTACGGGAAGTCTTCTGTAAAACCAGCCACAGCCATACAGCTCTGCTGGCTGCTGGATACTGCACTATTTTACTATAACTAGTAAAATGACTGTTGTAATTGAAATCAGTTAATTTCCTGCTGATTGTATAATGTATTAACCAACTACTTATTTCAGAGATAAATTTTAAAAATCCATAAAGGTTAAAACAAAAATAAAAACAAAATAACCAAGATAAGATACCTCTCAGAAGAAGGAGAAAATGTCTGAAAAGATAAAGTTAATTTCCTTTCTTTTGGGCCCAGCAGTCATTAAGTTACACACCAACCGGAGAAAAAACCAGGAGGATGAGATGTGACCTCTCTCTAAGTTTGAGCACCAGCCTCATTGCATTCAGCTACCCAGTGAAGCCCTAGTCACAGCCTGTCGACATGAGCTGGATGCCAGTTTAGCAGACACTGCGGAGTGGGCAGTGTCTCACACAGTGTCACCTTCACAGTCAGAGCAGTGTGAACATATTCATGCCTCTGTGATGGCCTCCTTTAATGCTGATAAGTATTAGAGTGTGGATTTTCCTGCAGCTGCATTTGTCTTACTTTCGTTCTTCCATTTAGTCTATTTGATGGATTTAATATTTTGTCATGTGCTCAGTTAAGTTTACGAATGACATCTTAATGTGAACACTTTCAGGATAGTTTGGGGGGCCCACAACCTGGTCATGAGCTTAAATAATTCATGCCTTGTTATGAATAAATCAAAAACATGGATGCTGTGTGAAGGTTGTGGTTGTGGTTGATGGCATCATGTGACTGAGTGGGCAGGGTGCATCCTGCCTCCCCTCTCACCACACTCCAGGATCAGGCAGGCATCTCACGAGGACGAGGAGGATGGGAGCTTTTCAGCGTACCAGTCTCTTTGCATCAGCATCAAAGAGAGATTTCCATGCTACACTTGCCTGTGTGAGTGTGTAAATGGGTAGATTTTCCCCCTCCTCCTCCCAACTCCCAGTTTGTGCTTCTGAGCTTGCGTTGCTGAAGAGGGGAAGAGGTGGGACGTTGTCATAGTAACAGTGTCAGAGCTTATTGGTCGTGCAGTGGTGGTGAGTTGACCCAGTAGAGTGATGTGTTTGTGTGGCGTGAGCCAGCCAGACATGAAAGGTGTGTGATGATGAGGGTGTAAGAGGGGGTACAGGACTCATGGAGGATTGGGGTCCCTGTTAGGGACTCTCAGCCTGGACTGGGTCCAGTTCTCTGTCATCGTGGTCCAGGAAGCCAGCCAGACTAATATTTATTCATTAAACCTCTGTGCCATCTCCCACTGACAGTGTCCTTGGTGATTTGGTCACTTTGATGATGTTTCAGATGCCTCATGAAGAGAGAGGTAACCACCGACCACAGGATCTGACTGCGCCATCTGAGGACCGGCTCACACAGATTCAGTACATCATGTCGAAAAACAAGTCATAGACTCAGCTGTAACTGATCACTCAATCAACAGAAAATTAATTACCAACAATTTTCATAATAGGCTTAAGGCTGCAGCTAATGATTATTTTCATTATGGATTAAGAAATGATTGTTTCTTAGATTAATTAATGGCTCCACAAAAATTTCCCACAAGTCCAAGGTGATATCATCAGATTGCCTCTTTTGTCCCACCAACAGTCCGAAACACAGCCTTTATCAGTTTTATATCATAAGACAAAGAAAACAGTTGAATAACTGGAACCAGACAATGTTGAAAAAATGAGTTGCCAGCTCTTCTGATTATCAATAATTAGAATCGGTTGCGGCCACACAGAATGAGGGTTTTCATCTTTTTCTCTGGTTAGTCAGTGTAAACTGATTATCTTTGGGTTTTGAACTGTTGTTGTTGGTCACATGAAAACATCGTGTTAGACTTTGGGGATTTTTTTTTCACTATTTTCTGATGTATAAGTCAAACAATTAGCAAATTCATCAACAAAATATTCACCAGATTAATCCATAATGAAAATAATCCTCCCTAGTAGACCCCCTCTTCTGCCAAATGTGATTATATTTGTATAGAATAATGTCTAAGGAAGCATGAAATATAAACATAAACATATAAACAACATGTCAAACTGTGTTAGACAGTAAACATGAGAAAACAGAATTTATAAATAAATTTTGATTAGGTATTCTGGTTCCTGGAAAAACTGCCTGTTTTTATTGACCTAATTATTTTTAATTAACATATTTCCTGTGTATTGCTCCATAACGAGATGTAGCCCTTGGTCTGCACTGACCCATATCACGCTACCTTTCACCCAGCCTTCAGCTTCCTATATAGGTCACATGTCTCATACGATATGTTTAGATGAGATCCTCTTACCCAGGCCATTAACATCAAACACCATCATACTGTACATAAGCGTGGATACATTCAACCAGAATAGAACTGATGATCAAGTGATGTCAAATAAATGACATTTAATACAAATATAGGTGAAATATCATGGCTGTGGACGAATATAAGCACAAATTCAGACTGGAAGTGGATCGTATGTCTCTCTGTCAGGCTTGGCGTGCAGTATCTCAGAGGGCTGACATGGGGAAAAGTTTCTGATGGCAGCAGCAGAAGTAATTTCCTCGGACTTGGTCACCTCATTATCAAGTGGAGCAGAGTTTCCCCTTCTTCCTGAAGGCACAGCGCCCGCAGTCTGCCAGCACGCTCATTTATCCCCTCTGTCTGTCACTTCAGTCTCCAGCTCTTCCCTCAACAACACATCAGACCCCCTCCCCTCACCTTCTGCTCCCTGCTCATCCTCCAGGACTCGTTCTTGTCCCTGTCGTGCCAAGAAATGGTCGGCGCATGTTTGAGGGGCCCTCGAGGGGACATGTTGTTATTTAACAGAAGGATCAGGATTTGTCATTGTCATGCTTTCATGTATGCAAATTTTAGGGTGTGTCTTCTATATCAGCTGCAGCCAATGGTTACTGGAGGAGATTCAGCGCAGAGATGGCATCTACCGTCAGTCGTCTACTGTGTCTCAGAGGCCTTTTAAGTTAAGCAGTTTCGTTTGGAAGTGTCCCATTTAATCAAGTGGAATATGAAGAGGATAATTTATCTCTCCTGTAAAAGAGAGAAAAAGTCGGCTGTGCAGAGAATTACAGTCTATGGCAAGAGGCCAGTCAGACATTCATCTCATTAGAGGACTGCAAGGTCTGTTCACTGTGGTCAGCATGACAGTGTCCAAATGAAAATCCATAATTACAGTCAGCATTTACTTTATGGTTTCTCTGCAGAGAATTATTCTAAATGTTGATTTATCTGTCCTGTTTTTTTTACATATAGAATATCAGAATATAGTTTAAAAAAAACAAAAAAAACTGCCCAATACAGTTTCCCAAAGAACAAGCTGATGCCTTTCAGTTTGCTCATTTGTCCAACCTAACAAAAGATATTCAGATTGAAATAACACAAAACAGAGAAAAACAGTAAAACATTACATGTCTGGTCAACTGACGAATCAAATAATTCACATTCAGCTGTCACAAATACAAAAACATGCATAAAAATGACAACACTTCACTGGACCTCCCCTATTTACCATTTACAGGCAGTATATAAAGATATAATAAGTGGTTTATGACACACTTAAATTGGCTGTAAGCAGATATAAGTGAAAATGTTTTCAACAGCAATAACTCCTTCTGTGGGCACTCAGAGAGGGATTATATAGTAAATCACATTTGTAACAATGTAAAATATGTATTCACAGGATAAGTGAGAATTATTGACAAATATTGTACATTAATAGACAGATAAAATCTCCTTATATCTGCTTACTGTGTGTTTATAATCTTTATGTAGTGCTTTTAAATGCTAAATAAGGGGGTGTTAGATTTTAAAGTCAAGCTTATGCGATTTATATTTACTGGATAATAAATGTATAATAATAAAAATATTTGTATATCACATGATTGTATGGATGCGCTGAGACCAGCACGATTTCCGATAGTGACAGTGGACGGGGGCATGCAGTGAGCACAGGCAGCCCTTTGGCACACTAGCTGCAACAGCTGCTCAGCCCACCCCTTCACCACCACTACCACCTCCCACCCACCCTTACTACTACCACTACCAGGGGCCAGGATGACGTAACCGCTGCCTCGCTCTGCTGCCAGCCAGTGTGTCACGTGACAGCGGTCGCTAGTCAGCCCGTGTTACCATCTCCCAGCCCCAGGCTGTGAGAATCATAACATCCTGCGTTTCCTCTGCTCCTGTTCTTCTCTTTTCTCCTGTCAGAATATTCTTGCAGCATGAAAACACAATGGAGTGTAATCTGCAGATGTTCCTGGTTAGGGCAGAGTTTATCAATCAGCTGCAGACACCAGTGGAGATCTTAATCTCTTCTTGTTTGACATGCGCTGCTGAGGTCTAAATCAGGATGAGGCTTTATGCCGTCTGCAGCGCCGCAGTAAAGACAGGATTTTCATAAAAAAACATGCACTGTCCAGGAAGTCTTGGCTGTGCCGTATGAATTCTAATCTCTCTCCCAGCGAGGCTGCTAGTTTTGGTGCCATTTTGCGTCACAGCCTTCAGAGCTCTGCCTTGTTAGTACATGATTGTTTGACTGCTCATCCGGCCGGTGGTGCTACGGGGGCTGATCCTCGTCTTAACTGAGTGAGATTTCATGCTGAGTCCTTTTTATATAAGAATACAAAATACAAAAATCCTGCAGGACTATCGGCCTGATAATGTTAGCTTTAAATCAGGCTACAAATATTTAGTTCTCTTTATGCCACGTTTATTCTTTCAGTTAAATTGCTTTGTTGACTGAATATTTTTTGTCTAATATCAAATAATACAACTCCTGTGCCTGCAGAGGCTGAGTAGTAAATTGATTTTGAGTTGGATTCAAAATCTAAAGGTGCCTCTGCTCTGTCTTCAGTGGGATAGACTTTTATATCCAGTAGGTGAGTAGATTATGTTTTGCAAAGAGCTTATATTTAAGGGAATAAAATCAAAAGACAAACCATAGTTGAAACACAAGCAGTAGAGGTGTTAGAGAGTTCTCCTCAGTGAGAGGCCCCTGTGTGAATAACATGTCCAGCAGTACCTTGGATCAAAGAGGGCAGGGCCAGTCTCGATGTGACACGGCTGCTTGTTTCCTATCTGTGAGTCAATGGCTGGTCGGCCATGTTTAATACAATCAGATGCTGGCTGACACGTGGATGTGGAGCACTGAGCGGCGCACTGGCAAGTGTGACGCTTGGTGTTTACATGATCATAAGCACTGACTTCAAGGCGTCAGTCCAGTCGGTGTGTTCTGTTTCACGCCCTTTTGATATTGCGAAAAAAGACTTCATGTTTGGGAGGTACACACATTTACCCAATTTCAGTGAAGCTGTTTTCAGAGTCAAGTTGTTTGTGTAAATCGTTGTACGCTGGATTCACTTGGATTACCTTTGAGGCAGCAGACCTGTGCATCTGAGGAAGTGAATCATGCTGATGTAATCACAGCGTGTGTTTGCCTGCTGAAGTCATCGTCGCACTCAGAGTAAATCTGTGTAAAAAGTTGTGGCTAATGCTCGATGACAAAAGGCATCACAGATGAAAGACGGCACGCTCTGCACATGTGCAGCCCAGCCTTCTCTCTGTAAGTGTGCATATTTGAGTGTGTTTTGAGCCAAAGAGCATAGAGAACGGTTCACACCCCAAATCCAACTGATGAAACCAACCATGCAGTGAAAGCTGAGGCCACTGTGCTTTACTTCTCAGATAAAGGCTGTTTTAAAACATTTGTTTTGTTCAGTTCAGTTCACCCGTAATGAGCGTGTGCTTTTGCCCCCCTCAGCCAGCCTCTGTGCCTCCTCTTTTGACAGGCAGGTGTCGTTTTTGTTTCTCTAAGCTCCGCCTCCTCTCAAGCTGTGGCCTGCTTTGCCAGTCCACTACAATACTGACTCTTTATTCCCCTCTCTCCCTGAAACAATGAAGGAGATACCTGCTGATCCCATCTGGCGCCAGGTCTTTGTGACAGTCTCAGTGACAGGACCAACTGACACCTGTCTAAATCTGCCCCGGTGCCCCCTCCACTCGGTGTCCTGTCTTCTGTGGCACAGCTGGGGCGTTCCTCTGGGAGTCACCCAACCTGGCATCATGCATGTCCATGTTGGGGAGAGGGGGGGGCTTCTTGTGCCAGCTGTCAGCCCTTTGTAAGGTGGTTCTGTGCGTCTGGAATGACTGACTCTCGGAGCATGTGGTTCCACAATGGCTGATATTTTCTGCCACACCCATATATACACACACTATTCGAGCAGAGCCAAAGGGTTTGACAGGCTCCGTGTGCAGATTGCTAAGAATCATGTTTGCAGTTCTGTCACACTTTGAGAGACTGAGAGCAGAGATTGTAACACTCTCCACTTCCATACTAGTTTCTACTACAGGTCTACGTGTTTTTTCTCTGTATTATTGTTCCCCCCTATCCCTGTTGTTATTTGCCTTAGTCAGGAGGGTTTTCCCATGTCACCATCTCAGTTCAGCTCCTGCTTTGCAGGGTTCGCCCCCTGCTGGCTGTGCATGGTGGAGCTGATCGACAGTGTGGGAGAGTCGCAGGTCTATAAGGCATTGATCTCGTTGCTGCATTCGAGTCATTAGATCCAATAAGCGCCACTTACTGGAGTTCACGTTGTAATTACTGCTTTTAATAGCTGCTTTACCTGCTGGTTGTCTGTTAGCATGTTTCCCTACAAGGCAGAGTTTTGAAAATGCTGCCAAATGTCATGTTGCAAGCACGAGATCATTCTCACCTTTGCACAAGATGAATTACATGAACATTTTTAACAACCAGTTGTTTACTGGCTGTTGATAGGATTTTCTTTCCCTAATCCTTTCAGAGTCCTGTTCCCACTGTTTTCTCTCAGTTCCAGTTAGTCCAGTAAGTAGTACACAGAAATACAGAGTAACTGTCAGGCACTTACCCAAAGATTACACTGCTATGTGTGTTGTTGTTGTAGTTCTGAAGCAATTAGCTGATCAATAGATTAGTTGACTGACAAAACATTAAATGCAAAAATGCTCATTCTCAACTTCCAGATTCTCTAATGTGATGATGTGCTGCTTTTTCTTTTTTGCAATTTGTCTATATTTGGGTTTTGGTCTGGGAAATTGTGTTGGGCGTTTTCATACATTTTATAGACAAAGCAGTTAATCAAGGAAATAACAGTCAGATTAATAACCAAAAAAATGAGTTGCAGTTGTAGTGTTAGTGTTAATGTCACAGTGACACCTTTAAGTATTAACTCAGCAGTTACAGTTCAGGCCTCTGTGCTCCTCACTCACTCTGTGGAAATGCAGCACTCATCTCTTCCTTTGAATGAAAACACTTGTAAAATCTCTCATGACTGTTGTTGGGCTGCTGAAACAGAACGTGACAGCCTTTCTTGACAGGACAAAACTAATGATCCAGGTCTCACTCTTCGTAACTATACAACACCACTGCTATTCTCACCTCTTGTCCCTGTGGCCCATGTCTCTGCTAATTCCCCACTCTCCTGGGTGCCTCTGCCCCTCTGCTAGCCCCCCGCTGCCCCTGGCACTCAGTGCCATCCCCAACACCTGTTCTCATTAGTCCGTGCATGTCTGCCAGTCCTCCACTCAGGTCCAGCCCATCCCCAATCTGCCAGATTTTACCCCAGGCCTCTTCACCATGGTTGGTGCTTTTCATGACCTTTTAATCTGCTACTGTGGTGGTCTCTATGCACTGATTGGTTTACCCTCTCAGTGACTCCTCTGAGTCACCTGTACTTGCTCATTCTTCAAACAATTTCCTGTGTTTTTTCTCCTCTTCTTCATTACATCTCTTTTTC
Source organism: Trachinotus anak (assembly GCF_046630095.1). Classification (NCBI taxonomy): domain Eukaryota; kingdom Metazoa; phylum Chordata; class Actinopteri; order Carangiformes; family Carangidae; genus Trachinotus; species Trachinotus anak. The sequence continues at coordinate 20,596,013 of NW_027273855.1, read as the reverse complement.
ACTTTGTTCACTGCATCTGTGCTCCTTTTTTCTCTGCGCCGCTTCTCACCCGTTTATCTGCCCCCGAACAGAACAATGACAACGAGACGCCGCTGCACTGTGCTGCTCAGTATGGCCACTCACAGGTGGTGCGGCTGCTGCTGGAGGAGTTGACAGACCCCACCATGAGGAACAACAAGTTTGAGACTCCGCTGGACCTGGCAGCACTGTATGGCCGCTTAGAGGTAGTCAAGCTGCTGCTCAGTGCCCACCCCAACCTGCTCAGCTGTAACACCAAGAAACACACACCGCTGCACCTGGCCTCTCGGAACGGACACCTGTCTGTGGTGGAGGTGCTGCTGGACGCTGGCATGGACATCAACTATGAGGTGTGTTTTAGCCTGTGTGTGTATGTGTGTGTGTGTGTGTGTGTGTGAGCATGAAAGCTTCTGTTTGCAAGAGTTTCTTAATATACTGTCATGTTGGGTGACTTAATCTGCCCTTGCAGCACATCCTCTCACCACTTCCTATTAAATGAGGTTTAATGTAAAACTCTTAAGCTCCCAGTTTGCAAAGGAACTGCAGTCGTGTCACAGCAGAGCCAGCCTTGCTCCCCCTGGTGGGCCCTTTGGCGCTGACACTGTACCAAACTGTGCCATCCATCTGTCTGGAGAAACTTTTCTTTTACTTTGTCCTCCTTTCCTCTGAATCGAGGAAGGGACGTCTATCCAGTGTCCTTCAGGCCCTGCATCCTGCAGGTTTCTATTAGCATGGCCCTGTGAACTGGAAAATTATCTGCTTTGATTCCTCAACCACATAATTGTCAGGAGAGAAGTGGACTGGGTGGTGGACATAAATCCGGTAGTTGGCATATACTGTTTATCTCACTAAAAGGACAGTGCTGGAACAAGACTCCTGTAGGTTTAACTGAGTCTGACAAGAGTAGAAGCCTTAGCTTTTTTAGCTTTAGTTTTCAAGATAATCACGGTACACATTTGTATCCTCCCTCTGTCTTAACTCTCTGGTTTCTTCTTCTCCTCAGACGGAAAAAGGCAGTGCCCTCCACGAAGCAGCCTTGTTTGGAAAGGCAGACGTGGTACAGAAACTTCTCAGTGCAGGTCAGACCTCAGTGCTCTAAACCAGTGCAGCTTCTGTGAAGTAAATTCAAATAGCAAAAATCCACACATAACACTCACCTGTTGACTGCACCGACTGTTCCTGTCGTCATTCACCAGGTATCGACGTGAACATCTACGACCAGAAGGGCCTGACAGCGCTGGACACTGTCAAGGACATGCCCTCCCAAAAGAGCAAAGAGATAGTTGCTCTCATCCTAGGTAAAGGCTGAATGTGAAAGCAGAGAGCTGTTGTCTGAAGTGTCCTCTCGATTTCAAATTTGGCGGCTGCGATTTTTGTTTATTCATTTTTTTATTTCATTTGATAGGGATGATGCAGTTCAACACAGTTCCAATACAGAGCATGAAACTGATGCTGCACAGAGAGTTTGTTTACAGCTATTGCTAATTTTCAACTCTAATCCTCAGTTGGGCTTTTACATACACAGTATAATTAAAACATACAGCTTTCATTATAAAACCACAATAAACAACAAATCTGGAAATACAACGACAAAAGAAGTAATTGAGAGTTCTGTTAGCTAGAAATGGCTACAGCCCTCAGCTGTTAACCATTGTTGTAAAGCATTTTATATCTGTAATTAATTTGACTTAAGTTGGTAATGTGTTCCACGATTTCCTGTTTATCTGTTGTAGGTCACATGACTGGAAAACCCCCTGACATTGATCTTCCCCCTCCACCAATCCCTCCGCCTCAGGAGAGCCCCAGCCCACGGAAGAAGGGTAAGATTTAGCAGATGTGCAAACTTAGAAAGGTTGTGTGTTTTTACCGTAGTAGCAGCAGAACGCTGGGATGCAAAATGCAATCAAAGGTTATCTTTCATTTTTTTCCACCTAAGAACTTTGTCAGTCTGTTTATGCATTTGTGCACATTTTGACCTGTGTTATAGGTGATCTGGAGAAGGTGAGTGAGTTGATCTCGGGGCTGGCCCCGGGGCCTGAGGAGGAGAGCCCATACGAGGCTCTGTTTGAAGCCACCTCTTGCCACTCTCTGGACAGCCTCACCAGCGGCAAATCCTCTGACAGAGACTCTGGGCGCCCGGATAGTGAAGCTGGCAAGGTCAGTAGTAGTTTAACCAGCCTCACGCAAGCACACCCACACAGCAGGATGTTAAACTTGTCACAGGGTTTATGGGAGGTGAAATACTGAGCTCCCACTAGAGGGTGGTAGTGGTCCTTTTGCCACATGACTGGGCTACAAAAGCCCTCCAGCGTTACACTTCTTGTGCTCCAGAGTGGGTTTGCATTGCATTTCTTAACTTTGATCTTGCAGTGGAGTAATGATGCAATGAGTTACAGCCATATATTTACTTCATCTTACATTCCTTATCATTTACAGAAAGACCGCCTGGTCCACTCCTCACATCCTGGGCCTGGTCATGAGGAAGAGGTGAGCTCAGAGGTGAGGATCTAAGATCAGTGTGCTGCCATCTAACACAACAGATATGTAAAGTTTGTAGAAGTTCATGAATAATCATGAAAAGTACGGCTGCCTTTTAAAAGCTATTTTTTCAGAGAGATTGGACATGGTTTGTTAGTGCAATGAGACAAGAGCTGTTGGAAAATGATTATCTGCCACTGGGAGACCCCTTTCATGACTCTTCTCTTCATGGCCGCTGCTCAAATCAAACGACTTCCTAATAAATATTCATCTGAGCGTGGCAGGGGATGCAGGCAGCGGGGGCGTGAAAAAGAGGAGAAGTGAAGTGGAAAAGCAGTGAAGACAAAATCAGAGAATCTGTCTGGTCTGAACTGTGGCTGACCAACCATCAAGGATGCATTGCGGGAGTAACACTGAGTGTTTTCACACCAAAAAAATGCTTTCCAGTTTTTCCTCTTCCTCGCTGAAGGAGACATTTAGATCTTAAATATAACTGGCTTCGGTCAGTCGGCTGTGCATTACATTTTCTTTTTCACCCTCCTTGCCTCAGCTCTCCTTCTTTCTTTTTTCTGCAGGCCCTGTACACTAACAGCAGTATTGATGAGAGGGGCGAGCCGGTGGAGGAGGAGGAGGATCACACATATGAGTTGTTGCTTACCGCACAGACCAAAGTCCCACCGCCCAGCCAGGAGTCCCACTCCCACAAAGGTAATTGTGAGATTTTAGTAAAATCCCAAAGGAGGAAGAAGTAATCTATAAAGAAGTGTGTCTTTCCAGTATTTCTTTATGTGAGATTGTAATGTTTTGCAGAGATAGGGTCACTTTCCAAAATACTTCTTAAAACTCCACAGACGCCATCTGAGCACAAGAAAACCTGAAAACACAAATCAGCAGGAGAGTCTACACACACGGTGTACATGAGCAGACCCTCCTCATCTGTGGCTGGTGAATGGCACCGCGTGTAATTGGATCAAATGGGATTAAATTAGGAGGCCATTTCGATCCCGAGCTGTTGATAGAGATGTTTTAAAACCATCCCCTCGGGCCTTCCAGTTTAGTCAGCCTCACTAGCACCAGTAGAAAACGTCAGTGTGCTGAACGGTTGGAGTTTAATCGCCGATGTCATCATCATGCCTCCACCATTTTGATAAATGATGGCGTTGGAGAAAAACGAATGGTTTTCTGTCCGTTTTAAAACTGCTTCATCATGCCGGCGTATGCAGTGCTGTTTAAACAGCAGCAAGATTAATCCGAAGTCCATCTGACTTGGAGCCCGATAATGTCACTATGCATAATACATGATTTTATTATATATCACTTTCCCATTTTCTCAGCTTCATGTCTCTCCTGACAGTCAGAACCATCTGTAACTCTGAGGTTATGTTGAGAAAGTGTTTCATCTGTCCTAATTCTTATGTCTTCTCTACATCTCTTTAGATGAGAATACCACTATACAGTCTTCCAACAGTGTCCTACCTCAGGTATCTATTATTTTCCTTACATCATTACACCTACATCAAACAATATGGATTGAGTTTTGACAGCCAGAGAGCAGTTTCCCAGCTAAAACTTGAACTGCATATCCGGAGCATGACCGTGTGACCATAGCAAGTTATATAATAAGCATGATTGTCTCCTCACAGTCAGAGATTGAGTCATATGTCAGCAGAAGGCAGAAGCCGTCTTAAACTGGCCTTCATACCCAGGTGTATTTGTAAACCGGCCCCCTCTATTTATTGGCCTATCATATCTTATTTTATTGCCTTTTCATATTTATCGTACAGTTAGCGGCTTTTATTACCACAGCCACCCACCCACAACCCCACCTGCTGCCCACAATATCTGCTCACATCTTTTATTTCAAGCTGCTATTGGATTAGCTGTGCTCCTCAGCTGCCTAATCATAATAAATGAGCAGCATGGTGTCCTCTGTGCTCTAATCTGCACCCTTCTGAGCAGAGACACAAAATGTCTGATGAAGGCAAACCTGCCACCGCCACTGTAACGCAGGAAATCAGTGGGATAGCATCTTCGTTTCATGTTAGGCTGGCTGGATAATTAGCCTGGGTTATTAATTGGCTAACTGGGTGGATGTTAATGCGATTGTCTGCCAACACAGAAAATGTTTGGGTGTGTGTGTGTTTTGATTGGCAGGCGTGAGTAAACTCTTTTCTCCTCTTTTCCCTCCCACTCCAGCGTAAACCCACTGCCCTGAATGACCTCAGAGCCCCGAGCAACACGAAAGACACCCTGCACCCTCCTGGGCGGGCGGGCCGACGGGCATCGGGAGGTGAGTGTGACCACTGTCCTCAGATTTTAGCAACCTAATAAGGAACAACAGCAGCTGCTGGCAGCGCTGCGTGGGTAGGGAAAGACCAGCCGGACACATCAGACTTGAAAATCACAGGCTAAGCATGTCAGTGAAATGGGAGAAATGCATCTGCGTTTGCAGGATGAGATGGGCTGACTTGGATTAGCGCTGCCAGGGGATGCATGATTGGCATTCTCAAGCAGCAGAGCGGATTTGGCTTGTCGGGAGCAGGCTGATTGACATTCTCTGGCAAGTGGGCAAGACTCATTTCATTGCCAATATGAAACAGAGCTCTTGATCAGATTGTGACTCTCCTATCTTATATCCACATCCCTGCTCGCAAAGCTGGATATGCCACGTCATCCAGTCAAGCATGCAGCGGAGGTGAGGAGCACAGACACACATACAGATATCTTTATTGAATGGTTATTTTTGGAGCATGTGTGAGCAGCATGGTAGGCCAACTGATTTAATGGTGCTGTTTACAGGAGGAAATGGCTTTTTTTTCCCCATAGGCTGGGGCTGCTTGTTTAATCCTTTTCTTACTGTGCCTGTGGGAAAGAGAATTTACAGATGGACTGCAGCACCGTGAAGTCCAATTTAACAAATCTATCAAACGTGAGCTTGTTTGACTTTTAGCAGTTTGAGCCCAGTTTTTGAGCCTGTGTTTTTTTTTTTTTTTTTTAATATCTGATGAGGATGAAAACTAGGATGACACATTTTGAGCTTTTATTTTTGTGCTTTTAGTCTTGCTGTCATGCTGATACACAGCCCTTTTTGATAGTTTAAATGTTAACTAGTGGCCTGTGGATAAGTCGTCTCATCTTAGTTTATAAGAAAACACACCCTGGCATCTTGATATAACCAGTGGATTTGTACAAATGACCTTTAGATTATTAACCCCACTTAGTTTAAACATTAAATTTGGTGTTCAGTGTTTGACAAACGCAGCAGTCACAGTGTTTGTGGAGCATTTGTTGCCATGGGACTCAAGAATAAGTGATTTAGTTTGACAGTTCAGCCTGATGTTGTGAGGAGTGAGGCAAATGCGAAACACTTCTTGAAGCACAGAGGGGCCTTTATTTCCTTTTTCCTTGCAGATTGTCCTCAGTCACTCTCAAGCTACAGTATATTCTCCTCTTCCCTCTCTAAAGCCACAAAAACCACACGTTCCCTTTATTTGTGAACACATCTTCCTTTTTCTTCATTTCTGTTTTTGCACATCAGCAAGTTAAATTGATGGTTCCTCCTTTTGTGTTTTATATTAACAGCTGGCTGAGCCTGAATGTGAGGTTCTTTTCATGTGGATGTGGTTCTCATAGCGACTGAGACGAACTTAGGTCTGATTTCTTCCCTCTGTGTGGACCTCATCACGCTCTGTGGCAGGTGGAGGATGTATGAATGGTCAGCAACATCAGGGCCACAAACACACTGCTGCTGTCAGCGGGAATTTAGTGTTTCCCAACAGATTTCCACCTCTGTTTAGAGTTTTATACGATTTCCAGGGGATATTTCTCTGGACTAGTAACATCCTAGGATTCTCCACAGGCAGTAATAAACATGGACAAACTTAGCTCACAGTTATGTTTGTCCTTATTTCACACTTCCTGCCTGTTCACCACTTAACCGGGGTTGGGTTTCATTCTCATTCATTCTTTTCTTCTTACTGAATGCGAGTGGATTCTCTCTCGTGCCAGAAAGCCCTCTGTAGTCCAACCAAAACTTTGAATGGTTGTTTCACAGAAGTTGTTTGTATCGCTGTTATGAACCGCAGTGGACCGGAGCAACTGCAACAGATGGAGGTAGAGGCGATAAAGACACCTGTTTGGCAACAAGAATACCAATAACAGTCATTGTATTTATGAGCAGTGAGCAAAAAATAAACTCAGCTGCTCAGAACTACACACGGTTTGCATATCAGATACAGTTTAAGCATTGAAGTTTCACCTCTACACAATTTTCCATAATATTGCGTCATTTTATGTGTATGTATGACAACGTACTGGCTGTCAGGACAGGGGCTATTCTTCTGTATTGACTGGTGCTGTCAATAGAGGTATTTGCTTCCCTGCTTTTCTGTAAACGTGCACGTAAGAACAAGGTGGCTTTTAGTTCCTCATTGACTTTCTGCAGTATCTGACCCAGAATTAAACCTGTCTTTGAATCTACAAAAAAAAAAAAAAAGGTGCATTTTTCCACAGGCCGAGCATGAATATTGACTTTGGACTATGCGGATGGATGGTGGAGTGACAGCCAGCACCGGCACTGCAGTGTCTGCAAAAACAAACATGACATCATTAGTAAGATATGGAGCTCACAGTGCCAAATGAAATATACTTCCCACCTCAGTGGTGACCTCACCCTTTGTGTCTGTGTGCATTGAAATGTATGCGCGGGGGGGGGGGGGGGGCAGTGGTCTTTGGGAGGGTTAACACCATGTGAGATTGTTGGAACCGCACTGATGTGCTCATAGGGCGTTCACACTTCCCTGGCTGCCAACGAGAGGGTGGGTGTTTGGCTGTGGTCCCTGACATGTGTGCACAGTACACTCACTCACCCCTCATAACACACACAGACGCTCACACACTTTTTCTGAAAGTCTTCAGCAACTTGTGAAGAGGGAGTTGAGGGCGTTGTTTGGCCCCGCTCCCTCGCTGCAAATGGCCCCTGAACCAGTAATGAGGCAGCTTGGTGAATTCAGAGGGAGTTAGCATGTCAAACAGTTAAGTGGTGAGATAACCCCCCCCACCTCCCCCCCTTGCTCCCCTCACGGACTGTAGCTATAACCCCTCCACAGCGTGCTCTTTTGATGTTTTGACTCTTTGAACAGCAGGTTGAGCGATAGCACGGCGGAGCCAGCCACATGTTTAGCGTGAGGTGGTTTTGTGAAGGACAAACAAAATGTCGCAACAGGTCACTACTTTTCCTGTGGTGTGACTGCCCCAGATTCCCTGTCACCAAACACCCTGACCTTGTCACCCTGGCAGAGACGATGGTACACACACACACACACACACACACACACACACACACACACACACACACACACACACTCCTTCACCATGTGTCACAGGGCTAATTGTCAGGAGTCTGGCTGCTGGAGGATACAGCGATTCAAATTTCCATTCCTGAGCCACCATTTGGGTCTAGAATTAGACGCCAGAAAACACAGAGGGCTGCTGGTCACACGGCAGACAACAACACACATCACTGCAGTGCGAAGGAAGATGAGTGCAGGCTAGTGTTGTTTTTTTTTTTTGTTTGGTTTTTTTTTTCTGACGACGACAGGCACCGTCAAGCCGTGGCTGATTTGATTGTGGGAAAGAGGCTTAGGTGGCAGTAATTCCTCAGAGAGAGGGAGGAGGAAAATCTAATTGTTTTTAATTGCACTTGCCGTTCAGTCTCATTAAGGAGTTGTTTTCGTTGGAGGAGGCTGCCAATGTAAGTTTCACTCGTCTTTGTGATATTTCCAAGTTCTTTCTGTCATGTATTCTGGTGTGTTTGTTGTAGCCTGTGTTAGGTGCTTGTAACTGACGTGTGTGTTTTTGCATGAAAGTTTAATCAGTCCCTTGGGAGAATTCTTAGTGTTGTAGTCACAGAGATGACAAACCTCAACTCCCTGTTATAAAATACAGGCAGTCGGGCTCCAGCAGATAGTCGTCAGACGGCTGCAAGCTGGGTTTGGAATTCTGTTATTTCTCCAGCCAACATACGCCTTCTCTTTGCTCCATCTCCTCTCTCTCTCACTCTTTTTCTCTCCGTCACTCCTTATAGGAAACAATTACAGATCTGTTGCAGGGCTTGTGTGGGCGGTTTCTTATTAGCCCTGCACTAAGGATCTTCCCCTCAGTTAGAAGTCCACTTTCCAGCCTTAACAAACTGCCCTCTTTCTTCACTGACTTTGTTCATTTCTTTTTGCTTTCTCTAGATAACTCCCAGCTCAGCCAGGATCAGGGAGCAGGTGTCCCCGAGCAGTTCACTGGCCTCCTGCACGGATCCTCTCCCGTCTTCGACTGCCGTGAGGAGCCCTTCAGGCTTCCAGGTGTTCCGCCACCCAACCAGAGCCAGTCAGAGTCAAAAAAACCTGCCAAAGTAAAAGAGGAAGTATCAGCAGCTGCACCACCGCCTAGCCGTCCCAGTATGGCTGCCATCCTGACAGACTGTGACCCAAAGGCAATTTATGCGACTGTGAACAAGGAGCACAGGGACTCCGGGGCTGGGGCAGTGCCTGGCGTTAGGATGCGCCCTCCAGGGGACCTGAAACTGGCACGCAGCCTCTCCAAGTCTGACTCAGACTTGCTCGTATCGCCTCCTAGTGAGGAGGAGGGAGGACTGGGAAACCGCAGCGAGTCTGTTTCTAACTGTAGCACTGGAAAGAAGAGGCTTGAGAAATCTCCCTCTTTCACCTCAGAATGGGACGAGGTAAGTGTGTGGTCTCACTCTCTCTGGGACATAAAGCACTTTGTTTGTGCGTGTACCTAGTCTTTCACTAAAACCATTTCTTTATTAATTTAGCTACAAGATGTTTCATCCAAATAGCGGGAAAAAAAGGGGATAAAACTTTTGTTACAAACTAAAAAAAACTTGACACTAGGTAGGATCCAAATATACAAAAAAAATGAACCTGAGACACAATCACAAAACATAATGTGAAAATATGTTGAAAGTGTATTTAGTGAGTGTTGTTTCTAAAAGCCATAGGAAGCAAACCATTAATATTCTTTGGAACACACGCACTACAGACCCCTGCAACAATAACACACTAATACACGGACACAGACTGTACCCGAGTACAAATGTTAAATCTCTTATTTTAATAATAGATTAACAGCATGAATCCAAATAGTATATTGTGTAAAATTTCTCCCGTGCGCTTTTTATTTTCTCTAAGCTTCTCCTGTTAGGCCTGAGTCAGCTTGTGTTTATGCTGCAGCGGCGTGAAATTTGTCCACAGCTCCAGCAGCGATGAAAGAAAATGTCAGTGTCACCTGTAAACAGCTCTGTTGACTGTAGTGAGCTTCAGCAACGACTCTGCTCTCGTTCTGTCAACACAAAGCTCACCTGTTGTCCTGAGGGGGACGCCGGGCAATTTGAGCTCTAATTTGTCTTGAACACAGACCCTCAGCAAACATGACGACTGTGTTAGAAGATGTTGTGTTTGCACATGTTGACGAAAGCATTGAGGCTGCTACAGTTCATTAGTTAGGAAATTTATCTGTGTTTCAAAGCCTTCTTTTATAATTCTGTATCGAAAATTTTACTTGGCCTTAAATTGGTGTATTTTTATTTATTCAATCCTGCCTTGTGTTTGTGATCACTGTGGAAATTCATAACTAAATATATATCCCCCACCCCCCTCCATTCAGCACTTTAATGCTTTGTCTGGGACGTAGATAAAGAGCTGAGTAGAGCCGCAGTGAGAGGAGATTAGAGAAGACAAGACGATGGGGATAAAACAGCCGAGAAGCCGAGAGTGTGAGACAAGAGACGGAGATTTGGAAATTGAGATTCAGAGAGAACATACAAGCTGCAGATCTGTCTCACTTCAGCTCCTGCCTCCCTACTCCACTTCCAAAGGCTTCAGCCTCCAACCGGAGTCTCTGCAGGGATGGGCAACGCATCATGCGAACACAACACACAATTCACACCACCTAACAAATATACGATCGTTTCAAGGTGAAAAAAAGTTTGTCTGAAATGATCCCCCTTTCTAGTTTGTTAGATTGTGCTGCTAGAGCCACTTTTTAAACACAATATTAACCTGAATAGACCGTGAATGGACTGTATGTAACAATGAGTGAGCAGGGCTATGTACATTACAAGCCTGAGCAATTAACATAGTTTCCACTTCAGGCTCTTTCACCATTTCCCTACAACAATCCTCTTACTGTTGGCTAGATTAATGATATCCTCTAAGCTTCTCAATTAAGTTTTGACGTAAGCTACAGAGTCTACAGAGTGTATCCACTAGTTGCTCAGTAATTTTCCCCTGTATTGTTTGTATTCCGCTCTATTTCTGTTGTAGATAGCATACATCTTTTTTTCTTTTTTCTTTTTTCACAACTCTCCTACACTGCTGCACTCCACTCCCGGTGCAGTGTAGTCCATGAGAGATAACCTGCAGGCTGTGGCTGTGAGAGAAAACCAGGGGCTCAGATAGCCCTAATGCTTCTCCCTCCACAGTGAGGAGATCGTATTGCCGCCTGGTGTTCCTTTACATGACCCTGTCACTACAGCCTCAGTGACCAGAGTTAATAGGGACTCTGAGGTCAGTATCTTTGCTGCCGTGGATCGTTGTTTGTTATCAGGTGGTCGGAGAGCTGTCCAATTTTCCTCGATCACCTCGCTCACCTTCCCAGTATTAAGAGGTGAGCAGATGAGGGCTGAATTTTAGATGTGATTCTGTGTAGGATGGAATACAAAATATCTCTATAAAGCTGTGATATGTTGTTGACTCGCATCACATCATTATTAGACTTTAATGTGACAGATTTTTTGTGTGTTGTGTTTGGGACAACACAACACACAACTAAACCTGAATATGTGTTATTATTGCAGTGTTTTTCACTGCCATATACTATTTATGGCCTCCTCAGCAGACATTGTCACGTGATTGCTTCTTTAATTGGCTCATTTACTCATCCCTATTGTGAGCCTGTGACGTGTATGTGCTACCATAAACTGAGCCAGATGTTGATGTTGCTGCAGTTGTGTGCTCAGTGATAGAGGTTGTTACCAGTCATACTCCAGCCTACAGCAAGGAGGCTGCAGTTGAAGGGAAGGTCTTAGACTAGCTTTTGTAAGAGGCCCTGCACACCCTCCCCTCTCCATCCGAGTGTTGACAGGACTTTTTCCAGACAGAACAAACATCAGGTCAATTTGTTGTCATGCATAAATGCACCGCAAAGTTCAAAACACTCTTCCAGCCTGGAGGCCAAGCGCAACACCTTGGCAGCATGACTCATTCATTCCTGTGTATAGTCAGTGCAGCCTTGTCTTTGAGATTTTATATCTGTGTGAATCATGAGGAAGATTGTTTGTCCTGCAAACTTCAACGACATAACTTTAGTTTATAGTTTTGTCCAAGTCTGCCAAGGACACATTACCTAGTAGTATCTGAGTAAAGTTCATATCAGATGCTGACCTTCCATAATTCTCTGTATGCAGTCAGTGAATGTCATGGTAAACAATCTAGCTCCATTATATTGTGCAGTACAAAAGCAAACCAGGCTTTGACCCATCTGCTCGATTGGCTTGTAAGAATTTGTCAAACCTACTAAACCAATCTTAATGACATGTCTGCATACAGTAGTGATGTACTTTTATTAAGTATTATGCACAGGTATATATATGTTTTTAAATTGTTGATTGATAAATTGATCTTCAATTTAGTGATTAATTGTTTAGACAAGTCTCACAAATTTATACCCTGAGCAATTCTGGATTTTTGAGGCTGATATTTTGAGTTTAACATCATAATCTTAAAAAAACTCAATTTTTGATACTATTTGTTGTCGCCATTTTTCTGCAATAACCATTCAATCTATTTACATTCTGTAATTGGCTTTCTGTATAGTAGTTTTCTTTGTGTCACCGTGGTCTCCCATTAGCAGCCAGTAGTAATTTTTTCGCATACACACATAACTTCAAACAAACTGTTGATAGGGATCCCATAGATTCGTTTTTGAAAGAGCTGAGACCAAAATACAAAGTAAACAGAACATTTACAGTTAAAAATGTCAGTGTCAGTGCTCTCTGGTGGACAAACTATGGAACACTGTCTTTGTTTCTAAATTACCTCAAACCTAGTTTGTCTATTCTATACTTCAGTTTCTTGTTACTTATTGACAGATATATATGCACAACACCATCCACTATAAGCTGGTGTTGGCTTGATTGATTTCAGCTCTACCACAAGTAGTGACAGATTCCAGTCACCAGTGTGGTCTTACTTAAATATTATTCATTACTAACATCCAAAGGTATTCACAAGGCATCATCCTCCCTCTGCAGAACATTGTGGGTTAATAAAGTCAAAACAAGGGAACATCTTGTGCGCTTGAATCTTTTAATTCCCCTTTCAAACTTTGTAGTCGCAGACAGGGCTGTGTACAGTCTAATTATCCAGTTTAACGAACACCTCACCTCCTCAGACAGCACCTGAGGGCTGCGGCCTCTGAGAGCGTGACAGGATTAAGGCAGCCATGACATTACTTGGTTATTGGAGACTGCTGCTCTTCCCTGTTGCCCGAAGCAACCAGTAATAATCCTGGAGCTCTTCTGTTGTCCTCTCCCCGGTGTTTCTGCGAAGATGAGCTGAATAGGCCGAGCATGAGAATTGATCTGGTTTGTGAAAGAAAAAGGCTGCAGAGGAGGAGACACAACAGAAGGCATCAGTGTCCTCTCGCACAGGCGCGCCCCGGAGAACCAGTTATTGGCTTGGAACTGAAGAGGAGATCATATCAGGGGAAAAGGAGACGCTTCAGTCAGTGGCGTCATTTACTGTATGCACCACACTGGTGTATGTTACTGGTCAGCTTTAAGTTCATCAGAATGCCCGAAGGCGTCTTCGAAATCTTAAAGTAGGCTGCTGGCAAAGAGCACCACAGTCCAACTTTAATTATTCATTCATCCCGTGGAAGTGAATTCTATTTACTCTCCACTCTGCTGGCCACAAAATGATATTGTTTTGTGATTATAATAACAATGCAGCTGACCTTGAAAATGCTACTACAGCATAAAAAGTGAAACACAACTTCTGCTTCTGACGGATCTCAGTTCGGTGCAGGTTGTTGTCCTGCTCCCTGTCACACTGTCTGTACATTGTAATTGTGTGTGAAGCAGCCTGTCAGCTACACCAATAGGTCTCACATTCCAGTAAGGCAGCTTGAATGAGCTTGATATGTATCAGCCCTGAGCTGCAGTATCCAAAATTCAAAACACTGCTGCCTCGAAAAGGATGTTACGAAGAAGCAGGTTGCAGCAGTTAACTCCATCTTTTCTAATGGCAACGGTTGCGTGATTTCCCAAATGAGATTTGACGTTTTTGACAAGGCAATTTCTTTTGTCCAATTTAGGAGCTGTGTTTAATGTTAATGAACCCGGATGCCTACTTCCTCTCACTTGAATAGTGATTCAGATGCCTGGGAGCTTTGTGCTGAAACCAGAAGGCACAAGCCCCCGAATCTTTCTCTCTGTCCTTTCAGGGAAGAAACCTGCATTTGCTTGGAATGGAAATATTCGCAGTGCCGTTGTAAAGTGCATAGCAAATGAGAGGAGTGTGTGGGGAAAGCAGTTAAAGTTTGATTGGGTGTAACCCAGCCTGCACTCTCTTTAATGATGTTGGGAGTGTCCTCTGAAAGTTGAAAACTCCCTGCTCTCCTCGCTCTCTCCGACTTCTCCTCGGCCCGTATGGCTCCATCCACAGTTGTTTGTCTGTGTGGCAGCCATCTTTTTCCGGTCACAACCGACTGCTCTGGACCACTCTACTGAGCTGTGTGACAGCATTTGGCTGAGGGGTCCCAGGACGTTACCAACCACACACACACACACACACACACACACACACACCCCTTTAAGAAACATCTTTTTCTTCTTTTAATCTGGTTTGCTAAATATTCCAGTTCTCACACCCTCCTCCCTTTTCTTCCTAGATGTGTCTTCCTCCACCCCCCTCCCCTCTTTTCTTCGCATGAGCCATACACACCCTCAGATACACTGCCTCTGGTTTCAAGACAAGGAAATTTGACTTGCATGAGGTCTTGGCCTATGCATCTCTCCATTTAAGGAGCTCTGAGTGTGTGTGCATGTGTGTTTTGTGCGGGTGTGTGCTGGTGTGTAAAGCGCATGCTAATGCGGGTTGGTCTTGGTCCTTGGGATCAGACCGAAGATGACAATCCAGGGGGCACATTGTGTGGGCCAGCAAACTGAGCTTCACAGATGGGAGGAGAGAAAGGGAGGCAGAGGGCTGTAGACAGAGACAGAGGGAGAGGGCCGACATCCACAGCCCCACTTCACTTTTTACTTCATTTTCGATTTGCACTCCACGGATCCAGTGGCCACTATGAAACCAGCTTTTGTGAGTATTGATTCCCTTACAGGCAGTACCTCCACTGGAGGCTCATTAATCTTGTCTACCTGCCATGAATGAACTGAATGAGAAAATAATTGATGCTTTCTAGCGTTTTTGTGTGTGTATTATATTTCTCATAAAGCCTGTTGGATTGTTATCTGCGGATTGAAGCTCATTGCTTTATTTGCTGAATACAGCACTATAGAAATGAGGGGGAAAAGTCTGAGTCTCTCCCTGATGTTGTCTTTCTACTTCTGAGTGCGTTCTTTAAAAAGTTAATCCTCTGTGGCATTTTCTGCCACAATTCATGTAGCATTTCTTTGTTCCTTTTTCGCCTTCTTGTGTTGCCATGTTCAGAAACTCATTGTGGATTTGGGGTAGCTTTTACAGAGAAGGCTCACGTAGTATTTGACCTGCTGAGATCAAACTAAACTGTGGGTGTGTGTCACGGCCTGGTGCAGCCAGCAGGGGAAATCTATTCTCTAATCCCCACCAGGGGGAGAACACAGGACAGCCACAGGGGGCTGAGACATGCAGCCACTACTGAAGACTTCCCCGGTTTAGTCACTGGAGAAGAGATGCCCTTTCTATTCTGAGTTGTGCAAAGCATTTCAACTGATTTCACCTCGTTGGAAGATACATATTTCTGCATCCTTTAGGGATGAGCTGACAAAGTTCTGGAGTTGTTTGGAAGAGACGTTGTCCCTAAAAGCACAGCATGACATTGGGCTATTTCAGGAGGATGTTGATGGGACTGCTGACAGTGCTTTGTCCCATCCTGCCACTGAGGTGTTGGCACCCCCTTTAGATGGTGGTGTGTTTGTGTTCCCCTTGATGCCATTCACTAGTCCACAGTTTTAATTCCAACCCTTGTTTTGGTGCCAGCTTGCCAATTTGAAGCGGGTGGTCTGGGCACACTCTCTCTGCAGCAGCCTTTTGTTTCACCCTGCACAGGCTCTGCCAGGCGTGCTTTAGCTCTCCCACTACCCTCCTTTCTGAGCCTCAGTTGTGTATTGTTCAAGATTCTCAAGGCTGTTAATGAAAAAAAATACTCTATGCTTTCAAATGCCAGTAAAACAGCAGTGGGGTAATTCTCCTCCGTGGTCCTGGTGCAGCAGGCCTGCTGTGAGACGCATGATAAATTGGTTCCTGTGTCTTTAATCTCACCCTGACCATCTCTCATCACTGCTAGCTCTTCAGCTGTTGACCTCCACCCTGCTGCTGACTTCTGACCCTCTTCATTGTATTTCCTTGTTCATAGTGAGCCCCTCTCACAATGGATGCTTCTCCATTTCAGGTCTCTGTATTGATTCGATCCTGCAGCACAAAAAAAACATTCCTCCCTCTCTCCTCCATTATTTCTCATGGCACCGAGCTTCTTAGTCCTCGACCATGAAATTCAGAGGCTTTTTCTTGTTGTGGATGTGTTTTACCTTGAGGAAATCACTGGGCCATGTCTCCTGATAAGGATATATTTACCCAGCTCCAACACAATATCACACCTGCCTTTCGCGCTAGCTGCTGCTGAATCTCACTGGACCTAGTTTTCTTTTTTCCGTTCTACTGGACAAGTGAAGCCAACACACAATACAGAGTGCAGCTCTGTGTTTATTGTTATTGCATCCGTGCATATATTTGCATGATGGAGCTCGGTACATGGACCATACCTGCAGTGTGAGCATGTTTAAAATGCAACCAAGTCATTTCTTTCTTCTTCTACGCTGCAGCTCCAGTCATTCAGAAAGGCACCCTGAAGTTTTTGCTGATACAGCAAATTGGGGGACAGATAAAGTACAACCTCTGCTTCAATATTTAAGAGTATGTTGGCATGTCTTATCCTCTGAGAGCCAAAGAAGAGCGAGATCACAGCTCCTTGTTGGTCCCCTTCTGCTCATTGACAGGGGTGTTATCCTCCCTCCAGTACAGACCTCGCTCACTTTATGAGACGAGCCCTGCCCTCGTTACCACAGGAGTTACAACAGCTCTGTGAGTGAGTGTGATTTCACATATTGGACCCCTGATTATTGCCAATGTTCGTCGGCAGCTTTGTAAATGGCTTTGTCCTGCTGAAACCTAGTAATTTATGCTATAATGAGTGCAACGCAGTTTATTATTTATTACAAAAGACATAGCCATGCCTTGCTGGACACACTCACAATAGCCAATGAACACAAAGGAGATTTTTATCTTTCACATCTCTGTTAAAGAAATTTCAGCTCCCCTGTTGCAGTCACTTCAGAGAGATGTCTTTTTATTTGTGCTATTCATCTTGTTTAGGCTGTTAGCACTCTTAAAAGAAAAGACATTACAGAGAAGAAAGAAATGCGCTTACTTGCTCTTTTGCCAAGAGTCAGATGAGATGATCAATGCCACTCTCATACAGTGTATGGTAAATATGAAGCCACAGCCAACAGCTAATTAGCTTAGCGTAGCATAAAGACGGGAAACGGGCAAACAGCTAGACTGGATTTGTCCAAAGCTCACTGATTAACACATTTGATCTCATGTTTTTAATTTGTAGAAAAACGGAAGTGTGGAGATGACAGGGTACTTTTACAGAGGGTTATGTTACCAGACTGTTTCTTGGCCAGTAGCAGTGACTTTCTGGAGTCAACAGTGGTTTCCTTGCAGCCAAGGCACATAACCCCCAGTTAAATTCATGTGTGGTTTTTATACCTCTGTTTTTCTACAGATAAACCAAACGACGTGTAATACCCCCCCCCCTATCTCCAGTCTTTGTGCTAAGATAATCAGCTTCTGGCTGTAGCCTTATTTTTAACGGTTGTGTTGTCAATCTTCTCAACTGTCTTTAAAAAGAAAATTAAAACACGTAGTGCCATAATATTGAATTATTCCTTCAGGGTGAAAAGTCCTACGCCTGCGCAACGAACATTAGCAAACTATTTTTGCTGAATCATCTGGGTCTTTGCTCAGGTAGGGGAAATGCTGCCAGTTCGCCATCAACATTCCTGTTTAATGACTGATGTAGTGAACATTTGGCGCTGATAGATGGAGGTTATTTGTCAAGTCTGTGTGACTAATCTACCATCTGGTTAATATGCAGGATTCTAATCAACAGTATGGAGATGTAACACAGTGCAGATGGACAATGTGATCCTCCTTCTGCCCTTCGTCTCACAACTCTCCCTTCCTCCCTTTCTTTGACAGAAATGAGGTGTTTTTAGGGCTGAGGCTTCATGTTGAATGTGAAAATAACAGAGACACGAGTATAAAAAAAATAATGTGTTGTACTGTTCACTGCAGCTCAGAGTGTGATCTTCAGGTTCCCTGCATGTCTCAGTTTCATTTTTGTCTAATTCTGTGACACTTTAATCATTAAAAACACATTGTCTCTGCACTAGACCCCTGCAGTTCTCCATTTGAAGTAGTGTTCCAGTTACATTTCGTTGAATGTTGTCGGTATCAACTGTGTAGAGGATCTGTGTATAAAACAAAGCCCTGCCAGAGGATAGCTGGCACAGTGTCGGTACAGTAGTTGAACAGAAGGAAGGCAAAACAAAACCCTGGATTCTCTCTCAGCAGACACAGACGACCTCTCCCTCCGCAAAACAACGAAGATCTAATTCCTTTGACAGAGTAAGACGTCTATCTTCATAAAAAAATATCTCCTGGTCCTTCTGGGGGTTTGGTTCTGTCCTCTTCTGGGGCATTCTTTGTAGAGGTAGACGGGATTCTTTCAAGGCTCAGTGAACCTCTTTGGAATGACATAATCTCAGTGATTATTCATTTCTTCTTCTATGCAAGTCTAGAAGCTTTAAAGTACTAATAACTATGCAGTCTGACGGCAGCACATTTAAATAGATGCATCATTCTTCAGAGTGAGATTCCTCTCTCTCTGCTCCTCTGACGGACATTTGTGTTCTAATTACAAACCATTTCACTACTAAACATCCACGTACGGATTGATGATGGGAACCTAACGAATGTAGACTTAGGTCTCCTGATTATATAATCATGCTAATGGGGACTGATAACCTGTCTGGGGGCTTTTAGAGCAGCAGACAGGATTTGGACTCAGTAGCCAGTGGCAAGCCCTTCGCTTTCAGATAAAACATTTCCAAAAAAAGGCACCGAACAGACAAGCTATTCACTCCACTTTATAAAACATGCCCTTATTCACAAAAAGAGTTGGAGTGACAGCACCTGACAGGTGTGACAGCAGCCCTGTCAGTTTCCACCTTTTCATTTTCTGCACTCCCAAAGTCTATGCATGCTCAAGCCTGGACTGGTTGAAAGGCGGGAGCCATGTTTCTGTGCTGTGACAGGTGCAATATCGACTCAATGACCCACTGCTGCTTCAGTGCCCTTATGAATGCGTTATTCTGATTGGGTATGTCCGCATGTGTGCATGTGTATGATGCGTCGATATCAGTGACTGCGCCTGGAGACAACACCCTAGCAATGTTCACATCCATTCTGGAGCGATGCATGAAATTATTGTAAGATAACGTGGGACCTGGGGGCATCTTTTCATATCTTGTCTTGGTTATCGCTCTGCCTTTCTCAGTGTCTGTGTGTTTCACTCTGTGTGCTATGAGCCTCAGTTGCCTTGAAACAATAAGCTAATTGTTACAAGTGTTATTGGAGCAGACATCATGACACAGATAGTTTAACCTGACATGATTTCTGTTTCTTTTTATTTTCGACTGTCACACTTCCTCTCTCAGCTCCCTCTGATTGCCCTGACAAAACTTGTGCTTTGTGATCATTTATGCCAGATTGTGAGACTGGGATGTCTGAGTAAATCAGTATTGTTTTGGCTGCAGGCAGCAGATGAGATGCTGCCGCCTGCAGCCCTGTGCCAGTAACTCGTCCAATATGAGACAATGGAAATGACTGCAATGCTATGGCCATAAATGAGATATAAAGGCAATCAACCATGGTGCAGCTGCTTAAGATGCCCTTCAACATTTTTATTTATGTCCCTTCATAAAACCACTCTGACTGGCTTTTCTTCTGCTGAAGGTACCCTCAACTGTCATTTGCCTTTGCAGAGTGTAGCATTTAATGGTTTATTGTTTGAGGCATGGGGGGGATTTGCTGGTGAGAGGTGGAGGGTAAACTGCGACGGCATCTCCAGGTTCTCATCTCTCTCTCTTCTGTTCCCGTCCTCAGATCGAGAAGATCATGACCCTGATTGGTGCCGGCATCGATTTCTCCAGGGATCAGCAATATGCTACACCAGGTAGAGTATAATCATTATTGCCTTTTCATGCAGTTGAATGTTAATTAGAATTCAACACCTGGAAATTGAGTGTTAATAATCATTATTGAGAATTAATAATCATTATCATGAAAGCTTGAGGTTTGAGGGGGAAACATTTAACTGCTGTTGCATTATCAATCTCTGGGGAATCTTACTGTGAGCCCACCAGGCCTGAACATAAAAAAACCCAAATTGGCTGAACGGTTTCCTCAAAACCTTTAAACAGCCTTTTTTAAGTACATGATAAATGTGGGTTTATTGTCACAGGAACTGCTTTGACAATGGCTGCCTTACTCGTCCTGTTATGGAGCCATAGCTCATGCTTTCATACCAAACCTGCTCAGGTTTTCTTTGTAATCGTCCTCCAAGTTCTTTTATCCATATCAGTGCCCACAAGGGAAATCACACAGGTGCCACTAAAGGATGCATCTGGAAACAAATTGCATTTCAGTTAACAACAGAGAATTGAGGTCAAACGTATAATGCAGGCGGACAGTTGGTCTGTTTTAATAGAGTAGATGAGGAGAGCAGTTGGTATCAACAGCTGCAGAGAAAGGTACACTACCAGTCAAAAGTTTGACAACACCTCAATTTCTGCAGCTGTTACTAAATTTACAGAACTCAGCCTCTCACTGTTTCTGAAACTAAAGCTTAGATAAAATAAGGAATTGCATTTTAAAAACAAAGAATCATGGAACCTTCTTGTTGAACCAGTTGTTGCAGAAGTTCCCATGAATGTGTTGCACTTGTAGGTTGCACTAGGCTGTGCTTTCTCCTCCTGTCCAGTTCAACCAGCTCCATGCGGTTCTAGCTTGTATGACGCTCTGGGTGAACCCCTCCTTCAGTGCCCTCAGGCTATTCACTAGAACTGGTCAAATTTCAATAAAAACTGGAAAAATGGGGGGGGGGGGGGGCTTCTAAAACTTTTGAAAGGTAGTATAAGTTATGCTTTTAAACACCTTTTCTTGCTCTGTGCTTAGAGACAAGAAAACCATGACGTTCGTTTTGTTTGTCTTCATTTTGAGGCACTGGTTGAGGCTGAGCTGTATGACAGGAAACCAGAAGTGCTTTTAAGCCACAGGAGCCAGGTCAGGTCAAGTACTGGTCTCCAAACCTACCTTAAAAGGTACCAAGTGTATTTTTAGTTTTAAGACCAATGTTCCTAAGAGACATAATATAAGATCTAGCCCCTGCAATTTGTATTGTAATGTCGCTGTGTTATGGATTCTGTACCTGCTCTCCCCTTAGTCTTTGGGCCTTTGAAAAGCCTGTCATCAGGGTTGATTGATGGTACCAGGGGACGCTAGCTGTAACCCGAACAATCGACTCCTTCCCTTCAGATTTCCTCTCTCACATTATTCAACATTCCCCTCCAGTTTACACTTTGCCTCAGCCACATTATAATATATTTAAGCAATGCCGCAGATCCACAAGTTGTCCGTCTTCTTATTCTAGCCCTCTTGTTTCTCATGCCCTGCACCGGAGTGAGCTGTTTAAATATTAACCACTACGTATGTCAGGGGATGAGCTCATTTGGCTTTGTAGACTTGAGGAAAGCAGAGACCACTGCAGTAAAGTAGTTAGCGCTCCATCCCTGGCTGTATCTGTCTCCTCTCCTCTGCATATGTGATCCTCAACCTTTTAACCGCCATGCTCACAGCTCCGTCTCCATGAAGACGCTGTCAGGAGGCCGTTCAGGGACTCACTGGAGAAGAGGCTCTCTGTTTGACACACATGTGAGAACCCCCCCACATCCCCCCACCCCCCACCACCCCTGATTCAGT
Organism: Trachinotus anak; assembly: GCF_046630095.1. NCBI lineage: Eukaryota > Metazoa > Chordata > Actinopteri > Carangiformes > Carangidae > Trachinotus > Trachinotus anak. Next base: position 20,574,123 of record NW_027273855.1, on the reverse strand, counting down.
CCAGTGTTTGCCTCTTGTCAGTGTTGACTGGAGAGCTGTGTTGTCACTGGCTGATTGGCTCCGTGCCTGCAGTCCCTTTTACTTTTCTCCCTTTCTCTACTGAGCTACTTCCACATCAGAGGGGAAGAGATGGTGGATGAGCGTGAAGGAACGAGTGTGAGAAAAGAAAAGGCTGGGACACAGAAGATGCAGAAACTCAAGAGCAAATGCGAGTAATGAGGGATGGGGGGGGTTGGGGGGTGAAGGGGCTTTGTGACTGAAACGGTAGCTCACACTGACAAAGAGCACCCACCTGCAGTGTTAGAGAGAGAGAGAGAGAGAGAGAGAGAGAGAGAGAGAGAGAGAGAGGGAGGAGTGGGGAAGCGCATGCAATGAGGAGAGAGAGTACAGGAGGAGAGAGGGATTGCAGGCAGCAGTATTGTGAACAACCAGGACAATAGAAGGACGCCACCTCGGCATCTGTAGGATAAGATGGTCCATTCTTCAGCCCAGGGATGACTCCAGGAGCATTTTGCTTTTCGCTGGACTCACAAACTGTGAGAGAGACACAGTTTTAGCACTCTCTCTCTCTCTTGTCTGTGGAGGAGTTCAATTACTATAGTGCTCTTTGAAGTAGCTGATTGGATCCTAGAGTGGAGTTTTTTTCTTGACACATTTCCGAGCTTCTGGAGTGACCAGAATGGGATTCTTGACATGGAAATCCTCTCAGCAGCAGGACTGGTTTTGTAGCAGGTTGAAGAGATGAGAACACCAACTGCTTTAAAATATGCATTTTACACATTCATTTTATTTTAGGTTCTGATTTCTGCTTGTTATTGTAAGGTGGCAGCTTGGTGATATGTAACTCTTCCCATGGACAGAAAAACTATTTATTCTCTTAACTGTGCTCGAGATTCATCCCTCAAATCAAGAGTTAAAGACAACTGCACCTAACTGAAGTGTTTAATATCTGATTCTTACCATTGTTTTAAAAGTGAGTTAAAACATACAGTAATATGTTCAAACGAGTAGAGGCAACCATCTGTCCCTGTGCAGGTTAGGCTCCGGCTGCTGACAGCCGTCAGGACAGCTTTTATTCATGATCAATCTCAGCTCACTGCAGTCGTGTTAGCCCCTGTGCATTTTCTGCCTGTCCACTGTCATGTTCTCTGGTAGATTCTTGTCCTGTGGATTATAATCTGAGTAGGTTGGGTCTGTGAATCAGGGATGAGACTGTTTGTTAATTAACTGCTTCTGTCCACAAGTTTTCAAAGAACTTTCCACTCAGCTGAAACAAATCCCTTCCCCTGGAAAACCTGTTATGAACTGCTGCTCTGACTCCTGTGAGTTTCTCTTCATGACCAAGCTGGAGCTTAATTAAATCAGCAGCAAGCTTTTATTTTTGGACAGAATATGTTACCTCCTGACGCGAGGTAGCATCGTGTTGATTGTGTGTTTTTTGCCATGTTCCTGGCTGAATATCACAGCTGAGAATTTTGCTGATATTAGCTGGTTGTCAACCAGCTCACATCCCTTTATCATCTCCTTCACCCCTGAGATCAGGGGTCTGTTAATCCATCTTGGGTGACTGTGGTTCGGCCCCCGCTTCCCTGCGGGAGCTGACGCCCTGTCCACAGAGGACACTGTCTCCTCCGCCTTCCTGTTGCTGGTGCGCTCGGCTCTGCTGGCCGAGAATGATGTGGCAATGCCACGTCTCCTCCTCAGAGTGCCGCTGCTACCGGCTGAAAGGTTTCTCCCTCCTGAAGCGCTTTCCCCTGTCGGCAGGTGCTGCAGGCCGGCTGCTGGACCAGCCCGTGGGAGACTGGCTGGAGCACGTGGGGCTGCCGCAGTACGAGAGCAAGCTTCTCCTCAACGGCTTCGACGACCTGCACTACATGGTGAGTTCCTCCCTTCCTTTATATATTGTCTAAATTGATGTTAACTCTCTTGACAGTTGTATCACTTTCTTTTTTGACTTCTCTTCTCACTTTTTTTGGTCTTTTTTTCTCTGGTCTCTTCCACTGCCTCCGCCTACTTAACTCCAGTTTGTGTCTTTGTGCATTAATCCAATTGATGCCATCCTCCATTAGCTGTTACTTGATCCCATTAGCTTCATCTGATGTTCAGCAAGCTTCCACCGCATCATGAGTCTGGCTTGAGTTTCAGTACAGGAACATTTATATCTGGGTGGATAATCTAATATCACACATTACATTACGTTTTTATTAAATTCACAATATTCACTACTTGATTCAGTTACAGAATCTTTCTCATTCTTGTAAGAGGCTTTACGCAGACATGTACTAGATTTACATGTGCATTCAACTAGACAGTTTGCAGTTTGTTAAATGTTTTATTCACAGGAAGTTTGATATCCTTACACATGGCTGTGTGTTGAATCAGGTTTATCCTGCATTCTCAGACTTCCACACAGTCTGTCCTCACTCATGAGGCCGCTGTCGTGGCCTCTCACTCAGTCTGTGAGCCGTCTGCCTGAGCAGCAGCTGATGCTCGGCCAGAATCAAGGAGTGTCTCAGTGAGCAATGGGGTGCTGTTGCCAAGCCGACAACTTTATAGAGCTCACGGTGTGCAACGCCACTATGAGTTGGCTATGTTGCCTTTGTCAGTAATAAGGACTGATGGAGGAGAGAAGGAGGGACCCAGCTGGTCGGCTGAGCCAGTGGCCATGTTGGAAATCTGACAGCCAACTTATGTGTCTAGATGAAAACTCTTCCCTCCTCCATCGAGCCTGTCATACCCCTCTTTAACACATGTCAGGTTTTTATCCTATTCAAACGCCACATTTCATTTGATTTGGTCACGTTTGGTGAGAAAAAGGAAATGAACTCGGCTCTCAGCATTGTAAACAAGTGTCTTCACATGTGCAATAGCATGATTACATGAATCATGAATTACATGAAAGAATTCGATTTTTTTATTATTGTGTTATGTATATATCTACACTCACCCCACGTGGGATTACAAGACACCACATGTTCACATAAGACAGATTCAGGGAGCTTCACGTACTCTACATTGACAAAACTAAGGAAAACCAACTAACAACTTTCTTCACTGTCTTCACAATGAAATTGTCCATCTTACCTTTTCTACCTTTTTGAGACAAAGCTAGAAAACCTCAACAGCCAGTCCAGTTTTTGTCCATCTGTCCACCAGAATATTTCAGGTTCATTACAAAAGAAAAGATCTTTTTAAAAAAAATTGCACCTGTGTTTGCTGCTGTAGCTCTGTTCTGGCTACAGAGCTTAAGGTGGAGATGCTGTGCAACACACAGCAATCTCAGTATTCATCTGGATCGCCTTTTGTCACTGAACCATGACTCCTCTGAAGACGGGATCTAAATACATGAGGACGTACCAAAATACTGATTCAGCTGTCCGTGTATGTTGTCATCCTCCTCTCTTTTTCACAAGCAGTGCTGCTGGAAAGCCAGACATCACACACTTGGCCTCATGACAACATCTGAAACTCTTGCGGTCAAATGTTGATAACTGCAAATTAGCATTCAGTGTAATGACTTGCCTTTGATTGACAAGGCGAACACAGCCCCATTCATGACCTCAGCACTTGGTATGTTACTCCCTGATTGTACAGATGATCAGAAGCAACGTTTCCATCCAGTGTTTGCACATTTGACTTCGCAGGCTGTGGAATCATTAAATCAAAAGCAGCTGCCTCAAAAATGACGACTGACAGCGGCAGTCATAAGATAAACCCAACCCACAGTGAAATTAAATGAATATAGTGTACAGTATATACAGGTGGGTGACAAATACCACTGTTAATCTTCATTCAAACTAATATGAGCTTCCTTTCTCTCTTTCTCTCATTATTATAATGATGGATGATAACAAAGCTAATTTTGTACACCAGAGTGCCACAGGTGACACATGCTTATGTCAGAGTAAAAACTGTAAATTAGGACCTCTTGGTCTCCACAGAGCAGGTCTTTGTCTAACCAAGCTTTAGTTGTTTGCAGGGACCACAGTGTTTCAGCCTGTCATCAATAACAGAAGTAGAAGCCAGAAACATTAATGAACAGTAAAACGTGTGAAGCGAACATTACATGCTCTTGTGTAGCTGTAGGTGCCAAATATGTCTGACTAATTTCAGTGCACAATGATACTTGGATGAATAGTCTTTAATCTACTTTACATAACCTCAGAATTGCCTCTCTCCTTCTCACCCTGGTGTCAACACACATGTTTAAGTCTGTGGTGAAGCCTCTGAAGTTACTCTCTGTGGTTTAATCTCCCGACTGTCTTTTTTAGTCTTTCACACTCTCCTTCCTCAGCCCTGAGTCCTCTTTTCTTTTCTTTTCTTTTTTTTTTTTTTTTTTTTCTCCGAGGCCTTGAGCTGGCGATATTTCTATCTTTAAACACAGCTTACAAACCACCTGGCTTCCTGAAATCGCTGGAGGATTTAGAAAAGTAGCTGTAACCTTTAAACAACGTGTACTTCCCACAGCAAATGTTGACCTTTTAATAATCACAAGTTGGTCTCAGCTAGAAATGAGAATTAGAGTCAATGAAATGAGTCACCCTGTCGTTAAACACAATTTTTCTAATTGTGTTTAATGTGCACTTGTGCATTGGAGTAAATACAGCAGGAACAGGCCATATTTCATTGTTGGCTGTGTGACCAGACAGATATTATTGTCTGATTTTATTAGTAGCCAGCATTAGGTCTGGGTATGTCTGCAACAAATCCACACTCATAATCGCCAGAGTGATGCAGTGCATCAACTCAGAGCCATCTAAAGACATATCACGCTAGCTCATACACACACCTGGATATCGTAGATGTACACCATTTGCAGAGAGTCACGGCTGACTGAAACCTAATTAGGACTCTAATACGACCATTGCATCTCCTCTGTAGCTGAGCTGCTACGTTAGACAAGAAGTTAAATTCATTTGATGGTCGTATCATTTTCATCACCAAATGTAAAAAGTCAGCCTCAATTGAGCAGCACAAATCTGGCCTGCACTGAATTAGTCTTTGAGGAATTGTCTGGTTCCTGTGGGTATAAAAAAACATTGAAAAACATTAGTTGAGAAATGACACGTCTACCATAGCCAGCATGCAGTGAGATCACTAATTAAACAGTGTTTACTTTGCCGGTCAGACTGCTGTGATCTCTGTCTACCCTGCAGGTTCGCTCTAGAAGTGGATCAATAACAGCAGAGATTGTATTGTGTTCAAGCACCGAGGCAGAGACGAGCCTCTTCTGAAACCAATTAGATGCTTTTTATCGACTCATGGAGCAAATGTCCTGATGAAACAAGCTCTTGCGCAGCCACGTTGTTCTCCAGTCCCCGCCGCTCCTGACAGGTAGCGCTTGTTGAGACGAAAACGGCTCCACTCTTCTTCTGAGCACGGCGCCTGGAGGATGTAGAGTCAGCTGTGACATGGGCAGCCAACAGAGCTCCAAGTTAGTTAGTATTCGAGGCAACAGTGTCTCCCAACGCGTCACTTTGTCTGAAGCTGGTGTTCATGGAACCATACAGAGAGGAACAGATTCACTTTAAAGTTCGGGGTCGGTGCAGATGATTCGGTGCATAATAGAAGTAAGAAAGCTGCGCAAAGGTTAGAGAAACCTCAGAACACACGGTATCACAATTCAACTGTGGCTCCCTCCTCATAACTCACCACTTTTTTCTGCCCTCGTTGTTATTTTCTGCCATTAAATAAATGCAAAGTGGTTTATGCTGGAACGAGTCAATGCCACCCAAGCCTGCAGACAAATTGGAGATTCAGTAATGGCTTCATGCATTAGAAGCTCAAAGATTGGGAATGGATTAATTGATTTGTCTGTTGTGCAGATGGTGGTGACATATTGTCATCCACTTGAAAAACATTTGTGCAAGGATTAGATTGAACACACGGTGATTTATTTATTTATTTTTATTGTCTTTGGACATTCTGTCACAGTTTTCTGTGAGTCTCTCCTTACAGGCTTGTGTGTTCTTATGACAGCCTGTTTAGGAGGACAAACTATGACTGTAAGTGCTGCTGGTTAGCTGTCCTTTAGACGGTCAGAATGAGTGAGCCGTGCCCCCGAGCCCCTGGCCTGCATTCAGAGTGCTTTTAAACCAGAGGGACCGCCATGGCTGTTCTCTAGATCCGCCAGGGAGAGTGAGAGAGTGAGAGAGAGCAGTGGCATTTTAATGAGAGGACAGGGGAAGGCAGAGATGGATGGGCCACACAAGCACAGTCACAAACCCACCCAGCTTACACTACTCTAATGTATTATTTTCACCCATGTTGTGCTGAGGTCAGCTCTCTCTACACAAATGTATTCTCACTTTTAGACCTGAGGAAAAAGCAGAACTGCATTAGTCAGAATTTACCCGACAGAGTTGTCAACACCACGTCACACTGTTTGTGTTTTCAGTGTCTTTGTGTGGGGATAAAAGGCTTATCAAGATGTACCAGAGGTGAATGTAATATTTATGTTGTGGGAAATTAGAATTTTATCAACACAGCTGCCTGAATAATCCCTTTCAAACAGCTTTCCCCTCACAAGGGTTCACATCTGAAGTCCATACATTCAGTAGGGTTTGGTTCAGACAGCAAGATGTGAACTGAAACTAACAGTTATTGTCATTATCAATTAATCTGCCTATTATTTTTTCATTTGTTTAATGAATCGTTCATTTTAACTTCCCAGAGCCCACATCATCAGATTATCTGTTTTGCCTGACCAACAGTCCAAAAACAAAAGACGCTAACTAATGGATAAATCTTTGTGATAGTTTCACACAAATCAGCTCAGCTTTCTCAGTTTTTTGTTCTTTGGTTAAATGATTAATATTAATGGTTCATTCTTTGAAATGACAAAAAAAAAAGCCCAAGTTGATGTCTGTAAATTGCTTGTTTTGTCCCAAAAATGTTTAATATCCAAAGTTATTTAAGGAAAAAAAAATGCAAATGTTTTGAATTTATTGCTCGATAAAGGCCAGTTAATCAGTCAATTAATTAAAATTGTTGGTGATTGATTGTTTGTGACTAGTTGATAAATAGACCAATCATTTCAGCACTAATGCACTGATTAATGCACTAATAAAAAACCCCACACCCACGTAGCTTCATTTATTCTGACTGGCTTTTTTCACAAGAAACATTTTGACAAATTACAATATCTGCTGTGAAAAAGAAATATGAGCCATATCTGGTGTTTCCTGGCAACATAAGCCCCATCTTAAATTTCAATTAAGCTCAATAAACACGAAATCTTGGGCGCAACAAAGTGTAAAATATGCACGTACAACAGTCAAAATACATTGGAAACACATTAAAAAAAAGAAATCTGAAATAGCTGCATTAAAACACGTTTTCTTAACCATAAACAGGCAGGAAATGGGAGCAAAGACAGTGCAGCCAGTCTGTTGCAGCTCTGTTTCCCCCCACAGAGTCATTTATCAGTTAATCTCCAGTGGGACAGTAATGCAATGATCCATGCACTGTGAAAGTGCTATTATCCATCCAGCTCCCCAAATAGTTTCAATCCTCAGCTGGAGAGGCAGCAATCAGCATGTTGCTGCTCAGAGATATCAGACTTTAAGTTGTCAGTTTAGCGCGAGGCATTAAAAAGCAAAAGAGGTGCGTCATGATGTCTGTGCTCAAACCTCAGCGCCAACCAATGTGGGTCACCAGCACTTAAGACCGACATAACTTACTCAGAGAGTTCAGGCCCTTTCTTTCTTTCTTTCTTTCTTTCTTTCTTTCTCTTTCTTTCTTTCTTTCTTTCACTTTTTCTTTCTTTTCCTCTCTCTTTCTCTTTCACTCTTTCACTCTTTCTTCTGCTTTCTTTCTTTATCTCTTTCTTAATCTCTTTCTTTCGCTCTTTCTTTCATGCCTTCTTTGATGCTAACTCCTAATCACCCTGAATATTCTCATAGTAAATACTTACACATTACAATATTGTATGAATGGGATGTCAGTGTAAAACTGTATTACTCAGCAAAATTGTGATTAACATTGTGATTCCACAGGCAGCATCACACTGATTAGTCTGCAGCTTTTACTGTTACTGACAGGCTTGTTTACATCTACAGCTTCTGCATGAGAAACAGGCTGTCAGGTGTGTGTGTGTGTGTGTGTGTGTGTGTGTGTGTGTGTGTGTGTGTGTGTGTGTGTGTGTCTGTATGTGTGCAGAGGTGAGCACCACAGGATTGACTTGAGATTCATATTGAAGAGTCAGCCACACGTGGCCTGACCTGTCACAATTTGTTCCTGAGGCAGCAGCTCCCATGTAGCATCACGATACTGTAACAGATGAGATTTAGTTGCTGACCCCCTGTGTAGAAGTAACACAATGAGGATTTATGGCTCCCTGCCCTACAGTCGACAACACACACACTTCATCTGAGGAGTAATGCTTTGTAATAACTCATTTATTTTGACTGTTGGGTCTTAAGGTCAGCTAACAGGACACTGCTAATTAATTACAGTCATTGCAGAAATTGAGACTTTTTTTTACATGTCAGCAGTAGCCTGCAGCTATAGCCAGCTATTGGAGCGCTGGTATTCTACCCCTCCAGCTCATATGGCTGACCACTCTGCAGATCTGACATTGATTTATGGCTGCTGTCTCCATTATCCATTACCTGCCACATAGTCTCAAAGGTGGTGCCTTGCCTAACCAAAGATGGGTCCGACCATCATTCATATGTCCCTCTTGGTCCCCTCCCCCACACACTTACATCTCACTTAAGGGGTTATCGACATGGCTCCCTCACTCCAGTCAGTAGGATGGACCCCAGGAAGAAGGAGTTTGAACATGTCACTCAGGAATAATTGACCTTTTTTTCTGCAATGGTTGCATTGCTTGTGATCAATACTTAGCCTGCAGCATAGGCTCTTCTCTTGGAGGGTTTGTCCAACCTAGATTGACTTGTATTTTAGATTTTCATAGATTATTTGAACATAACATATGTAGAGATTTATCGTTATGACCTGATCCTGTACTGCTGCCTGACTCTCATGCAGTATTTAACATTTTTTACTGTGTTGCAGAAAGGCTTCATCTTTCACAGACACAAGTTCGCAAGTTAATTCACTTCTACTTTAACAAGGATGCTGTTTTTATATATTTTGTTCAACAGGGGAGCAATGTCATGGAGGACCAGGACTTGAGAGAGATTGGGATCACAGACCCAAGCCACAGAAAGAAGATCCTGCATGCAGCACGTTCGTTACCTAAGGTGACAAATCATTGATCACTACTGCAGTGCTTATCTCAGCAGAGTAAGCCCTGATTTGATTTCATGCGTTGCCTCTGATGTTAGATCACAAGATGCTAATCTCCCCTAAATACCAAGGCAGTGATGGAAAGTGACGAAGTACATTTACTCTAGTACTATACTTAAATACAATTTTAAGGTGCTTGTGTTTTAGTATTTGTATTTTTCACTAATTTACACTTTACACTTTGCTTCAAATTTTGTACTTTTTACTCTCCTATATTTATCTAGTAAATATAGTTACAGGTTGCTTTTAAAATTAAGATCTAATATATATTATGTGCTCATAAAATGATATGCATTGGTAAAAGATTAAACCATTAATGTCTTTGTCTTGTAACCCCTTACAAATAACATTGGTATTTGGGCCATATGTCGCATTTCAGATGTACATTAAAGTGGTTTCTCCTTTTAACTTTCCACATGGCCCAAAGAAGTACAATTATACAAAAAAGGAAAACATTAGAGGAAAATACAAAAAAAGAACTTAGTTCTTTCATCAACCCCCTTCTTCTCATGAGGATTAATTGAGGGCATCTGAACGCTGGTTTGGGAGCAACAGGACCTGTATGTAAAGAAGGTGAAACAACCTCTACCTCCAACAGCTACAACAATAAAAAGCTCTTTATGCTGTAACAGATATAACAGATTTGTACTGTTTAGGATTTTGAATGTCGGACTTTTACTTGTAATGGCGTATTTTTCATTATGGTATTAGTGCTTTTACTTATGTAAAAGATCAAACTACTTCTTCACTTTTACTACTACCCACTGCTGCTTCTTCCTCATTGTAGCCAGTTCCTTAATAGTAAGGCAGGAAAATTGGTTAAAAACGCAGCATGTGCAGTGGCACAGCTCTTGGAGCATCAGTGAATGATTTCTTCTCCTGCAGGTGAAAGCGCTGGGCTGTGACGGCAGCAGCTCCCTGTCCTCCTGGCTGGAGAATCTGGGACTGCATGAGTACTTACACAACTTCCTGGCCAGCGGCTACCGCACTCTGGACTGCGTCAAGAACCTGTGGGAACTGGAGATTGTCAACGTGAGTCTTGGTGACGTACAGGGACTGAGGGGAGTATCAGAGGGTGAAATTAGTTTCCCAGAAAATTTGGGATAAGGGACAAGTTTGACAGGTTACTTCAGCTGCACTTTGGGAACCAGGAGACTCAAACAGACGCATTCCAGAGCCTAATCTAAATAAGCCTTCAGGCTTTGTTGTGTTTTCATCCTCTTTGATTTTTAATGTATGTAATGACTGCGGCGCAGAGTTATGTGTATTTTTGTAACCGTCAAATAAATTAATCCATCCACCCATTCATTCATTCAAACTCTGAGGGGGAAAACACAAGACTTTTGTTTTGAATATTGGGGACATGGGTTTCAGTGCTTCAGCTGGTTAAAGGTTTACAGGCCAGAAAACAAACCAGTTACCAGTCATTTAAGGCACTGACACTTTAAAAAGAAATGAACACGTCACTTTTGAACACGTCTTGAGACTTGTACATAATGACAAGATTCTCTAATGGAAACAAAACAAGCTGCTAAAACAAAGATACTTAAGTCAGAGCTCTTCCAAGATGAGACATTTAGAGTCTCATTTATGGTTAAAAGCTTGAATACCTATGTGAAAGTTGTTATGATAAGTTTAGTTGCAATGTCTGGTTTCTCTTGGTTGGCCTCCACTTTTCCAGAACTCCTGCCTCTTCAAGTCCTGCCAACTCCACATTTTCCTCTTTTTTTTTTTTCCAGGTGCTAAAGATCACCCTACTTGGTCACAGGAAACGCATCATTGCTTCTTTAGCAGAGAGACCCTATGAGGAGCCTCCAGTCAAGCCTCCTCGTTTGTCTCAGATCAGGGTGAGAACCTACAGACTCATTTATAACACTCAGTTCGCCCTCCTGTCAGGCTTGGCTCCATTTGTTTTCTACAAAGCATGGTGTTCGTGAAAGATGAAGCACAATCACGGTTATAACGATTATGGGATAACTAACCGTCTTTCTCTCTGCAGTGCCAAGACCTGCCTGGATCCCAGACTTCATCTCCCCTCAGTCAGATGGAGTCCTACACAGGACGCTCAATGGACCCGCTGCTGCCCGTAGGAGAGCCGGGGAGGAAAAAAGTGGCAAATACCGACTACGACGTTACCCAACGACATCGCAGTGAACGACACAGAACTCATGTATGTGTAGATTTGTCTTTATCTCTCACCTCAGCAGTGCATCATGTCCAGGATCTCTATGTAGTGTAGTGATGGTATTGTGCACCTGCCAGACACCTTTGATAATACTACTCTCTATAATAATTCCAGGAACGGTATGAAGAGCGGCATCGAGAGCCTCGTCTGACCTTGCGGCCGCCCAGTCTGGCAGCACCGTACACCCCGGTTCAGAACTGGCATCACCAACCTGAGAAACTCATCTTTGAATCCTGTGCTTACGAAGCCAATGTACATTTCCTCTTTTCTGCTTCTTAAATGATGTTGCTTTCATTCAATATGTACAGCAACACTGAGACTTTCTCTTTCCTTCTCCTGTGTAGTACCTCGGTTCCATGCTCATTAAGGACCTACGGGGTACCGAGTCCACGCAGGATGCTTGTGCCAAAATGCGGGTGTGTAACGAGAGTCTCTTCTCCAGTTTCAGTGAACAAAAACATGACGTTATGTGTACGAATGAGCGGTAAATCACTGTGATCACTCTCTGCCTGCACTGTTCTCTTCTCCTCCAGAGGTCGACAGAACAAATGAGAAAAGTCCCGACCATCGTTCTCTCAATCACCTACAAGGGTGTGAAGTTCATCGATGCAGCCAATAAGGTTAGCCACTGCATCCACACACTGCCCTGCTTGGTTTAACCCTGCACATCTCTCGTGTCATGTTATACATAATTCTGAAACCAGTGCAGATTTACTTCAGTAATACTTAAAGATCATGTTTATGAAAGTGTTAGAGTCTTGTTTTTTGTTTTTTTTTGGATGCGTAGTAGCATCAGGCAAAGGGACTGCTAATGAAAACTAATGAAAAGGTACATGTTGACTGTTGATAAATGAATACTGTCCCTCTTACGCTAAAAACGCTGTTTCCTCTCTGTGATTGTAAACATCAGACTCGTCCATGTTGTTATTTATTTGACATGGATAAAAAAAAAAAGACTTTGAGAATTTGCCTTGGACGCTCAGCCTGCTTTTCCTTTGTATGGCTGCACCTGCCTGCGATTTATGCCCCCAATCTCTCCTCTTTACTGGCGATCTCCTCTGTCAGCTCATATTTCCATGATGCATAGTTGCTGTGACAAAGCTTGATAATCCTTTTGTGTTGTGATAAATTGGTCATTTTCAGTCTGTACAGTCTTGTTACTGAGTCGTACGCTGCCTCTCTTCTCCGTGCAGAACATCATCGCCGAGCACGAGATCCGAAATATCTCATGTGCAGCCCAGGACCCGGAGGACTTGTGTACGTTTGCCTACATCACCAAGGACCTGCAGACCAGCCACCACTACTGCCACGTGTTCAGCACAGTGGACGTGGTAAGGACACACTCACTGCCCTGTCTCCTGTGGTCAGGTGGAAACACACAGCCATGTGAGCTCATTCCGACATGATGTGATGATCGTTGGTGTTAAATTGGGTTTCAACACAAACGAGAAAGATGAAAGTACTGTTGGAGAACTTCTTGAAAACTTTCCGTACAGGTACATTTGGATTCCGCCAGCATCATCATCTGTACTTACACTGAGCAGATGTGACTGGCTGCACAGTCAACACTGTTATCTCCAGACTGCCCTATCTCTTCAAAGTGTCACGCTTCAGTTGGGGTTGATTGCCTCCACGTAGACACAGTGCGACTCCAGCCATGATAACTAGACCTCACTTATCTACCGTGTCCCCCCCACCCCCCAAGAGATGTGATGATAATCCTGCTAATCTGCTTCATAATGCAGCCAGGGTCATTCCAGTCAGTCCTCAGTGTTTCCTCTGGATTACTGTAGTTCTCTGAGCTTTGTGAATTCCTCTGTGGGAGGTTTGAACAAAGCCGTTTGATAACCATCAAAGGCCACAATCAGTTATTTTAAACTGTACTGAGAATACCGCTGCTGTGAGCGTCTGCCAGACACAATCCTCACCTCACAAAGAGCTGGTGTCGTCTGCCTGACACATCAGGGCAGATGACGTGTTTGTGTCGGGGCAGATTCCTGATCGGAGGGTATGCAGATGATTTCAGAGCTCTGTGTTCTGTGTCTGATGAAATGATGCAACATTCCCACCGATATATGGTGGGAGTGCTGCTTTTTTAACTCCCCAAGTAGTGTGAAGTAGTGTGAAGCTTGAATCCTCTGTCTTTAGTCTGTGGTGCTTGTTCATATTTGGAAGCTGTCAGGAAATAACAAAAGGATGCAGCAGTGGATTTAATACTAAACTACAGCAGCTGAATCCAGTTCAGGTACTGAGGGGAACAATACTCCACCGAGATTACTGCCACCTCTCCATGTTACGCAATTTTGTTTTGAAGAAGTTTTAGGGAAGAGAAACTTTGCTCTGATTTTTATTTTTTTTGCTGTCTCACTGCAAACTGAGTGTAGTGTTGTTCCCCTGACAGAAAACAAAACTGTGAGAATCACAGTCCAGACTATTTATGAGGTCTGCCTGCTCTTTCTCTTTCTCCCTCTCTGTGCAGAACTTGACCTATGAGATTATACTAACGCTGGGCCAGGCGTTTGAGGTGGCCTATCAGCTGGCTCTGCAGGCCCAAAGGACCAAACAGCACCAGAACCTCCCAGCGGGACCTTCTTCAGAGGTCACTGAGGGCAAGTCCAGCCGACCTGTACCCAAACCACGAGGCAGCGTGCGGAAGTCGGCGGTGAGTTGGACATCGCACATACTGTAGCACAAGACACCATATGTATACACTACACAACAGGAGGCTTGTTGTCGTAATTTCCCTGCTGATGGGAACTTGGAACTGCAGTAGTGGATGTGACACACAGATCATTGAGGCAATTAAGGTACTTTTAAACTGTTAGCCCCTGATTGCTGCAATTTGCATTAAAATTCATTCATTCTCTTAGTCATAACTCTTCTGAACATGCATAGTTTCTCATTCAGTGGGATTTATACTTTCCAACAAAGTAATTTAGCGATCGTTTTTGTATATACATACATCTATGGTTATACTGCAAATAGGATTTGGTAATAGTTGAGTCAGCATACTTTTAATAGTGCCAATTTACAAAAATGTGAACTATGTGAGCTAAACTGTACTCCTCAGCTAACCAAGGAGGGGTTAAGTGGCAGGGTGCAGTTGTCTCAGTTTGGTCTGAGGGGGGAGACTCAGAACACACCTGAGCTAGTGCTGTTAAAAAAAAACTCCAGCAACACTTCTGATGTAACAACTTTATTGTGAGACTAGTTTTCAGCTCTGTCGGGGAGCATAATCTATCAAATTGTTCATTATACTTTGACCCTTTCAGACTTCTTTCCCTTCTACATGCACCTTGGAAGCACTGAAGGTGAAGCTGTGGCCAGAAAGACTTAATCATATCATGTACCACAGAGTAAAACCTGTGATAATTACGTTTTCATTAAAACATGTATCTAACTTTTTGGAATCAAACCTTCAAAACAAATTAGACAAGTCTTAGGACATTTGTATCAGTTCACAGTGTTTCACATCATTATGATCACAGTGCTGATGTTCATCTGGCCATTAGCATTAGACCATTAAGAAGCGAGCGTGTGCTGAATATGAATGAGGTAACTACACCTCAGGGACCCGTCGCACGTGTCCGTCTGCAGCTTGATGAATTCAGCAGGACCTTATAAGAATGTGATGTTTACTGTCACTGCTTCAGTGTCTGCCTTTGTTTCCCTCCCCTTGGTATTTTAATATGTTCATTTTCAGCCTTTATTTAATAACTAGTAGTTTTGCTGAATACAAAATACACTTTGCCCACTTCACACTTTCACGCCTGTAAGATGCACTCTACAACCAGAGTCTAATCTGCGTTGGCTACAACAGGTCCGACTCCTCCCGTCTCACGCTGCTCAAATCTGTGTCGATTTCTCTCCCTTTAATTCTCTCTCTGCCCCTCCTCCTGTCTGTTTTGTTTGTGCTCTTTCCCTTCTTCTTCTTCTTCTCTCTCTCTCTCTCTCTCTGTCTGACTCTCCTCTCTCCTCCTGGCGGTGTTTATCTCTCCCAGGACTCTCCTCCTCTCGACAGTCGTTGCTGTTACTGTTACACCTGCACCACCCACCGTCCCTCCTTCCTACCGCTGCACTCTGCCAGCCCTGCTGCCCAGGTGCTGCCCTCTCATCCTGTCACATCTCCATCCTCTCACACTTGGCTTCCTGTTTCTGCCTTCCTATTTGTTTCCCCTCTCACTGCCATGAAAACCCCATAATCCTCTGTGTGCCTTTAACCCATTTTTTTTTCTTTGTAAATTCTATTTTATTTTTGCCGTTCATGTATGTTTTACTGTTGTGTGAAAATACAGACACAGGCTACACTACAACTACTGATAAATGCTTTGAATGTTACCTTGACTTGAGGGCCCTCTATTGACAGTTTGGTAGTAAGACAAAAATACACAAAGAAGTTCCTCCAGTGCCTGGTTTTTATTAGTAGAACTATAGATAGAATAACTACAACCTCCTGAAATACTCATGTATAAAAATCCATTCTAAAATTTTATGAGTGTAAATTAAGTCCTAGACAAGGACTAAATTAAAAGTGAGCAGGCTGCTTTCTGCTGATGAGGACCATGTGATATGGCTGAAAGCTCCAGAACAAAGTATTTAATGGAACTTGGGATGTGCATGAGACTGTGATGACATCAAAAGAAAAAGAATATGAGTTCAAACTAGATTTTATGTGAAAATATTTCAAATTGCAAAATGAATTTAATGAACAAATTAACCTGTGTGTACATGTGTAACAAATATGGTTTGAAGTGTAGTGAAGAAAAGTGTACTACTTCACAAACTCAAAAAAAAAACACACCAGTGTGTTTATTAACCAGTGTGTTTATTATATTATTCATATCTTCAATGGAGATTTATATTATTACACCTGTGTTTTACGTAATTGTCATTGTTGACAAAAACATAATGTCACACTTACATCTGTTTAAATGTTTATAAATTGCTGATAAATGCTGTTTGTACTCACAGGGGGACATTGTGGACCAGGAGGGGGATGCTCAGTCCCAGGGCAGCGCTACATGGCTCATGGACCCCAAGGATTCCAAGCGCACTATCAGCACTAAGTATGAGACCACCATATTCTGAGCGGACCCCCCTCTTCCTCCTGACCTCTCAACCTGGGCCTGGTCTCACCCCCTTCCTTCCCCATCCCTCTGTGTGCCTTTCACTGTGATTCTGCCTGCCTCTCTCTCTCTCTCTCTCTCTCTCTCTCTCTCTCTCTCTCTCTCTCTCTCTCTCTCCCTCTCTCTCCCTCTCTCTCTCTCTCTCTCTCTGGGATGGACCCCAGCCCTCCCCCTGTCTCCCTTCAGCCGTCACCAACACAACAACACCCTGCTAGTGCAACCCTTCCACTTTATCTCCCCTCCTCTTGCTGGTATCACTCACACAACCAGCCCGCCACTCACCTTCACTGTTACACTCCTCCTGTGTATGCTTCCTGAACTCTGTGCACAATTTTTCCTTCTTTTTTTTTCCCCAGTCGACATCCTGGTATTTACTCTCTGTGATAAGCTGTTTTTTTCTTGGTGCTTTTCCCGCTCTATTAGGCGATGGCCACTCTGAGGCTTTTCACTCTGATCTTTCAACTCCTGACTCCTCCGAGTGCTGAGAAAATCTCATTTACCACAGCCAGAAGTGACCCACTGCACACATCCTTGTACCTGGCTGGACATGTTTCCTGAGGAAACTGAGAAACTGCTTCTGTAATTCTATGCATCAGTTGGGACTTTAGCAGACTGTTTATGTTCAGTGGGAGACAGGTTGTGGTGTTAAAGAGGTTACACAGGATGAAGTGAGGGGGAGATTTTTCACTGTCAGCGTCTGCTCGAAGCCAAACGAGGCTAAGATCCTAGCACTGTGATAAGGTCCTTTTGGAGTTAATGACGTAAGCATTTCGGGGATTTTTTGGGGAAAACGGGGAACACAACGGGGCACGGAGGCTGACATGGACCTGCATGTTAGTGGTCCTCGCCGCTCCAGAAAATACACAGTCCGGACTGTCTTAAGACCGGCATGCCCTCCTTTGTCTATCAATCAGAGCAGCAGGATTTAAACCTGACGCCTCCTCCGGAGTGAACTAACTATAACTAAGCACTTTTACCAAATCCCCAAGTGTGTAAGAATAAGTGAATCTTCCTCTGTCCTCTTGTCTTTTTTTTCTCTTCTTTTCACAACAAATGCCTTCTGTGTTCATCCTGTCAGCATTGCCTTTTGTTTTGCCAGTCACACCATGTTAATATTTCACTGTTGCCACTGAAAAGAGTTAATCATTGTAAGGAGGGTAATCCGTCACCATTGTGATGTTTGTGTCCATTAGTTCAGTGTTATTTTTCCTTTATTTTAACTTCCCTGCTTTGTGTTCATGTGTCTGTGTCCCCTCCCTATAGCTGAACACTGTGGCCACTCCCAGCCAGTAAGAAAGGACAGGAATGAGCCCCGTTGCATGGTGGGTAGGATGGGTTTTTTTGGGGTTTTTTGGGGTTTTTTTATTGGAAAAGTGACCCACTTCCCATGCAGCAGCAGATCACATCGCCAGTTGGATCGTGCTCGCAGCTCGCCACAGTAAAACACGGGCCCGGAGACAAACAGATGTAAAGCTTTCAACACCACACACTCCATCGGTTCATCTGACCCCACCAACTTCATCACACATACACACACACACACACGCACACACACACACACACACACACACACACACACACACACACACACACAGGCCTCTGTTTAGCTTCCTGTCCATCAGAAAACGATGCTCGTCCCAGCCAGATGTTTTTGTTATGCTCTGTGCATTTTCCTCAGAAATGAATCGTTGGCTCCTAAACAGCCTCCCTCACAGAGAGCACGTGTTTACTCTGTCAGAAGATGTACCTGCAGGTTTCAAATACAGAACCTGTAGGTAAAGTGGAAGAGGCTGAGATGAGGAACATAAATGTTTGGGTTTTTTTTTTTTTTGTTATGATACAAAGGTACAAACTGTCAGTAAGAGACCTCACACTGTAGGTACACACTCCTTCTTGGATGATTTGTCCTGTATCCAAACATTGTAGCGTCTCATGATGACCATCAGCTTCTCATTCACAGTTTACATGTATAGCTGCGATAAATGATGTCATCTAGCATGGGACGAACTCTCTAACCAAACTCAAAGGGCAGAGGAACTGACACTAAAAAGACTGTTTAATAGTGATGTTAACAGGGGGTGGCTTTTATTTGATTTGAAAGTTCTCTCTCTCTCTTTTTTTTTTTTTTTTTTTTTTTTTTTTTGGTATGTTTTAAATGTTTTATAGGGCAATGACGTGTCCTAGTGCAGGAACTGGATCAGGTGTGGTTCTCTGCAGTTCTCTCTCCTTCCCTACTTCTTTGTTCAGTTAATCTAGACAAGATTATTCACCAAACCTGCCATGCAGGCTGGTACGTCTTTAGATTTTAGCTGCAGAACAGAACAATAGGGCGCAGCATGTCTCTCCTAGCTAACTCCCAGTATGTTGACTGTTAATGGTACTTTTTGGTCAGCTGATGTGTATATGGGTACGTAGTTAGGTCATTTTTGATTTAACTGTTGTATATGTGGTACGTTGTCAGGCCAGTACGAAAACTCTATGGTACACTGTCTTCAGCTCGCTGGTGTCGGCACCTTCAGCCATCAGCCTGGTCCCGTTCTGCTTTTGCACATTGCTAAGGATCAGGAGAGATATTCTGGGACTAATCTGATGACAACAATGATGAGAATGATATTGTACATGAATCTAGCGGTCTGTATTTTGATACTTGAATGATTTTTGCTTTTATAGATATCTATATATATATATATATATATATGTATATGTATGTATGTACGTATAATTTTTGACGTTTGTCAAAAGAGAGAAAAGGACTATGTCTTATAAAGTTAAACATATCGTGAATAAATACCCTGTGATTTAAAAGAAAAAAAAAAAGGCTGAGAAAACAATGACTCAGAAGAGGGACCTCACTTCAGAAAAAAAAAAGATTGTAAATAATCTTGGGCTTCCAGTCTTTTTTATGATTATTTTTCATAATTGTACAACTAATAAATGGCGCAATTAGAAATGCTGTCTCTGTCGACTCATTATTTGTCTATTCACTCATATTGTTTAATTTCACCATGGAACTTTTTTGGGAGGGTTTTCCAGCTCTGCCAGAATTGCCCGTCACACTTTGACAACCTACAGTTCTACTGCAGGTGTCACAGCCGAAGCCAGACTGTGCTTAGACGCCTTCAGAGTGGCTCCATTTGTCAGAGGGCAGCCAAGGTCAGTGGATGTGCCAGGATGAAATGTTTGGTCTCCACCCTTCATGTCCATTTCATAAACATGTCGCTGCTGAAGGATGGACGGCTGCTTCTCAGAGCCGGTGCAGGTGCAATGTTTCACAGGAGATAAGAGCACAGAGGTGCAGGCACACAAGCTGACAGTGAAGTATCATCATAGCTTCTCCTGTCAGTCTAAACAAGACACTGCAGTAGGTACAGGCTGCAGTGACGGCAACATTTTAACACAGCAAACCTGATTCTACAGTATATCTCATATTCCAGCACAAACCAAATTACCCAAATGTATTCCTCTGAAGACTTTTAATACAGTTGTGTTTTTACAAACTTAGGTTTTAGCCAAAACTTTGTGTTCAAACCAGCTGTGTTGTATTGACTTTTGTGCTTGTTTACTTGTTTCAGCTGAGAACATTAATTTAGATATTTAACATTTTTCAGATAGTGCACTGACATTGAATTTCATCTTTGTCGGAAGGGAAATGAGTCAACAGGGGAAAAGGAATGCAGCTGTAATTTAAATGCCAATCTAAATCTGTGAAATATGTCGGCGATAACAACTCATCTAATCTCAAAACAATTCTGAAGTTTGGGAATGTATAAATAGATGATAAAATCTTATTTATTTATGACCAACTCCAGTTAACAATTACATATTTTCCTGCTGTCTAATTCTAGAGAGCCTTGGTGATTTGTTTGTGCTGATTTGTTTTATTAAGTGTTTTGATAGTAATACAGTCATGTGGGTAATAGCCAAAAAGTATATTTTACACACTACTGTTATACTGTAAAGGCTTTTTGAAATGTGATGTCACTGGCCAACATTAATAAAACAGTAACTGAGTGACAGATCAGATTATGGAGGTTCCTGTGTAAGAAGTAAACATGAATATACACATCTGCTCATTTTCATAGATATGCAACAGACGTCACAGATGTATGCTGCTGTTCCTGGAAAACAAATTGGCTTGTTGCATACTGATTGTGAGAGTGATATCTGCAGACAGACCTGCTTTGTTCGTAAACTCCAGCATGTACAACCTGACACTGACTCTTCACAGCGTCCAGCCTGTAGACAATGGAAATAATTAAAAAAAACAAGCCCTGTAATATTTCTCTTTAGGCTACACGAGTATAAGCAATGCAATTTTGTGATACCACACTCTAATGAGACAATCCATAATGATTTATAGATTGTAATACATGCTACCATCAACAAGATACTTTTTTGGGTTACTGGGTTGTGGAAATCTCTTCTTATCTTCTGTTTGGTAATAATGCAGATACAATAATATAATGTAATACATTCATAAATATTCATGGGTTTTTCAGTGTCTTTTAAGCCAACAAGTCTGCAGCTTAGTCAACCAGCGTGCAACCAGTGTTCTTACTTTGCAGGTCCGTCAAAGTCACCAGCACAGAGGGACAGAAGTGCTTGGATGGCCCTAATTTCACTAAATACCAACTGATGGGGTTGGCTATAACACTGCTGAAGGGCAGCCAGAGTAAGGATATGGTCTGTTGGCATGGGAGAGAGCAAGGCAGGGAGCAGTATTCAGCTTCAGGTGGTCAAGTCAGAGATGATATTTGAACTGAACCTGGGGATATGAGGTGATGAAAGGCGATTTTGAGCATGGCAGAGAATTTAGGGAATGAAGGGCCTTAACGGCAGGACTTGAAAACCACAATCTGGTAAAGACACCAGGTGGTTGGTGTTGCAGATAAGGAGGCAGGGGAGGAGGCTGACACTGTGGAGGGGCATCAGCCGCAGCTGGTACCTGCTGAAGAAGGGGGAACCCTACCAGCAGCTTGTGGTGGAGGGAAAGGATGGACCACGGCTGGAGTTTGAGTGTGCTAAGAAAGAGGAACTGCACCAATGGCTTCGGGTGAGGAAACGGAAGGGACACCTGCAGGAGATGCTATACTTTGTACTGGAGGATCTGGGCCCTCAGGGAAGGAAGCTGCAGGTTGGAGTGTTTCACCACAGGAGGCTGCGCTGTCAGTTGAGTCACAGCAGGGGTTTTTTTTTCTTACTTCTCCATATATGTACCATAAAAGAATAAACAGATTCCTTTTAGGGCTGTGTCTAAACTATAGACGACACACACTCCCTTTATAGTCTGAGGGTTGCGCCCCTTTGATTGCTGTTATATCATTGGCTCCTCCTTGAAAACGTCACGGTCAGGTGTTGACTGATTGGCCACACACCAACCTGTCCGGAAGCTAATTGGCTCACCTGGCTGCAGTTGTTTCCCACCTGTGGGGACTGTCACTTCTCGTCGTGTAGTTTTACTTTCAAGAGCAGTGCAGCCGCCGGAGGGGAGTGAGAATCTTTTTATTTATTTATTTATTGGGTTTTTTTTTTGTTTGTTTTTTCTTTTAATCCGAGCAGCTGTAACGTTTAGCCGAGACTTCGTTTCTGCGACATCTCCGGGTGAGTTATCAGGAAATCATTCTGCTGGAAGCGAGCGCTTGTTTTTCTCAGTTCATCTCGTGTATACAGAGGAGTGGCAAGTTGTGAGGAAAAAGTTGTTTAGGAACTTACAACCCACAAATCAGTGCTTTTCTGAAAAATATAATCCTTGTTTATACTGGTGTGTGTGTGTGTGTGTGTGTGTGTGTGTGTGTGTGTGTGTGTGTGTGGGTTGAGAGGAGCTGAAAAGAAATGGAGGAACAGGTGATATACTCAGCAAAAGCCTCCTGCCTTTGGTAGAAACATTCCTACAGCGTTATTAATCACTTTTCATGTTGTATGGAGGCCAGTGATTCTTTTCAGAGATGACACACTGATCACAAGTGTTTAATTTCTCCATGTTGGGTGGCCTAGTGAGGAGACAATGAGGCAGGAAAAGGTACAAATATTTGCACGTAACTGTCAATAATATTCATTTCAGTGGGAGAAGCTGCCAAGGTAAACATTAATGAAATATCTCTATTCACTGCAGCAGGTTGAGAGTTGCTCAACCTGGTGTTCAACATGAACTTTTGTTTACTGTTAATCATTAAACCAGTTCTCTGACTGGCTGCCCTTGAACACATACCTCACATTTTTTGGACCCCCTCTTTACTAACACACTGTAATTTGTCACTATAGGCTGTAAATGACGGCCCCTGGGTTCGTAATGACGCTGGCTCACAAACTGTGCAGCTGTTCTCACAGTAAACACATTAAAGACATGGAGTGGACCCTTCCCTTAACAGTTAATACAATTTATCTGCTGAGTTACAATTCAAGTGGAACGCCCAATCACATCAGGGCGCCCAGCTGAATTTATGGGTTGTCTTTAAAGACATGGAAGCAAGCAAAGTGACATTCCTGTCACTATTAAATCCTCCTGACTCAGCTGTGGGTGTAGTGAGATTTCCCGCTGCTGCCCTGCTGGTTTGTTGTCTTGTTCAGGTTTGAGAGGTGTTGGCTGCTGAAGTTTGGACATTTCTCTCGCGCTCTGCTGATCTGAGCGGCCTAATGGGAGGTAACAGTAATTAGCAGCTATCAAAGCTTTGTATGAGAGGCCCATAGTTGCTTTGTCAAACAGCTTTTGTTGCCAGAAAACACATATGAATGCGGGTGTTGGAGATCAGGTTTTTCCCCAATTGTCCTTGCCATGTCTTCATGTCAACAGGCCAGAATATCAGTGCTCCTCACCACTTCGCTAGATTCACCAGCGTATGGATCAGACCCCAACATATATCTGAGGAAAACTGCAAAAAATCTCCTTACTAACTTGAGTCTTTAAACTCCTATTGTCTTAAAAATCTGCCAATGAAATGAATCTTTCATAATCCACCAATCACTCTGCATTCAGTTTATTTCAAGAATTTCTAAGATCAGGTTTTATTCTTCTTCATTCTTGAGCAGCTTCAACCTTTCATCTTCTTCCTTGCTTCAACACACATGCGCTTTTATTTAGGAAATTCAAGTTGAAATTCTCCCTGCGTCTGTTGCTTGTTTTAAGAAAATGAGGATTTCAGGGATTGACTGCAGACAGAAATGACTTGATAACACAAATAAGCACTTGATTTTTTTTTTTTTTTTTTCCCAGATTTTGATTTTTTTTTCCCCTTGACAAACACTGGACCTCTTCAGGACTCTAGAAATCTGTCTAATGAAACAATCTGTTCATAACTTACACATCTCTAAACTTAAACATTTGATAACTACTAGAATGGATCAACAAAACAAAGGAAAGTCGGATTTTTGTCAAGTTTATCCATGATTATGATGGCAGTAAGGTGGGGGATGTCCTCTTCATGCAAAGCGCATGTTTGATAAAATCAAGACCATCAGCAGGATTTCACATCTTGAATTAAAAGCTTTAAAGTGCATGAATTATTTGAATTTTTTCATACTTTATTTATCCAGTGAACTTATTTCCAAAAGCCTTTTTCAAAGTCCCCTCTCCATTCTGCCAGGAATAGATTATGTACAACATTATGAACATTATGTATTGATTCATTTTTGGCCTAAAAGCAGCTATATTTAGTCTACAAATATTTGAATCAGCCTCTAAAATGTCCACCATATGCTATTGTTTTTAAGCTGTGGAGTGTAAATTCCTCGGGTCAGTCAACCCCCGAAATTTCCAGAGAAAAATATTGCCGATGTGACCTCAGTGGTCGCTACAGCTCTGAATAACACTTGTGTTTTGTATTTTGTTTTGTCCTCTTTATGTTGCATTTTTAAAATGACTGATTGAACTCTCACCCTCTTTAAGCTGCTGTCCATGCAGTTCATTGCAAGAAACATCAGAGGCTGCTCCCATTTTTATAGAAACACTTACTGTTTCACACATACTTGAAGTCCGAACTGTGCGGTGCTGCCAGAGAGAGACTTTATGGGGACTGAGTGTCTGTGCCTGGGTCATCCTCAGAGGAACCTCATGCACCAGTAATTATTACAAGGACTCACAGCTTTTGTGCAGTATCAGGGCTTAGCAACCTCGTGTCATTTTGGCGGCTAATTCTCAGACAGGGACACTGACTCATAGAGGGAAAGTTAAATTCTGTTGCTTTTATATGTTTCATCAAACGTTCTCTGAGATAAGAGAACAATAAAGTTAGCTCTGCTCTGCTACCACGAACACACCTGAACCTGACTGTGCAGCTGCGTCTACGTGATGAATAGATGTGTAACAGGCTGCAAAGCTTTTGTATTTGAATACAGTGGCTTGCATTCGTGTGACCTAGTTAACCAAAATCCACAACAGAGTTTGAACTCGAGTTGATCAAGTATTATCCCCCCATGCTTCAAACATTGTTTGTTGGTGGTATTTGCTTCTGGCACGTACTAATACACTGTAAGTTCTTGAAAGGGAAAGTAAGGAGGTAAGAACTTTGCTTTAAGTGGCCTTTTTTAAAAGGTCTTGTGAATTCATTTCCTGCCCTATTTGTTTCTAAATCGTCCTTCTTTTAGTGAGGATTTTGAAAATCCCCATCCTTCTATCCCTTTAGCAGATGAGGAGCCAGTAATAATCCCTTCAGTTTTTTTGGCTTGCATGCTTTCCTCAGGCCTAACACAAGATAATAGGTAGGAAACACAAGTAAGCAGTGTAGTGCTGCAACAAAACACGGCGCAGGAGCTCTCTGGGACTATGTCGTGCATTTTTTTTCCTGAATCAGTGTGACTGGAATACTGTCTAATATAATCTACTATAATTAATGCTTAAAGCTTCATTATGTAGCTTCTGATTGTATGTAGAGCAATACCTAAGAAATGTGATGCAACATATTCTTCTCTTGTGTAATAATTCAAAAAGCAGCCATTGATGTAATAAGCCATTAACCCAATATCAATAATATTGTAATTTAGTTCATGTCCTGGTAGGAAAATATATTAGGGCTGCAACTAATGATTATTTTTATTACCCATTAACCTGCTGATTACTTTCTCAGTTAATCACTTTGCTAAATACTTCATCTACTATCACAAAGGAGAAGGAAAAGCAATAGTTTTGAGTCTGTTTTTGGTTAATTGATTATCAAAATAGTTGTTTAACTTATAGTTTCAGCTAAAATGTTACATATTATAATATATTAGTTTTCTAGAAACAGATGAAGGTAGGATATTAAATATTCAGCTGATAATCCTTCATTCCGGTCATGAACTGATGTGTAGCACCTAAGAAAGGGATCAATATGTATGACATTACAATACAATACAATTACATTGTATGAGATATTATAATTGTATTCACAAACATCCATCTTCATGTTGATCTATGAATTTATTTGAATCCAGGCCACGTTTAATGTGTAAATAAAATGTTCACTAATTCATCCATTCATTAATTTAATGATGCAATTATCATAACTGGTTATATTCAATAGATCACAGGGACTGACATTTGGCATCTCAAACGCCTCTTGTTGCGTTAATAGGAGAGTTATTACATTATGAGGGTCATTTAACTGTGAGCTTTAATTTATGGCATTAATTTGTCACACTAATGGAAAGATTTGACACTAATAGTTTTTGCTGTTTTGTTTATTGACTAATTTTGTGACCTGTTTTTGCCTCAGACTACGGCTTCATCTCCTCTTTACCTGTTGTAAGAAGTTTGTCTTTGTATCATCATTTGATAAATTGTGCAAAGTGAAATAAATAAAATTTGTAGTAACTATGCCACATGTGAAAATTTCACCTGATTCCAGTTTGGTCTTTTCACCCAGTTCTTACATTTTCTCCTTGACCTTTCAGAATCTTCCTCACAGTGACTCTTGGTGAGATTTACACAGTTAAAAGAGGACCGTGAGGCCCAAGTCCTGCTCTCATCCTCTTCCTCATGCAATGCCGAAGAGTGACACGTGGCCAGGCGGCGTTGCCATGGAATCCTTGAGCAATATGGACAGTGCTGGGAGCTGCGACAGTGTAATCAGCATGAACTCTGGCTGTGTGAGTGCTGCCGGGGTTCTCCTCATTTCAGTTATCTGTCCCACTGTTGTATTACACAACGATTTGACACACTTTACCATCACACTACTTCCCTCTGGCCATTATTATTAAACTTGACATTTGACAGAGCTTCTCTCCTTGGTTGGAACGGGGAAAACAAAGAACTGAGATTTGTGCATCAGGTTATAATGACGTGCGCGTGGGCATTTACAATCGCTATGAAACGGTTAAATGGGAGATGATTTGAGGAAGTGAATCTGTTTGAGGTGAATTGCTCTCATGTTTGTTTAGAGGGAGGCCTTCAAGGGGTTCCAGCGAGAGTTGAGTGCTTTTTTAGAGATGACCAGAGGGGACAAGAGCTCAAGCTGTTCACAGGCACCTGTAGTCATCTGAAATCAGTTCTTCTGACAGGCCAATTTAGAACAAAGGAGTCAGGACCAGGATGGGACAGGTGTAATTAGTCATTCCTTTCCAGTTGTTTGAACACTAAACAGTGTTGACCTATCGCTCCTGTTGTCTCTCATGGCCATGTTTAGGGTTGGATGGAGGACAGAGGTTGCTGAAGAGCTGAGAAATTCTGTCAAAATGCACTTGTTTTTAAATATGTAATATATTTCCGAGTGTCTTATTTTGTGTGCAGAGTGAAGACAGTATGGAGCACTTATCTGCGGAAGAGAGGGCTTGTCTCATGTATCTGGAGGAAACCATTGAGGCGCTGGAGGTGCAGGAGGACAGCGGCTTATCCAATGATGAACCAGATACTGGCTTAGAGACAGAAAAAATGGGTCAGCCTAAAGTAGAAGGTATGCTCATTTATTATTCTGTTCTTCATGTTCTCTTAGTTGGTTGTCTCATGCCTGCATACTTACTTTAATTACTGTGCTTTCCTTTTTGTTTGTTTGTTTTTTTTTTTGTTTTTTAGACATTTCCAGTTTCAAGTTGGATGAGTTTGGGAGAGCTGAGCATCATGATCTGAATGAAACCTCTGAACCACAGTCCTTTCCTGTTTCACCAGCCAACACGAAAGGTCTCATCTCACCATCACTGAATCCCATGACTCAACCCAAACCTCCTGAATCGGAGTCAGTCATTGATTGTAAAATCCCTCCATCAGCCACTCAGACTCGGGTGCTGTGTATATCTACGGATGGAGATGGTAAGCCTAAGATTGTCACGAGTACCGGGCTTTGCCCAGGTCAGTCCACTAAGGCCTCTGAAATAGATCTGGGTGTGATCCCCCCTCCCTCAGACTTCATGGACAAACCATACCCTCATGCACATCCAAAAGAAGTCCAAACCAATCCTCCAGCTGCAGGGGTGTCCCGTAATAAGCCAGGAGCAACTATTGACTTGGAGCAGCTACGTCAGAGAGCCTCGAAAAGATCTTCAGTGAGCTCCTCTATCACCCAGGAAACTCCAAACATGCCCCCACCTGAAGTGTCCCCCATTCTGAGTCCACCAGCCATCGCCTCTGGCCACCAGATGAACCCTCCTCCCGAGGCTGCTGCGCCCAGAAGTCCACCCGCTGTGGCCCCTAAGCCCAAGAAGCTTCCTCCCAACATTATTCTGAAGTCACACAAGGCATCAACGGATGGCAACTCGGGACATTCAGTCTCCACTAGCAGTGACCGGGTGTTGTTGGACCCTCAGAGGGTCCGCATTGAGGCTCTCCGAAAGCTTGGCCTGCTAAAAAGCGATGAGGCAGATTCAGGTCCTGTGAGCCCAAAACTTTCTCCCAAAACTAGAAGATCATGGGGAGCTCCTCCTTCTCCAGTCAGCCCAGCAGCTCCACATACACCTCCCTTGACACCATCCAACACATGTGTCAGCAGCCCACCTCCTGCCTCTGTCCCTCTACAGTCTCCTGCTGCTGTGACACCATCAGCTGATTCTCCAGTTACTGATATTCTCCCAGCACCTGCTGCTTTCAGTGACTTTGTGGAGCCCCTTCCGTCAGATAATGAACTGTCAGCTGTCAGAGATCTTTCAGAGGCCAAAGTCAGTGCACAGGTGAATACGCGTCCTCTTACCCCTCCTACCCTGACCAAGAAGTTAACCCCACCCAAGATGGTAGGTATCAAATCAGCCACCCTGGAGCGCTCTGGACTGGGCCTAAGCAGCTATATGGCAAGTCAAGACTCCAGTGAGGCCGGTCAGGGTGTTGGTGGCGAGCAGAGCCCCAGCCAGCTGCGTAACAATCGGCCACGCCCCGCCTCTCTGGGGAGCAGGAAGGAGTTTTCAAGTGCTCAGGGAGAGGGTTTGCAGCCGGGACGTGCCAAGAGCCAGGTGCCGAACTCAAGGAGGTCCATGCCTGCCCACACCGCACTCCAGCACTCTGGAGACTCTCAGAAGCTGCCTCGATCACAAGGCATCAGTGTGCTGATCTGCCCTCGTGCAGAAAATGAAGAGGACCGCCGCGAGGCCCTGAAGAAGCTGGGGCTGCTGAGGGACTAATGCATCGCCACCACATCTTACATTGCACCTAACTGCTACAGACTCCCTTCAGACGCTATATTTGATTCACAATTGATGAAGGCCTTACCAAACCTTTCGGGAAGCAGCTTAACCACATATTTATGCATGTTCCATTTTACTGATTTAAGCTATTATAACCAGAGACTGCCTCACATGATTTGAATAGTGTCACGCCCACACTTTCATCTACTTGTTACTGATATTGTACAGTCATATGTACAGTGTTTTTTTTTTTCCTCATTCAACTGCTAATCAAGGACTTTTTGGATATTCCTGACTCTCTCGCTGTTGCTCTGTTTTTTGTAAATTAAATACTGTTACTTGTAAGAGGCAATGACGAGTTATTTTGTCACTATAAGGGTATGATATAGGTATGAACCTTCTACCATGACTGTCCGCTTTCACAGGTTGTTCTGTATTACAGTCACACTATTGTGAGACTGGTTCCCCTCTTACTTCTCCTTTTATAAACTATGAAAGGTTACTGGTTATACTTTCACTTCCTAAAATCCCCTGGAATGTTTAGTCTGGCTTTGTTGACCACAAGAATTTTTTTTTTTTTTTTTTTTGAGCAAACAGGCAACTATTCAAATGTATTAAGAACTGCACTGAACCTATTTGTTCAGGGGAGTTTGGTTCATAATGTAAGGCTGTTGATTTAATGCATTAAAATGTAGACAGCATGTGGCACATTGCTAGAACATACCATCCTGACACTCAAAGCAAATAGTCGGTTGCCACTAGGTGATAAGAATCTGAAACATGTGGATTGCATGGCTGAACAGTGACACACGTCAAAACACACAAGTTTGTTGCATAGCAGCAATGTGTAGTGTCTGTATAGGTCTGTCAGTTGTACATGAGCTGATCAACAAGTGTTATTATGAGAATTGTTATAATTTTTGGAGCATATACTGTCCCGATTTTTTTGCCCAGAAGTCATAAATGTCCTTTATGTGCATTTGTAATACGTTGCATGCCTCATGTATCATGTCAAATCGCATATTGAGGCACCAGTTTTCTGGCTCCGCTTCAGCTTCACCCTTTATCTGATGTGATGGTGAGAGAACTGGTGCAACCTGTTTTCTCACCTACTGGTTGAACCTTTATGGAACACCTTTGTTGCTCATGATGGCACATTTATGAGCTGACGGGCTGTCTGAAAAAAATGATCACTACTGCAGGCATTTAGAGACAAATAGGTTTGCTCTTTCCTGTAATTTGCTGTTAAGGTCACCTACTGCTGTGAAAATGAAGCTCGATTTGAAAGATATTTCTCTGAGGTATTTACACCAGGTTGCTGAACTCTAGAGCTTGAAGAGAACACAGCACACATTTTCCATTTTTTGACTAAAGCTTAATTTTCTAGACAATATTTGGAAGACTGCCACATTCAAAAGTTATAAGAATTTAGCTGGTAGAGCAGCATATTAACCATTACTCTTTTATTGTTCAGTTAGATCTACTCATAGGTGTGTCGTTTCAAAATGACTACTTCAGTGCCAGGCACTACATCATGTGTCACCATTGTGATTCTGCCCTGCCCTGCACACCTTTTTTAATTTCGCCTTTTTGTTGTCTAGATCACAGCTAAGATTTCCTCTCAGGATGCATTTTCATCCATTATCTAATTTGCATCTAAGTTTATATTTAAGAGTATTTTCATATGCTTTTGTGGATATTTGTACACATACTTTTCCTATGAAATTAAACCCCTGAGGGCTATCTGTCAGAGGCAAAAACAAGAGCCAAGTGGAAAAAAGAATTTGAATGTTTTGAATACTTCAGTTAAAAGACAAAGCACATGTATACGTTTTGATAAAGACTAATTAGATCACTGTACTCTCAAGACAACAAAAGCTATTATCAGAATAAGAATCACTGGTGTGTTGCATTATTATGAGTTTATCTTATAGTGAAAACACTTTTTACAGTAAAGCCAGGAAAAGAGGAAGCAGCTTCGTGGTGTCAAATCAACATAGGCTGCTTTGTGCTGTTCTCTGGCATGTTGGTATGTGAGCTATCTTTTCTTTCCACCTGCTCTGTCTGTTGTTCTGGTGCCAGAAGACCTGAATGACAAGGACTCAGTGACAGCTCCTGCCACTTTCACTGTTAATCCTGGTAGGCATTGTAGATCAGCTGCTATGAATAACATACCATAGCAGTCTGCATACTCTCCCCAGTTCCCTGCATTCATTTCCCTGCAAGACGTAAGATGGGATCTAAGATGAAGAAAGCCTTAAAATAATCAACTTTATGACAAATGAGGTTTATTAAGTAGAGAATTTGGCTTGTTCATAGCTTTATAAAAAAATTGTAGATGCAGTGTGCCCCCGTTTATCACTCTACAGCAGAGATATGTGCTGTAGAGATATTCACCCTGAGAAGCGTGTCCCCAGGGGGCGCAGGAGAGTGGAAGTGGGGAGGCAAAGATGTCTGCTCAGGTGAGGCCAGAGGAACAGGACAAGGGGAAGTTATGTTAATTTGGCGCGTTGTTTTGGCCTGTTTAGCATCAATCTGGTCAGCAGCTGAAGCAGCAGCAGCAGTGGCTGTGCTGCACAACTAATGGAGACAATTAAGGTTTTTTTTTTGTGTGTGTTTGTTTTGTTTTTTTAACCGAGTTCACCTCTTTCTCAGAGTTATAACTCGGTCCAGTCACAGACGTGATATTTACATACACATATTTTAGAGTCAGTTGGATTTACACTTCCCAACGATATCTTTAACTGCGTTGCCCAATAAACGTCCATAAATCTGCTCAGAAACCAAAGAAAAACAAGCAAACTCCCGAACTCGCCTGAGAATCATCACGTTTTAAAGTTTGCTTCAGTATCAGAATAATCCAGTAATATTTTACTGAACGTATATTGATACATTGTAAACACGATATGCTAATATTTAATTCGGCATACTTCTAATGGTGTCAATTTACCAAAATGTAAACAAATACAGGGAAAAAAAAAAAAAAAAAAAACAGGGCTCAAATTGTAGTACAAATTGTCTAGTTAAGTTCCTGTTTACGACCCTGATATTATGGGAACTATAGTTCTACAACTTTTTATCAAAGAAATAGAAGTAAAACAAAGAATGATAATTAGTTACATACTACCTAAGTTACCTAAATTGTGTTTTTACTATCAATATTTTTTTGAGTTTACTCAGGCTTGTGCTGACTTCCATAGTTTCATTCATGCACTTAACATGTTGAAAACCTCTGCTCCACAGAAACAGCTCTGCCACTAGAGGGCAGTCCAGATTGATGTTTGTGTACCACTGCTCCCACTAATGCTGAGAGCAGACTGTGACTGATGTGCAGGGTTTAAGATTGTGCATACAAATGCACATTTTTCGCATCACATGTTTTACACAGAGAAAAGTGATGAATTTAAACACACTTCTACTGCATATTACAACTCACTTGAATCCAAAAATAGCAGAACGTGGTTATGATACATTTTTCTGCGTGCCAGAGAGCTAGTGTTGTAACTAACAGATGTCTTTTGTTTGCATATTCTTTATGTTTTTTTGATGAGTTCTAATCCTTTAAAGATGATTCATTCTGAAACTCTTATTTTTTATCACTCTCATTTATGAATCATATGAGGTCATAACAGTTGTTTTTAAAAGGCATAAATGAGGATTAGGCTGCCATTTGCTGTAGATTTTCTGAGGTTTACATCCACTAATTCATAATAAACAGTAATAGTAATAAATAATAATAGTAACAGTAATATAATAATTTTTATTATCATCCACACAAAAGCTGGGGAAGAGCATCAAGACAGTTTGCTTTAAATTCAGCCAAAGGGAAATGAGTTTGCATCAGTGAGTCCTTTACTGCCAAAAATGCTAAACAAAAGAATCCAAATCAATGACTTTAACTCAGTTTCCATTTTATTTGCCTGATATTTCCAAATGTTTTTGAAGCTCGGCCATTCAAAATGTGGAAAGATTTTGGGGATTTTGCCTTTGTAATAATGAAATAAAGAAATTTGGTTGACTAATTAAAATGAATTTGGTTCAGCTGTTGATCCATGAAATGTCTCATAAAATTGACGTTTGTATGGGAAACAGGACTTGCTGCTTTCAGAGTGAATAAGTAATAATTTAGAGGTTTTTTTGTACTTCTTATGAGGTCAGAATAGGCTTGAACCAGCATGACTCTGAGAACTCAGCTTGGTCCTGAGCTACAGTTTTTATCTTTCCAAACAAAATCGCTTTGTCTTGTTCCTTCCAGAGGAAATGATTCAGGTCAGAGTATTAGCAAAGAATGTAAGAACTCAATGTGGGCGATTTGCTGGAAGGTTTTACTCATAACAGCGTCACAATGACCCTTAAGCATAATCGTCATTGGTTTGAATGTGATCTGAAATTTGGTTTTTCAGTCCCAAAATATTTCAGGTTTTGTCATATTTGGTATTTGAAAACACACATATATATGAACCTTGACAAAGCTCCTGGGAGACACTCCCTAGGGTTAGCAGTAAGAGCAGGTAGGCGTTGCTGCTGCACTATCAGGCTAGACAGTGAGCTCATGGGACTTCCCCACCGTCCCGGTCCTGTCCTGTGCTTACCTACTTACATACTGTCTGTCTGAAAGAGGCCGCCGAAAGCCTCGTCCCTTTCTCCAGATATGAGTTGATCATAGAGGATTAGTGGAGACAAAGTGGCACAGAGCCACTGCTGAGTGTGCTGGGGTTTAAGCATGCCCGGCCCAGTTCTGAGTCATCAAAAAGGTTTATTTAAAATATACGGGTATTATCTCTCTCCTCTGTGTGGGTGTGTGTGCTGGCGTGTGTGCGCACAAGTACTGTTATACAATTTTTGTTGTATGATGGTGATTGATACTTTGAATGATACAGGCTCATCAGAAAGGATTAAACTTAGGATCTTAACAGGACAATGTCTGACTCTCTGTCTTAGTTGATCTTGATGGGTCCATTTGATTGCAGGTGTGCACACACGCTCACACACACACACACACACACACACACACACACACACCCACCAGATGCGGTATGTGCACAGGCCTGTATCCCCTCCAGCACCCGCACGCTCACTCATGCAGCTAACAAGCTTGTCGGTATCTTGTCTACCTCCCTGGCTGCAGCATAAAGACTCAGGTAATATGACTAGGACTCAATGAAAACAGTCCCTCATAACCCAGAGCCTGACGGTGCTTTGGTCATAACACTCATGGGAAGGTTTCATCTCATGTGACATTTCCAGTGGTGCGATGTTACAAATGCAACACAACTTAAATGTGCTTGTTCTACAGGAGTTGTTTTCATCCATGATGCTGCAAAAGTCATCTTTGACAGGCATGAATGAGTCTTTAAGTTAGAGAGAGTGGCTGTGTGTGACACCTCTGTTTCGTCCGACCTGATAACTGTAATTCCTTTTTCCCTCTCCCTCTCCTGCTTTCTGTTAGTGCCAGTGACTGAGGCTGTGGTCAGGAGGCATTCCTGGGGCAAACCCACAGTGTTCGCTGGGATGCCTGTACTAAAGTGTGGAACTCGGAAAGCCACTCTGCTCCCCTGTGGTGCTGGCATGGTGAGTACCAAGAGATCCTGCTGGGCCTGCGGTGGTGTTGGTAACCTCGCATAGGAAGCCCCTGCAGAGAGGAGAAAGAAGGGAAGAAAGGGGAAAAGGTTCTGAGCTGTAAGTCTTGGCATTTTCACACATAAATCTTTCAGACAATTGGGGAGCATAAAAGTCAAACTGGAAGAAAGTAAATGAGGAGCTGAGGTGATGTGTCCCTGTGTATGACCATCTGGAAGAGAACATTAGGCTCTCTCCAGGGCTTCTAACTCTTCACTTCATTAGCATGCAGTATAGTACAGTGCTGGCTCTCGCAGACACCTCCCAACATGCATCCATCTTGCATTTATCTTACTGCAACAGCTGTTGGGGCATTGTCTGACTTTGATTTTTCAGAGTCAAAATTGCAAGCAGGTAGTGACAACACTGTCTGAAACAATGGTCTGAAAAGATTTGTTGCCTTCTGATTTCTCAGAAGTGGAAAATTTTGAGTTTCCAAACAACCATTGGTGGAGATAGAACAGTTATAGCAGTTGTTAAATGTGGTGTATTTCTGACGTGCATCGTACATTTTTCATAAAGGTCCAGATGGTGCCGTGTTTCGACTCCTTAAAAAGAAAAAGCTACAAACTGATATTGCCTTCAAATTCAGAAAAATCCAAAATCCATTCATTCTATGCAGATCAAGTAACGGCAGCTAGTGGTCAGCGACTCTGCAGCAAATCTCACCAACACATTGCCTCACTCTCCGTGTGAAGGGGCATAATACAGTTTCATTTGACTTATGGTCTGTGAAAGATCCTCGCTGCTCTGTCGACACCTTCCATACTCTCCCGCTCCTCTTTGTGTAGCCCAAGTCCTTTTTCATGACGAGCATCATAAATTAAACATAGCCTAGGCTTCCCCTGTGTGTCTGTCGGTGAAAAAATAGCTTGGTTTGGTGCACGGTGTGATGCCCGTGCAAAGCCCTTTGTCGTTAACGACGTGTTGCCATGAAAAGTGCACTCATCCTCCAGTGTGACTTGTACTCAGGCTCTGTGGCAACCGTGTTCTGACTTTCTCAAACTCCCCGAGTGACTCTGAGCTCATTTGGTTATACAAGTGCTCACAATTACCCAGAGATTTGGACACAGGGACATGGGATATTTCCATATCCCTGACGGATGTTGTTTTAATTACACTGAACTGCTTGACTTAGTACTGTGGATTTACATGTTTTTTCTTCTTCCGTGGATGCAAAGGGGGATTCTCGGAAGGTTATTCTTTTGTACTGAATCTTTTATTTATTGAAGCCCCTGGTCTCTGGCAAAACATGTGGTAGCATGGGAAACCATATTGAATAACACAGTGTATGAGATATTTGCCTTTGGATCTAAGGCAGTTAGAATTTGACACATAATCTTAAAACCACAGGTAATGACAAAACTCTGATAAGGTGCAAGATAATGAAAAATAATCCTCTCCCCTCCCTCTGTCATCAGCCAATTCATGTTGTGTGTGTGTGGTTCACATTCTGTGCATCGTCTGAAGAAAGACGAGTTGTTATCTCCAATCAGCCTCATTGTGAGACCCTAATTATATTTGATTGAGAAAAAAAATTACACATGGGAGCAGGCGTGATAATTATAGTGCGGAATCTGCCCGTACGTTGAAATAGAAACATAAATGCATCAACAGAGCTGATTAAGTTAGGTGATAATACAGGAGATAGCAGGTGTGGGACTACAGATGCTATTCCTCTGCTGGGTGCTCCCTGAAAAACAAATGCCAGTGATGGTGAAATGTGGCGCGGTACCTCAGTGGGTTGCGCTCCTGGTAATGTTAGAGAGGTTTGCTTTGATTCATGTAACTCCCCAAGTCTCATTCCTCTTCAGGTCTTGGGGGTAATGGTGTGCACACAGGGCCTCGTGATCGGTGATTTTCAGGAATGGCTGATGGTGCCAGAGTGAAAACTTTAACCCTATTCATCTTCAAAACTGTTTGCATGCTTTATTTGGTTTAAGGAAATATTAGCATGAATTTTTTTTTTACAACATGCTTAAAAAAATATGGGAGTGAATCTTATTATGACTGATTTCTGACACCAAGCAAGGTTTTAGTTATTCAACGCCAGGAGCAAAAATCAGTGAGGGAAATGTGTCAGTTGAGCTGAATCTCCTGCAGGGATGTTGGTCATAGTTTTGGAACCAGATGACACAAATGATCATTTGCATTGTTTTTGCTTCTGCCAGATGATTATTATATAAAGCTTTCATCAGTGTTCCTGTAAACAATTACTGATTGTTCGTTATCATACCTGAGGAACTGTTTCATTTTTGAACAGCTGGTGTAGTTTATTCATCCAACATAATAACTTAGACTTTTAATAAGAAAGAAGATTCCTTCATATGCATAGGCTATTTTTATACAAGTCACACGTTCATTAGGATTTCAGTTCTTCATGCAGAGCCAGCTCCAGTTAGAACAGGAATATGAAATTGCTCAGGGCCCTCAATTGACCTTGGAATAGGAACGATATGCAGGGAAATCATTTGATGTATAAAATTAAAAAACTGTAGGTTTTCATTTTCCATTTTCAAATACGTTTTGCAATTTAGTTCTTAACTGAACTTTTAACTTCACCCGGTGAGCTGGTATTGGGCAGGTGGGATGAAGGTTATTTCATCTCATTTTTCCACCAAATTAAATAGTTTAGTACAAAAAAAAAGGTCTGTGTCTTGATTTGACTTTTTTATTGTTGACTAACTGCTTTATTGACAACATTAATCATCCATCCGTGAGATGTAGTGACATCAGTGCTGCATCCATGACCCCATGAAAACAGGCGTTTATTGGTCTGTTAGTTGGACGATGAGCTTTTACACAGTCTGCTGGAGTAAGAGCAAAATGCAATCTCAAAGCGATTACTCTTCCCATCTGAGACATTTATAAATCCATCCGCCCTCTTGCCCCCCTCCCAGCCATTGCTTTTACCCACGCCGACGTGAAGGGCCACTTTTTAAAAAAATAAAATTTGGCCGCAGGTGGCACCGGCCAGGTGAGCGCATGAGCCGGGCCCGGTGGTTTCCCGGTGGCACCTTTAGTCCCAGCGGCACCTGTGTGTGTGTGTGTGAATTCCTGCACAACAACGACAACAAAAGAAGAAGAAGAAGAAGAAGAAGAAGAAGAAGAAGGTCGCGGGAGCCAGTGAGAGCAGAGAGGGAGCCGCGGAGGAGTCCGGAGCGCAGCGCGGACGCTGCTTCCTCTTCTCTCCTCCCCCTTCAGACCCCGCCGCTCCACACCATCTCTCTCTCTCTCTCTCTCTCTCTCTCTCTCATCCCCCCCCCCCCCTCTCTCCCTTTCTTAAATTGACATTGGTCTGGCTCGAAACATGATAACAAAAACGCCTGCCTCCGCTCCGCGTTGTCGGGCTATCCTCAACCCCGATCACTTGAATCTCAAATAAGCAGGAGGCAAAGAGGAAAAGGGATCGCACAGGATCCTGTCAGCGGGTGCTCAGAGGGAATAACAAGAGAGCTTTATACCACACACACACACACCCTTGTATGTGCTCTTGCGCATCGCAGATCTTAGAAAGTGCTGGTGTTCAACTACAGTGAAAGTTAACATGTATATGCACGCTTTGATACGCGCAAGCCTTGGATTTGTAGGTTTCTGCTTGGTCGTCTTTGTCCAACAGTCAGCTTCAGGAAGTAAAACCACTCAAGGTAAGTTTTCACCTCCAAATAGCTTTGATTTTACTCATCGTGGCTGGGAATGTGCCGGTTTTTGCTTGACTGCTCGGTGCCTCATTAATAGATTTAATGGAGGCGTTTGTAAAGGATACAGTTAGCCTATAAAGACTGAGATCAGTTGGTCAATGGGTGGATTTGAATTCATGTGTTTTACAAGAAGTTATGAGCAGAGTATTTTTGAAATGTAGAAGGTAAGGGTGAAGTTTTTAGCGACTTGGTCCATCAATTATTCTTTGTTTAATTCAATCAGACGCCTTCTCTTGATTCAGTGCCTAATTTTGCTATCTTTTAATTGCTGTTTCCTCAAGTCAGTGTGCTCAGTTCCTTTATATTTCCTCAGACTTGCCAAGACAGAAGAGAAAGGAAACGTAATGAGGCTTAAATTAAGTTTCACTGAGAGCTTGCTGTTGTCAGAAAAAAAAGCAGTTGTCTTTGATCTTCAAACAGCATCTGCAGTGTGAACAGTTATGTTTCATAGCTAATCCTGCAGGTAATTGTAGTGAGACTACCGGGAGGCATTTGTTACAGTCCAGACAAGTATTTGACACCAGCCTGTAACACACACACGGAGGAGTCTGTGTCTGTCAGACACTGCAGCTACAGTACCGTCCAGCCCTGCTGGCTGCCCTCTTGCTCCCTTGTCTTGTGAGAAATTATTCAGACCAGACAAGGGCAGCCTGAATCAAAAACTGAGGCACCTTACAGGAACAAGACAGACACGGTGTGTTATGCACTCCATTTCTGATCCACTCATTCTTCTCCTCCAGGTTTTCATCACTTAATTTTCCCACAATACAAAATGCCAAGCCAGAGCTGCCAGAAGTATTTGCATGCAAAGACACATCATGGTTTCTGTGCGAGTGTTGATTGTGGTTGGTGATGTTTTGCACACACAAAAAGACATCTCTCGGGCGGTCGACAAGGCAAAAAGAGAAAGGGGGTGGGTGACTATTTTGCATCCTGGGTGGTCTGCCCCCACTTGTGGGAAAACTCAATATTTACATTTTGCAATTAGAACTACTTTTTTCTCACTTTATTTTCCACAACATCGATTACACACTTCCTTG
The DNA here is from genome assembly GCF_046630095.1 of Trachinotus anak. NCBI lineage: Eukaryota > Metazoa > Chordata > Actinopteri > Carangiformes > Carangidae > Trachinotus > Trachinotus anak. The sequence goes on along the minus strand of NW_027273855.1, from coordinate 20,534,681 downwards.
TAGTGTGGAATGCTTCTGTATGAGAGTCGCTCTGCAGTGGCATGCACCTGTTTGTTGGTCACACAGTCAAACGCTGGACGGCCACCACTTGATAGGCTTCTCCTCCAGTTCCTGTTTATCAGTGCAAGACAAGCAGCCTTGCAGTGACATATTATCTGTGTTTGGTTCCGATGTTATTTGTGAGCATATTTTGTGCCTAACTGAAAATAAATATAGTGTTTGATGTCGGTGGCAAGTCTGTGGCACTGACAAGTCTGCAAGCTGGGAACAATTTTGAAAAATGCAGAAACAGAGCGATGAACAGCGACTAGAAAAAAAAAAAAAAAAGCTGCACAATTTGTCAGCTCAATATTTATTCAACGCAGATGTTGCAGACAAGAGTCTTTGTCTTTCATCAATGTCAGTCTAATCATGGCACTGAGTTTCAGGCATCAGTCATTACTATAGAAAAAAAAAAGTGAAAGAGCAGTGGAATGAGGGAGGGAAGGTTTTAGGATGTGGTGGAGAGAATGACAAAGAAGGGAAAAATGAGAGCGGGGAAACAGCAGAGATTAAGGGTGCAGAGACAGACAGTGAGAGAGGAGGTTTCTTAGCGAGCGAGCAGCAACAAGCGAGAAAAAGAGAAGGAAAGGAAAGAGGGGAGCCGTAGACGTCATGGCAAATCACTCTCCCTCGAACACAGTCAGGAGCTCTTCGCTAATGCAGTGGCACCAAGGCAACGGTTGGTGTGGGGCTGACATGCTGCCGTGGCTGGCTGTGTTGGTGTAACCTCTGCTCCGGGGCCTGGGGGTCTAAAGACGGAGGGCTGCCTGAGCAGGGAGGAAGGCCAGATCCAGGCCTGGGCACACTGTGGGAACCAAGCAGCCCTGGCAATATGAGGCCCAAGTGACGGGGAGGCTTACCTAGAGATGCTGCCTGCGTCTCCACTGTGAGCGAGATGGAAGGGAAGAAGAAATCCCCCTTCCACCCACCCCCAACACCCACTCACCCCTTTCCTTTTTCACCCAACTCTTGCTTTGTTTGCTTTGTCCCCGCTTCCTTTCCTTTGCACTTAATGAAGTAGCTCTGCTATTTCTCTGTCAGCCATAACCAACGACTGCATTACACCCACTGTGTCAGAAAGCTCCCTGTCAGCCAATGTGCTATTTATATTTTTGCGACATTAAAGATGTGCACAGCTCCCCTCTGCCCCCTTCACCACTTTCTGCAGTCCTCTCCAGCCCACTTTTGTTACTTGATAGAAGACTGGATATGCTGCAGGTCTGTGTGAGCACACAAAGGTCAGTGTATGTGTGCGCATAATTGGGACAATGAGAGAATGTATAGGCTGTGTCGGTGGTAATTTGGACAGTCCTTTGAAACTGTATGTGAAGCCGCATAAAAGAACCATTTAAATGGGTCTTTTTATTTCTGTCTATCCCTTTGGCCTTGAACTTATGAGTGCTTGCTGTTTAGCAGAAAGAAGAAGGGGGAAAAAAAAAAAGACTGACAGGCACTATCCTCTGTGAAAATGGCCAGTCATCTCACTTTAACATTTTGACACCACTTTCATCACCTTCACTCTCATCTCTCAGGCTGTGTGGTTTCAGCGTTGCCCCTGAGTCCTGACAAGCTCCTGCATTGGTATTTGTCAAGCTGCTGTACTTAACCCCTCAGAGGCTGGATGTACTTCAACACAAGCAGACGCAAAAGCCCCTATTTATCTGCCAAGGTTACAAATCCCAATTTTTGTCCCACGAATGGAAGATGTATTCAGGTCAACCAGGAAAAAAGACAACTTCTGTCTTCCTCATCGGGATGTTCGGTGACTTTGAGAAGTTAAGGACATTGTGGATCAGGATATGAGCTCTTAACCTGCAAATGTTTTTTTTTTCCTTTAACAAAAGTACCCTCTGTGATAAGAGCCGAGCTTGTCTCAGTTTGTCTTTTCCGTCTCTGCGGCAGGCATGCAGTGTCAGCTAGTTGTGTACTCGTCATGATCAGAGTGTCTGAGGCAGGTCGCGCCTCGGGCTAGCCCTCGGTCACCAGTTGATGAGTGGGTGGAGGGGATCAATCCGGCTTCACTTTACCACTCAGCAGACGCACTCAGAAAGCATCTGCCTGACAAGTGCTGCTCCACAACCACTGTACATGTTGTTACAGAGCAGCCGAGAGGGCAGAGAGATTATTATCTTGGCATTACTTGAGTGGTGAAAACACTTGATAACAATTCTGTCCAAGAGCAATGTGGTATGAATCACGAAAATGACTTTGATCTGTGGGTGTGTTGTGAGGACAAATGAATGTGGATGACTGCGATGAGTGATTTTAGACTGGATATTAATGACTGCACTTAGCTCCATTATAGATGGAGAATCCTTTAAAAACAGGATGGCTCCAGCTTATTGTGTGTGCCTATTTTTTTTTTATTATTATTTTTTTTTTATTCCATGGCTTTAGTGTGGCCAAGCTGCAGCTTTATACAAACACTTCAGTTCATTTGTAGGGCAGGCAGGCTGCAGCTACATACAGATTGAGCACCGTGTTTACAGGCGCATGTAAAGTTAAAACTGTCTGGTACAAGCTGTGACCCAAGGCGATTCAGTGGGCCTTCGTTCTGGACAGTTGCTCACTTTCATCCTGGCCTCTGGAATGTATAACCAAGACATTTTCCTCTCTGCAACAGAGTGTCAAAGATTCTGGCCTTAAAAAAAAAAATCTGACTTCCCACTCAAGGTTTCGAAAACAAGAATTTCAATAAGTGCACTTTCCAAATGATTGTTTGGAAAATTGCAAGGTTAGAGGATAAAGTTTTACTGCCACATTTCCATTTATCAGCATCACAGAAAAGGTTTCCTGCATAAATGTAAAGGAATAGGCTAGTTCAACATGTTGGAAAATAAACTTATTTACTTTCTAGTGGAGAGTTAGATGAGACTGACACCACTTTCAGTTAAACTCAAGGCTACAGATAGCAGCTGGTTAGCTTAGCTTAGCACAAAGACTGGAAAAAGGGGTTATCAGCTAGCCTGATTCTGTCAGATGGCTACAAAAACTGCCTATCAGCACCTATAAAGCTCACTAATTAAAATATAACATTTTGTTTGTTTAATACAACCAGTAATTTCCTAGGGTCTCCGCTGGTTGCCTGGCAACAGCTGGAAGCCAAGAAATAGTGAAACAAAGACCCCTGACTCATCAAAGTGTTGTTTTTACCTTTTGGTTTTTGTACAGATTAAACAAACAAGTTATAACAAGTTACCTGGTGAGTTTTAGAGGCGCTACCACTGACTTTATCCATGTGTCATGGCAGAAAGGTGCCTGTACTGGACAAAGTGCTGTTTCAGATGCTTTTATATCCTGCCAGCAATAAAATTCCAAGTGGAAAAAAGTAATGTCTTGGCATGAAAGTGGTCAAATTTTAGGATTTTAAATGTGGCATAAAATGTTGGCTAGCAGTATTATGCTTTAAAAACAAAACAAAAACATAAGTGAAACTCTGACATATGCCCAAGCTACATCAGTAAGAGGTGAACCTATTAATTACTGCAGCCGTTGTCGGAGCCCTGTTTATCTCCTAAGTGCTCTTAAGTAAGTAGAGATAGAACAAAAGATTTACTGTAATTTCTCTAAAACGGGACCAAATGGCTAAACTATGCCCAGATCTTAATGGAATAGTTCGACAGATAGTTAGATGAGAAGATCAGTACCAATCTCAAGACGTTTGTTTGGTAAGTATGAAACTACAGGAAATATCTGGTTAGCTTAGCTTAGCATCAAGACTGAACACTGGGGGAAACAGTGAGCCAACAATTCACCTACCAGCATCTCTAAAGCTCTGTTATATCTTCTTTGTTGAATCTGTAAAAAAAAACATGCAAGACCGTAAAAGCAACAGCTTGTGGTTTTAGTGGGGTTTCTGTGTGGTTCTATTTTTCTGCTGGCCAAGACACAGTCTTGCACTTAATTAACCCCTTGTAAAACCACAAAACTTTGTTTTTACACATTGGTTTTTGTACAGATTAAACACACAAGATATCACGTGTTAATTTGTGAGCTTTAGAGATGCTTGTAAGTGGATTTTGTTACATTCAGATTCCAGGTACCTGTTTCCCCCTATTTCCAGTATTCATGCTAAGCTAAGCCTTTTTCATCCAACTCTCCAACAGAAAATGGATAAGTGTATTAACCAAAATGTCAAACTTTTCTTTTAATAGCTCCTGGAAAAGGTCCGTGTTTCAGTATATACTGTGTGTGTACGTTTGTGTGTTTGCGGTCGGAGTTTGATCATTTCTTCTTTTCCTTCATCACCTGTATGCATATCCTGAATTTGGACCATTACACTGGCTTACATTTTTAAGCTTTTTATTTTTAGGATTTTTAATACAGTATGAATGTTAGGTCCCAGCCAAACAAGACCTTAACCTGTGGGCATTGCAGATTCCCTGTCGCTCCTCCGGGGACCACATCAGCTGCTGCGATCCCTGTGTCATGGTACCTTTTTTCTTCTTTCCTCGAGCAGAAATTCACTTTATCAGCAGCAAGCGAGGCCCTTGTGACCACCATTTGTCACCTCATTTAGTATGGTTGCAGGGCTGACAAAGCTGTAGATTTCAGTGTAACAGAGGATGGGGAAAAATGTAATTTAAATCACCCAACTTTCCTGAGAACACCAGGACAGCTGCTTTGTATGCTGCACCAGTGTCCAGTAAAGAGCATTCGAACGCTCACACTCAGGAGAAAGGACTGCAGAGCTTGTATGCAGTTTGTTTATTTATCAAGGCTTTAATCTGAACAATATGTTCCAAATGAGGCCTGTGATGCTTCTCTCAACTGTGGCATTGTGGTTAAAATTAGAAAACTCTCTCTCCGGGTTCCATCTTTTCCTTCTCTTTCCCTCTCACCCTGTCAGTGGCCTTTGTTCTCTGTGCAGATGCGGCGCTGTGCTGACAACATCCCTGTTGGTTTCGGGGGAGGATGGAGTCAGTGTCGACGGCACTCTGACCCCACAGTCTTGTGCTCACCTCTAGAGCCCCCCTCACAAGCACTGATGGCTGGCTGAGGAACCAAAGTGCTGTCCCACAGCTGGCTGCAGTGGCTCTTAGATCATTAATCCTCTAACCCCCCACCACAGAGCCTACATTTGTTTTTCTGTTCCATTACTCACTGATTGGGGAGAGTGTGATTCAGGAGAAGATATCAGTGGGACTGTCACCTCAGTCTCTGTATTTTTTTAGGCCCATGACTAACTCTACACTATCGTTCCTCCTCTTTCACCCTCTTCCCTGCTCCCTCCTGTGACCCCTTGGCTGAATAATGGAGCTGCGTCTCTCTTTGAGAGTTTGGGGGGGTCAGCGAGGGACATCATTAGGCTGGTCTGCGGTGGTCAGCGTTGTCGGAGGGGGGTTGGGGGTCAGAGAGAGCCTTGTTTACAGACTGCGTGTGTTTACATTCCTGATGGTGAGCGCCAGCTTTAGAGACTGCTGGAAGTGAAAGGAAATGCTCTTATTCTGCTTAGTAATGGAAAAATCCAACCCAATACATCAAGGAATCCAGATGAAAAAAAGGCAAGTTATTTATGTGGTGGGCTCTGGCCAATGCATTCTGGGTAGAAAGAGGGATGACTTCACTGATGAATTTTAGACTTCCTCAATGGACAGAGGCATGGGGAAAACCATATGACCCTCTGCAGTGTTTAATCACCTCTGGTGAACTCCAGACATTTATATTTATTGCAGACTGTGATAGCTTATTGTGCTGATTAATGGCAAGTACTGTTCATGTCTCTTTTGTATTAAATCGTTACAACTATCCATCATCCGGGCATTTATGGGCTGCAACTAACAATAATTTTCATTATCGATTACTCCACGGATTATTTTCTTATTTCCTATAAAATGGCAGCAAATAGAAAGAGAGCCCACATCCTGAAATATCTTGTTTTGTTTGACCACCAGTCCAAAAACCCAAAGATATTCATTTTACAATCATAGATTCTGGTATTTTTCCCAAGAAAATGACTCAAAATGATGGTATAATCATCTGATTAATTTTGTTGATTGACTAATCAATTATTCAACTAATCATTGCAACTTTACAGGCATTCGGTCCTTTTAGTGTTATTTTCTGTAATGATCACAACACCTGATATACTGTAGTATTATATGGTTGGCATGTCATTCACAGGTTTGCATTGGGTACTTCCATTGCCCAGGTGTGTGAAACATTGCAAGGATTTTGCAGATTGCATTTTTTTCATGTTGCTTTATACTGATGAGAGCATGGAAAATGGAATTTCAAATGTAATAGGATCCATCCACTGGTGGAAATGTGAGAATAAGAACATTTGCCTGAGCCTTTTAACTTTTATGATAAAAAATGTCAACACAATTATTTTTTTGTAATTATATAAGCCTATTTGGAGCTGGCAGACATGACACTGATTAACTGCAGGGCACACTTTGAATTCAAATCTTGGCTGTGATGATACAAAACCAAGTTTTTGGGGAAAATACGCAGCAGGTAGACCAAGGAGTGAATATGGCAGAGTGTAATGTCCACTGTGACTGCATAACATTTATTGTAGTTTTCAGTAATAATAATAATAAAAATAATCATAATCACAATAATTGTAATGGCATAGCTGAAACAACAACTATTTATTTGGCATCAAAAACATTGTGAGGCTTTTGCTAGTTGGATAAAACAGGAAGTATAATGGCTCTTATTTTTACCATTTTAGTTTTTATATATTATGTTTTATTTCATAGATGAAAGGACTCATTGAGAAAATTATAGATACATTATTCAATAATGAAGACAATCATTAGTTGCAGCACTGTATCCAACAGTTAACAGCTGATTCACTCTCATCATTCCGTCTCACATTGTCTGCTATGACAATATTTGTAAATCTTTCAGCTGAGTGCAGGTCACCTGGCACAATCTTGATAATTTTGTGTTTACTGTGGAAAATCAATTGAACCAATTTGACCTTTGCCTCCATATTTGAAGGCAAACCTTTCCAGATTTGATATTTTCTGCTGCGGTTGTCCCCTTACTTAGTCCGGTTGAAATACAGTACAAACAATACTTGACACAGCGTTTAACACTTGTTATGTCAGTTTCAATGAAATGTTTGTGTGAAGTGATTGTGCTGTCTCTCAGCATTTAAATGAAGCGTATGTCCAGTCACTTCCAGCCCACTGCACTTCACTTTTTTGAGCTTTAGTAGTTAATGCCTGCTTCACTGCTTACACAGAGAACCATTCACTTTATACCTCAGTTTGACAGGAAACATCCAAAAATATCACACTTGTGCTGTAATTGCTACGTTGCCATCTTTATAGTTGGTACTGTATCTGGCTAAAGCAACCACCAATGAATGTAATTGCTGTGTGCAGAGGGGAGAGTGTCATGTCAGTTAGCTCTGGTTGTATAAATATAAGGTACACAGCTGGACTAAGTGCCACCCTTCCCACATATAAAATATGCAGCACGAGGCCAAGAAGTCATTAACAGTGAAGGACACATGCCAAGAAGGATGAAAACTGCTTTGAAAGGTACAAACGAATCGCTTGTCACTTTGGCTCCTAATGGGAAATGGTTACACGTTATCCTCAATTATTCAGAGTGGTATGAATTAGACCTCCGACACTTAAGAGTGTGTCAGCCTCCCTGTGCTCTCTTAGTATTACTCTATGATTCAGTTAATTACTGTAATAAGTGTTTTCCTTCTGGAGGTGGTCCGGAGGTCTGAGTCATAGTCTATTAAGGCCACACATGCTAAAGGAAAGGCACAGAACCAGATGCTTGGTCTATGATCAAAATCACGGAGAATGGCCATTATTTATTTATTCGCAGAGCTTGAGCCTGAGCTACCTCTAGAGATGTTTTATAAATGACATGTGGTGAGTCCACTTGCTCTTTACTCTGCAGTCTCCGGGCTCATCACTGTCACTGTTGATGGGAAGCACACACATTATAAGAGGCTCACGCAGGAGTTAACAGATTGATGAAGTGGATACCAAGATCTTGTATGTGTTGGCTCGAGTTAGTCGAGCTCTTGTAATAAGGATATCCCAAATACACATCCATTATATATCAGTTTTGGCGTAATACAGAAGCAGACAGTTGTAGAATAAAAGATTGAAGGAGTGCATTATTATTTTGGACTGAAGAAGCTCAGCAAAATCTTGGAAGCTTTAGAAAACAGTACAGTAGGTAAATATTTTGTGATTGCCTGTTTAATTTACCCTTAATAGTTAACAATTTCCCCTTTTGATCGACAGAAAATCAAAAAGGTAAATAATAAATATTTAGATTATATAACTTTATTGATCCTCAGAGGAGAAACGAGTTCAGTGACCCTTTGTGTGGACCAAAACATAAAGTTTGGTTGAATATAGACAGGGCTTTGGCACTGGTTTTAATTAAAATGAAGTGGTGAATGACTGAACAAATGAAAACTTTATTGTGCCTTAGAGAATTTATTTTGCACACGGAAACTTATTATTGCAGGTTGAATCAGAGCTTTAGTAATGCAGTCTCATAATGCTGTAAGTGAGGGAAACAAAGGAATTTTAAATTCCAGTGATTTAGTGAGTTCTACAAAATTGGTGGACTCAACAGAAAACTTGCAGCACAGGTTGGATCAAACTTCTAAAACACTGAATCCTACAATACCCATAATGCAATTTAGTATCATCTTTCATTCGACCCTCCCTGCCTCCTCAGCGACTACTTCTTTCAGAACCCACAGCACCAGTTTGTAATGTAGGCCAAGCCAAGATGACCCTGATTACATCAGTATGACATCATCAGGGTTCAGTTTTTTTCACATTTTGAAAAACCTTTTTTTACAGACTGAGTAGTAATCTTTGTGAAACTGAACTTCATGTATAATAATGCACCTTTAAGTACTGTAAGAACACAACAAAGTTCAGTCATTACTGTCATTATTTCATATAACTAATAGGCATAAACTAGACAATGACATAAAGTAAAGGTAAAGTTATAGATTTGACACAGTTAATGTCTTTGGGCTTGTTCACATAATATTGCTCTCCTGAAGCTCAGCTTGCATGTTTCTGTTCATTTTCCCGTCGCCCTCAGATCTATCTGAGGCTTCATGGTTGGTGGACATAAGCAGGGAGGGACCCAGGGTTTTGAAGTTGTGATCACAGTTTTTGAAAGCACAGCATCAGTCAGTGGTCATGATTCCTAAACATTTAGAGTGTGTGAAGGATGAGTGTAAATATCCCGAATGGAAGCAGTTGATATTTTTATTCACAACTTTTTAGAGCCTTGCTGGACAGCCAACACTGTGTCCCTTCATTAGGGGATCTGGGCAGGAGAGGGGGTGAGATGCTAAATTTTGTGTTAATGTTGACGTCTGCATTTCATCAAAACCGCTTTTTTTTGGGGGGGTTGGCTGGTCTCATCTCACGCCCTGCAAAACTTCAATATCCACGACATTTTCACAGTGTGCTGTGATAATGTTGCGACACCCGGCCACAGTTCCTGTCCTCTCCACAACCTCGTCCTGGCTTCCTCTCAGACCCCTAGATTAAAGGAATGACTCACATCACATTACATTAGTTTGCACTATAAACAGCACTGGATGTACACACATGCAGTTTGCTAATTTTAATGTGACGTGTTTTATACAGCTTTAAAAAAAAATCTTTTCTGATTCAAGCATATTGTGCTTATTCATGCTTATTGTTTAAGTGTCACTGTGCACAATGATGTGCATGTGCAAAACTCTGCACTAGACAGCTGTTTTCACATTCATCTGCTGAAAGAGGGGAAGTTTCTCTGTGCCCACCTCAAATGTGACTTTGCAGTGTGCACATGCGAGTATGACTGTGTAACATCAGTATGCAACTTACAGAAATGTGACGTTGAGGTTTTGAAATCAATGATGTTCATGAGGGAGGAAGAGTAAATGCATTTCTGTGCTGTAGTTCATAGAAACACAGGAAGAGATCTTTCTTTTCACATTTCCATTATCTGTTACATTAAACAGAATTTGCGGTGCTTCCAACATCCCCAAATAATACAAAGGAAGTTTGTCACATTTCCTGACAACAAATGGAAGTTGTTTGAGTTGAACATTGTATGGACCATTTACAACAAAAATACAAAAGAAGTGTTACTGTTTGGATTCATACAGTATAGCTACTTATACTGTACTGCTCTGTACCGAAAGTAATTATCCTGACCTTAACCCCATCCTGCTCAACCGCAACCCTAAGTATAGTGTAAGTGTGGTTCTAAGATGGATAATTACAAAACTTGTTCCTTTGTAATTATACATAGTATGACAAACACTGTGATCCCGAGAACACCTTTTTATGGATTTGAACCCAGCACCCTTCCTCATCTACCACACGGGGGTCGTGAAAATGAGAGATTTCTTCTGAAAATGCTTTTGTCAAGAAAGAGCGTTTTGTCTGTAATGCGTAACCGCAAGTGTTCAAATGCTGCACCCAGTCATTCTGACAGGAAAACGCAGCTGAATATTTTACTGCTCTCACCGACTGAATGCATCACTTGGTCCATATTTTTGACAATTATTTCGGAGTTGGCTGCAGGCGGTGCGAGTAAAGCTACACCTATGGGTGTCCCAGCTCCACTCAAGTCTATTTCTGTATCTGAGGGAGAGGTGATGGGCAGGAGGGGGTGGGTTGGGGCAAAGCAAACAGCAAGGGTCTCAACACTCAAAGTAAACATTACCCTATGTTTGAACTACACACCTTCTCCCACACACTCGCGCTCTCCCCTCTGAGTCTTATTCCTGCAAACACCCCCTCGAGCTGGCCCAGCTAAATACACTGCTTATCCCAGGGCCTTCCAATAAATCAGGGAGGAAAGCACCTCTGACAAGGTCTCACCTCCACAGCCAGCAGCCCTTAGCTGGCAGCTCTGACTTACATGTGGGGACTGCTTTGGAATAAATGGACGAATGGCTTTTCAGAGTAACTTTCCTAATCACCACCTCTGAGGATATAAAGAAGTTTTATCCAGCAAATTTAATACAATTATAATAAATCCCATTTATATGTCCACTTAGGCCTGGATCCCTCCAACCTCCGGCCTCCAAAAATGAAAAGCTTGCTTTGCTAAGGCAAGAACATGCAACAACTCATTGAGGGATTTAGATGTTTGACACACTGCAGAATTGAAAGCTTTATTGAGCATACAATAGAGCATGATGGAAATGCTTCATTACTGTGCGATTTGCTTTCAACCAACAAAATCATTGACTTCAATAGTCAATATTCCAAGAATGTTAGTGGGTAGTGAGACTCAAGCTATTTGTGGCTTTAATATGATCAAGTGCATGACCAGAGGAGAGCCACAGCAGCAGAAATATTCAAAATGACACAGTCCCCACAGGACACTGTTTAAACATCTGAGCATTGCCCAACATCTTTCTTCTTTGGATTTGTTGTTTTGACTCTGTTTATTCATCCTTGTCTCAAAGCGCCGGCTTCATCCTCCACTGCCTTAACTTGTTCCCAACAACTGTGATTCCTCAGCACAAAAGAATGAAAGAAACTCTCAATGAAAAACACAATCTTTTCATCTCGGGCATGAGTCAATTACTAGGGCAGAATTACTGAAAATGCTGCATAATTTTTGTCTCGAGCTCACAGACGAGCGTCCTCTGGACTGAAGCGAAGGGTCTATTAATTCTGACATGTTTATTTCCATGGCAAAGGCAGTTTGGGTTTTCAACAAGACCAGTGCGTTTAGCTTTTGTTGTCCAAGTGTCCATTGGAACACTCCCAGTGAGTTTTATGGGTGGATTTTTTAAACAGTGCTTTGACAGACATGGATGATTATAGTTTGTGGGCAGGATTTCTCATTTATATTTATTTTATTTTGTGGCACTCACACCAAAGGCGATGGGAAAGTGGATGTCTTATGAGCTCATTTGACATTAGTGTCTATTGTTTGTCTGTTTGTGTCCCGTTAATCTCTGGATCCTGGTAAATAGGTTTCTCACTGTAGGCAAACAGTTTGCCCTGGCTGTTCATATGTTGATATTTATTGTTAGTGAAGTGTTATATAGTGAGATATATATATATATATATATATATATATATATATATATATATATATATATATAAAATATAAGTGCTATAACTGTGCGATGCTACAGACGTTAAGTTGTAAGTAATACTTGCACAAAGATGCAGTTGTAGTTAATTCAACTGCCAAAGGAAACTTTTGAGGAGGGAGCAGCTTTTGCACAGTAAGTCACATAATGTCACCGGTTTAGATGGTTTTACCAAACATAGAGGCTGTTTTGTTTGTTTTGCAAGCCGAAATGCACAGCAAGCTGCTCCCAGTCATCATTTTTACTGATGCTATTATGTATCATAGCATGGCAGTTACTAACATTAGAGACGCTTACAGCTCAATATCTAGACCTGTGCTTCTGCACTCAACAATGGCCTGAAGCAACAACAGCATCAACCTGTTTTAGATGCAAATTTGACTGAATAAAAAACTAAAAAAAAATAGATAAGTGACAATTTTTCTGCATCACACACACACACACACACACACACACACACACACACACACATACATACATACATACATACATACATACATACATACATACATACATACATACATACATACATACATACATACATACATATCACATCTATAAGATTAAACTGATGTGCTCACACAGTTGATGTGTTATGCTGTTAATCTTTGAAACGTGATTGCAGTTTCCAACTTCAGGCGTGTTTGAAAAATGGGAGAGTGTGAGCCTAAGAGTGTGTGTGTGTGTGTGTGTGTGTGTGTGTGTGTGTGTTTGTGTGGGTCTCAAAGTAAAAGTGCGAGAGTTGACAACCTTGCAGACTGGAAAGATAAAGTGAACTGATGCTCCAGATGGAAACATTAATAACAAGATGAAAAGAGGGATTCTTTGAGTTTCTGTCATAATGAATATTAATTACCACGGAGACTTGGCACAAAGAAACCTGACAATAAGACAGATATTTTGTTGTGATTAATACGTCCTCTATTGAAAAACACTTCCTCACACGGCGTGTCTTGCTCTTATTCTGGAAGACGGACTGTAAGGAGAAAGGACTCAGACTGTTCCTCAGGTGAATTCATATTGTTCTCACATAATATAAATCAATAGAAGGTTTGAGGAGCTCCTGCATCCCTGAATGGCTTTGTGATCTCCTGACTTTTCCTCTTGTGCCACCATCAATTTGACATTTTTGTTTTTTTTAATGAAATGTTTGGAAAACTATTGGATGGATTAACATGAAATGTGGGGCATACATTCAGGTTGAATTGTGATGATACTGGTCATTCCTTAACCTTTTATCTAGTGCCATCATCAGGTCAAAAAGTGTTGTTTTAATTAGCAAACGTTAGCATGCTAACATGCTAAACTAAATGGTGAACATTGTATAATGTACACATGCTGTAGATCCAGAGAGCTGAGCTGTGAGGTCACATCAGGGCTAACAGTTCTTCTACTTGCTTCTATGAATTAATGCAGTTTCCCATTCAGCATTTTTGTCATCTGTTTTTTTTGAAATAGCATCTTCCTGGTGTTTTACTTTCCATATTCTAAGAAAAACTGGCCTTTATTGGGTACTCAAATCATAATATTTACCAACACTGTATCCTGTAGTTTTTCCAGCTTTTTAGTTGTACTTCCTGCTGTCTAAAAACTTTTATTAAGAGATCTGAATACAGCCTTGCCACTCAGCCTCGCTGCCAGTTTGTCCCAGTGGCCACTCAGTGTGTTGCAACAAAAATGATTTTCACTGTAGACCACCATTATAAAAGAGACGTCAGCAAAACAGTTCACAAGATACCTCCAACTGCAAACAAGGTCAATTATTGCCCTTTGTATTCAGAATTTTTAATCTATTAAACATTTGTCTTTGTAAAACTTGCTTAGAAGCTCGAACAGTGATTTTTTATGTGCATGTAGTGGGCCACACAACACAAAGCAAACAAGCCAGAAAGTAATTTCCATTCATGTGAGTGGGCAGCACCTTTGAGTGTGTTATCCAGTTCTTATAATACATCCATGTAGTGGAACTTGGTTTACAGTATTCATTGTACTCCCTCTCCCCTCTTTTGTTAACCTGTGATGGCCAAGGGCTTATGGGAAATGATATTTGGCAGAGGCTGTTAAAAATACAGGTACTGAATTGTCAGTTTTAAGAGTTACTGCTGAGTTACGACATATTGTTTGGTAAGGCAGAACTTGATGTTCCAGTTTCACTTCAGCTCTCTGTTGTCATTGTGAGCATGTTAGCGTTCAAATGGTAAAATTTAGCTCAGAGCACCTCTGTGTCTCACAGAGCCGGTGGCATGGCTACAGGCTGTCAGTCTTATCAAACCTAACCTTGATTCAGTTTAATGGTTTTCATACAGTCATCAGGTACCACTCAAACATCTGCAAACTTTTTGTTGAACTCTCATCATAGCAGGATGAGTTTGCGTACACGTCCCTCCAACTAAAGTCTGAGCTTTGTGTTCTTCCTGGAGGAATACCAGCATTAATAAACTGCTATTGTGATGTTTCCACAATGTCTGCCTGAGGATGTTGTCATGGGTGTATTAGATTCAGTTTTGTGATACAAACTTTCCACAGAGTTTTGTCAATGCTGCACTGTCATTGTCCTCCTTTCCACAGAAGACCGCATGTCCTCCAGGAACAGGCAGATATAGGCAATATGCTAAGCTCAGGGGTTTAGGTTGCAGGTCATTTCCCAGTGGGATCAGCCGGCTCCTGCAGAGGGTTTGTGATAAGACTGGATACTGGAAGCTATGTAAACCTTGTTAAGCTGCCCTGCCCCTGTGTGCAGGGGGGTAATCCTAAACACCTGGGCTAGTTAACTGGGATTTGGTGGGATTAGGGGCTCCATGAGGCAAACCTGATCATACTTCTGGTTAAATCCATTTCCATTCTTATCTTTTCACATTCTCTCCTTTATAATTCAAACTCAGTGCAGCAGTTACACAACAGTTACATTTTTATACTGCGCTATTTTATCTCTGCCCACATCAGATATTCAGGGTGAGAAGTGCTAGCTAGGTGTAAGTCAGTTTGGTTAGTCTGGGATTTGACCTTTCTCTTTGATTGTTCATTACATTTTGAAAACTGACTTTATCCCAATGAGTGCTGCTAGTGAAGAGGCATTTTCATAGTTTTATTGGTTTGATTTGAGCCATGCTAACAACATGGCTTTAGGGATGACAATGTCAGTCTGTTAGTTGGTCCCCCACTTTGCTCCAGACTGGAATATCTCAACAAATGTTTGATGAATTACTGTACCATGAAATTTTGTGCAGATCTTCGTGATGTCGAGGATGAAACCTATTGCCTTTAGTGATCCCCTGACTTTTCCTGTAGCGCCACACTAAGATTTACAATTTTGTTTTATTGAAATGTCTCAGCAGACATTTCATGGATTGCCATGACATTCAATACTAACATTTATGTTCCCCTTAGTAAGAATTGTCTTGAATTGACTTCTAGTTCCACTATCAAAATTTCAATTTGTCCAATACATTTTGACCATATGCTTTCAAAATGAATGACTTAAAATTAATCAGCTTCAGTTGTACTTTGTGTTTAGTGCAAATTTTATTATGTTGTAATCTTGTTTTTTTCATTTTAGACCAGTGCAGACTGTGAGTCAAATGTCAGCTTTCTGTTTCAGTTTTCAGACTTGATTGTTTTTCATTATTATTATTATTTTTTGGGGGGCAGTTTTGCATTTATTCATTTAATCAAGTGGAGAGATGATGGGAAATGAAGGGACAGAGAGAAAGCATCCAACAAAGGTGCCCGAATAGACACAAACCAGACACACTGTGTTTTTTCCTTTATTGTTTTAATAATTGTTTATTTATGTGTTATTCAGCTCATAGATATTTCTTTTTTAATAAAAAAAAGTATTTTTTTAAGAGCCAGATGTTCAGTTGATCAGTTAAAGGTCATTGCAGCACAATCAGATAGTTGGTATTTACTAGTGATTACAAATAAGAGGCTGTTAATCATCTGGGAGCAAATGTTTTTGAAAATGGCACCAATTTAACTCAAATTAAACTCAAAATTATGGCAATATAAATTTTTATATGAATTATTACTTTTGTCTTTTTCTGTGTCTTTGTATTTGGTCTTTTACTCAGAGTGGTTAAATGTTAGCACAATCAGTTACATGATGTTTGACGTTCAGAAAATCAGCTATTATTTGGGGTATGAACATGACACTGGTATCAAGACATTTCAGCTCCATCAACTAACCACCCCCCTCCCTCCTCTTTCCTCCTTTCTAGATGTGGACGAGTGTGCAGAGGCGCTTGACAACTGCAGCATCGATGCCATCTGCCAGAACACCCTGAAGTCATACAAATGTATCTGCAAGTCGGGCTATAAAGGGGATGGCAAACATTGTGAAGGTAAAAGTCTGATTGGATTAATGCGCTCATTTTCACCTGTGGTTGGAGGCACAGACTTCTGTTCCCTTCTGTGGGAGCATGAGCAGGATTTTTACAGTACACTGAAGTAAAAGCCACATTTCTCATGTTGATTTGCCATATCTTGCTGAATGTAAGCCCCTGGGCCAGTGACAGGCTTGATAAGAGCTTCTGTCTCACTCAACATAACTCATTAGCTTTAAGACTCTCCTGAAGAGGGAGGAGAGATGAGAGCGAGTGGCGGACAGAGAGAGGGGAGAGCCAGGTGCAGAGTGCTCCTTTGTGACAAGATGAAATGAAGCAGTAAATTTCCTGCACATGTTAGAGGAGAGAATGAAGATAGCGGCTGAAACGGCAGTCAGAGGCCCTGCCAAGCAGTCAGGGATATTTCCACAGCCAGAGGCAGGCCTCGTAGACTGTCAGACAAAGTCTGTTTTTCTAGCCTTTTTTGCCCAAAGCCTCCGGATCATTATATCCCACAATTTTTATTAGTATTATTACAAAACCATATTTCACAATGTCATTTCTTTCCTTACTATTATTATTCTTTCATTTACTTGACTGAGTGTTTTTCATGGCCTTCTGCCTGTAGGTTATAAAAAGTTTGCTTTATTGAATCTGTTGTAAAATATGTGCAAGGTTGGGTTTCCGTTGAACTGAAGGTCAGCTGATGACTCTTCAAGGCTGATATGCTTGTTTCAAGAAAACTGATAAAATCAGAAATAAATACAAAAGTGTTTAAGTAAGTGATGGTCAGATTTGAGGAGCATGCTGTCTCACTGTCTGTTTAAATTAGCCAAGCAACAAAAAGTTCTGTGTGCACCAGGCTGACACATTTATGTGGAAAAGCAGAACACATGAAGAAAATGAAAAAAGAAAATGTTCTCATGTTACCAAGTTGTGTAGAGCTGTCATGCTTCACCAAGCTTCATGAATGTACAGTCTGTGGTTCAGATTAGAGTTTTAGGTTTTAGTGATTGATCTAATATAAAGGCTCTGTTCAGTGTAGCCTGTAGCTGTTGCCATTATCTGTGTGTATGAGTGGAAGCATGATGCTTCTTGATTTATCCTCCACTGTTCAGGTCTTGATTTGTGAAGGTAAGTTTTTCTGAGGGGCTTCAACCTGAAAAATATAATGATAAATCAAAACAGGATTTTTGAAGGTAATTTGGTTTTCTCTATATTATTTCATTTTAATGACTTCATGAATTTGATTTTGAATTTACTCCTGCCCTTTCCAATTGCCAGTATGGAAAAATACTGGAAAAATACTGGCTTTTATTATTATTGGTTTATCATTTTTAAAACATGTGTTATTTATTAATGCTTCACAAGTGAGTGATGTGATTTTTAGGGAGGGTGGGGTTACTTTCTTACTTTGGCTTCTTTACAAAAACTATTGATTCTCAACTTTTGTGATGCAGTTTAAACAACAGGAACAACAAGAATAATGATCGAAATGAGCCCATTTTGTTTTTCTTACTATTAACATCAAATACATTTCAGCTTTAGAATTAAATTCATGATTCAGTTTTTTGATGTTGACTCAAAGACAAATCTACATCTAGTCAATTTAAAGGATCAAAACTTTGGAGTTGACTCATTATGATGAGACAAGCATTGAATAAAAATGCTTTTGGAGGAGAATCACTTTTACAGTAACATGTGGTAGGGTGTTTTTCAGGTTTAGAGTGGAATAGGAAAGTGATGAGTGATTGTGTGCTGTGATCGGAGACTGACAGATATGTGTGGGAAGCAGAGAGCAGAGAGTGTTTCTTTGTTGCAGTCCCATCCCTCTGCTGTCAAGTCCAATTAAGCCCTGAGTGAGGCAGCCTCAAAGAGGAGCTGAACATCCAGGATCATCGGCCCTAAATGGGCCAGTAAGTGCTGAGTGGAAGTGCGCTGTGTTCTCAATCCACCTTGCTTAGGTCTCCTCAGTATGGGGCCCTCAACCATCATCATAACCATAACAGACAACTCCACTCAGTCTGTCATGCCAATCTGCAGTCTCTCTTCATCTTTCTGCCTCTGCTCTCTCATTCATCTGTCACCTTTCTTCAGTTTTAGCCACCAGGACTGATGAGCTTCAGGGTTAGATTGATTCATCTGTCTGATGGCCAGGGCTTGCCTTTTTATTAAGCACTGGCTGCCACTCAGTCTGTAACGTCCGTGATGTCAATAATATCAGTACTAATTTAATGGAAATTCCTTTCTGATGACATACATATGTGAAGTAGTAAAATTTTCCCCACCAAATATCTTTCCTTTTTACCTTTAATTGTCCCTGAATGTGATTTGTAAAAATGATTGTATTATTTTATTTCAACACTGACTTTATTCTCTGCGTCATGGTAGGTGCTGGACAAATAAAATGCTGTTTCAGATGCTTTTATATCCTGCCAGTAAAACTCCAAAGGCAAAAAGCAACGTATTGGCATGAAAGTGGTCAAATGTTAGGATTTTAAATGTGGCATAAAATGTTGGCTATCAGTATTATGCTTTGAACACAAAACGATATCAGTGAAGCTCTGGCTTATGCCCAAGCTACATCAGTAAGAGGTGAACCTACTAATTACCACAGCTGTTGTCAGATCCCTGTTTACCTCTAAGTGCTCTTACGGGACTATAGATGCAACAAAACGGATTTAATTTCTCTAAAAAATTGCACTAAAGGGCTTAATTATGCTCAGATTTTAATGGAATAGTTCGACACTTCAGGAAAGGCACCTATTTGCTTTATTTTTGAGAGTTAAAAGAGAAGAGCAGTACCACTCTGAAGACTGAATGGTAAATATGACATTACAGCGAGCATACTGTTAGCCTAGCTTAGTATCAAGGCTGGGAAATGGTGAAATGGTGAGCCGTAAATTCATCTAACACAAACAACACAAAAAAAACTAGTATAAAAAACAGCTAACACAAAAAAGTAGTGAAAGCGCCAACCTGTGGTTTTAGGGAGGTTTAGCTGTGGAACTTCCTGGGAGCTGTTCTCTAGCTCCCGGCCAAGACACAGTCCTGCACTTAATCCCCTGTAAAACTACAGGATCCTGTTTTTTAATTTTGGTTTTTGTATGGATAAGACGAGATATGACGTGTTAATCTGTGAACTTTCATAATTAACAGACTCATATGATAGTGTGGTATCAATCTTCACATCTGACTCTTTGCAAGAACAAATAAATGCATTTCCCAAAAATCTACAAGCTATTCCTCTAAGACTGCTCCTACTACCTAAGTCCTAAAACTGCATCTCGATGGTTACAAGTTGTTGAAGTAGCCGTTAACATCCTCGTGTATCGTCTCTGCAGATGTCGATGAGTGTGCAACTGAATACAACGGCGGCTGTGTCCACGAGTGCATTAACATCCCAGGAAATTACAGGTGCACATGCTACGATGGCTTCCGCTTGGCACATGACGGCCACAATTGTCTAGGTGAGTATGTGATGTGTGTGTGTGTGTGTGCGTGTGCATGCATCTGGGTTAATTATACAGGAAAATGTCATTTAAAGGCTTTTTGTCAGGAGAACACATACATTAAAATGCGTGTGTCAAAAACTCAAACTCAGACTGAAATAACCCATGTGGTTGCATAAATTTTTCTCTCCACATGTCTCACGTCACATCATGGATGGTAATATATGTTTCGGGGCTGAATTGAGCTCTTATTAGGCTGCTGCATCAGATATTAGCTATTTCCTCGTTTCACAGGTAGTCTCCAAATGTGTTTTCATAAAAGGAAATAGGAGAGCTTTTTTGTAATGAGTCTGAGGAAAAGGGGTGAATTTATGAAGAGCTTGACCCTGAGCTGGGAGCTCGGAGTGAGCCATCAGCCGACGGTACTTTCCCATGGTTTAATATTTCACCAGTGTGCCATTCATATTAACCTCGCAGAGAACATATTACACTTAAAAGCTTATGAAATGAAGGGAAAAAAAACAGTGCTCTTCCTGCTGTTGGGAGTTGCTAAACACAGGCATCATCCACCCCCACCCCCACCCCCACCACCCTGTTCTGTCTTCCTATCTTGCACCGTCTCCCCCATCCACCCACCTCAAATTCCTTTTGTTTTGTTATGAAACCCCCAAGTCAGAGCTCATGCTGCTCCTCAGAAATCGTCTCCCTCTTTTTACAACCCCAGCATGATGCATTTCACTTGATACTGAAATCCAGCTCACCCTGGTAGCTGTTCTGAGTTTGTCATAGAGGAAAGGAACAGGCGGCTTGCTACAGCAGGTATCACATTCATGTGAAGTGATGACAGAAAAACTTATCGCCACTTAGCAACAATTCACTTTGTAAAGACCTTTACATGCGGGCACACAAGGCAACACAGTCATATCAGTCCCACATTTACTTGATGAACTGCTTGTAATGCTGGGATTAAGGTGCAGTGGAATGGAAAACACTCCCATCTTCAGATCGATAATAAACCTGTTCTGACTTGACGATGTCCCCGTATCTCGGATTCTCTTTCTTTCACTCTTGCTGTATTTCTGTCTCCTTCCCTTCTTCCCTTTCCTTCACTCTCTGTTTCATCCTTGCTCTCACTCTCTCGCATCAGTGTAAAACAGGGCTATTTTCCGAGCCATTTAGCAACAGCGTTCACTTGTGCGTGGATCATTTGCTTTACCCTGGATCAGCTCCTGCCTTGCGTGCAGGTGTGTAATCGCAATATATATTTGTGTGGCTGCTGCTGTTGCATCCATCGATCCCTTTGATATAATCTGTCATAGTGAAACACACACAATCAAGCATGGAGAGAGCTTTTTCTTCTTCTGCCATGTTTTATTTCTGACGGCTAATGACCTGTATGCAAGAGAGCAGATCTATCTCAGAAGTTCTCTTATATTCCTGAACAGATATCCATCCAATTAATTATTAAATGAGTAAATATTTTTTTTTAAATCTCAGCACGGCAGACAGGGCATAATGACGCACTAAATGGTATATATATGCAGCTGTCAAGTACAAATCCAACTACTGCCTTGAGACCCTGCTCAGTCCTGCTAATGGAATAATCCTCAGCACAAACACAAGAGAGGAAGAGGCAGAGCCAAGGTTTCATGTTAAGGCCCCAGCTTCCTCTTCCAGGTTTAAGCTCCTTTTTGGCCCCTGAGAAAAGATTATTCCCCTTGGTCCTGGAGTAGAGAGCCAAAGAGGCTGGTTCCCAGACAAGGTCAGACCTTCAGAACCCTTATAGACCAGATGTGCCCAAGGCAGCGGAAGAGGGGAGACATTCACCTGATCCTCAGAAGTTCATGATGAGTTTAGATTCTGAGATCTTTAAGGTGCTTCTCTTTGGTTTTACCCCATGTTGTTTCTCCACAAAGCTCCAGTTCTTTTATTTTTATCTCCTCTTGCTTTCATGCTAACATTGCAGTATAAATTCCCAATGTGTGACATAACTTCCTGGTCTCCCCCCTCTTGAGGCTTTTCTTTAGCCAGTAGGAACCCATGTTGGGTGACTGTCAGCTCAGGGACTCGAGTTAGGCCAGCGCACATGCATCCCTGACGATGTCGTCTTTGTTTGCTCGCTGTTGCACGTGCCACACGCCTCCTTGTAATTGGATGCATTGGCAGCATAATGACATTGGGCGGTGGCAGAAGGCGGCAGAGCGTGAAGCAGAACGCTGCCTCGCGCGCCTCACCGGGGACGCTCTGGTTTCTGAGGTCTCCCATGTCTGCCCTAAATCCCACAATGATGTCAGGGAGTCAGCAAGGTGGAAGCAATGCAATATCACAGCACACTGCTCCTGTCTGTGCGGAGTGAGATGTCACTCACTGTTTAATTTATCTCACAGGGAGCTATTGTACCCTCACAAACCTCACGCTGAAGAGAAGAAGTGAAGCATATAAGAACTTGATTACGTCTTTTATAGCTTTCATTACTATCATCTCGTAGAGGTGAGGGAGGGATGGTACTTAATTGCCACACCTCTTTCATGGAGAGGCTGTAAAGGATTTTTCAAGTCTTAGGAAAAACAGAGGAATCAATGTCAATTTAATCCAAAGCACACATCCTCTTTACAATGAAAACCAGATGCAGGAAGGCTATTAGTTCCCCACTGTAGCACCACCGTCCCCACATTTATGACCTATGTGTTTTGGTTGAGGTCCGACAGAAACCCAAATACCCTCTTATCATTGCTAGTTTTCTTAAATTCTCTAAAGTATCTTAATATCATAAGCATCTGCACAAACATTCCCAGTCCTTATAACCACAAATCACAACATTTCACTTCTATCTGGAGCGAAAAGACACAGAAAAATATTTCTTATGCTCCCACAAAGTGGAAATGCCACAATCTTAATGTAACTCAGTGGAGGAAACAAAGGCAAGCATGAAATGGACATTACAGATGTTCCACAGAGTGCCAGCATGCTGTAGTAGATAATCTTTTGTCATGGCATTGTTTGCTTGTGTTACATCACTCATTCATCACATGTTGCTCCCTATTGCCAGAGAACTGATTTGGGGCTCCACACACTCCACACACACACAAGCTTAACAGACCATGTTCCTTTGATTTCTATTGACCAACACTGATTTAGTTTGTATTGATTCAGCAGAGCTCAATTCCCTGTGCAATTTATAGGGAAATGAATGCCCTTTTACTTTAACCTTCCCCAAAGACGTAACATGATCTATAATACGAAAGCAATGTCATTTCAGCTTTGAAATGGGCTTTTGAGGAACAGCTTTGAAGTAGCAACTAAGAAAAGGTCACATCATTTAATGCTGTTTTGTTAATGGCTGTAATTGTACAGTAATGTTTGAGAGTGTCCCTCAGAACGTCTGACAGAAAAGCTTTATCTATTATCTACCATAAAGTCTCTTAGTTGTCGCCTGTTGGAGCCTGCATCACTGCTCTTGTAGTCCTTTGGGGTCATGTTGCAAGGTTGGCTAATCAAACGGGAGGTTTCAGACTGATGTATTATTGACCAGGTTCTGATGGGAAAAAGCAGTCATCAAAGAGCGTCACGCTGATATGCTCTGCAGCCTTTTAAATGCATTCCTTTTAAGTGCATTGGCTGCTCTTCCAAGGCAGTGGTGATAACCTCCGTGCCCCTCACTTCAAGAGAAAATGTTTGATTCTAGCTTGGATGATGTGCCTTAAACTACCACCTTTTAACTCCTGAATATGTAGGATTTAGTCAGGGCAATGATGATCTGGTTAACTCCTCTCCCATTATACCCAGAGGGGTTCAGGATAGTACAGACACTGCTGGGGCTTAGCCTTAACCCTCCTCACTTCCCTGCTGCAGATGCAAATACCCGGCTCTTTCCTCGGTGAGCAGTCACCTTGCTTTTGTTGTGACACGCATGGATCGGGTTTGGGCACGAGAGAGTCTCTCCACAGTTCAGAGGAGAGGAGCTGGAGTGATGAGTTTCAAGGCGGATTTGAGATCGGTGCATTAGCTGACTCCTGAAGACTATATCAACACACCCTAGCTCTCTCTCTCGCTTCTCTCAGGATTGTTCAGTCCCATGCACCATGAAATGAACAATTCCAGCTGAGCCCACTGGCAGTGCTTTGGGGAAACTCAGGCCTGAGATTGGGTTTAGGGATGTAAGCATGCAGCATACTGGGAGCCGTCAGACGTCAGCGCAGGGCCTCTTGTCTCCTTGGCATAAGACTGTCCACCCAAACACTTATCCTGGGGTTTTGTTTTTAAAATACTTCCAGACTTGTTTTGGAGGAACCAGTAAGCATGATCTTAGCTCATAGTTTTTCATTTAGGAAAGAACTCAGCGAGAGATTGGACGTGGAGTCTAAGTCTGTGCTTATTTACCAAAATTGTTACCTGGGAGACGAGCCCAAAGGCGAGAAAGTCTGAGTTCAATCAAAGCTGTTTTCGTTTTGTTTATGTTATAGCCTAAAAATCAAACCTCACTGCTGATTTAACAGTGAAATGCTACAGTAAACACAGATTTTATTCATATTTGCTTTGCAGATATGAATCAGATAGCTGCATTAGACACAGTGGTTCAGGCAGACAGGAAACACTGGAAGTAATAAATTGTTCACAGCTAAATACTAGTATTAATGCCTCAGCTTTCAGCTTGCGACAGTCACTCACTCTCGTACACATGGTTTAAGAGAGTGTGTGTTCTGCAGATGAAAGTCCAGGACATCTTACAACATATCAATTTATACAAGCTCAGCTGATACGCTGAATGTTTGTTAACACAAAGCTGGTTTCAGCGTCCATGCACTCTGGGGCAGTTGTTCTCCCAGGCCAGGTTCAAACCTGGCACTGTGCTCACTGTTCAGTCAAGTGGCTGAAGAAATACACTGTCATTGAACTTCAGAAGCTCCAGAGAGAAAGAGGAAGTCCTGTAATCCTCTTTAAAATAAGAAAGTTTGTTTTAATTGAAGCTGGCTGTGTGTGTGCCACTCCTTCCTCAGTGATGCTCAGTAAAGCCAAGCTGCTGCCTGTTCATCTACCAGAGCAGCGTGGCCGGCCCCTGCAGTCCCCCAGCTGTTTTGCTGCCTGTCCCTGCACATGGCTCCTATTTGCTGCCTTATTAAAGAGTGTGCGCCTCCTCAACTCCTGTAAATGAAATGCCCAAAGAGGCCAGAGTCCGTCCACTCACCTCTTTGTCTCTGGTCTGTCTAGACAACAGAGACAGTTCTGTCTGATCTAGAGAGAAGTCAAGCAGTGGGATGGATGCATGGACAGCTTTGATGACAGATAGCAGGAGGTTTTCATTCCTTCCTGAAAAAAAAAACTCTGGGCCAATAAATGCACCTAAAGTTACTCAACCTTTTTTTTTTTTTTTTTTTTTTTTTTTTTTTTAAAGGAGAGCAGTTGAGCGTTTCTCCAAAATAAGTGTTCAGGAGTTTCTGTAAGGCAACCACCATGTTTACATGGCTCTAAAGCTCTGCGCAAGGCCAAATGTTATATATACAGTCAAGGCTATCTGAGAAACCAGCGGACATGGCCTCTGCAAACACAACCAATCTCTTAATCTCTCTCCGTTTGAACCTTCCTTTTTCCTTCGTCTCCTCGAGTAAAGCAGGGATAGAGCAAAGACATGTCTCATTTTTCAGAAGTGAGGCAGCCTTTTTAACTTGATTAAGACATTTTTTTTCCATCCTCTCAAGAGAATTTTTAAAAAATGTTTTAAGTCCAAATAACATGAGCACTTCTCCTGGCCATGCCAGAACCCCTTTCCGCTTGGAAATATTTGCTTTGGACGCCAGCCTTGCCCAGCACACAACACAGGCAATTATGGGAGCTATTTAAACAGGAGAGATCTACTGACAGGCGACGCCTCATTTGAAGGGATGAAGGAATCAGGAAATGAAACCTTCATTGATGCGCTGAGGGTATGGAAAGAGAATTCCCTGAGGTACTCTGAAGCGGGTTGCATATCTCATGGGTATTTTGTGCATTTGCATTGAGGACAGTTGTATTTGTGTAGTTTTTACATGTTTGAATTTTTGGGGTGTGTGTGTGAAAGAGGGGGAGAGGGAGACTTTATGCATATGTGAGGATGTTTTCCCATATATGTTGTGGAGTTTTGTTTTTTTTGGTGCCTGCTAACAGTTTATCTGCAAAGGTGCAGCTGTAGGTTGCTGGCAGCTTTCATCAGCTCAAAGGTCTCCTCTCTGTTGCTGCCACTTTCGTGATAGAGAGATGAGACCATGAGGTCAACCCAAAAGCAGCCACACAGTTGAATGAAAGCTTGACCAGCAATTTTTTTCTAAACTGTCTTTCATTTACTGTGACTTAAAGTCTAAATGCTAACTTTGACATTTTTTGTTCTATGTGCGCTGCTTCAAGTGGCTGCAGAGTGATGCCTTACCCAGTCGACCTCAACTGACACGACACATTGTTTTTCGAGGGAAGAGACAGTTTTGCAAATGGAATGTGAGAACAGGAGAGAGGACTTGGCAAGCTGACGAGGGTCATGACTGCTACCTGCCAGTGACCTACTTATCAGTCGCACAAGTTTCTGTCTAATCAGGTGCCACTTTGCAAGCCCAGTATGTGTGTATTTGGGCATTTGGTGAATCCACCTCTGTCTGAATTTCTGTGTGGAAAAAGAAGAAAGAAGAGGACAGAGCGAAGTGAAACTTCTAACTTTGCCGGGCTGAGAATTCCCCAGAAAGGAAACTTAATCTAGAGGCCTTCTCAGACTGGACAAATAGACAGTAAATTAGTTTCGCATGACAGTTTATTAAAAAAAAAAGGCTTGTGTATACAGCAGATTATTGATGCATCGAGCAGAGGGATGGATAAGGTTCCAGTGTGGTCAGTTGTGAAGGACAGAGCCCAGGTCTCCGGGGGAAGAGGGAAGGGAAGCCACAGTGCACAGTCACGCACATGGGAGGCTGGGGCCGCTAAGCTCTGCAGCATGGCATGGAAGCAGCAGAAAAATGACAAGGTCATTCATTTTGAAAATAAACACTTATATCAAAAGATTAATCAGTGTATTTGCTTCTTTTATGGAGTTGGAAAGAGAAACGTTTTGTGTCATCAGGAGAGAACACCTGGAAGTGCACAATTCATTATCAGTGCAAATGAAGTCAGCGACTGTCATATGTGGTCAGTTTCTCCTTCTTTCCCTGTGGCAGAACGAGGCCTCAGGCGACACCTTTGTAAATGCTCCGTGTTTGTATGTAGTTAAGGTGGATTCCTACGGTTACCCCAACCCGATACTCTCTCCTCTTGCCCTCTCCACTTCTCCCCTCCTTCCTTCATCCTCCTTCCTCCCTCTCCCTGCATTCCTCCCGTCATGGGGCTGACAGACACTCGTCATCAGCAGGTACTCTGACCCAGGTGGATCAGGTTTCCCACTTGCCAGGGGATTGTGCTGCATGCGCGTTTTTATGGCTTAGTGCTGCACATTTGGAGGTTTTCAGTGCAACTCTGCTGTGCTGCCATGTCTGATAACCATTAAGACAGACATGGCCAGCTTAAGACAAACTCCTCTGGCTTTTCATAATATCCAAACACTTTTCTTGTGCCTTGTGTTTTCTGGTAGTATGACTTCATCAAACCACAACCTCTATTTTATCTACTAAATGGTGGACATGAGTAGCGTGAAAATCATGTTAAAAATAATTTTACCGTGGAATTAATTTTGAAAAAAATCATAATTTTTTTTTATGCCAGGAGCGAAGTATGAGAGTTATTTCAGTTTTCAGTCAGATAGAAGAAAAATTGGTGGAGCCAATTTTTATTTATATATTAATATGAATTCAATTTCAAATAAGCTTTTTGCACAAAGTGAATAGAGCAAGTTTATAGCCATGCTAGCGACGTATCTTGGGATGGTGAGGTTTGTCAGTTGGTCCAGCACTTGTCCAGACTGAAATAGCTCCACAATAATAAGATGGAGGGCCATGAAATCCCCAAAGGATGAATCTTAATGACTTTGGTGATCCTCTGACTTTTCCTTCCAGCGCCACAATGAGGTTGACATTTGTGGTTATGAGTCAAATGTCTCAACAACTATTTGATGGATTGCTGTGAAATATAGTCATGTCCACCACAGGAGGAATTTCAGAAACTTTTATGACCCTCTCACTTCCCACATAGTGCTGTCATCAGGTCAAGATTTAAATATGTCCAATACTTTCTTGCCTGCTATGCTAACAATGTTTCCATCAGCCTCAGCTGTACTTTGCACTTAATGCTAATTAGCAAATACTAACATGGTCACACAATAAACGAGATGGTGAACATGGGAAACATTACACCTGCTAAACATCAACACATTAGCATTATTAATTGTGAGGTTATTTTAGCATATAGCTGAGAGTATCGCTGTGCAGTCTCACAGAGCTGCTAGCATGGCTTCAGACTCTGACTGTTGTTTAAGAGATATATCATCAAAAATCAATGAAAAATACCATGTTCAATTGTGTGCTATTGGTTCAGAAACTTTTACTCTAAGTTTTCTAGACCTAATCACTTTTACTGTACTTAGCAGGTTACCTGTTACTGAAGTAATTCTACTCCTAAATGTATAGAAAATACAGTAGAGAGTTTGCATTCCTATAATCCACACCTGATTCTGATGTACAGCTACTTATGCATTAAATGGGTCATGATTTGATTGCAGTCAACCCTCAGACTTCAGACTAACAGTAATCCGTGTAGCATTTTTTCTGTCTTGAAGTGATCTCATTAATTTTGAATTTGTGTGTCTATCTCCTGGCAGATGTGGATGAGTGCTCAGAGGGCAACGGCGGGTGCCAACAGATTTGTGTCAACATGATGGGCAGCTACGAGTGCCGCTGCAGAGAAGGATTCCTTCTGAGTGACAACCAGCATACCTGTATCCAAAGGCCTAAAGGTTAATAACACACACACACACACACACACACACACACACACACGCACACACACACACACACACACACACTTGCACTTATGGAACTTATGGTAAAGAGCAGGATGTTGTTAAGAGGTGGTGATTTTGACTTTAGGTTGGATTTTTTGGGATTGGGCTGAAACTCATTATTTTTTTAAATAAAATCTGGATGTTCAGGTCCAGGCATTTTTTGAATAATATGATGAGTTAGTGCAGATTTACACTCAGAGTGGGATTGGCCCTAACAGGCCTTAATGAAAGGTGACTGAAGGTAAGTGTCTCCAGACTGAAGGGAATAAAAAGAAGAACAGGGATAAATCTCTTTTTGTTTTCCACCCACCCTTTCAAATTGAACCAATCTAGAGCTTGGCAGCATTTTAAGGTATCGTGGTATGAGAGTGGCCTGCGGGGGACTATGAGCAGAGAAAACAATTAAAGGTGTAGCCTTGGGCAGACACACCTCTTGTTTTTAGAGCATTCCTGTGGGATGGGGACGTGACAAGAGAAAGTACAGAGCCAACCTGCTCTGAGCCTTACTCATCAGAGACAGGAGCACTGCAGACATACATACATTCATAACGTCATAGCTGTATTTAAATTTTGCATACTGCCTTGTAGCAATGGCTGTTTCTTACAAGTATATAAAACAGCAGCACAGTGGTTTAGGATCTGACAAATCCACTCTAGTTTTTTTTAATGGCACAGAAGGATATATTTATGTCACAAAAAAGATCAGTTTCTCATGTTCTTGTATCAGAAAATAACGGGAAGGGGAAAAGCATTTTTCTGTACATGGTTTCACAACCTACTCTGCCTCTGTGCTTTGTTCAGTAGATTTCTACGTTGGTGAAAAGCAACAACAGAGAAAATGAACAGCTGCTATCACTATCACAAAGCACATTTATTCAAGGAGTAATTATCCAGCTGTCCTCAGATTCCTCAGCTCCGACAGTTCGGACTGGGTCTGGGTTGCAGATCTTTTGGTTCCTGGGGGCCCTGACACCCAGAATCCATGTGTGTCTCTTCATCCCTTCACTGCTTGTCTCCCCTCTGTCTTTTGTAAGATAACTGCTCATGCTGGGAGTCATTAGACCATGATGTTCCTGAGTCCCCTGGATGGTGAACTGAGGATGTTGGAAGTCTGGTTTATGAGATCAGTCTGGCCTAGTGAACTGTCAATGTTTACATTTCATAAACGCAGTGTTATTTGAGTAGACTGAAAAGCTGGATCATGTGTTTCAAAGCGCCACAACTATATCAGTGGTGTCAGAGGCAGACTGTGAGCACCAGTCCAGCCTCTCACCAAACTCCCCCTGTCTCTCTCTCACGTCCTCTCTCTTCCTTTCTTGATAAATGCCCTCAGTTCCTGTTAATCTTCCATTTTCATATTAATTTAGTCTTTATTGGCTCCAGATGAGACTGATTCGCATCAAGAGATTAAAGCAGTCATCAATCTATAAACTTCCTTCACTCATCAGATGGCTGCCCTGTCATTGTATCATTATTTTTGAAAGGCTAACCGACAGAACAACCACTCATCTGCTTATTATTACTGCTCTTATTACAGCGTGTGTCGAGAGTTAAATGGAAGTGGTGAGGAAGTGGCTTTGCCAGGTTATTGGACAATAAGCCCACAGAATTGTTTGCAAACATCACTCCCCTCGCTGACTGAAAAATTATGCACAAATGGCTCAGAGGAAGAAAAAAAAAATCATTGAGAAAATTAAAACTGATCCAATCTCCCAGCCAAGTCACTTTAAATGCAACCCTCCATTCATTCTGCCAGGTCTCTTCTTAAAGAGCA
Organism: Trachinotus anak; assembly: GCF_046630095.1. Taxonomy (NCBI): domain Eukaryota; kingdom Metazoa; phylum Chordata; class Actinopteri; order Carangiformes; family Carangidae; genus Trachinotus; species Trachinotus anak. Next base: position 20,504,077 of record NW_027273855.1, on the reverse strand, counting down.
AAGCCTGGGGTTCAGTTTGCTCATGAGCTTTATTGTTCTCATTAAAAAGACATCAGCTTTCCATTTCTTTCATTAATGGGTCAGGTGTTCCCTGGGCAACTTCTGTGAGTCTTCCTGGGGACAGTGGAGAGCTGGTCACTGCAGTGCCTGGCGCTACCAGTCTGTTTCCCCTGCTGGTAGGAAGCCCTTGTTAGCAGTGAGCCTGTGCCAATTAGGCAGCAGGGGTCTGCCAGCCTCTCAGCTAATGACAAGGCTGCTGCTGGCCTGTCTCTTATTAGACCTGCCCCTGCCCCCCTGAACAGGAATAACTACGGCCAAATGAAGGCTCCATCGTCTAGCTGGCCAAAATGTAACAGTTCATTTATTCTACCCAAACATTTCTTCCAGTCAAGAAATAAAGCCTTTGAAAGGCCAGCCAAGGTGCTTAGTGGTTGATAGGAATGCCATTTAGGTCAAGAAGGGTTCCACTGCTTTGCGTTTGATTTATTGTCTCTTTTATATAGGAGGATAACAGAGACGTATGTGTGTGAGACGGGATCCAGCACATTGGAATTCAGGAATTTCAGGCTCAGTCAACCCACACGTCCATAATTTTGGTCCTCTACATTTCTGAATATCCGGTAGGGCAATTACCTTAAGTGTGCACTGACGGCCTGTTACGTAAGTCACGTATACTAACTTAGGTAGTCTTCAGCTCAAACGACACCAAACGTAATTATGTAATTTGAAAGTCGAATCATGAGCTGTGTAGAATTCGTTGAGAGACAGGACAGCTGAACGCGAACGCAGCACAAGGTAAAGAAAAGATGGAACTTTTAATGAGAAGTTGAGTCACCTGGATCAGGCCTCCCGTCATATCTGCCAGTCAATATGGTACAAGTGTTGTGTGGCATTATAAGGAAAGCTGTGGATATAAGCAAGGAGTCTGAAAGTTCACACTGGTCTGTTGATTACATAACAGTCTCATTGCAGGGAAAACTTTGATTACATGAGCCCTGAGGCCTCACTATCACCTTTCACTGCTGGCATAAATCTGTTTATAGACCACTGCACTCAAGTCTCCAGAGCGCACAATCACAAACCAGCAAATGTAAATTAGGTAAAGGAGTCGAGATAGAAGCAAGTTTATCATGCAAAATACATCTTACATTATTTTATTGAATAGGATTAAAGGGGAACAAGCATCAGTGCTGGAGTGCTCAGTGTGGAGTGAAAATGATTAATCTATCAGTCAATCAAGAGAAAGTTAATCAGCAACTATGGATAATCTTGAAAATCAATCAATCACTCTGTTTTCAGCTTCTCAAATGTGAGGATTTGCAGATTTTCTTCCTCATGTATATTCATTAACTGAATATCTGTGACTTTGGGGCCGTTGGTTGAACAAAACAAGCTACCTGAATGTGTCATTGAGAAACTGGTCAATAAAAGATAATCATTAGTAGCAGTTCCAGTTGAGTGAGGGCCATTACACCACAATATGTTCAAATTGATGTTCAAATCATTTCACTTATATTTCCCATTAACTTTGCCATATTAGAAAGAATAAAGTAATGTAACATCTTCCTCTAAAAATTGGCCTTTATCAGCCACCTGGCTGAGGATGTAAGTGGAGCTCTTTTCAGTATAGTAGGCCTTGTCTTTCCAGGAAATGTTTACTTTGTCAATGAAAACCTCTTCCTGTGTTTACAACTTTCATTAGCCTCCCTTAGGGGTTGTTACCCCTTGTACAGCTAATATCTTCTCTGTCTCTTTCAATCTCGCTTTCTCAAATTCAGCTGAACACAGTGGACATGATGGACATAATCATATACACACACAGACTCGCACACACACACAACTCAATAATTTTCAACTTAATCCTGCTGGAGGCACATTCAGACACGTTCTGTTATGACATTTAGATGTGGACCGTGGCGCATCGACATCAGGATGCCGGCTAGAGCTGCAGCAGTGCAAGGAATTTTCCAATAAATGTGATCAAATCCATAATAAATGGCCGCATCACAATCTCAGTTAGTTTTGCTGTGTAGCCATGACATTCCTTCTGTATGAAATCAGGCGCAGGGTCACTGAACCCTGTTTTATTGTTGTTGTTTTTTTCCCCTTATCACGAATGGATAAAATAACCTACTTTCTTACAGTGTAATATCCATTTAGCAGACTGTTACACATTTTAGTTTCATGAAGTCATGCACTGCTCAAGGGCCAGTTTCCATCATTCCAATGATTCAGTGTTTAATATTGCAGAGTCAAATATATAACTATTTGTGTTTGTATGCATGTTCTTGTCCTGTGCTGTGTGGTTTTCCCACTGTGCAGGAGCTGACCTGGTTCTTACATGTTCCCCTTGGTGGGTCTCAGCAGGCCTGCCTGCCTGCCTGTCTGTGCATTGGCCACAGAACTGTTTTTACAAGTGCAGAAGTCGCTGCTCCATTGCTCTGCAGCCCAACCGTATAACCAGGCTCTTTTCCTATTCTAGGGAAGCAGAGCGAAAGGAACGCCTCGTGCTTCCATTGCTACCTATTAAGTCTCTCCTGCACGTCCAGCAGCAGAGACGAAGACATACAGGACACGTTCATGTCCCTCTTGTCTTTCTCTGTCCACCCCTCGTCTGTCCTCTTCTTTCTTCCTCTGTCTCTTTCCTACTTCATCTCCCCTCATCTTCCCTCTTCGTCCAGACTTTCACAGGCCCCATGCCCCCACCCCCCCACCCCCCCACTCCCACCCTTAAACAAATATACATCAGTGGCTTGGGCTTTAGCAAATGTTGGCTGCCTTGCCACTGAATTCTCCGTACCTCATTTGAGATGGGCATCCCTTTTGCTCATGGGTTTGTTGAAGGCCATCTCTAAGCTGGCCAGCCCAGCATGCTGCTGCGGACTGCCTGAGTGCCAGTGGGGTTTTTCCACTAACACTTGGCTGTTATGGCTTTAACCAGAGGGCCAGACTGACTTCTGCAGAGACAGACGCCTTCTTCAGTCGCCTCTCCCTTTTGATTTTGGAAAGAATGCGGCTCTGTAATAACATACTCTATCTCCTATCTTTTGTATCTCTATATTAAAGAAAGCTTGCAGCCTGGATGTGCTCTGCTGTTGCTGTGTTGTCTGTTCTGTTGGGAGGAGGATGCCTGCTTCCTTTGGGACTGCACAGTGAGGTGACCTTGATAGAATAAGAGGAGGAGTGAAGGGGAGAGTGGCAATGTGCCCAGCAGGTGCTGTACGACTGTCGGTGACACAGATGGGCAGATGTTTAGCAATGCGCATGCAACATGCATAATACATTATGGAAATAAACCTGTGTCAATGCAGACATTAATATATACATTAATGCAAGTATGCATACATGCCCGCACACACACAGTGTCCACAATGCACAAATTTGTATACCATTGCCACTACATAAGAGCCTTTCATGGGCATATCCACTGTATTCTTGTCAAGTGCAGACTTAAAGTGTATCACTTTAACTGTATCCCAGGTAGAGTTTGGATGGAACACGGCACATCAATGTTTGTGGCTTGTTTCAGCACAATAAACTAATAAAAGTGGTACATTAAGCACTTTTGCTGTGACATGTATCTGTCCAGATTGCTCTGTGCTGTCTTTTCCATTCTCTGGTTGTTTATGCTTTCACTGGCTCCTCTCTGAAAAAAAGGAGTGAAATGAGCAGCCTCAACAAGGCCTCCGGGAGCTGGAGAAAATCAGTGCTCACACAACAGACCAAACAGTAGCACTTGGGAGTTGGCGGGGAAGAGTTACTCCCTTGACCGGCTGGCTGCCCCGTTGCTCTGCCTGACCATCTGCGTTGCAGCTCAGCCCAACCCAATCCGGTTCAGCTCCTTTCCCATTCTCCTTTCCATGCGCTGACATTTTTATCCTCCTATTAAAACTTTTAAGGGCCCATTATCTAAGAGGAAGGAATGTTGCTTTAATAGTGTGGTGGCTCCATGCTTAGGCCCCTTCTTTTCAGTTTGTAACCAACCGGCACTAGCTAGCTGCTTAATGTTCTCCAGCCAGCGTCAAGCAAAGAGGGGACTGTCTCCCCTCCGAGACGTATGACAGCATCTCAGCCTGGACCATGAGCCCTCTTTTCACTGCCCCAAGCACTCAGAACAGACTATAAACCCTTGGCATGCCTTGCACTACTTCAGCCCCATTGTTTCAGTCTCTCCACTTCATGGTTCTCAGGTTTAAGAGAGCTCAAAGCGCTGTGGTGAAGAACTTGTGGCCTCCGTGGATCTTTTGTTTGAGGATCACAGGCGTCGGCATCTTAGCCGGAGCACCCATGTTAACTTTTCTTCTTTTGCACAGTTCCTCCTGTCATGTTAAAACCTATACCCCACTATTGAAAGTTTACTGTTTGAGGTAAAACCTGCCAACCAAAAATACAGAGTGAAGTCTTACAGCCGGTAGCTCCTGCGCACAACAGGTGGTCTAGGAGAATCATTTCTTATACAACTGTTTTACTGTGTCCGAACATAGTATGTTTTCAGGAGATTTTTGCAGTGTAGTAAGAGCTGGTCTGTTTTTTAGAGAGCTGGAGAAACAACCTGTGCATTCGTGGCTTGCAATCTTTGGGTTTGAAATTACAAGCCGCTGCCTTAAATAGTGATTTCAGCTCCAATCAGTCTCTCCATGAAGCTATCCATTTAGACTAACCTGCCCACAGGAGTTACCATCATCAGTAAATCCTTATGTTCCTTTGTTTTTTTTCTGTTGTCCTGACCTGCTGCTTTTCAGTGCAATGTGACCTGCACTTAATGCCATGTCCTGCAGGCACTGAGGCTGATCCCACATATTAAGTTGAAGTTCCACTGACTCAGAGACAGACACAACAAATTGATTCTGCTTCGAGAGATTGAGGAAACAACTTACAGCGGTCACTTTATCCCCAGAGGATCATGCTGTTGTTTCTTTAGGTAAGAATAGGAAAAGTAAGCACTGGAAGTGTATCTGCCCCTGTGCCATATTCTTAAAGGCCCAATCAGCTTCTTACTATGAGTGAAGGGGGTCCAACATGAACACACTGTTTTCTGCCAAACTTAGAACAGTTTTTGTCATTTCACATGAGATATTTCCATCATTTCTTTTCTTTTTTCTCTGTGTTCCTTTCTCTGATTTTAAATGGGCAGGGCTCAGTTAGACAAAGGTGGTGACACATACTTCCTCACACCAATCAGGATTCAGCAACATTTGAAACCTGATGATGGTGATTTGGTTGTTTGGCCACTGTCAATCAAAGCTCATTCTCCTCTGTTTCCAGTCTTCATGCCAAGCTAAGCTAACTGGCTGCTTGTTGTGGCTTCATGTTCAGTGCACAGACATCAGATTGGCATTCTTCTAATCTAACTCATCATATTTCCCCAAAATCAATCTATTCTATTATGTTAACACACATACCATTAGCTACAGTGTACAAGATTTATTGACTTCACCTTTTAGTGTTGTGCACAGAGGTCACGACCTGTCCTGGGAGGATAAAGTTGTGGCTGCTTCACAGAGGGAACACTCCCAATTGTTTTCTTGGTAAATTGCACTTTTCCCTTTTTACCACAAGTGCAGTAGTTTTGATGACGACCGTCCACGTGGAGCTGTGTGAAAACCTATATCCAGTTCATCCCTCGGTAGCTATTTGAAATGACTCCTTCTCAATCCCAAGTCTTCGGACTCTATTTCCTGTCCAGCTCTCTGCCTATAAAGTGGTCTGTGATAGTTTTTATTAGTTTCTACATATAGAGTTATGTTTTATGGGTCAGCAGATTGCTCTAGTGGATCGTGGCATATATGATCTTGTTTTTTTTTTCTCCACCTCCTTATGAATGGATGTTTTTCTTTCTGCTTCCCACCATTTAGTAATGATAAAAACTGAAGGCCTTTGGCAGCCAGTTAGAGGGAACTGCACGCAGTGGATGATAGCTGGGCTGGGCCTGGAGAAAAGGGCCATTGTGTCAACACTTGGGCTTTTATTGGTCCTCAGAGAGATGAAGGCCCAGGTTCTGGCCCCAGCTCGACATGTTATTGATGGATGGGTCTGTAGCATTCAGCTAGAGGGGCTGTATAAAAATGAAGGTGGAGTGCAGTGAGTTCTGGGATGCATAATACAACTTTCGTAAGTAATCTTTAGTCCATTGGGGTTATGTAGTTAGAAATTCAATCCTCTGTTACATTCATAGATGTCTGTTTCTTGTGCTGGCCTCAGAAAGACAAAGAAAAAAGGCACCACTGAATTCCACATCCTATTTGAATATCCACGTGGCTCGCTGTGAAATTTGCAGCACTTTAAAGCAGCTGCTCTGTTGATGCTCATTCATGGTCACTTCACTCAGCTGCGCCTTGCCTTTTTCCTTTCACCTTCAGAGCTGAAGCGCCAGCCCAGCATTTGTGTTGCAGGGAAGGCAGCTGCTGCTGCAGTTAGTGTCTGATGGCTCAGAGCGGCAACAGCTCAGGCAGGGGAAGTGAGAGAAGATTGTATGACCTTGTGACACTTGTGAAAGTGATGGAAAGTATTTAATTAACCAAGAGGTCAGAATTGTCTGTCACACTCGCATCAGCTCCTTGAAGTATAAAGACACTCAAAATAGATTCCTGACATCAGCCATGAGTGGAAATACATACAACGGCAGGTTGAGTTTTTGGCAAAACATGTGGAAAACAAGAGGGCATAATTAACGGAGATTATGGTGGCAGGAGTTAAAATACAAAAAAAAGTAATTAAGGATAGAATGATGTAAAAACTTGTTTCTGTCAAGCTGAAATTGTTTCTCAGTGTAGCCCTCGAGGCAACTACATAGAAACTGTATGACAGCACACAGTTGTCAAGACTGGTACACTACATCTGGACTTTAGAGAAGAAGCAAGCACGAGGATAGATGAGCTTTATTAGGTGCTGACACTTCCAAACACATATGCAGATTCTTAAATTTATAGCCAAAAAGTTGGCTAATTAAGAAAGTTAGACCTCCAAGCACCCTTCAGTGCGATCGCAGATTTAATGAGACATTAATGGAGATGTCTTCTTGCACATTGCCTCCCTGTTCACCAGAAGAGAAGGAAAAGAGATCTGTTTGGTTTTTAATGAGCCGGAGAGCTGGGGTTTGTCACTGCATCTGTAGCAGTGGCAGGGTTTCACAATGAATAAGTCAAATATCAGTCTCCCTCCATGGAGGCAGCAGGATTATTACAGTACAGAGCAAGGCAGAGGGAGCACTGCGTCCGTTTGTGTTATAATTCATGACACGAGGGTCTCGAGTCAAATGCATGCTGGGAGGTTGTTGTACCTCTTCATCAAGCATTTATACACCACAGGAATTATGCATCTTTCTGAGCCATGTTTAGTAAAGTTTTGAATAATTGATTTTTTTCAGCAACACCTAGAATCACATTCTTGCAGAATTTCTTGATGACTCAAGAAAAGACATCCCTCTTTCAGTGCAATCCCTCTTAACCTCAGTCTCAGCAGGGAGAATTTAAACAAGGAGTTAATTTTTTTTCAGTGTTTTCTTTTCTTTATGGGGGATTACCTCAATTAAAATCTACAGGATCAGCTCCTGCTGGGAGTTTTATCCTTTCTGCAGGCAGCCTCTTTTTTATAGGCTGAAATGAGCGAACATGTTCCAACAAGTGCTTGAATCTTTGTAAAGGGGTACCGGGCATGTCAGTCACCAGCAGTAGGCATGTATGTGACTGAGGGTCAGAATGCATGACAGGCATTTTTACTCCTCCTGCCAGCTCTGTAATATCTAATTTAAAACCCAACTCTTTACTTTACTCTTTGTGTTTTTTTTTTTCAAGAAAAGCTTCAGTAAACTTTGCGGCAGGCATGAGATAAACTCTCTCTCCTGTTCTCGCTGTTTCCTTCACAGTGCAAGGAGAGGGCACAAAGGAGGGACCCACCTGCATGGACAAGAATCATGGCTGTGCACACATCTGCAGGGAAACACAGAAGGGTGGCATCTCCTGCGAGTGCCGACCTGGATTCCAGCTCACCCGTAACATGAAGGACTGCAAATGTAAGTCACCTCAACCTCAAGGACAGTACACACACACACAAATACACAGAGGGAGGATTTATAGGTTCCTCATGAAAAGGTGATTGGGGTTGGAAACCTGCCGATGATGGATAATTACACTCATTCCATAAATGCCTTCCAACAGATTTGAAGTAGGCTACTGACATTTACGTTACATTACTAAGCCGTGACTAATCTTCTGAAAAGTCCTCTTAAAGAAAAACATGTTTATCAAATAAGAAGCGATCATTTACACAACCAGGGCAAGTGTGGAGGTTACTCGAAGGGGACTGCTCTGATGGACAGCGCACACTTCCTGTTGCTGTGCAACGGAGATCATCCTGTCAGAGCTGGGGCCAGGGCTGATGGGGGATTTGTCTGTGTTTGGATAAGGATTGGAGAAGTGTTATTCTATAGTTTTTCTGTGACAGCCCAGGAAAAGGGCAAAAGGCGCTGGGATGGTAGGGTGCAGACAGGATGGCGGTGGAAGGCTCGTGCTCTTTTTCACTCTGTCATCACAGGTGTGTTTAAAGTGCCAAGGTTAATGCTTCCCTCGCCCGCCAGCATATCAATGTATTTGCACTTAAAGGATTGCAAAGACTCACACATGAACATGCAGACTTAGACCAGAAATTGCACTCTTCAGAGTGACTTACAATGAGTGAGTAGATTCAGCCTCTTGCTCAAGGCCACCTCATCGACTGTTGGAGAGTTTAAAGATATGACCCCTCAAGTCCTCCGTAACTGCAGTATGATTCTTCATTCACAAGGATAAAAAGATTTATCATAGGGAGTAATGCATAATTAAAGCCGTGACATTGATTAATGTAACATAGATTCACTACTTGAGGTGGTTAATATCATGGCATGCCCTTCTTTATATTATGGTTCACAGATTAACCTTAATCCAAGACCTGTTGCACACAATGTTTAATAAGCAATGAAAATGTCTGGAGGTCTAATTGTTTTGAACAGTTTTTAAGTCTAAACAATAATTTCGCTGACACTGGTGTGAATCTACAGTAATCTGAGGCAGTGTTCAGCATGTCTTCTCCATATTGATTAGGTGTTGACGCAGAGTTGTGATTGGGTTAATCCAATCAATTGAGGAACTCAAATGGACACTATGTCTCATTGAAGCCCTCTGAAGGACGACTGAATTGTCTGAATTGAGCCTGCAGTGTTTACGTCACAGAGCCGACGACCCACAAAAAGAGTGTGTATTATCTTCAGATTCCAGCTGGTCACCTTTGATAGTTATCTCTCTAGCCTCTCTCTGTACCCATTTCCTGTCATCTCTCTGCTGCCCACTTTCAAATAAAAGGCATAAATGCACAAGAAGTACTCTCAAAAGTGTTATTATTTTGCTGCATGTACAGTTTATATTATTTATGTGTCCTTTGATAGTGACGTGTAACTATGGTAATGGGGGTTGCCAGCACATCTGCGAGGAGACAGATCACGGGCCCAAGTGTTCGTGCCACATGAAGTTCGTCCTCCACAGCGATGGAAAGACTTGTGTAGGTGAGTCATCTCACCCCGATACCACCAGCAAGGGCAAGAAATAAAATGGCTTTTGAATGTAGACGTGAAATGATTAACTCAGCACCAGATTTCCAACAGCAAATTTAATTAACTCTGAAATGAGGTTTGTAGTGATAAAAATGCAAGTTGAAAAACAGGCCTCGTTACAGTAGCTGTACGCCTGAGCCTTTTCTCTTGATCTGTGACATACAAGGACAAAAGGCTACCACCCACTGTGCTTTCCCCTCTGCTGCTGCTGCTGCTCCAGTAACCTCTCAGTCACTACATCTGCTTTGGCTTTTCTTCCTCCTCCTCTTGGTGCAACAGCTCTCCCTTTCCCTGTTTCTCAGTCAGCTACATGCAGTCAGATGCACACCTTCTATTAGCCCTCGGGTCAATTCCTCCACTGCTTCCCATTGGGGATTAACTCACACACCTGCCCTAACCTTCCAATGGCATTTATCAGTGTTTGCCTCAGTTGACTTAAGTTGAGTAAAAATCATTCAGCTACTCGGGCATATTGAATTGCTCTGAAGGGCAGTTTTCCATCAAATGAGACCTGGAGGCTCGGAGGGGGTCGATGCACAGGTCTCAGTAAATGTGTACGGATTGCGTTTAGCTATGCAGAATTGCAGCCCTTTAATTTATCCACCATTAATAGTGTCATTAGTAGTTTCTATTTACAGCACAAACCCATTTAAACCAATTTAGCCAGTACTGTGCAGTGTTATAAAGCTGGGTTTGCAATGCAAACTTCAGTGAGTTGGGTAGTACATATTTTCATTGTCAGGAAGACAAACATAGTAATAGAATTAGAAGCTACGCCTGCAGAGCAGACGGGTGAGGCGGTCGCTTGGTTTTGGTGGCTGTTAACTTTGAGAGTTTGGTTTGGGCAGTGGCTGATTAGCTCAGTGTTTCTGGATCCCCTTTATTACCACAGCCCTGATGAGAGCCAGACCTATGTCAAGGTCTGGTCAGCCAACCTGTCATTATTGCCGTACCCTGCTAGGCCAGGGGGACGCCACAAAGTTGACCGCATCCAAATTATATGTCTTAGCCCGTCTTATTCTCAAGGCAGAGCAAATGTACATTTGGTGTGCCAGATTAGGAAGTAGTCAGCCAGTTAAAATCTCTGATTTCCCCCACAGAGTCTGGGGTTACAGTGGTGAAGGGAGGGGGGGGGCTGCTCTGCAGTCAACATGGGGCGCTCCATCTCCCAGACACCCTATTAGCTAATAAAACCTTAATAAAACAAACAAGCTGCCAAATGAACCACTGATGGCAGCGTGAGTGACAAGAACATTGGAAGACCTTCAGTAAGGCACCACTACTGTGCACTAGGACTGTAACTCTGAGGGGTTCCCACCATTTAATTAAAAAAAAAAAAACTATTCAAAAGCAATGTCTGCGGAAAACTGTTGTTTTTATGTAGCTAACACTTCAAAAGCTGCATGGGATGATGCCCCTGTGGGGAGGGGAGGGCTGCATAGGTTTACACAGATATTTCAAGTTGCTGCACCAGAACAAGCTTAACCCTGTAGAAAAAAAATATTTCTTTTGATAGATATGACCTGTTACAAAATGAAACCACTACCTCTGCTTTGAAGTAAGAAATCTTTATTTATTCCAAGGCTTAAAACAAATACTCTCCCTTGGAGCTAAGAAATCATATTATAATCCTGAATTAAGTCTGAAATAGTCTTAAATGCCACAAACAAGATGAAAATGGCTTGCTGGGGTTGTTGTAGTTTTACGTGCTGTCTGTATAGAACGTAGTGATTATAACCCCTGAGCCACCGTAATCGGAAATAGTACCGATGTATAGAGTGTGGAGGGTATCCATAGCAACCAGACAAAGTGAAAATACCTTTCTGTTAAGCCTCACTATTGATTTAGAAACCTTTATGATTCATTGAGTCGCTGCATACCTCTTCCAAAAGGAACATAGCACATGATTACAAAACAGCTTTTGGCTTGTCAGTGGCTTTGTCATTACTCTGGCGGGCTCTTTCAGTATGCTGTAGCTTCACTGTTCAATTCATCTTGTGGGGTGTTTCATATGCATTCTGCAGCATTTTCATTCATTTTGTGGTGTCTCCTCATGCGGGCTTGTTCATGCATTTTGTAATAATACACCATACGCTGCTCTGGTTGGAAGTGTTGCTTCTTTATCCTTCCTATTTCACCTGTGTTGATACTGTGCAAACTGTAGGTGAGAATGTTAATGTCAGGATGGCACACATAGACTGGTCTCTCTCTCAAACTTACACACATTGTCTGAGATATTTGTTCAATTACCCACTCAAACTTTAAAAGTCAGATTTTTGATTTAAACAGTCCTAAAAAAATATCAGGTTCATTTTTGTATATAATGTCTGTGTATCAAGTCAGTTAAGATATCAGGAAGGAGAAGCCATCATGTGGAAGCATTCATGCTGTTAGCACAGCAAATCATAAACATTCACAAATAGCAGGCAGATGCCGACATGCTCAGGAGTTCAATCATCTGAAGAGTTGGCCACACTAGGCTAGGCACACACACACACACACACACACACACACACACACAGACAGAGAGCAAGGGATGCATTTTATAGTACAAACAGAAAGCTATACAAACAACCACACAAACATACAATACATATCCAGTATGCATGCATCACATGCATGTAAACACATGTAGTCTACATGCATATGCCCATAACATAAACACACTGCTCTCATTTCGGGTGGTCTCTGCATTCACGCTGGTGTATTCAGAGTTATCTCCCAGTGCTCCCTGTCCTCTAACTGCTGTGAATCATTGTCTCTGGATGCTGCATGCTGGGACTGGGACATGTTGGCAGTCGGTGTAAACTGTGCATGCTTTGTGGTGTTGAGTATCCACATGTACCTCCTCATCTGGCACCCCAAAAGAGCTCTGGTCTGTGGACCAGTGAGCATATGCGTGAATTTCAATGTTTGAAAGTGAATTTTATTTTGAAACTGAAATTGTGCAGGATGGACGCATAAACAAGAAAGTTCTTGCTGCAATTTTAAAGACCATCAGATTTTGTCAATGTGCTTTTATATCCAAATCCATCACCCCAGCTTCATCCTGGGTGCATGTACATGATCTACATACTAAATGTGTGCCTGTGGTAGAGTGTGAAGGTAAAGCTAGATATATATCCAGTGGGCTCACTGGGAAAATCTGGTTTGTAGAATTTTTTGAATTCAAAGCCTTTCAATTAAAAGTCACAATCTGATATAAATTACAGTTTGAAAAAACAAAAAGAAACTATTGCTTTCTGCAATAGTTTTAAGTGACACATAAATTACAAATTATAAATTAAATTACTGTCTGGGCCACAGACAGCGTGTAGATAGTTGATATAACATCCTAACAACATCAGCTCTGAAAGGATCTGACCATAAACAATATCATAAAGCACAGACATGAATCTGTCTGCCCCTGTCTCTCAGCTTGCAGCACTAACCACCGCTCACTCTGTCTGTCCAGGCTCGCAGTGCTCATACTAACTAGCGAAAGCCTCATCTCACATACAAACAACAGCACTGTACTTTGTCTGCACCGTGTGGGATCTTTGTTTGCATGGCTGCATGTCGAGAGGTAACACTTTTGCCTTGAAATGTCACCCTCTTCATTTAAGATGAGGATCTGTCATCATCAGTTTGTTGTTAGCATTTGAAAAATAATCACTGCTGTTTGCTCAGTTGTTACCAGTGAGAGGGTGTTTTTTTTTTTTGTTTTTTTTTTTTTGCAAAAACATAATGTCATTCTCTCATGTCATTATATTATCACCTCCTGTGCGCATAAATGGACGTTAATGTGTTTCATTCAGGAGAGATGATTGCCTCACATTGATGCTATCCACCTTACTCTTAGCCTCATGATACCTTGCATGAATTATGGGCTCAACTTCAAGTTATTCTTGTCACTGAGCCTGTGTCTGTGAGGGAGCAGTATACTACAGATGACTTCTTTTTTTTTCTTGAGGCTTTTTGGGAGATAAATGATGTTGGAACACAACCTGTCACACAATAAATGGGATGATGGGATCATAGCTCTGCTGTGTACTACTGAGCAATAGGAGGACAACCTGAACAAGTGGCATGGGATAGCAGTAACAAACTAAGTTAGCTTATCGTTTGTTTAAATTTTAGTTCACGGACAAGTTGTGGTGTTAGTGGCTGCACCGACAGTCAAGCTAAACTACAGTTGTGGCTTGAACAACTGAAAATGAAAAGGGATTATTCCCGTTCAATAAAATTCACTCAATAAAACGAGTCCAACTTTTTTGCTAGAGGAGTACTGATAAGCCTCTGAGCTTTTCAGATTGTTCATCGATGCACTGTCAGTTGCAACAGAATCAATAAAGTAGCGAAATATGCTACTGTATATGGTCAAAGCCACTTCTTCAGGCCGTGCTTCCAGCCCTCAGTAGTAGAAGGCAGAGGCATGATCACATTATCCCATGGAAAGACACCAGTGGTGTACAACAAACTCCCACTGACGCTGCTTCAGTGAAAGGAAAAACCAGAAGTCATGCTCATAATTCATGCAAAATATCATGGGTTGGAGCAAGGTCAGATTAGTTCTTGTCACATGCTCATGATTTACATAACATGCGAATGCTGCGTGGTTCAAGTGTATGGAGAACTAAAGTGGTGTTTTTACACTGTGTGCGTGTGTGTGGGTGTGCGCGTGCATGCAGGGGAGAGGAGTGTCCAGTCCCCGGCAGCCCCACAGCTGTTCCCCAATGGTAAATATGTGTTCCTCTGACTCCTCTCTCTGGGGTCTGTGGGTGTGGGGAGTAGAGGAAGCTAACCTAGCAGACACTGATCACGGCCTTCCCCTTCCCACAGGGGCATCATCCTTCTGACCCTTGACCTCTGATCCCCCCCCTCTACCCCCTACCTTCCTCTTCCTTCTGTGAATGCCCTCTCAATAACAACCACTGCCTGTGTCAAACCACACCTTTTCAAAACACAGCTGCATACAGGGAGCCCCTGAGCAGCATTATCAGCATTATATAAAGGGATAGAGATATACTGTATCTAATATTGACAAGATCTAATTTGTCAAAGTCATTTCCCAAAATACAAGTACATTTACTCAAATACTGTACTTCAGTACATTTTTGAGGTAGCAATATTTGAGACTATTCTATTCTTCTACTCTACTAAAATGCAGAGGTAATTACCTCACATGAGATACTTTTCAGATTAAGATTTTGCTATTAAAAAAAAAACCTATGATAAACTTATAAAACACAATATATTATCAAAGATTAAATCCATGGTTCCCAACGTTTTGACACCTTACAATTAAGCAGTGTGTATTTGGAGCTGCTCCACCAAAGAGACATTTCCCTTCTGAACCTCTCCAATGGTTTCATTTAAATAACTGATTCAGGCTCAGAGAAGCAAAATGATTCATTATTTTACCAAAAATATAAAATCATTTTTTACCCTAACCCATTAATCATCTCACATCCCCTCAGATTTATCATGTGACCTTTTGGAGGGGCCTGACCCCCAGGGTTGCAACCTTTCATCACTACAACAGCAAATGCTGCTTAAACACTGATGCAACAGTATTAATAATATAATCCTATCATATATATTAATAGATCAGTTACAGGGGCTGTTTTTATACAGACCAGGCACTTTTACTTTTGATGCTTTAGAAAGCATTTGGTTGATAATAATATACAGGAGTATGATGAAAAATTTTAACTTGAATCCACTTGTTTTTTACTTAAGCAAAGGATCTCACCAGTTTTTCCACCACTGTAGTGTGATTGATCTGCTGAATATGTATGATGTCAAAAGCCCATCATACTGTCAATTTAACTGTGATGGTTTTTGAGAGGCAGACCAAAGGCTTTGGTTTTATTTGTGTTTTGATACAAGTGAAATGAGCGAAATGAAGCTTGCACTGTTTCAAACACTCGGCCACAGTGTTCCTAAACTCCATCATCATGGACTATTAACTTTGGTGAGGAAGCCAATAATGTGTCCATGATTCAGCAGCAGTTCATACAAAAGATAAAACACAGAATCCCTCTCAACTTGTTCTTTCATACACTTGTAATCTTGTGCCCTAAAATGGTGAAAATAATCAGTTGCAGGAAATAAATCGATGTCATTCCAGTCCAGTTTATTTTTCTGTTTTGTTGCCAAAAGTAATTTGTTTCACTACATTTGCAGTAAAATGAACAATGGAGCAGATGTGGGGGGTGGGGGGCGAGTATTGAAACTTTGCATTTGATTATATCACTAATGCAGTTCAGCCCAATTATCAGGATGAGCTTTGTTTTAATAGCTATGGCAAAGATGCCAGGAAAAATAAACTCATAAATCTGTGTGGATGTATCAAACCTTGATACATCAAAGAGATTTACGAGTTAATTATACCATGTAAGAAACTGAGGGAGGAGGCTTGTTCTCAGAGGAGTAGCCTGTTCAAGGTAAGAAGCAAAAACAATAGTGTTTTTAAGTAACTT
Source organism: Trachinotus anak (assembly GCF_046630095.1). Taxonomy (NCBI): domain Eukaryota; kingdom Metazoa; phylum Chordata; class Actinopteri; order Carangiformes; family Carangidae; genus Trachinotus; species Trachinotus anak. The sequence continues at coordinate 20,488,030 of NW_027273855.1, read as the reverse complement.
GTTGTTACAACTGTATCTACATGAACACTGAGTTCCCCACATGCAACAATATAAAAGTCTGACCTATTTCAGGGTTTTGTGCCCTAGTTTCTGTTTTTTTTTCTTCTAAGAAATAGAAACATTAAGAGCGAGAGGCATATTTTGCCTCCTGTTGTATCGGGTTTGTCTCCTGATTTCCTGTGTTACTGTACCCTGCTGAAACCAGTGTGTGAGAACATTAGCAGACTATTCTCCATGGTTTTAAATGTCTTATTGTGTGGTGCATGTTATTGAGAGAGCATTCACCTCAGAGCTTTAGTCAGGTTTTTGTCTAATAACCCCTGCACCTTCTGTGTAACTTTACTCCAGCTGCATGTTTGCTGTTTGGTCAAGGAAACACAGCATTTTCTCTTCAAAAAAAAATCCCCCAAAAAACGATCTTTTTCACTAACGTGATTTATTCTCAGTGACCAACACTCAGGGAAATGTTGTCTTGTGCCTTCGTGTGAATTCTGTCCTCTCACCCTCTGACGTATTTCGTTTGCGGTCATCATAAATGGCTGCTGACAAGTTGCACCGAGGTTGCTTGTCAACAGATCTGAAGTAAGTCAAGACGCGGTGCAGCTTTAAATCCTGTGGCTTCTGTAAAATGATGATGTACACTGTCTGAACCTCTCTGTTTGAAACATATACTGTACAGGCTTAGCATTAGACCCAACACCCTGCACATCACACTGGAGAATATTTACAAAAGTCTGCCCACCGTTACTGTAATTGCAGAGCCCGACCTGGTGCACTGTAGATGTGGCTGGTGTGCATCCAAAACACACAAACCCACACACATACCAGAGCGTGTGTCTCTCCCCTGTCTTCACAAACCATAATGTCAGAAATATTTCTTTGCTCTCTTAATACATGATCATTACAGTTTGGTGAGATGGCTGCCTGACTAAGTGGTTTGGAGGCATGTCCTGACACTGTCTTATCGTCTCGTCTGCCAACTGTCTCTGCTCACACTTTGCAATTATGTGAACCCACAGTGCCATACTGTCAAGCCTGGGTTGGGACTGAGGTATTAACTCACTGAACCCCCCGTTCAGTACTGCTCTGTAAGCAGATTGATCCATCTTGAGTGTAGAAAATCTTGCAAGGATGTGTTTGGTGTCCAACTTTTGAAAGAAAATATAGCACAATCATCCTAATACCAGTGAAAATTTGAATCTGTGTCCCTTGAAACACGACAACCAGTGCCAAAGCATCATGTCAGCCTGAAAACATTTGGTCATTTAAATGGAGGCTGACTTTTAAAGAAAAGGTCTTTGTAAAGTGCTGGAGCATCAGCGAAAGAAAGAAAAACAAAATGACTTAGGTTATCCAGGAAAATTGTCGCACAAATCATCATCAATCACCAACATATACAAACACAGATACACTGTATCGACAACCACAAGTCTGTTACTGGAGGTCACAAATACTGCTGACTGTCATCCAAGCTAAGATGACCTTCGTAGCAACATTTATGATGTCGACTCAGTTATTTATTTTTTTTATTTAAAGCCTGTGTGTTTATATTTGCTCGAAATTTATCCCACGTTCAGCCTGTAGCAACAACACACACTGAACTGTTTGGAGCTGTTGTCTATGAAACAGCTATGAAACATTACGTTACATCACTGTAAGCACCTGTTTTCCTTTGATACATAATTCCAATCTACAGCTGAGTTTTTTTATTTGAGGGAAAGAGCTTTAGAAAGTTTCATTATGGCTGCTGCAGGCAGTGCAGTTTTAGATTTAAGTGAAGGGGATTAGGTGTTTCCCCAAAGGGATCCTCGCTCTCTCTTTTAAAAAAAAAAAAAAAAAAAAATAGTGCAGCTGAATTTCCTCTTTAGTGCCACGTGTGAGCTGCTATCTCCTTGCCAGTGTGAGGTCTTAGGCTAACCCAACTGTGCTGGCTCCTTTTTAGACGAGCTGCCACCCATTAGACACAAGTGAGGAACTGGGCGGATGACCATTTGCCTTACAGCAAGTTAAAGTGATTGTTTCAGGACACAAATAGTTTTTTTTGTTTTTTTTTTATTAGTTTTTTTGTTCTTAAATGTGTAATTTGTTCTATAAAGCTGGCAAATCTATTAGGGCAGACATCGTTCTCTCTTATATGAGAATGAATTTCTCCTGTGCTGTTGCTTAAAATGAAAGTCTCTGTGAAATTTGTCACTGTCTAGAGAAGAGACCTCCGCCATCCTATCTGAACTGACTACCTCCCTTTTTTCAAATCAGTTGAGCCAACACAGGGGCCAGGTAGCTGAAATTGCTTTTTTATCCCCAAAATGCCTGGAAGGTTTTGTCAAAACCAGGAAAAAGTGGTGGTTTTTGTCTGCATCTGTCTGGAAGTCAAACCTGTACCCTCATGATGGAGGGGAGACAGATGTCCTACAGTACTGAGGACTTTTGGAGGTTGTAATTCACCTTGACCAAAGAGAAGCAAACATGCACACACTTACTGTACGTGCTTTTACACACACATAGAGAAAACATAGTAGTAAAGCGCTATATTTGGCTGTGTTATAATATTTCTGTCTCCTGTCATTATTCTGTTCCCTCACCGTTAATCTCATTCAGCTGCTGCATTTATTACTCTCTTTTCTATCTTTATTCCTCACTACCACTGAACACCTGAAATCCTGCTGTGCTTCTTATTTTTGTCTCCTGTTTGACACAAAAAAGGAATGCTGTATATAATAGTGTGTCTTCTAATTTTTACTATTATACCAGTATGCATGTAAGCTGTTTCAGCGGGGAGAAATAACTAGGTCAAGACAGCATCTACAGCATATTTTTCCAGGGGTTTGTCTGACTGTGAGTGCTTGTTTCCCTGCAGAGACCTGTGCAGTGAACAATGGCGGCTGTGATAGCACATGTCATGATTCAGTGACAGGAGTCCGCTGCAGCTGTCCTGTTGGCTTCACTCTGCAGCCGGACCGCAAGACCTGCAAAGGTAAAGCATCACCCACGGTTCCAGGCAGCGTTCAACCTGCACGTGTTCAGCTGTCACCAGATTTATCTCTGGCTTGTTGTGTTGCCAGGCACCCTGGAGCTTCTTTCTTCAATTGGAGCTCGCAAGTATTATTATCAAGAATTTATGCTGTTGCCACCCTCCATATGAGCCTCTTCGCCAACCTTTTAGTTTGATTTTCTCTTTATAGAGTACATGATCATTGTTTTGAACCCACAAGCACTATCCAGTGTCAGTTCCACCAATCTCACCCTACTTTCTGCTTTTCAGCAGCATAATCTGAGTAATAATTTTGTTATGCCGCTGGTTTTCTTGACAGTTTTTCCACCGCATCGCCATCTTCTTCCTTTCTTAGTGTTGGCAGAGAATCCTCAACTCAAGTAAACCTGTATATTCAACTGTCTACAGCAAGTTTTTTTTTATATTATGACTCATAAAAATAATTCCAAACTTTGCTGAGAATTATATTAGGTGACTGGGGAAAAAAAGACACTGCTGACATTCATGGAGTGGATGACTTTGGAGAGATTGAGGACAATCTGTCTTCAGAAGAGCTGGAATAGAAATCTGTGTGCTTTCTACAGCTCGTAATGTTACACTAACAGCTCTGATAAAAGTGTATTGGCCTATATTGGTTTGGTTTAAGAGGAGAGAAGAGGAAAACAAATCCTGGCAGTACTGGCACCAGACGACAGCGGCTCGCTTCAGGCCAGACACTTCTGAAGAGCTGAGACAAAGATGGAAAGGAAGGGATTATTTTATTCCATTTCTGATGCATTTATTTCAACCAGATGATGAAGACTCCCGCAAGAGACAGATGCCTCATTTGTGACGATGATTCAGACTTAATTAGATCTGCTTCCAAACCTACCAAAGCAGAGCACCATCAAATGCAGGGATGAACATATGATATACCGATTGGGTACTGGCTACAGAAGTAAAGAGCGCAGTAATCGGAAGGAGATGGACAATGATGATTTAGAGGTCTTACTGCTATGAGGCTTTATTATGTGAGAGCTGCAGCCCATTACAGTTACACGCAAGCTGATTTTTTGCCCTTTTGAGGTCCAGTAAGGAAATCCCATTTCCAGTTTCTGAGAGACTGTCACTCCAGGACAGCCAAACACGTAATCGTCCTATTTTGGATTATTCTGCACTATTAGCCCAACTGTCTTTGTTCTTATTCTTCCGTCTCTCTGTTCAGATTTAACAAGTTTTTCTGAACTTTTGTTAAAGGTGCTATAATCAGTATTTAACAATTAACAATGGATAAAAAGACTACTTTAGGGTTGCTCTCAGAGAATTATCCCTCAGGTCAGCAGCTCCCCTCAGTCCTATGCAGCGTTTCAATTGATTTTTGTGGTTTTGTGCTGACTTTACGCTGCCATCACAGCACCAAAGTTGGCAACTAGCTGGAGCATTTCGCAGCTAAAGAGCCAGGTACTTCCCTCAGGAGTTGGTGGAGACCAAAAACAGAGCTGAAAGGACAATTGACCAAAAACATGAGTACAAATTAATGCTAATGTTGCTCTGTATCTGCTGGACGTGTGAACAGGCAGCTGTTTGCTTACAAGTTCTCTATACCCAAGGTGATGTATAAATGTTTAACTCGACTTCAACTCGACAAAAAAGTACTGCAGGTTCCAGTTTCATTTCTCTCTCCTGTTTTTATTTGTGGTGTCTAATTTGTTGTGTCCATTCTTCTTGATGATTCTCTGTTCACAGACATTGACGAGTGCCGTCTGAACAATGGGGGGTGTGATCATGTGTGTCGAAACACAGTGGGCAGCTTTGAGTGCAGCTGCAAGAAAGGCTACAAGCTGCTGACCAATGAGAGAACTTGTCAAGGTAGGTAGCACATCAGACGATGTTTTGCCTCCTAAATAAAGCTAATTTTTCTGTGGATTACTACCTCAAAGCACAACCCTGAGCACCTTCTGTTAGGCAGAGCCCCCTTAAAGCAGAGTATGGATTTTAATACAGAATGGAAAACCAAAAATGTCTTCCTAGTGGCACAAAAATATGCTCCCCACTGGACTGCGGAGAAGCTATACCAGGCCTCTCTGGCTTGTTTGTCTGTTATATTTGGTGGCAGCCATCACTCAGCAGGAGCTGGGGGGACTAGCTGCAGAACAAATAAAGACTTTGCCATGGCCGAACACAGGTGTGAGGAATTAAAGCTCCCGACTCTAAAACCTCTGGTTTTTGAAAGAATCAAGCCACTACAGAAACATCTGGTGAAAGAAGACCAGCAGACTAGAACTGCGGAGCCGAGCTCAGTCTCCCCCCGGGTGGAAAAACAGATGACATGCTATTTTTTTATTCTCTTTTCTTTATTGATGTGGTCAGTCAATATCCAGCGTGCTACACATCAATGTCATGCGATGGGTTTTGAATCGCTGAACTGAATTACACCACTCTGTACACAATACACAAACATCCTATGTGGTCAATGAAAACATTACTATGTCACTGTGCTTTGCAACCACTTTCTTGTCACTTTGAGTCTATTCTTGCTGAGATGCGTTTTTCTCAGTATTTTGAGCCAAACAATTCAAAGTTTATTTTGCTAAATTAACGTAGATAACTGACAAAATCTGCTGTGTGCATGTGGGAATGTAAATCACAGCTTGTTTTCTGTGGCACTATGCCTTAAGCAACTCAGCCATGTGGTGTTTGGGTGCACAGGGGCAACTTTGGAACAGTGTTGTCCTTGTTTGGCGTTGTGTGTTTTGTCTGGAGAGAAGGGCTGTGATAAAGCTCACCTCCTTTTGAGTGAGGTGCTGCCAGGCTCACATACTCTACACCACTGAGTCACCTGTCTGCTCCTTATCCTTTCCTCTCATTCCTGTCATTTTTCTCACCTATGGAATGAGAGTCGGGTAAAATAAGAGCAGAATGCCTCTCAGTAGAGGTTGAACTTTATCTTAATAAAACTCTGCTGATTGGTGTTGCTGCTCCTGTGATTCCTGGTGTTTTTATGGTTGATGTTAGTATGCAAATCTGTAATTAAAGTGGTGATCCTGGGATTTAGTATTTCACTTTCATGAAGTTGGGAGAATCACAAGAGACAGACAAGGCAGACAAAAAAATCAAAGCAGCAGAAACTGAAATATCCTGACTTTTAATTCCTAGTATAAGGCAAACTCAAAAAAACACTGATTTTCCATTATGTAACAATGAATTTACAAACAACAAGGCGAAAAACCATGATATTAAAGATCAACAGCATGCGTCTGAGTAGTAAAAAAAATAAAAAATTCATTTAATTCAGTTAATACTTTTTACAACAAATTCTGGTTGTATTGTAAATCCCTGAAATGTTTCAAATTTGAAAATCTGCAAAAGAACAGTGGAGATGTGTAAAACTGTGTAAATTAATAGAGCTTCCATGTAATAACCCTTAATTTAAATTAATTAATTTTTTAATTTTCTATTTATCTCTAAGTATATTGTTTATTTATAGTGTTTATAATTTATGTTTTTAAATTTAATGATTTTGATTTTGGATAGTGTCTTTTATATGACCCTCACTGTCTGGTAAATGCCCATATCTTTATAACCCAGAATTTCTCTTTATTAATTGAATTCTCCCAGCCCAATTTCATATAACCCTGATGACATCAGCATGACATTATCAGGGTTATTTCCTTGGTGTGACTGCAGAGCCACAGAGGACATTATACAACTTACACTTTCATGTGTAAAATCTGTGTAATATATTTTCATTTTCTCAGACATAACTGTGTATTTCATAGGTTTTATATCAACAAAACAAAATATAATAACCCCATATTGCATCTCACTTAGGAGCATAAATCCAGGACAGGCAGATGAAGAAGATTAAGTGCACCTGCGGTAATTGCACAACCATCGTACTGTAGTTTTATTAACAGATGCTGGTTGTTGGTGGTGTGACACTTAAAGAGATGTTCGCTGTCTCCATGAGGTGTTGAGATGTGTAAACTGAACTCTGGGTTTATCTTGGTTTAAACAGTCATGGTGTTTCCCTGCTGTCAGTGGACCATGGCCCATAAATCAGGATGGGACATGTCTGCTGAGCCCCTGTCAGCATTCCTCCACCATCAACACCCTCCAAAGTCTCCTTCTCATCTCCTTCTCACTCCTAATCCATATGAGGGCACTCAGGGAGATGTGCATCAGACCTCATGTTTTCTTCTGAGGGAACATCTATGATAAGGCTCTTATCTGTTCTGTATAAACAACAGTGACCTTTTCTTAATTTCAGTCAACCTCATTTACCTCCCTAGATTTTTATTTTGGGTGGAGATTAAAGTGATGAACTGAGAGAGAGAAAAGATTAAATAATTGATGGAAACTCTGATTTGTGATTTCCATCTTAGTCTTTCAGTCTTTAGGCAGTGGTAGGCAGCAATATGACTGTTCTCACTTAATCTTTCCATCGTCCCTAGCACGTACATCACCTCATGATGCAGTCCTGCCTACCCACTGCATACTTCACCTTAGATGCTTGGTAAATAAGGGTTGTAGGAGTCCCAGATGTCTTCACACATCCACTCTGCAGCGTGGTGCAACAGAAAACGATATAATGATAAGTTGCAGATCAACTTCTGGCGTCACTTAGTGCAACATTTTTTGAGGATAAACTCGGCCACCACGCCTAATTCCCAGAGAGTCTTAAACTTAAACTTAAAAGTGCACCGAGTATAGTTTATACATAATTTGCAGAAAGCGATCGCTTTTGCAGTTCCTTGTACAGCATGTGCCAGCTCAGGCTGCTCTCGATTCCTGCTGAGAATCTCCTGGGGGCAACATTGGGGACAAATAGCACCGGCTGTAAGAGTTTGCTCCTGTTAATGTTGTGCATTTTATGTTTTTTTTTTATTTTTTTTGTGGTCACTTTTGACCTCTCTGTATTGAACCAGTGCATCAGGTTCAGACATTTCAAGATGATTTTATGTGTTGATTTTTTTTTTTTTTTTTTTTGTAAGAGGGGATCTATTGGTCTGGATGAGGTGTAGTTGTGTGCGTCAATGAAACATTCTGAGGTTTTTCAAACTTTTAAACATCCACTTGTGGATCCCCTCCAAAGCTTGTGCACTCTTTTGTAAACTGATCGCTTAATAAGCTTTCAATCTCAGCACTTTTTCATCTTTTTTGTTGCTTTGCCAAGCATTAACCTCAATGACTGTCTTTACTGTCTTTACTGAGGAGTTTAGCTGCACTGTCTATGAAGGATTATCCCTAGTATGAATATGGGCATGCAAGATTTGTGCAGACATTTATCAGTCTGTCTTCTTGGTATCTTCAAGGTAACCCATTATTTGACTGAACTCCTGTAATTGCTGTGAAATACCTGTGTCATCTGTTTGATGGTGGCTGGCGCTGCCTCATAACCCAGAGGAGCTTCAGCTGTAGTGGATGAAAGCATGATATTCCTGGGAAAATCCTCAGAACCTTTTTTTTTTTTTTAAATTAGCCAATTAGACATCTAGCACAGTTGTAGCACATCCCCATTTTCTCCCAGCATGTGTTGCCTGGGCTTGACACAGATTATTACTGACATTAAAGGAAACTTTGATCGCGATAAAACCAAATGTCATCCATCTCCTGTAGCTTCATGTATCAATGGACTTTGAGCCCATGCCATTTAAGCAACTTATCAGGATGCACATGTAAGAGAGCAGAGAAGCTCGAAAAGATAAGACAGGCCACTGACAGGCGGGATGGAGCTGTTGCAATGTGGATCTGCAGGTGTGACGAGGCTGACAGGGTCAGAGGGACCGGAGACTCAAAACAGGTTTTCTTCTTATCTGCATTCACACTACCAACAAATTTATCTAATTAATACAATGATTGTTGTTTTTAAAATTATTTTTCAATGCATGATATAAAAATGGTCTCAGAATAAAAGAGTGAGAAGTCAGATTGTGGAGTTTCCAACAATCCTGCATCATTTATAGTATGGTTAAGAGGAGAGAAGGGAAAGTGATTCTGTGAAGGGAGAAAAAAAACGAACCGTCAGCTCCTATTATCAGGTGAGGAGCAGACTTTCACTCCTGCTGCGGCCCTTTATTATTTCAAAAATACTTTCAAAAGTTCATTTTAGTGCATCAAAATGGAAAACTGTGTGACTGCAGAAGGTCAACCACTATACCAAGCAGCAAACGGAAGACGTCTTCTTTTCAGGAGATGCTTTTGTTGTTGTTGTTGTTGTTGTTGTTGTTGTTGTGACGTGTGATTTGACCCATTGCAATTCATGACAAACAATGAATGCAACACAAAAGATGAAAACAAGAAATTATGCCATGATTGGACGGGGTAGTCTTGTTTGAAAATTGAAAGATCTTTCTTGTAATTTGTTGAACTATTTGAGAAGTTTCTAACCGCATGTCTTTCTATCTGTACAGACATTGACGAATGCTCTTTTGACCGGGCCTGTGACCACTTTTGTGTCAACTCTGCTGGCAGTTTCCAGTGTCTTTGTCATAAAGGCTACGTCCTCTACGGCCTGGCACACTGCGGAGGTGAGCCAGCACCCCCCATCCCCACCCACACACACACACACACACACACACCTTGTCTGTTGATGTAAATCTCCTGTCCATCACTCCTCTGGTGTGGGATGCACTCACTCTGCATCCCACACCTCTTTGCTAGCCCTAAAATAGATTATTGCTGTTAATTTGACTGACAGCTCACATAAAAGAGTTTTAACTGATAAATTAAAGCATTGTACATATTTGAGATACAGTTTGGTGCCATATTAAAGTATAAACCAACATGTAGTCTTAGTAAGGTGTTGGACCACCATGTGCCAGCTTCAGTGCTTGTGTCAGGGTTATTTAGTTACTTTTTCATTTCACAGCATCAGCAGGTCAATTTCTCCAGTCCTTTGGTTTATGTCCAAATACCTGTCACGACATTCCCATCAGGCTCAGCTGAGTTTTATTATTGTTATTATTATTATTATTATTATTATTATTGTTATTATTGAGAAAATCAAGTGATTCTTTACAAAGTTATATTAATTCTGAATTGTTTAATTGAGGAAACTAACAAACCAACCGTATTGTTTGCCCAGTTTTCCCAGTCAGTGTTGTTGTCAATTGTCATCAACATGGAAGAGATCCTGCACGCATCTGCATTCTTGTAGAAAAACGAAATGTAACTAAATGCTCACTCTGATGGATTGCTTATCTCAAGCCAGTTTTAAGTCTGGTGGATTTTCAAATGCACTGAAATGAGCTGAAACAGGTGGCTGCCTCGGAGGCAGGAAATCAATCTGAGAACTTACGCTACACTTGGCACTAATGTAAGGTGTAGACGATTTGTGCTGTAGTTAATGGACTAAAACATGAAAAACCACAGCTATGGTCCTTCAAGGTGCAGTATGACCATGTCCATCAAGCATTAGCAGGTACCTACTGTACTCTGGCCTGGAACAGATATCAGAAACAGCCTTTGGTGTCAGAAGGAGATGTGTGGGGGCGCGTCAGATGTGCCTGGCAGGCAGCAAGAGGCCCGCCAGAGCACATCAGGATGTTGCGGCGGCCCTTTGATGGAGTGTATATCACCAGTTACAATCTGCTGCTGTCTCCAGCACCTCAGGGCCTCACAGTAGTTGTGGGAGAGACAGAGGGAGACAGCATATGCACTTGAAATACATAACTTTGCAGTGATTTGCTCTGTGTTTTTTTTTTTTTCTTGGTCTGTAGTTTGACAGGTCTACTGATCAGGAATGTTGCAATAGAATGCAGAAGCAGGAATGTTGCTGAGACTAGAGAGCGGTAAAGTGTAGATGTATGGGATGTTTCCTGTCTGTATCATTACTCTCACAATCTAATAAAGGTAACAGCGCCTTTGAAAAACGTCTAGTAGGGTCATAGGAGCCGTTCCACAATAGGCAGCCATATTAGCTGTCAGTTCTGGGAATAAAAGCACCAGAATTGGATTTGTGAGGCTTTTACTCACATGATGGACTGTGATCAGGCTACCACACTGAACTGCTGTGAGGAGAAGATGGTCAGGCGTAAATGACTCTCTATACCATTGTTGAGCGAGCCAGTGATGAATGATTTCCCCACGCTTTTCATCGGCGCTGTCGGAAATGTTAGATAACCCTAGAGATTAATGGCGTTCCCTGTTGTACTTTCTTCACTCCTGGCCATAACCAAGGTTACGTTGTTCCCTGTGTGGTTTATCAGCCAAAATATAGCTGTCAAACAGGCCAGAGAGCTGTGTTCAGTGTTTAACAATAGACTCACCCTAAACAAACCCAATTAGGTCAGTGACCTGCTGTCAAGCATTGTGCCGAGGCCCGTCAACATTCCTCCCAAGTGAGAGTATATCCAGCCATTCTCCCTCTCAGCTAACAAAACAATCTGCACATTTTTTGCTTATCTGGTAAGGAAATAGACTCAGAGCAGTTGCGACTAAATACTTTGTAAGTATTTTTGTATTTACATCACTTGAGCCAGCCAGCACTGACCTCAACAGAATTATGTGTGCATACATCGAAGAGAAAGAGTGGAGTCGGACCCACAGAGTTTAAGTTGATATCGGAACAAATTCAATTGAAATAATAAAATACAGAAAACACTGCCTAGATTTGCCTCGGACTAAAAGTTCCACTTGAAAACTCACATTACAATGTTGTTTGGACTGCAAGCTGCTGATGCTGATGAATAAGCACACAAAATTGATAAAAATTTAAAGATGGCAACATTTCCATGAACTCCCCAACCCGCCCTGAAATGTCTCTCCATGACACAAAGCAGTTGTTAAGATAAAATGTCAAATTGTCTTTTTTTTTATTGTCTGCTTTTCTTTCTTGGCTCTTCCCTGCTCTCTTCTGTAAGAGCAGAGGAAGAAAAAGACCAAAGAGACCTGGAGAAAGGTCAGAATACATCTACTCAGCCACCTTTTAAGTATGGGAGGAACAAAGAAGTTAGAAACAACAGTTGCTGGCACATGAGCTCGGCCTCCATCAGATATTCATTAGACTTCTTTGTCCTTTAAATTGTGTGCTTTGATGCGGAGGATAAGCAGCGCGTCTCTCACAACATTTCCAAGCAGCTCCGGCTAGTCATCGGCAGAGCGCTGCTGATGAAGTCATCATCTTCTTCTGGGAGTGCAGAGGCGCACAGACTGTTTTTATTCAGGGTGAATAATTGAATGAGACAAGGGAGAGCATTTCATATCAGCAGGCCAGATCATCAATCACTGTCATTATCTCTGCCTCGTCCCCGCCGTCTCCGCCACTTGTCCGTGGCCCGGCGCATCCTCAGCCCCACTCACTAGACTAATTTTGTGTCTGGCGTCAATAGCAAGCCAGTCTGCATCTGGATCCCGGATGCTTTTAGCTGTTTGAGCTCGGCATGTGTTTGAAAAGGTGATTATAATTTATTGCTTACCACAAGGCTTCCTAACCGAAGAGCAGAGGAGTTTTGACCATGAAATTGAGTGTGGCGACATCAAAACGAGGAATCACTTCTGTTTACATGCAAACACATTAATCTTCCCAGAATGTGACTCTCTGACAGGATGAAGTGAACTGACCTCACAGGAACTCCTCATTCACAGCTGCACTGTTTCTCAATCAAGTCTGTTTCTCTTTTATTTTATTCAACAAAATGAACTCCAGATTGTTTTGGACACAGCCTTTCTCAGTGTTTCTGATGTCATCCTTTTTCTTTCTCTCTCTCTCTCATATTTTAGATTCATTGTGTGCAACTAATCATTTTATGCATATACACTAAATGTTGATATGTAAACGAATGTGTTTACAGATATTGATGAATGCAGTATAAATCGTGGGGGCTGTAAATATGGCTGCGTCAACAGTCTGGGGAGCTACGAGTGTACCTGTCCACCAGGGTTCAAGCTGCACTGGAACAGGAAAGACTGTATTGGTATGTAGCAGCACTGCCCCCCTGTGGCGGACACATTGAGTCGCACTCAGAGCACATCACTCCTCACACCAGTGTCTGGGTGATTTCTCTGGCTCTCTGTCAGCTTTTTTTTTGTCAACGGCGGGTTTTATTTTCTCTCAGAGCTCGTGAAATGTCCTCCTGGACTGATTGCACCAAAAGCCACTCTGACCTGCAGCAAGACGGGCAAGAAAGAGAGCTGCTCTCTTACCTGTGCCTCTAAAGCTCACTATCTGGCAGGTATGTCCCCCGCAACGTGTGCGCGGTCATAAAACACAACACGGTTGTCATTTAAACTCAAAATGATAAACATTTTACAAACTTATTTTATTTTGGCGTGACCTTTTTTGCAGAGTCTGACAACAGCTACTCAGTCAGTTGTGGTATCCCCATCCTCAGAGGAAAGTCCCCTTCCAGGCTCAACTCCAGCAGCAGTCAGAGCTGCATAGGTTCGCTGCCCTCCAGATTCTCATGAACACGTTTCAGCAACACAATCTGTCAGTCATGACAGCACACACAGTTTGTATTTGTCAGTGTGCTCCTACCCACTGTGGCTGTGTTTGTCTGTAGAGACTTTGGCCCCTCCAGTGAAGCAGACGGCTTCTTTCAAGATTAAAAACGCCAAATGTCACCTGCACCCTAAACTGACTGGCAGGACGGAGGACAGGGGACGGACACTAGGACCAGGTCAGTCGCTATCTGCGTGTGCTGCTGTGTACATGTGCTGTTATTCATGGAGATTTAAAGAGATGTATGATTTGGAGCTGAAACAGTCAGTTGATTAATCAGTTAGGTGATAATGGATTTCAATCTTTTTCCAAATAAAGATTTCTAACATTCATTGGTGTGAGCATTTGCTGTTGCTCTTAACTGATTATTAATGAGCATTTTCCACCATTTTTCTGACATTTTATGGACAAGACAATTAGTCGATCAATGAAGAAAAAAATCAATAGATGAATCAGTAATGAAAACAATCATTAGTAGCAGCCCTAATATAACTAGTAATGATCTGTGTGCTACCCTTGAGCCACACCTCCCAAGAAATTATAGACTAACTCTCAAATATTAATGAACATTTCTTGTTTGTACCCATATACAGGTTTATCTTACACAGTATTGCCTCACAGTCTGTGTGATATCATGTGTCTACAGGAGGGGGGCAGCCCTGCAGCAACTGCCTTGTAACATTTGTCAATCTCAAATGTGACTCCTCCAAGAAAGCTAAAGGGCGGCGTGCTCGCAACCCTTCTAACAAAGAGGTAACACGCATCACTTTGGAGCTAGAAGCTGAGGTCAAACCTGGAGACACTACAGGTCAGTCATCTCGTCTGCACAATCACTTCATGTTTTCTGCTTCCTTGTTTTATTGCCCACTCAAGGCCATAATTATAATTTAATTACTGTTTTTATTTATTTACCCATAACCAGGCAGTTGCAATCTGAGCTGCCTGAGACAGCGCATGGAGAAGCAGGTGAAGACGTACATCAAGGCTCTGAAGAAGTCCATCAACCAGGAGCGCTTCCTGATCCGAGTCGCTGGTTTGGAATACGAGGTGGCACAAAAACTTCCCCAGGCTGCTCCCGTTCAGGAGAACTGTGGACCGGGCTGGGAGAGGGACAGTGGGAGATGTGGTAAGAGCAGAGAGCTGGACCAGGACCGTCAGATGAGCTGTTTCACTCTCTGATGTCCAAATATGTTAAATATGAGAATTATAACAACAATGACAGACTCAGAATTTAACCTCATATCAAACCATATTCTGTCATAATCTGCAATACAGTGTCTTGTGAGGTGAAGTGTACGGTCAGTGTTCACTTCATTAATTACACCCATAGAGTCTAATGCAATCCAAGACAGCTGTTCTGCCATAAAATCTATTTTCATACCAAACGTGTTTGGCTTTTATGGACACTTTGTTAGAACCATTCATTAAATTATACAGTGTGTGTTGGCAGTGAGGTCATAGCTAGTTGCACATTTGAAACACCTCTTAATAAAACACACAACACCACCTTCAACTATGACCTCAGTAATAAACATTAACTAATTTTACACATTAAGATTACACATTAGGATCATCATAAAGATAGATGATCAGAATTGACAATCTTGAAGTTAGAGGTTTGCAATGTATGTTTTATTAACTGATTTAAGTCATGTGTGTCATCTCTGACTGGAGCCGTTTTGGATATTCTCTCAGTCAGATGCTTGCCGGGGTCTTACTACCACGGTGAGCAGGAGCGCTGTGTCCAGTGTCCGCCCGGCACTTTCCAGGAGAAGGAGGGGCAGCTGGCCTGTGACCTCTGCCCTGGCAGTGATGGCCACGGGCCTGTTGGAGCACGAAACATCTCCTCCTGTGCAGGTAGCCTGGTTCAAAGTCCCAGAGGCAGTATGAAATATGTACGCATATGTGAAGGGCCGCTGTCCTTACTGAACCTGCTCTCTGTGTTCTTCAAATCAAATCCAGGCCAGTGTCCAACAGGGTCCTTCTCCAGCGATGGATTCAAACCATGTCAGCCGTGCCCCCAGGGAACCTACCAGCCAGATTTGGGACGGACCCTGTGCTTCCCCTGTGGGGGGGGACTGAGCACCAAGCGGGAGGGTGCCAGCTCCTTCCACGACTGTGAAGTCAAAGGTCAGCTTTTTCTCCTTTTTGTACAGGCAGGAAAATATGCTTGAATAATCTCCACTACTAACATGTGTTTTCAATTTTACCATGCAGTTCAGTGTTCTCCAGGTCATTACTATAACACCACAGTACACCGCTGTATCCGCTGCCCAGTGGGGACCTATCAGACTGAGTTTAGACAGAACTACTGTATTTCCTGCCCTGGGAACACCACCACTGATTTTGATGGTGCCACAAGCGTCTCTCAGTGCAAGAGTGAGTCTGAAAGTGACTGTTTTGTGTTGTGTCAGATTTTTTAAACATGAGCTGGAATCTAATTTGTTTTGATTCTGTATGTCTAGATAGGCAATGTGGTGGCGAGATGGGCGAGTTCATGGGTTATATTGAGTCACCTAACTATCCCGGTAATTACCCTGCTAATGTGGAGTGTATTTGGAACATCAACCCACCCAGCAAGCGCAAGATCCTAATCGTGGTGCCGGAGATTTTCCTGCCCTCAGAGGATGAATGTGGAGATGTGTTGGTTATGAGGAAGAACTGTGAGTGCCTCTGTTTCCGGTTGTTGTTTTAATGGAATTTATTGTTTATATATATGTAATTGCACCATACAAGGAACAGTTCTGAAAACCTGTTTAGTCATTGTTGTCCTTTCTGTGCCCCTCCAAGGGTCAGCCACATCCATCACCACCTATGAGACATGCCAGACGTACGAGCGGCCTATTGCCTTCACAGCTCGCTCCAGACGTCTCTGGATTAATTTCAAGTCCAATGAGGCCAACAGCGCCAGGGGCTTCCAGATCCCATATGTTACTTATGATGGTATGTAACATGCAAAGTTTTTTTACTGTTTTTTTTTTTTTGTTTGTTTTATAAATTCAGATTTGGCAAACTAAGAAACTCTGTGACTCAGTTTATTATCTCCATAAAGTGCAACTACGTAACTTTTGAATGACAAAATAAGACAGTCTTCCTGTTACAAATGAAAAGTTGAAATCATAAGAAATGAAATGCACCCGTTCTCAATTCAGCACCCACAGGGGTTTTCCCTCTGCAGAATTACTTGGTCTGGTTTGATCAACATCTTATGGTGGGTAATGATAGCCAACAACAGCAAACTAGATATAGCTCTGCAAATGATATTACTGAGTCATTTTGCTCCACTTGTGCTACTGTGAAAGTAACACACACTGCTTACATCACATAGCAGCTTGTCATTTCACACGTGCACACAAGATTTCACTGGTTTCATTAAACAAGTACGTTTGACCAAAATAATCTTAAGCTTAGCTAAAGGTCGAGTTACAAGCTTTTTCCAGAGCTCTCAATCACATCTCATTGCGGAGCCTCTGGAAAAAGCTCATTTAAGCAAACTCAATTCATCTGCTGAGGAAGAGTGTGAGATGGTTATAAGCTCCAGGAAAGTTAAGTAAGTTTCCAAGGTCATGAATGCATGTTCCACACTCAAGAATTTATTCATTTAAGCAAATGATTGCAGATAACAAAAAGAAAAGACCACAAAAAGAAAACAAACAGATTTTTTTACTGATCTTTAATGAGGCAGATGCAAGCCATGCGGATACTTTTGATTTTATTTTCCCAGATTTTGAGATTTTTATCTCTGAGGTTTCTGCCTCCACCACAACACAGTGCAGGAGAATATAATTTGTTGTGCTGTATGTATGGTTGGTCTATGATTAAAGCTGATACTAATATCAATATTTTTTTAAAACGGGCAATATCAGCATATTTGCTGATAGTCTTTTTCATTCATGCATAATATAAAAAAAAACAAACATTTTTGATGAGCCTTCTTTTTTGTTTTATTAGTTGTTGAGAAAGACATGTACCCAGCAAACAACCTGTCAGTGCTCTCTGGTGGACAGTCTAAGCAGTGACACAGTCTCTCAATAATGCCAAACATATCTTTGGCATTTCTGTACTGCAGTTTGTGGTTACTTATTGGCAGAGATGTAGACCAATACCAATATCACTGCAACAAGCTAATATTAGTTCAGCTCTATTCACAAAATTGAAAAAGCCTCTTTATCTTTCCCAGTTACTTATATAATCCACAGTCAATTTTCATTGGCCTTTTTAGGGCAGCTGCTTTCTACCAAAAAATAAATAAATAAATAAATAAATAGTTTTCATCATCAAGCAATCTGCTGCTTTTTCTTGATTTATTGCTTGGTGTATAAAATGTCAGAAAATAATGGTAAAGTCACATCACAATATTTTCATCCCAACTGCTGCTGATAATGAAAGAAAAAAGAAAAAGAAAGCAAAATGGATAAATGGTTCTAATTTTCCAAGTGAAACCTGGATAAATAAACTATCTGCATTGCTAGAAGTACCACAAGGAGTATGTGAGGACTTTTTAAAATAATATTTTATATTTTATTTTATATAATATGGGTGAAGTAACTCTTTATTGTTACAGTTAGATATCTGTTAACATTAAATGGCCTGACACGTCTCGTTAAGTGACAGTTAACTGAGTCAAAGGGAGTTTCCAATGTGTGGATTTGTTTTGTGTTTTTTGGGCACGCCTTTTTATTATGTTATTTTACCAACTAGGCCTGTTTTGGATATGTATGACATGTTTTGCAGTATGTCATTTGGTGACTAGTAACTGTGTCCTGTGTTATGTCCCGTGTGTTTATGTGTTCAGAGGACTATGAACAGCTCGTAGAGGACATAGTGCGAGATGGAAGACTCTACGCCTCCGAAAACCATCAAGAAATCCTCAAGGTTAGCAGTCTTCCTTCTTCTTACTCTATTGCTTATTGTTGGTACAGCAAAGGGGTGACTCAGTGAAGCAATAAGCTATAGATGAAAAGGTATTGTTGGGCCAAACACAACTGTTGCTAACACATTAGTACTTGTATGAGTCAGAAGGTACATTAACATTGAAAAGATTTGTTAATGTCGTCATATGGTAGGTGTGTAATTGATTGCGTAATTGCTTCAAATGTGAAATGTAAATCAGGCAATTGCAGCAGTTAGTGTTTCAGTGTAGAGTTGACACATGGTTTTGTTTTTCCCCACAGGATAAAAAACTGATTAAGACTCTTTTTGATGTGCTGGCTCACCCAAACAACTACTTTAAGTACACCACTCGGGAGTCCAACGAGATGCTGCCCCGCTCCTTCATACGTCTCATAAGCAGCAAAGTCTCAGCTTTTCTGCGACCATACAAGTAAAAGGTCACACAGCTGCTGACGCACCGGATCGCGAGCCCCCGACATCCCCCTCTGCCTTACAGGCCTCATCCCGCAACTCTCACAGGGCTTAGAAAAAACACAAAACATACTTCCATGTTTACCCTCTCTTATTTTCCATAGGCTTTGACAATAAACACTATGCAGACCTGAAAAATACTGAACATTATTTGTGTTTTAGGTTTTTTGTCAGTTTCCATACAGCGCAGGTCTGCAGTCCCGAGCTCAAACATTTAGTGGGGATGTAGAGTATGTGAGTGGGTTTGGTTTCTATTGTGTTGTGCAACAAAACCATACACACACAAAAAACAAAACAAAAAAAAAAATCAACAAAACAATAGAAACGCCCACTTCAGACAGGAGTGGCGTTTTGTGTGCGCGGTTTGAGCTTGATGGAGCTTGTTATTGAATTTGCTTAAATGAGCGGTCTGAGTTCGAGCTCCAACCCCTACCATTAAGTATGACTGTAAGTGTTGTTTAAGTGTTGTGTAACCCTGGCTCCATCTTCAGTGTCTGTGTGCTGTCCTCGAGGAGGAGCAGTTGTTAAAATCATGTCGCAGCTGCGTCCCGGGTCATTTAAAAAGCCTTACTATGTTTGAGCTCTTAGAGCGATTTCCAAGAGTTTTACTGTTAAAACAGTTTATCTATGTTTTGTTCCGTCTGTCTAGACTGTACTAGCATTTTTCCAACCTTGAGATAATTTCTGTTGCTCCTTTTCATGCCAACTTAAAGCAGATACAAAAAGGTGGTTGATCAATCCAGGAACACAGTGAACATTGGGAGATGAATAACAAGCAAATATTTGTGAGAGCCACAGAAATGAGATAATGTGATGTCTAGTGGAACATGTCTCGGTGAGAGAGAGAGAATGTCTTTGAGGGACATTATGTTTGCTGCTTCTTTTAAAAAGGTCACTTTAATTCTTCAATCTCATATTGTCTTTCTGATGTACTCTACACACTAATAGTCTATAGGTTTAAAACAAAAGAAAGCTCAGAATCTGAAATATTTTAGTTCTTACACACAGTAAGTTGATAATCTCACATTGCCTGTCTGTGGACTACCAGTTTTATCATGTTTTTATTTCAATCTTGTAAATAATGAAAATAAATTAGACGAGGGTTGAATTCTTTAATCCTATTTTTTTTTTTTTTTTTTTTTTTTTAAACGCAGGACCCCCAAAATCACTCTCTGCCCTTGTTGTTCCACCCGTCTCAAATCCAAAGACACCCTCCAAACACCCCACAAACATTTTGTTCTGTCCCAATGAAGACAGCTCTTCCAAAGACCGTCCAAAAAAGGCGGGTCAAGTTGTTGTTTTTTTTTGTTTTGCGATTTAGACCCATCCTACCCTTTTATTACAAAGTGCAATGAATGAAAATAACACACCTTAAACTTGGTTACGCCCCATTGTGACCCACACAAAGGTTGTGAAATGTGTTTTGGGCTGCAGTCTCTTTGAGACTCATTGTATGAAATATTTATCCATCACTGTGAGCAGAAGATGTTTAGGTTTAAACATGTAACTACTCTATTGAGAAATACAAAAAATATAAGTCTATTAAAATGTGATAAAAACCAGTATTTGGTTTGTTTAAAAAAAATAAAATAAAATTTTTAAAAAAGTTATTAAATCAACCAAAACAGGGTAAAAATTATTTGTTTAGTAAAAAAATCAAAAATATAACTTTTCTTCAAGTTGGGATCTGCAAAATGGTTAAGGAATAGTTTGACACGTTGGAAAATACTTGTTTACTCATTGCCTAGACTGAGATGAGAAGATTAAAGAGTGGAAACGGCTAGCCTGGCTCTGTCCAAAAGGTAAAATCTGTCCAACACGTCACTAAAGTTTACTGAAACATTGTCTTATTTAACTGGTCCAGAGTGTAAAAAAAAAAAAAAAAAACAAGACAGTGGTTTTTGGGGTATATGTCTGACTATTTCTTGATGGGGTGCAGTCACGTCAATAAAGTTAGTAAGCAAATTTCCCAAAATGTCAGAACTATTCCATAAAGGTCATTATCACCATGGTCAGTGGGCAAGTGACAATGATAACCCCCACCCCTTAACTTGCATATTCAACCCTCGAAATTAAATTGAGTCAATGCTTACTCTCCATTATATAATGAATATTTCTGGGAGGATTTGTTTGTCCCCTCTCATGTAAATAAAAATAAAGTGGGATGGTACAACTCATCATGTACCATCCAGTATCCAAGTACCTGAGCTTTAGGATGACAAAGGGAACTTGACCACATTGTCAAAGTTGAGGGCAATGCTGGGCCACGCCATGAAGAACTCATGTCAGCTCTCTACACATCTCACTTAAATGCAAACAGTCAGATTTTCTACATTTATCTCTCCATGTACACGCCATCACGCAGCATCCCAGTGTGCTCACTCGGCCCACATGCCCTCATTCCCCCACGCCCCCAAAATCAGCTTCTTTCCTGCAACCTGATAAGTTTTGGTTTTTTTTGTTGTTTGGTTTTTTTTTTTTTTTTTTTTTTTTTTTTTTTTAAATTGTTGCCTTTTAACGAGAGTTTGCTATGATGTATCATAGAGTTGATAATGATATTTGCACTTGAATTGTTATTGCTCATGTAAAGAAATGTCTGGATTTTGTATTGTCTTTTTAAATGAATGGAATTGGTGTTCTTATTTTCTTGTAGCTTGTTTGTTCATGAAATGTTCACTCACCGTTTAGTCTATAGAGATGATACACAAAGTAACATTATCAACTGTAAAAGGAAAAAAAAAAAAAAAAAAAAAAAAAAAAAGATGTAGAGGTGAATGAAACAAGTTTGTACTTGTTACTGCCCAAAACTTATCGAAATAAACATACTGTACTTCAGCTTCATTTCAAAAAAATTTTAATGTCTGTATAATAAGTTCATACAATTTATCAGCAAATATGAAAATATATATTAGTGCATTATTGAAATGTTGATTTTAAAAAAAGAAAAAAAAAAAGAAAAAAAAAAAAGCAGCATTTCTTTTAGGGGGAAGACGATGTTAGCTTATCTTGAGATTATTTTCATCATCCACCGACTGCTGTTGAATGGTTTAAGCAGGTTGTTAGCTTATTAGCGCCCCAAATGGTGTCGAACTGAAAGAAAAAGAAGAAGAAAAAAAAAAAAAAAAGGCAATCATGATTTTATTCTTGTAAAATTGAAAGCAAAACTATAACCTCAAATGCAACAAAGAGTGGTTTACTTACATGTGCGTCTACATTTGGGGAGGGAAGGGGACCACTGTCCATCATTATCACAGGTTATGACGTTTGGGCCAGTCATGGTGTAGCCTGGCTTACACATGATTGATATCGTCTCCCTGTATTCATACAGCCTTTTGCGGACTCCCATCCAGTAGCCGTGGGCCACTTTTGGAGATCGACATGTCATTTCTACGAGAAGGAGGAACTCAATTTTTATTCTGTTCATGATATTAAAAAAAAAAAAAAAAAAAAGTGCAGTTGTCTCATGATTGCTTTGTCACTGATAATGTCTACAACCTTCACATTTGGGAGGAGGTGCGCTCCATGTCCCATCCTTGTTACAGTAGATCTCCCTTTGTCCAATAAGGGTTCCCACGCGACACTGATAGCGAATCACAGCTCTGTATGTGTAAGTTTCCTGAAGGCCTTGCACCTTAGCATTTGCCACTTCTGGGGGCTCTTCACACACCATCACTGGAAGACATACAAGAGTTTTAAAACGGCTAAGGAGAACCTGGAAATTTAAAATCTTCCTGACCAATGTTTTGTGTCTTCGCTGCACCTTCACAAACAGGAATGCGACCATCCCAGCCGGAAGCGCCGCAGTTTCTGGTTGCCCGTCCTACAAGACTGTACCTGATGACAGGATGTATAGAAAGTAAAATTTTCAGTGAGAGTACAGAAGAATGCAATCGTTAAATATACTGTATGTGTGGAAACAGCATTGTCTTACCCCTCGTCACAGACAGCTGTCGCAGTGTCTCCAAATTCAGCTCCAGTGTATATAAACTCGCCATTTAGAATCTCTCCTGCAGAACCACATGGCTTTCCTTTTGAGAATGGAGAAGGAAAAAAAAATATAAAAATTTAGCAGGACATTATGAATTTGAAAGATTCTGTGTTTTTATAATTATGTCTACAGTGCAAGCATCAGAGGAAAATGTACATTTAAAAAAAAAAAAAACAACAACGTTTCATAGTGTAAAATAGGGTTTTAGATTTTCCACCATTCAGGCAGACATTGGTTTCCTTTTCTTTCATCACACTATGCAAGTTTGAGATGTCAAGCTAATCAACATTGTTTATTAAACCAGTTTTGTTTATATTAAAAAAAAAAAAAAAAAAAAAACCCAGGCAAGACATTATGAACAGATTATTGTCAAAACAAAAACACCTGTAGGGGAGATACACTGTATATTTTTACTTTTGGTAAAATAAAGCTTTTGTAATGTTGTCAACACAGCTATTTAACCGCACCTTCATGCCACAATGATGCAAGTTTGAGAAAAGCAGACATTATTTTCATGGTGCTAGATGAGGTAATAGAAGTGTCCTTGAGTCATTGTTTATAATGTGTGAAAAGATAAAGTTCCTGCATAGAGTAGCAAAAAAAGTACTTTAAGAAAATCTTCAACACTACTGCATCCTTTACAGAATGGGTCAACATAAAATGCAAAATCCTTTAAAAGAATAATGGTCTGGTGACTGAAGTCAGATTTAAGAATCAGTCTTCTCTGGTGATAACAATATTACTGCAGTTCTGCAGATACTGTGCATGACCAAACATAAGCTGCTCAGTAATATACTAGAACATTTATAAATCTTTACACCAAGGCTCAACTTGAAGGTCTTAAAAAAGTTCTTACGTGCACATATCAGGTACAGCGGTGTCCACTTTCCATCCTTGCACATGCGGTATCTGCTGCCGCCTGCTTGAACGTATCCAACATTACACACATAATGGACTCTGTCACCGGAAGCAAAAGATGTCTTTGTGATGTACTTGTCAGCAAGGTTGGTGTTCCTGATGATCTGAGGGACACCACATCCACCTGTTGGAGAGTTGTGTTTCAATACACAAATGTCTTTTTACCATCTTCTTTCATTGAACTGAGATGGTGATCATATGTTGTACTGCCAAAAGCTGCCCAATGGGGTACCCAGTAGAAATACAAACTCACCTTTTGTGTGGGATGACTGTCCATTGCCGGATGGCTGTGCAGGCTGTCCATTGATGGATGGCTGTTCAGTTTTCTCCTCAGGTGAAGGCAGACACTGAGGGGGCTGAGGCTGCCACTGGCCATCAGGGCCACAAGTGACCTGCTGAGCTCCATCCAGCTGGAACCCCTGACTGCAGGTGAAGGTCACACTGTCTCCGACCCGGTACACAGAAGCATCTCCACCACTCTTGACAGAGTTGGCCACTGCAGGGTTGGAGCAGGTGGTCTCTCCCTCTGATGAGGGAAAATAGACTCACTTACTAACATGACTTTTTTCCTCTCAAATAATGGGCACTGCCTCATGGCCAGTGGAGGAGAATGAATAGATCATTTTACAAGGAGCAATAAAAAAAAATAAATAAATAAATAAAAAAAAACCCCACAATGTAAAAATACTGCATTACAAGTAAAAGTCCGGCATCAAAGTCTTAACTACTATCAGCTAAATGTACGAAGGTATCAAGTCTTTTTTTTTTGATAAGTGTGCGCTTAAACAGGTCAGGAGAATTCTCTATAATCCATCCCATATTCTGTACTTTCACTATGAGCTGTTACCATCAGGCAGAAGTCACTGAGCTCAGTGGTGCTGGTGGATCTGTTAAAGAACTCATTTGTGCCTGTATCACAATTTTAAAAACAGCAGCTTAAAATAAGCAGGTTACAGAGGCTGTGCTGCGGCACGAAACCACAAACTGATTGATGCCTCAGAGTAGTTATCTATTGTGTTATGATCACCACCACCATCATCATCATCATCATACTGTGTGTGCTCTAGTGTCTTCTGTTTGCTAGTGTTGAGTGCCACACATGCTGAAAGGTCCAAGTATCTATGTATACAAGTAAGGATCAATCTAGAAAAGTGGGTCCTGTAAATGTTAAAGTGGGATGTAACTAACACTCGCCACTGAAATTTAAGATCAGTGTCAGAGAGCGCATAAGTGAAATATCGGTGTTACAGTACAGCACACAGCTCTGCTGGGGCTGTTCTGGGAGCATCTGAAACTCACAACCCTGCTTGGAGGAAAGTGTGCTACTAGGTAGGTTTAGCTCTGGACGCCTGACAGAATCCCAGAACATGACTTGTCCCATTTTCATTTAGATCCATATTATGACATAGGTACAACTTCACACTGAACAACTCAATATTTATTTTCTCAACTTATTGACGTGGTGGAAAATATGGTCAAATGCATTATGGGATTAACCAAAATAATGTAATTGTGCGTCACATTTATGAAATGCTTGCTCAATTCTTAAAGACGCAACTCCGCCCACTTCAAATCACCTTTCTTTCTGAAGTACTGCCAACCGCAGTGAGCAAAGAATGTGACTGGGTTCCAGATCATAAACCTGTAAGAATGCGCTAATGTTATATTGCTCACCTTCACAGGTGGGGAATTCACCAGTCCAACCAGACTTCTTGCATATCAGATAGCTGGGTCCTTTCAGAGTATATCTGTCAACATGGAGAGATACTGTGCAGTCAGACAAATTCTGTATTATTCTGACCAGGTTTTTACATGAGCTTCAGGTACAACTTACCCCTCGTTGCATACAGCATAAACTTTCTCCCCGAGGTACGAGTTCCCTTCATAGTTTAACTGCCCATTTGGCAGATCCCCAGCATAGCCACATGATTTCTCTGGGGGGAGATCAGAAATGGAATGAAGGCTGAAATCTGAGTTTCCAGATGGAAGAAAATAAAG
Organism: Trachinotus anak; assembly: GCF_046630095.1. Taxonomy (NCBI): domain Eukaryota; kingdom Metazoa; phylum Chordata; class Actinopteri; order Carangiformes; family Carangidae; genus Trachinotus; species Trachinotus anak. The sequence continues at coordinate 20,462,347 of NW_027273855.1, read as the reverse complement.
TTACCTCGGTTTTACCAAGTTGCAAAACAACCCACATAATCCGCTTCAAATCCTACTAACCAACCCTCAGTGAGTTTTCTACAGTTCTTTAGAGATGTATTATTTATAAAAATAACACTGGAATGGCAATATGCTATGGGTGAGGGGGTCATACAACTGCCATACCAGAGGGTTAGGGCTAAATATTTTATATGATGGGTTGAAGTGGGATCTACAGAGACAAGTATTGGAATTAGAACAGGTACCTGGTGGTGATTAAAAATCACCCATCTGAATCAGCAGAGTAGACTGTTACTGCTGTAGATCCACTTTACCAAAACACTATATAGGAAAATATGTTTATTGGAAAAAGGAAAAACACTATTGCAAACAGCCTACATCCTCAATTAACGATGGGACAAATCCCACTGATAACGGAATACATATTTCCTTATTTACGTCAAGATTCTGGGAAAACCCAACATGTCCAGGAAATGAAGGAGGTCTGCACTTTCCCTTCACAGCATGAGGAATTAAAACTGGTTCTGTCGTCAAACATCATGCAGTCGTGAGTTAGCTGAACACAGTCATGTTAGTCAGCATCAGTGGTTGGTCTGTATTCACCTTTCACTCTGTGCGTCTGCGCCTTAACTCGCACATGACATCACAACCATCACTGTCAAATAGAGAATTATTGTATTTTATTGAGACAAAGCACAACACAATTTAAAAAAAAAAAAAAAAAAAAGAAAGCTGCACAGGAACTTCAGCCACTGTGCTGGATTACCACAGAGGTTTGCAGAGGCTGACTCTAACCTCGCTGAATCAGTCATCTATATGGACAGTATGCATTTGTAAATACCGGCTTGACTTACATGGAAAACTATATTTAACCGTCTCTTTTCCCTGTCATTGCCCAGGAAGAGGGACAACCAAGTGTCAGGTACTTACTTTCGCACTTCAGAGTCAGTTTGGTCCATTCCCCCCGAACACACTGCACAGCCAGGCTGCCTCTGGATGGAGCGAAGTCCTCAGCGCAGTTATAATAAACCTTCTCCCCGTTGCTGAACCTCTGTCTCCCGGAAAATTTCTTCACCAGTTCGGTGTGTTGATATTCCAGCGGTGCTGAACATTCATCTCGTACTTGAGCTATTTAATGTGATTTTTTTTTTTTTTTTGGAAAGATCAACCAGCATCAGTTAAAATACCAAAAACAATCGCAATCTACGACATTCGTGTGGATTTTCTTTGTTTCATTTACCTGAAGCAAGTACAGCAAAGCATACGGGCAGAATGCTCCACCCGACAGTCATCACGTCTGTCGTCTGGGCCGGTCAGTGCGGAAACAGCGCAGAAGCGGATCAGGCTCCAAGTGGCAACAGGAGGCGCAAATCAAGCAATTTATAGAGGAGGAGGAGTGTCGCTGAAAGGGGGCAGCCCAGCTGATGGAAATAACTCTTATCAGGGACAATAAAATTAAGAGGACAACATGGAAGGTAGAGGGACATAGACCACACAGAAAAGAAAGCAAAAAAAAACTGGGCATCAGAACTGAAGAATGACGTTACGTTGGTTAACAAGCAGTGATGTAGGTACTGCTGTGAAAAATATATATATTTTAACTTAACTGAGAAAAAAAAACAACAACTTTATCTTACGTGGAGACTAAAAGCACTTCTAATAAAGCTAAACCACGTCCATGTGTAGAGCATCACTTCCCAGTGAACTACTGCAGTCCGTGTTTCAGAGTTTGAGGCTTCAGCAGTCTGGGCTGAACAAATCAAGGTGCTATCTTTCAAAGTTAGAGCCTCTGGTACAAAATGTCCTTCTTTTTATCGATGCCCTTCCTCTGCGGCTCAGCCCCCGAAACACTGACCAAAAAAGGGAATTTTGGGACAAAAATGACTTTAACTTTGAGAGAGCCCACTTGACTTGATAAATCCACACTGTTGAACTTTCAGACTGCTGAACCTTAGAATGTATTTTTGCATGAAACAAAGGCTGTGGATTTTGCTCCATGAGGAGTGTGGTGGGAGGGGGTGTTTTGGTGAGCAGGAGGAAAGAGGAAAGCAGAAAAAAAAAAAGCTTGGACACATGTGAACTCCCTCTAAGGGAACAAAACTCGCATCAGGTTTCAACCCCAGTGCATTTTTACTGTTAATTGGCGGCAAGTAGACAATATTTTTTTGTTTGCTTAAGCCTTTAGACTAATAAACAGTACCATTAATAATCCTGAATTACAAACAAGGCATTAAAGGCTTGAATACATGTTTGAACACAGATGGATTTCAGACAGAAATTTAATTGCATTGTCACTTGGTATAAACATTTTTTTTTTTGGCCTCCATCATCAAAGTCTTTTATATCTGGTTGTTTTAATCCACAAAGCGGTAGTCCACACAATCTACGCAAAGTGGTTGGATTTCCTGTGGTCAGAATATTGCCAACATGATTTTGAGCCACTGTGGTTGTGACTCTGCACCCAGGCAGCCCTTGAGGAAGTAGTAGTAGTTTAAGGAACAGAATACCCACAGGTACAAAGTCATACTTAGAAGAAAAAGTGGAACATCTGTAATCGATGTGGAATATTAGCCACTAAATGTAAAAAATAGCAAAGAATTGTGGCTTTCGTGGCATTCAATTCTGAATGTGTTACATTATACAATATTTCTCAGTTGCCTTTATGTATGTTAACATGCTAAAGTTTTGACCTGAAACAAGCTGACATGACTGCTCACAACTCATAGACATATGTAATCTGTGACAAGAGGTCGCATGAAGACACTGCTTCGTCTTTAAGGGACATGAACCAAAAAGGTTGAGTACCATTGTTTTGAATTTAAGAAACTTAACCTATAAAGTATCTGAGTTAGATCACTTGAAAAATCAGCCAGCAATCAGCCTTGCCTCTTTCAAATTAGTCAAATTAGACAGATAAGATAGACATTCTATCCTGTCTGTCTAAAAAAATGTAAGTTTGTAGTCAGGAGCTTCTTCTAAAAATAAGATATAAGTAGTTTGCTTCATCGAACTGTTATGAATCTATGAAAGAAACAGAGACGCCCAGATTGGCAGGGTTGTTGGTTGGAAAAAATTGATAATTCCCAAGGAATCTCAGATGACTGTGGGAAGAACCTTGGAGTTTCTTGGTATTATTCACATGAAGCACAATCCCATCTCTTCTAATTATGAACTAGAAAATATGTGGAAAAGAGATCATTTCTTCTATGAACAAGGTGTTAGAAATACATTATGTATGTATTTATGTATTTAACAGTGAAAACATAAGAGGTTGTGGTTTTCACCTTACTATGATTACTGGTTGTAGAGTAACTTTACATCATTGGAAATCCTCCAAATGGTCTACTCTCAAAGCATGGATTGAATGAATGTGTAAAATGGCTTCATATGACCAGGTTACACACAGTGTGTCTGGGAGAGAAGGTCTTTGTAAAGGAGTACGAGGCCCATTCCTTCCTCCCAGTTTGAGATATTGATGAAAAATGGTACAGCTGAGATTCGTATATATTGTACACAGTGCACACCACTATCACTTCCCATGGATGTTGTATCTGATCGCTTCTCCGATTCATCTAGAGTCTATGTTGTGACACAATCTGGTGACATTGTGAGGTTATTATCAGACTTTTTTTTAAATGCTGCTGTTCTGCTTTTGTTTTGATTTGCTTTGTCTTTTAGCCACAGACCTCGCTGTGACCCAAATCTTCAAGGCCTGATTAGCACCATGATGCACTTTCAATGTAATTGTAATCCAGTTTAAATATTGTTTACTAAAGTATATAAGCACAGAAGGTGTGTCAGTGTCTGTGTATCTCTGATTAAATAGCATTTTTACAATTGAAACTAAGAATGACTAATGTGTTGGCGTGTGTCTTTTCCTGGATTTGTTAAGTATCCATAGACGTTTCTTGTCGTCTGCCTGGAAGTTAATCAGACATTTTTAATCGGAATCGACTCATTCAAGGATCATTTCAGGCGTCAAAGCAACATGAAGATTAAGTTCTCTGAAATACAACACATTATTTGATCGTTTCCTCTTCCTCTGCCTCCGTTTCCCTGATGACTAATTCAGAAACCGTGACATAATAAACATTCAGTGAATGTAGTGAAATCACAACATCTTATTCAGAGCTTTATATGATTCTCAGAGCGTTTTGTTTCTTGTACACAACGGGAGTGACTCAGTGATAATAACTGTATGTCGGTGCTGGATCAGTTCTAACATGACCATCACAGAGCCTCTTGTCATTCCAGAGAACCGTTGCACGAGTTGCATCATTTATTTGTCACAATGTCAGACCATCTGTTTTCCTGATCATTTACAGATGGACAATATTATTCTGATAACACCACACCTCACCAAAACATCGTATTCACAAATTTAGATTTGACGATATGGAAACATTTGTGTCATACACTCTGAGAATTCGCTCTGTGTTTTGGATCCCTGTGACGCAAGTCAGTCTGGCTCTTTAAGGACGAGGGACATGTGTTTAGTAGACAGAAAGGAGACTCCCAGTGAGCTCACACAAACGCACACAAACGCACACACACACACACACACACACACACACACACACACTTCACCAGAAAAATACTCTGGACAAAACAAAACTCCATGTAAAAATAGCATGAATTTAACTTAATTTAATGAAAGATGTACATAACAGTGTGCAATAACATTAAAGCTTTTTTTTCTGAGACATCCAAATGTATTGCCAATCCTTCAATTCAGCTGAGACATAATTTTGCATATCATGTACAGTATCTTAATTACTACTGTCACAGCCTTGCAGTCCTTCAAATAAAGGCACTTTTACAAATGATTGATTTTAAGATCAGGAATAAAAATCATCTCAGTGGATGTCATCCATATGGATACTATCAAGGCAGTAGTTAACATACAGTATCTTTATCAGAAGTACACAACCAATTAGCTTTTCCCTATGAAGAAACTAAACAGCATTAAAGCTCAGCAAAATATCCAGCGTTGATCACTTTGTGTTTGAAATATTTTTGCATCAATCGTGTGGAGTTCAAATGTGATCGGCTTTGCATTTTCACAGTGAGAGGCTGGATATATTCAGGCTAGTTAGTTGAGCAGGTGGCAACATACATAAAAAGGCCTCATTTAAGAGAAGAATGGAATAATTGTCACAGAGGAAAAGCACAGACGTCGTAGCTGCTGTACCTTTTATAGTGCTACGAAAAAAAGTTTCATTACTTTTTATAGCTTGTGTCTGCCCACAGCAAATTTAAATTAATATTCAATATGCTTAAATGACACTTACGAATAAAATTACTACTACATCTTCATTTCACCAGAGGAGGAATGCACATTACCTGGGAATGTTAAAATAAGTAATTAAGAGAAAGAATCTGAGGACAAATTAAGGCTGTATACAGTATCGCTTCCCTCTAGAGAAGCGCTCTGAACTGAAGGCAGTAGCTTCCACTGAGGTATATGATTCACAATCGACACTTTCTACATCTAAAACAGCATAATATGGCGAATGTGCTACTGTAGGAACTAATATACGAGTTTTCTGAGTCACTACAAATCTTTACATTATATATCTGAGGTGGATCACAGCCCGGTTTTCAAGGCTGTTGTGCAAAGGCATTGAGTTTATGTATGTACTGTATGTGCACACACATTGTGACACACATATTGCCTATCCAACATAAACTGAACAGACAACAGATATTGGGTTATACAGACTCGGTGCATGATACAGTGCTGAAGTATGTGATGGCTGAACCCGGCTGCAATTTTCACTGCGGGTCGTCAGGACTGGTGATACATCCAGGTGGAGAAAAGCCTGGGGTAGATGGAAAAATCAAGGTGTAAGGTATGTGTGGTAGAGAAAACAGATGTTCCACATGACAGATGAGAGGAAAGGGCAGTAGATACCTTATTTTGTGCTCATCTAACTCCGGACACAGTCGTCTGAGTCTGCTGCGCTGAAACCGTTCAGAGTGTCCTGTAAAACGCAAAGGAAAAGCAGAAAGAGTTAGAGGCATTCATGAAAAAACGAGACCAAAAAAGGAATGAGACATTTGTTTTGATTGGCACTGACTGATCCTGAGCCAACATTAAAATGTGTGCTCACTAGCCAAAGTAAAGCAACTCCCTTTCTGTCTGTTCCCAGTTTTTGATGTACAAAAAAATTTGACAAGGGTCACTTTGTGGGCAACAACATAGGAAAACAAACATGGAAAAAACTACAGGAGCCATCCCTTCACAGCCTGGATGTTTATAAAGGCCACTACTGTTTGTTGTAAACACCCAGATACATGGAAAACAGAACATCATTGGGTTTTTGTAAGTGAGCTCTGGAGTAACATACTGTATAGAGCCCTGAAGGAAACAAAAAGCAGAAAAAGGGGAATCAGACGAGTCAAAGAAATAACCAAGTACATCAGTTAATAATATAGCTGGTTAACCCCTGATGTTGCTAAACAAAAAGACACATGGACGTACATGGACGTCCCACCGCGTTATCACTAGCATGAGGAAAAAGGGAACTGTTACTTGTGAAAAATAGTGAATACACAAATGATTAAATGTGGGCCAAGACGTAACAAGTGGGAAAACTAAGGTGCTGAAAGATAAAATGAATAGAAGCAGAAGAGTAAAAAAAATTCTAAACAAAAAAGTGTTTTGCTTTTTTTTGTTTTGCTGATTGGAGGTTAAAAAGAAAAATAGAAAAAAAAAACTTTTGAACATATCTTTTGAATAAATTGTGATTATTTAAATAGCTGAATTGTTTGTTGATGTATTCAGTTATCTTTCTGCCTTTTACTGCCTTTTGTTGGTTTCTGAGCTCCATATGAACTTTCCATATGTTGTTAACAGAATTTAATTTCCTTTTGTTCATTGGTTCTTTACAATGTTTTTAAACCTCTTTTATTTATATTCACAACACTGACCTCACTTTGTAGCAACTCTGCCCCCTCTGACACCTCAGAGAACTGCATGCTGGGTAAAGTTGGAGCCTGGGACATGCGGGCCTGTGGAGGATTGCCCACGCTGTAAAGACGAGGACGTTTAATCTGATCTTGGCTGGACAGCGGAGTGAAGCTGTTCCTTCTGAGGACAGCTGGAGGCACATCTGCTTGGCCTTTATTCTGATGAGTGAAGAAGAGACAGATAAGTTGGATGTGGTACTAATTAAATCTCCCCATGGTCTGGACTCACTGTGTCCCGTGTAAATGATTGCGAGGAGGCAAAGAAAGAGAAACAGCAGCTGAGACAAACAGCCCTAAATAGAGAAGCCACAGTTATATTGGTCTCACCAGACAGGATATCTTCCCCCCAGTTAACAAGGGGTTTCTCAGTAAATGTGTTTATGTGTTAACACCCACCCTGACTTGAGGTTGAAACTCTCGGTAATTAAAAGTAAGTAGGTAAAACTATAGAACAAATGTGGAGCTGAGTCATTAGGGAATCAAGACAGGGCGCAGTTCTTCAGTCTTGGGTCCAGATGTAGGCACCACCTTGATGCATGTCATTTCCCCACATATGGACACTTGTAAAAACAGATCATGTGGTCAGAGTTTGTGCACCTAATGTAGCATAGTTTTGTAGCATAGCAATTCGAGGATGACATGATGAAGGTGAAGTTGGATTTCTGATAACTAGAATTACCGCCTCGCGGTTGTATGCCTCTGCGACTCAGAGAAGTTTCAGATTACATCCCTGTTTTTCCAGTTAGCCAGTCATATAATTATAACTTAAAAAAATAAATAAATAAATAAAAAATTGCTGTGTCAAACCTTGTGTAATGGCTAAAAAGCATTTTGTGAGGTCACACTGACCTTTACCTTCGACCACCAAAATCTAATCAGTTCGTCCACGTGGACATTTGTGCCAAGTTTGAAGGGATTCCCTTGAGGGGTTCTCGATCAAAATCTTCCAACATGCAATTTATAAAAGTGTAAAAACGTACTTATGTATCAGATGAAAAGAATGGGCATACACTGAGTTTCAGCTGAGGCATCTGGGCCTGGGATGCTTTAGAAAAGACTGGATATCTCGCCCCTGAAAGCCAAAACATCAGCATGTAATTTTGGTTTGAATGTGTAAATAAAGCCGTGGTTTGACTGTTGAGGTTAAACTGCTTCTTCAAGCTGAATGCGCTGAATACATGCACTGCAGTGAACTAGGTGGACAGGGTCAACTCCAGAGAAAACAGGCTGCATGTGCGTGACACAAAATATTAAAAAGAAGCTTACTAATGGCCTGTCCCTGTGAGTGTTGACAGCTTCAACCTGCAGATCAAACATGTCCACTTTACAACCTAGAAGAGAAGGACAGGAGAAAAATGCGTCACACGTGCGTCAGAAAAATTTTGCTTTACTTATGAACAATGAAGTAACTTACCATAAGCCACAGGGGTGAGTTTTAGGATGGTGTGCAGTGGACACTTCAAGTAGGGTAGGTCATCTGCGCCAACAAAAATGAAAATGACTTGTGAGACTTCCTGTGCTGTGGTTATAACATTAAAGGGGAGGATTTTCCCTTTGGGTTTTGGATGACAGTCTGGAAAGCTGTGGACCTGGTGCTGTGCTTTATAAAAAGGTACAGTACAAGTTGCTATGTTACGTCTGCAGCGCTACATGTCCCGTAGGAGGATGCAGTGGATAAAATGCCAGTCAGGGCTGCACCCACAATGGTTGCCTTAGCTTTTACACAGATGCTGCAACAGTGACCACATCTGCTGCTGACTAACGTCTGTCCGAGGACTATATATGGATTTGACTTTGAGCATATTTTTCCACTCTAACCATGTGGTTATTACCAGAGTGCACACATTTATACATTTTATTTTGTGTATTTTATTTGTACGCAGTGTCCACTATTAGTTTTACAATCTAGTCAAAATTGCTGTCGTTATTGTCTTTATTTTATATTTTCTTTTACACTACACTCCCATAGCTACATATCTAAACGACACAATACTTGTTCTGTCATGAAAAATATATGACTGGACCTTATGTTACTCTCGACATGGGGAGTCTGCAATTGTCAAATGGTTTTACATGTTGTTGCTGTTGTTTATACTATAAACATTGTTTTGTTTATTTGGAAAAAATAAAATAAAATCTAACATTCACTGCAGAATCTGAAGACTCAACATTAGTCCAGCAGCAAAGCATCCCACAGATTCTTATAATGTACAGTACTTTTGGCACTTTAAGGTTTAATCAATAATGTAGTATTGATAATTAAAGGCAGTGTGATGAATTGAAAATGTTGTGACTTCACTACCCCCTTGTGGTGGAAAAAAAATCCAATTCAAGTGACAGTTAAAATAAATAATGACTTCCTGTTCCATCACTGTGCAATTTTCAGAAATATTTGCAGCCATTATTCTGTCATGTTTCAAAATGTTAATCTATTTTATTGTACCTACACATAAGTCACTCACTACTGTACTTAGAGATCTAATTTCTGAGAGGGTCTATTCTGAATGGGTCTCTGTGGTGGTTGGGAGCTTGGAGCAGACCAGGACCTGGTGGGGAGATAAGAACACCCAGCCAACAATCTTCCAGCCTAGCCTAATCCTGTTTTAAGTGTTACGGATATATGGACTTACAAAGCAAGGTCGGATAACGCCTGTAAAATTAAAAACCAACCAGTTAGTTCCATAGAAACACAAAATTTTGTGTGTTCATTTTGTAATAAGCTGGTGCTGGTTGTGCATAAGTGAATTAAGATATGATTATAGTTTGTGCAGTCATGAATTGAAAATGTGCAGGAATTAACTGAACTGTTATTAACTTTTTACAAAATGCCAGTACCTCGCCTCATTCAGGTGCAGCTCTCGCACTGTCAACTCTAAAGAGTACAGTGTTAGCACATGAAATGGGAAAAACTTTTTTCAAGGTCACAAAATGCCCAACTGTTGTTGGGCTACATGTGATACTCTCCACCGCTCCAACAAAAACAGACACGCCCACTAAAAGCTGCACTCTACCAGTAGTCTTTTACTGCACATCCACTAACTGGACTTTTTACGTGCAGTTATCTTTGTATCATAAAGACAGGTGTTTTCCTGTCTCATCAAGGTGTTAACTTGGTAAACTTGCCCTCAGATCTTCTTAAATGTCTCTTCAGCGTATCTCTAACATGATCAACAATCAGTATCAATGTTTTACAACACTCTGGAATAATATGACCTTGAATTACCTTATGAAGCTGTTTTGCCATTGTTGAAGCACTGTTTCACTTCAGTAAATTAATTATATAAGTTTTAAATGCATTATAAAAACTGTTGTTGGCAGAGGAATGAACAGTATATTTATAATGAAAGCCACTGTCTTAGCATGTATGTTTCTGTTCATGCACCTAACCTGCACTCTTATCGAGGAAGTAGGCGAGCAAGCAGCGCATGACAGCCTGATGACAGATGACCAGAACGTTGCCCTGTCGCTCCAGCTCCATGATAACTGGCTCCAGCCGCTGAACCAAGTCCTGGTAGGACTAGAAAGAGAGGAAAGGTACAATATTTACAATAGTCCAGTGCACCTCCAGAGCAGCTGGAGGTGCAGCTTTCCACTGCTGGAGACAGCTCTTGGCAAGTAAAGCTATTAAGTTTGACGCTGAATTCCACATTTCTTCTAGACTGCTAAGTAAACAGCTAATGTTCCTAACGTTTGCTAGGTAACAATAGCACACCTAAAAAATAGCTCCTGTAATACCATTGCTCATCACCTGTGATGTGAAAGCATCACATTTCCACATAATTAAAGAAATAAAAAGTTTGGGTCCGATCATTAAACCCAGCTCTGACTCAGGGGGCAGCCGTAGTCTTTTGTCATCAATTTATAATGAGAAAAAAAAAAAAACCTAACAGACCTAAACTCAGTGAAGACGCACATCACACTTACACTGCCGACAACACCAATCATTCACCATCATTTTAGTAAAATAAAAGGGAGAGCTCTTACCTCTCCTCCTGGGTAGCGGTAGTGATATTTGTCCTGATCCCTCATGGCAAACTCCTCTGGGTATGTTTCCTCAATCGTCTTATATGTCATCTCTTCACACACTCCCTGAAACATAAAGAAATAAAAACATTGAAAACTTATGACAGGCTCTCACAGTATGTCTGCCACTGCTGTGGTAAGGGGAGGACATACAGCATCTATTTCATTCAGGATCTTCCACTGCTCGTAGGGAACTCCCAGTTCCTCTGCTGTCTGAATGGTGCGTCTCAGCTGGCTGGTCCAAACCTTCAGGTCTGACAGATGGTGCTCTTCAACAAAACCCTTGAGAGCTGCTGCAAACTGATAAAGAAACAGAGAAAGAGTCGTTCATGCTGGAGACCTGACATCATAACACAAAACAGAAGTTACGCAGCGAATGAAATGAAGTAATTCTTGCCATAATGGCCCTAATCCTGAATTGTAGCTGCAAGACTTTGTTGATTTATGCTAGAAAATGTGCATCTGCAAAGTGTTACCTGAACGTTGATATATATTTCATGACTTGGCAAAATGATTTCAATTTGTCAAAGCTTGTAGAGTTGTTGTTTATGAATGAGCTTTAGATGTGCTGGTAGGTGGATTTTTTAAGCTTTGGACTGAGCCATGTTCAGATATGTTGTTAAGTTAAGATAAGCTCCTCCCTATAGCTTCATATTGCATATTACTTCATATAGACAAATATGAGAGTGGTATTAATTTTTTCATCTGACACAAGTGCATTTCCCAAAATGTTGAACAATTCCTTTAAGATGTAATAAGAAACATAATAGCAAGAGGATATGTTAAAGCACCTGTTTCCCCCTCTCTGACAGCTCAGCGTCTCCCCCGATGCGTCCCTCCACATTGTGATGGCTCTCTCCATGCCGACAGAGGTAGATGGAGTGGGAGTGCACGTGGATGTTCATGAGGTAGTAGACTATTTTACTCTGGATGTAGTCCTGCACCCTGTTGACCAGGAAACGACGGCCAACATTTATGACCTGGATGAAGGACAGGCTCCTGTAGGTCAGAGAGAAAAGAGGACAACCACACATACATGACTGAGGTTGACATGACTGAAGACATTTAAAAACAAGGCTAACACAAACACAAGGGTAAGGGAGGTATATCTTGTAATTTTGGTGTAGTCTAAATATCCTGATGTTTCATCTATCACATGCTTCAGAGCATTCTGTGTCAGAAGTCCTTTAACAGCAACAAGGTCCAAGATAATCAACAACTATTCCTCCTCTCTACAATCAAAGGTTAAAAGTTAAGTGTCTACCCAGTCTCAGATGGGTTACTCTATTTATGGAAATACATGTATGTTGCGTAATTGATTGTAATAAAGAAATCAAACAATATGCTGGAGGAAATGTGGACAAATTGGGGATCATGCACAGATCTTTTGGGACCGTCCAATAATTCAAGCATTCTTGAAAGATGTTAAAAAAGAAATTGATAACATTTTAAAAGTGAACGTCCCCTTTCAATCATTGCTATTTTTGTTGGGAGCTGATCCTAAAAGGGATACATGATGTAAATCAGAGATATACTCTATGGATACTTATCCTGCCAAGAAAATGATTACACGGAAAATGACCTGGAAAGATGCAAAACCACTAACCACAACTCAGTGGGTGCAGGGACTGAAGCAGGTCTGTATAATGGAACGAATGACAGCGAGTCGGCAACTGAAAATGTATGCTTTTATTCAAAGGTGGACGTGTGTCGTGTCTGACACACCTAACTGAGTGAGATGGATTGTTGTAACAAAATGATATTGTAAGAACATCAACAAAAATGTCATTGTTATATTCCTCTATAATGTATACTGCCATGCTGCAAATGCCTCCCTTTAAGAATATATATCTCTGTTTACTTATTTTTATTTAATTTGTGTTATTTATTATTTTATTTCTATCATTTATTCATTTTGTATATATGTATGTATGTATGTATGTATGTATGTATGTATGTATTTTTTAAATAAGAGTAAGCAGTTCTTTTTTTATGTAATATAATGGATAAAAAGTTAATAAAAAGTTTAAAAAACCCCAAAAAATCCCCTCCTAAAGTTGAGTTTATGACCACTGAATCATTTGTTTTCCTGGAACAAGATGAGCTAAATTTCTGATAAGAGGTTTAATGACTACCACATTTGGATTCACTGTATATCAGCTCCACAAATCAAAAGTTATAAACAGTAGAGAAAAATCATCCGTATCAAAAATGAACTCGTGTTTCCACCTGCAGGACAATTCCTGCAAGTGCATCTTCTTGCCAACACAAGAGAACAACTTGGAAACAGTTATGTGTGAATGACGTTTGTTTAGACTGGATTAGTGGTGAGGAAAATACACATAAAATACACAAAGAAACGCAACTGGAAACGTGCTTCACAAAACAATGTCTTACTTGTCGTGTTCGTCTGGATCCAAAGGTTGATAGGTCACTTTGTAACATTCTATTCTCTTCAGAAAATCCTCCATGACGCTTTCTCTGTTCCTCTCAGGGTAATCTGGACTGGACACCTTCACATCCTTTGTGAAAGAGACATTTGCAGCAATAACTCAATATGACTTTTAACAATTCTGCAACAAAAGTGGGCTCATAATTAAACATATAAGCATAAATGTATCATTTACCAGAATATTTGTAGCGATGACATCTGGATCGTCACATATCGATTCTACAAAAAACACCTAACAAAAAACAGTGAGCAGTTCATAAACAGTGTAAAAAATAAAATATCTGCACAGTGATTGAGCTGAAATCATTAAATCGTCAATGTAATTCTGACCTTGTATGCATTGCCTTTTGCAAATTGAAGGATGAGTTCCCTCCTCTCTCTGGTGGTGTTGGTGGCATCAAAAACCTGACAGACAATGAGAGATAATGAGGCCAAATTACACATAACATTTATTAACAGAGAATACAAAAATGCTGTTCAGTTATGTGTGTACTTACAGCGATCTGGCCTCCTTCCTCATTCAGATATAGCTTGACATCCTCCAGTGCCACCAGAGCACACTTCCTGTTGAAACACAATTAGAAAACTAATCAGGACGTCAAAGTGGTTAGCTATTATCTTCAGCACACAATGTGCTGGAATATTGTTTTTAGCCACGTTTGTTCAACAAAAGAAGCATTTGCACGGCTGGCCTACATGAAAACTAAGCAGGTGTTCAGTGGTGGAAGAGGAATCAGTCTATTGCACCAGAGGAGATTAAGATAAAAATGAACTCTCTCACTTACTTTCTAATTTCCATTGCTTCTGTGTTGTCATGTCTGAAAAAGTCATAGGATTTGTACGACTTCACTGCTTCTCTCCTATAAACTCCAAGGTTAAATACTGCAAGAGAACCACGGGAGAGAGTCAGAGAAAGACATGCAAAGTGAAAGGGATTGCTGTACTGCATGTGCTCTGTCAAGGCTGTGACCTTTATCTAAACTGTGGCTGCCAAAAGCGTTTTCCTGCATTCCATTTATATGACAACTACAAACAGAAGCAGCTGATAGGTTGCACTGATAATAATTTCAACGACAAATTAACACAGCATTGCCTCAAGCACAAGATTTTCACTAAAGCAATGTCTCTTGAGTACAGTTTTCCTGCAGGTATAATGCCAAGGCTCCTCCCTGTTTTTACCTGCAGATGCATGTTTGCACTGAATACAATGGCCTCGTCCAAATAATAACAAAGTACTTCCTTTTTACAATCAGATATTTCACAGGGCTCACAAAGGCACTAGGTTCAATATTAACTAGTTTTTTTTCCTGCTGGTTCTATTTCCTGTTGACAGGTCAAATGTTACAACATGCATAAAGCTCAACACTTCTGGTCTGTACTGACCCTTAGTCGGCACTCCAATCCAGTTGAGGTAGCGTGTCAGCTTTTTGGCCATGTAGGTTTTCCCCCTTGCAGGCAACCCAATCATCACTATCACAGTTGGAGAATTGGTCATATAGGAGGCCCAAGCTGTAGTATGCATAAGGGTGCACAAAGACACACACACACACACACACACAGACCAAGCAGAGATTTAAGTTATTAAGCATTTTTGCTATTAACATTTAACCAAACTTAGATCCTATTTGCGCTGAAAGGTCAGATATGCATAATGTTTAGAAAAACATTCAAACACATTCAAACATATGCTGACATTAAGGATTGAGAGAGATGAGAAATAATCCAGCGTCACGCTCAGTTTAACATTTCCATAATACCACTGCCATCTTTGGGCTGCTGGATAATGTTTCTCAAAGTCCTGCTGCTTAGCAACCAAGTTTAGTGATCTGGTGTTACCTTTCTGGCTACAACATGGAATGGAAAATATTCGAACTATTTTTTTTTCTCATTTTTTCTTTCAGTGTCTGTGACAGACCAGCCTCAGCTCAGGGAAGCAAATCTGTCAAAACAAAGACCTGGCAAGACCCGACTTGACTTGAGATTCAGCTAAAAGCTGCTACTTTGAGACCCAGCAGACAGGGACATTTTTGCATTCAAGACATAGTTTGGCAAAATGATTCCACATTTCTGATTAAAAGATTCCTTGAAGTCTGACTCTGAAGTTAAAACTAAACTGAGCTAAGTGACATTTCTGCCGGCTGACTCAGACTGTTGACCTCGCCACTTAGAATATGACTCTGCTTCAAAAGTGCGTGGTAGTACCTGCCTGTGCAAACACACACATACACACAAACACACACACACACACACCTAATAATGGCAGAAGGTGCGTCAAAGTTGACATTTAACAATCAGTGCCTGTTGAAACCTTATCTCTTTAATAAGGGCCAATGGGGTAGCAAATGTAATTAAAAGAGCCATTACAGCACCATGTTACTGTATCATGTAATAATGTTACAGTGAAGGTGCACAGATTTCAATCATTAACACAGAGCAGGTTAGTGCCTCAGACAATGGGTCAGCAGTTCACCTTCATTGCACATTGAGGAAAAACAAACCACTCACAGCACTTCTTCTCATTGGCCCTGAAGTCCGTCCTTTTGGCCTCCACCGAGCCGTCCGAAGCAGCTGCAAGTTTTTGCTGCCTGGCAGCCATGACGGCCCTGATCTGTGTCCTGCTGTCCTGTCCTGTCCTGTCCTGTCCTCCGGCGGTCTGGGGAGTGCAAGCTATGGTCACTGGTAAGATGAGGTCAGCATCTCTCTGGAGAGGACAGGACTTTGTTGTATCATATCAAACACTGTTTCATGGTACAGCCGATCAGAACAGTGAGCATATAGTCAGATGCAATGTCAGATTTTAAGATGCTGAATTCATACAACGAAAACAGAAACTGGTAGAGTCAATTAGTACAGGAGATAAAAGTATCCGAATATTTTATAAGCTCACCATGAGCTCACCAGTTCTTCAATTATTCAGTCGTCAATCCTTCAATATACAGACCCATTCGCAATTACCCATTTTGATAACTCTTACAAAATCATAAGGTTTGCAGGTGAGAGCTTTGCAGATGTGAAACACTGCCTGCCTTATTCCATTTATATCAGGCATGTACATTATCAATCCATCTGTTCATTATTTTCTTAAATAACTGATCAATCATTTGGTCCATAAAATGTCAGGCTCAGCCCAAAGCCCAAATATTCAGTTTAAGACTCTAACTAATGATTATAACTACTGTTATTGTTATTGTTATTGATTAATATGGCTATGATCTCCTTGATTACTTGAGCTGCAAGTTTTCACCTTTGAGAAGCTGGAGCCATAAAATGTTTTGCACGTTTGCTTGAAAAACGACTGAAATGGTTAATTGATAGGAGTGGTGAGTTTAGAGGGAATTTTTTAATTTCACTTTCACTGGAAAAAAAAAAAAAAAAAAAATAGAAATATGATGATGATGTGATTTTTACATGTGGAGAATATGATTTGTAAACCGAACAGCTTCATTTACAATTACAATCACTGATTCCACCCGATCCGCTTACAAAAGTCACGAATCCCAACGCTAGTTAAGTATAATTAGGTCAAAGCTATAAACTAATGGACATGTCTGACGTGAGGGAAACCTGTCGCCATCGTGTGTTAATATTAACTCGGAGCAGAAGCTGTCATCCTGTCACACTCAGCTGAGCCGCGGCCGGTGCATGAGTGGCCTGCAAAGTTGATCATTTCTGCTATCAGGAAAGCAAATGCGGTTCAGAAAGGAAAGAAAACGTTCAAGCAAAGCCTAAACTGTGTACCCTTACCACACAGAGGGCGGGTGCTGGTGCAGGAGATGCTCGTCTTCCCCTTTGTTTCCGCTGCGCTGCTTGTCATCAGTCCGCCTGCACCGCCGCCGGAGCCTTCCTCTTCTTCTTCTTCCTCTTCTTCTTCTTCTCGGGATGTTTTAGCTCCACCTCCCCGGACTCCGATGCTGCCGGAAGTTCACCGATGTCAAGTTTACAGAAAACAACTTTAACTTCCGGTTTTATTTTTCCGAAGTAAAATCTTTTAAATCTCGCATCCTGCGGAATATTTTGGAAACCCCTATTTTGTGTCTCATTGTGGTCATTTTGGAGGTCTTTGTGGTGGTTTTACTCCTCTATAATATATGTTTGTGTGTCTTTGGCCATTGTGTCTGTGCTTCTGAATCTCTCCGTGGTTATTTTGAATTATTTTGTTGTCATTTAGTGTCTCTTCGTTTTGTGTTTCGTTGTAGTTGTTTGATTCATTTTAAATATAAGCGCTGCTCAAGGGACCCAGTGATGCTTTGGTCCCAATGTAGGCCCGTTCAGTAATCCCATCGTGATTAAGGCAAAAATAAAATATACCATTAAATTATGAAACAATCAATTCAGCTTTGGAGCACTGGGGTCTCCTTGGCTGTTGCCTCAAGCTTTTCTCTGGTTTTATTTTGAAGGCGCTTTGGTTATCTTTACCTAACTTGACGCTTCTGTTAAAAAAAAAAAAATCTTTTTCAAATGAGCAGGTGTCCTCATTGTTAAACACACTTAACAATGAGCAGCATACTTTGCAAAAGAAATACAAACAGTCTGTACTGCTGTTGAACTGCACTGGATTGTACTGACGAGGACTGCTTCTATTTTGTCCACAACATTCAAATCACTGAGGGCAGGCTAAACAACATACACAACTCTCTAGTAATGCAACACACCTCAACAGCAGCCTCCAGAATAACGCAGCCGAATTTGCTGCTGAATGCAGTTATATGAAATATTTGTCTGTCTTGGAAGTGCAGCGATTTTAAACTGCCAACAGGGCAGTTGGATGGTATTATTGTCACTCAGAGGCTCATAGTTCAAATCCTGTAAGTCACTGGGCTTTAAAGTCACATTGTGTGAAAGAAGACAAAATTGCCTACATTCTGACAAAAAAATGATGTGGGAAGGACGAGATAAACAAAATTTTCTGACTGGTTGAGCAGCTTCTCCCCACTCTGCCTGTGATGCGTGATGTGTGTGTATGTGTGACCAAAAATGTTCATGAAACTTTTTCTGTCACTATGCAAAAACTATGAAAGGTATTTAAAAGTTGAATACAACCAAAAGTCAAGGGACACTTCTGAACATTTTGACTTTGGAATTAAGTTTTTACCTTAAAGTACGAATGAGTAAAAGCCAGAGGGAACACAAAGACCTCAAGGATCAGTAACCTTGACTTTGTGAAATCAGCTACAAGATCCAGGCAGGACACAGACACTGCAGGTGGTAAACAAAAGAATAAACGCAACTACTTCATCATTCCATATGTGTATGGAGATGTGCATCATGCACCCACTCTACCAGACTTATTTAAATAATAAAGCCATTTTAATGTCATACATCAAATAAATCATGGGGCTTTTGCAGCCATATACAATACACGATCTCACCTCAACAACATCAGAGGTCACCGTGACTTTGACCTTTGACCACCTCATAGTTATCAGATGTGGTCCCATGATGAAACACCACTACAAAGGAGTGTCACCTGCTAGCATTAGCATTAGCAAAGGGGAGGCGGCTGGCTCGACCCCAGGGGGCAGTAGTTGTAGTTGTAAATCAACCTTTGTAAACCTGTAAATTAAATGTGCAGTAGAAATTCAATTTCTGCATGTGACAAAAATTGCTTGTGGCAAAGAGACTTGGATTAGTTAAAATATAATTCTTTGTTTAACTTCAACACTGATCATTCATTCACATTCTATTTTTAACAAATACAAATCTCTTTTTTTCACATGCAGACACTTGAATTTCTCAAGCAGATATATTTTACAGGTTTACAAAGGTTGATTTACAACTACAAACATTAGAATTATTTGTGAACATCACTTTACAAGTTCAAAATCCTTTGCACCCTAACTTGAGCCCATATAAGTGCCGGGTGTAGTCATGCATGTAGTCATGACTTACCATTTCTTGTTGGTTGTTGGGGGCTGTAAAGTGTGGTTCTGGTCTGAGTTGGATTCTGTCATCCCTATGAAAACGCACAATGGTAACTGAAATAAAATGACTTTCCATTGCAGGGCAAACAAGGACATTTTAAGCAGGTCTTCTTTTGCCACGAAATGTTTTCCAATTATTCCAAGGGCATAACATAAAAGACTTATCATGCATTTAAATCTGAAAAAGCATTAACTGCAAGTACAAAGGTATACAAATTGACAAATATAAATTTACAACTCCTAGCACAACCAGCAAAGTTGACATTTAATAGTAGCTACAGCTAACAATAGACACTGAAGTTACAAGTACCTATGATCTGACAATGACTGTCCAATCACAGAGAAGAGTTCAGTCAGTGGGCAGGTGGCTCTGTTGCCCTATTCTCCACCGTAGGTCCGGATTCTTTCACAGTGTCTTTATGACAGCTCACAACTGATTGATGAATGTTCAATTGCTGTTAACCAGACAATTGTTAACTGTTAGTCCGGCCAGTCCGCTAACTGCAGCAAATGTCACCTTTGCTGGTTGTGCTCGAACTAGTACATTTACATCAGTCAATTTTCATAGTTGTACTAACAGTGTATGCTAAATGAGGTTTAAACGATAAATCTTATGTTCTTAGGTCCTTAGAATACATCTAAAACATTTCAAAGTAAACAGAAGAGCCGCTTGTCATTTCAATGTCACACACTCTGTGGGTACTTTGAGCACCGACTTGTCTAACAGTGCATTAGGGTCTCCTATTTGGTTAATTATAACCAATTGGATCTAATATGGAATTATACATCAATAAAAGGTACATTTTTTATGTGGTGTCTAATTACAACATAATTTAGTCTGTGGTGTCTAATTGGGGTCAATCTATGTTAATTTACAGTCTAATAAAGAGCATTTTTTTCTAGTTTTGTCTAATTTGATACGAAGTACGTATTGTTACGTCCCATAAGCATACAACAGAATAAAGTGCATTTGAGATTTGTATTTGTAAAAAAGAAAAACAAGATTGTTAATAAAACTAAGCAAATTACATTAATGGTGAGGTGGCACAAAGATACTCAAAGACTACACACAGTGTGTAACACTGAAGTTTCAAGTAGCATTTTGACCCTATTTTTACACCAGAATATGACTGGAGAGTCCAGTCCAGTCACAAAGCAGAGTCCAATCAGAGGGCAGGTGGTTCTGTTGCCTGCACATCCTGAAAGATGGATGACGACAGGGGCTTAAAAATCTTCTACACCTTTCAGGACCTGCAGGCAAATTGCCCTCTGATTGGACAGTCAAAACTACTACCTACTTGGGAACAGCCAGTAAAAGTGACATTCAGTAGTAGCTACAACATTTTGTGTCAGTTCGAAAAACTTCTGCTGCCAACCTAATATACACATCTTCATATTGGTTGTGATACAGTTTGTTAACAGAAGACTGCATTGTGGATAAAAAAAAAAAAAAAAAAAAAAAAAAAATAGCAACCAGCGGAACATCCAGAAGAAGCGTCAGAGCGGCGACCCACTACTTCCGGTCAGCGATTTCAGAATAAAACCAGAGCAGAAACGAAAAGAAAAAACCAGACCGTGAATGAAAACTACAATATGTATATGTATATGTGACTCTCCTCAGCTCAGTCTTCTCCCTCTGCAGCTCCTCTTTAATCCCCGACCTAAATGCATTCTTCATCTCAGTCAGCAGGGCCTTTAGATCTGGAATCTATTTCAAAATTAAAGTGTGTAAAAATGATATCATGTTGATGTGTATTTGATCACTTCTAATTGTGACTGCACATACAGCATCATAACTCAGAATGACAAATCTAAATAAATGCAGGTGAAACCAAGAGCTGACAGATCACAGATCATGCCTGAACTGCAGATCTGTGGTGACCTCTAGTGACAGGACTGAAGTACTGCTCTGTATCTGAAGTCAGCCTTAACAAGACAAGTTCCTATCATTTAAACATGCATTTTCTTGGAGATCATGTACTCAAATATTAAACCATGACCAAATAGGTGTTTATGGTGTGTGTGGTTGGAGATTCTTGCTACCAAAGCTGAGTAAATTTGCCCCCAAAACCTGGTAACGACTGTTGATTTTCATATGATTTTTCAAAATATTAAGATGTGTGTGATTTCTTTTCCAGGTGACCCACAGTATCAGTCCAGACTAACTTACACTTCTTCAAAGTGAAGAGAAGTCTCTGCAGCAAACGGAAAACTCCACCAGGTCAAAAACACTCACCTGCTTTGGACTTGAGGAAATGCTCTGAAAACAGCAGCTGTGGTCGTCCTGGATTCCAGTGGTGTACAGTTTTTACACCAGGACAAAAAAGCATCTCAACATCTATTTAACCTCCTCAAAACACCCTGCTGTGTAATCCACTCTTCCTCTGTCCATCTGTAGGAATATTGTGTTCAAAACACTCAGACTTCCACTCGAACCCGAGCTGTAGTCAACAAGTCCTTTTTGCTTAGGAAGGTTCCTAACTGAGGAGGTACAGGTGGGGGTGGAGGGGATAGGTCGGGGTGAGGCAAGCAGGGTGGGCAGTCATGTTGAAACAGCAAAGGGAATTCCCCAAACTCCAAAAATTTAGAAATCCAGTGTAATATAAAATATATAACATTTTCCCTTTGAACTACTGTACATATCGGTATATATTTATATATTAATACATGTTTCAGTCTGTGTATAACATAATAAAAAATTTAATAAACCACAAACTATTGTATATTGCTGTTTCTACTACAAAGAGTATTTCTTGTATGACTACATACTAAGTTGGACCAAATGGAAGTGTTTTGCTGACCCCTGTTTTATTTTAAGTTATAAAACAATAAAAACAACAGTGCACCAAAAAAAAAAAAAAAAAAAAAAAGGAAAGAAAAAGAAAAAAGAAAGAAAGAAACAGGGGTGGCTCTGGGATCACACAGAGAGGTTTTCTGGACACTAATTTTCTGCTCCAGATCCAAGAACAACAAATAATAGAATTGAGGTAATTTGTTTAAACATATATCCAAGGAAAAACATACATGCATCCCAAAAATGAGTGGCATTCCCCTTTAATTCTACAGCTTATTTCATACAGAAAATATGCCACATAACTCATTGCAATCACATTTCTTTATTCTCTTAAAAGAAACTAGCCTCACAGTGTCTAACTAATACACCATAACATTAAACAACCCTTTGTCTGTAAGATATGTGCTTATTCTGTAAAATAATGTTTGTCAGTACAAGATAATCTGGAACTACATAGTTTTTGCTCATTTTCCAAGCTGGATCTCTGAGAGGACAGATGCCAAGAGTGGATCTGTGGCCAGAGAGAGATGGCCACTACAGGGTAGGTATTAAAGTCAGAATGGGCTCATGAGTCTCAGCGTGTCTCTGTCCATCAAGCACACACAGTGACCCATTTGTTTTCCAACTGACACCAACTGTGTTTCAAACAGTTCTGTAAATTCTAAAAATGACTTATCCAGAGAACGCCGCCTTGTCCACATGGTGGTTGAACAGCACATCCATATATTCTCTCTCCAGAGTTGCACCTTCTGGTCATTGTTTGTCCATTTTGTAGCCCTTTGAAACTCAGGAAGTACTGGTAAACAAACTGAAGTTCCCTGATCAGGTCACACTCTCTTAAAAGTTCAGTATGTGGGCAAATAAAGGGATCCGGCTCTCAAATTATATGAAAAACTGAGAGGACTTTCCACCATTTGTCACAGTTATAAACTTTTACGTACAGTACATACCCTGAATGCCTCACACAGATTGAATAGTTTCAGATCATTTGCAAGACTCATTTAAAGGAGTACTGAAAATTCACTGGCAAGGATCTTTGTATATTTTTATATGTAAGAAGGCCATGCTTTTAGAGATTACACAGTAACAATAAAAGGTCTAATCTAATGCTTATGATTTATTTGTGTGTAATATTAACTTAGCAGTTAATATTACCATT
Source organism: Trachinotus anak (assembly GCF_046630095.1). Lineage (NCBI taxonomy): Eukaryota > Metazoa > Chordata > Actinopteri > Carangiformes > Carangidae > Trachinotus > Trachinotus anak. The sequence goes on along the minus strand of NW_027273855.1, from coordinate 20,439,026 downwards.
GTATTATGGATGAGTGCAATAAAAAAGACAGCAATAATGATGACCAGGACATGTAGCAAAGGGATGTTTAATGATTTCTTTGGACAATGAAATGCACATGTCCATTGTTGATGTAATACAAATAAGAGAATAAGAAAATCAACAACTTGGTATTGTGTCAGCATTCCCAGCTCAATTTCATTTCTTGACTGATATTAACTAAGGATTCAAAATGGAGCAGAACAAGATGTCTGGAGTGTCACGCAAGGACTGCCCAGTAGGGGGAGAGCCAGCTCTTACTGAAGAAAAAAAAACTAAAAAAAAAAACTAGTGAGTCAACCTACACTTGTGCATGAGTAACTGCTATGCCCCGTTCCACTCATGTACCCTTGGCACTTGTGTTTCCATTTGAGAAAACTGAAAAGTGGAAACTGTTCCAGTCCCATGCTTAAAGTGTAGGCATAGCATATCTGGAGTGAGCCAAAGCAAACACAAACAAACTTTGCTGAGAATGCGCACACAGACAGCTGAACTCATGAGCAGTTTAAATAAAATAATCACTTTAAATAAAAGCTTTATCAAATGACACTGAAATGTTGATGTTCACTGCCATCTTGGCACAATATGAAATCCCTCGCAGCACCATTAATTCTTATATAGTTACAGAAGTCAAGACATGTTTAGGTTCACCTCATTTTGAATGAAAGTCACAAAACGTGTCGAATGACGTTAAAATTTAAATTAGAAATGTACCACAGTTCTTCATTCTCAACAAGTGGGTGGGAGTTCAAGCTGCTAGAAAGGGGAGTGAAGGAGACGGCTGATTTTAGCAGTCAAATTAAGCCTGTACCTCACTGAACCAAACCTTAGGTGAACTTGTTTTTCTTATTAAAGAACACTGAGTAGGTCTGGAATTGAAACATTTGGCGATGGTTCTGAGCATTTGGCCAGTTCATTTGACGATATATAATAAATAATCAATTCATAGTGGTTTTATTGATGAGTTCGAGTGTTCAACCTGAGATTTTAATCTTTTCAAGGACAGTCAGTTCATAAAAGAAATCAACATTCATCCTTCATGCTAAGAAAGTCTTATTGGAGAGTCTGAATTAAATCATTTAAGACTGGGTACCTACTGCATTGCTTCTTCTAATATGATTTAATTATTGCTATGTTATTCCATTACCTTTCCAGTAGCATGTAAACCCCCACCCTATCACATGTAGTCTGGTTGAATGGGAATGCCATATCAAGTGGTGAGTCTTGGTCCCCTACATCACACGAGGATGCAGTGAAAGTCAGAATGGTCAGGCAAACGAAGGTGGGCGAACTTGATCTGAGGTGAATGGAAAAGTGCAGTGATCAAGTCAACATGAGCTGTAAATGCATACATTTCATACATTCCTCTGTAGCTCACTGGCTGGGCAGTCAGTCCTCACATCCCTTCACAAAAACAAAACAAATGTAAGACTTTAACAATGGGTTTTCACAGACACAGACTGTGTAGTGTGCGTTTGTGAAAAGGAGAGGAAGAGAGAGAGGTGGAGTGGATGATTGCATCAAGTGCTAATATATCATGACAGTACATGTACTTGATCTATAAAAAACTACCTTGGTACTGAACACTGACCTCTTTCTAACAAATAATCTGGTATACAACATTTACAAAATGAACATTGTAATAGAGTGATATTTATAATATATATGCTACTGCCTTCCTCTGGTTCTCTGCATTTTAAACCTCTGAGTACATTAACGCCATCTTAGAATTCTTACACAGTAAAGCGTACACACCACACCCAACGAGTGGCAGCCTAATACAAATAGAGAACAGGAAGACTCTGTGGACAGTGAGTACACCTGCATGTGTGTCCTGAGTGTGTGTGGATGGTAGCTCAGCTCGTAAACCAGGCAGCCACAACTTGCCGGTAGACTCAGCAGTGAAGGGAGTTGTAAGAGAGTAAACTTCTGGGATATCAAGATTCTTCAGCTCACAAGGTACAGGATGTCCTTATCCAAGATACTTGTACATTTAAGACAGTCTTGATATACTTTAGGAGATAATAATTATTATAATGTCAATAATAACAATAATAACAATAGTATTAAACATCTGTCAATGTTATTTCTGTCCCACTGAAGCAGGGTGATGGTTCTGCATTATGTTGGATTGTTTCGGTGCCCTGTGATCCCCAAATTTCTCCTGTCATCAGCTGTGCTGCTATGAGGGATCGGCCTCTGTGCATCCGTTGTTCGTCTGTGTGTTTGCCTCAGATCTGTTTGTGTACTTGTGTCAATGAATGTCTGAAGTGAGTCAGGATTTTCCTCAATGATTGGTGCTGGTTAACTCTCAGAGGCGGGTCTGGGCCTCAGGGACATAGATTTCAATGCTGTCAGCGCTTTCTGTGGCGGAGTTCTGTCGTACTGACGCCGCGCGCTTTGCTGCCATCAGCCGTTTCCGGGCTTCTTGCCGTTGCTTGTCCACAGCCGAGTCCACACTCCTGTCCTTCCCTGCTGATAGTCTGGGCTTAGACTGCTTCTTTGGCACAGATGATGGAAGCTGCTTGTCTTCATCCTGAGGAAATCATATCAAGAAGAAAGAGGAATAAGGTGTGGTGTAGAAAGAGCTGAAAATAGCCTCGGTGGTGATATGCTGTTATTTGTAAGCTATTAAGCATGGCTTTATAAAGTTATGAAGTTAATGCACAAGTAAACTCCTCTAGGCTTGAGTAAGGCTGCAACGAAAAATTGTGAGATATGCTCATATTTTCCCAATGACAAGCTGATATCTTCAAATAACTTGTTTTATTTGCCTAAAACCCAAAAGATATTTAATTTACAGGAACAGAAAATGATCATATCCTCACTTTTGAGAAGCTGGCAGCAGTGATTTTTCAGCATTTTTACTGAAACAATTAATCAATTAATCAAAATACTTCCTGCTTAACGTTTTGTTGAGTGGCATCGATTATTCGACCTCAGATGGATTTACACTTGTGTGTTAAGGGGCTACACCATTTCCTACAATGGCTGCGTGCGAAGTCCATAAAGTTACGTTGTTGGGGTTACAGCATCATCAGAGATACCAAGTGAGGAAAGAAAGAACAGCGGCTGGCTGCTTGTGTTTTCCTCTACATGTTTCTGATGCTGGTGAAGTGAGTTAAGACAAAATTAAGGAATTTAAAGAAAGACTCTCAGTCGTCTTTTCCTTTTCAGCGATAACAAAGCAAATCTTATACTCACTGCATCAATGGACAAATGTAAACACAATAATTGTAGTAATGTAGTAGTTTCCTATTCTGTTACAAAATGCAGCAAAATAACATAAGTAACCAGGATGTAACTCCAGTTCTTTAAATCTACACGTGTATCTCACTGTCACTCTGTATCACAAACTAAATGAGAGAATGTAAACACAATTACTGTGGGGAATATAAAGCACAATAAAGCTTAATGTTGTACAGGTGACATCCACGAGTGAAATCTGACCCAACTATAAATTCAAACCTACGTCTGCAGTGGAACTCCTATTAACCCTCTTGGATCAACTATAAATCAACAACTCTACTTGACTTACTACCTGGAAGAGCTTTAGTATTTTGAATACTGTCAGGCACCAATTATTACCTTCTTCTCTGATTTCTCAGGAAGTTGCCAGTTGTTGGCTTTCAGTTGGTAGAGCTCATCAAACTTCATGCTGATATCTTCTATTGAGAGTTGTAGCAGATCCCAGAACCCTGCCAGGTCCTGTGCTGTTGGTCGTGGGTTGGCATTCACATTCTAGTGAGATGAAAATGAGACAGTGTAGAGAAGTGATAGATGAATGGCTTTGACCCAATCAGAGAGAATTAATGACATCCCTCCCCACACACATAATTCCTGGTCAGCCTCCCTTCAAGCACACATTTGACACCAATCAACTTTCAGATTATTAAATTTCAGTAATATTAGATCTGTAATAGAGAAAGTCTGACAGGAAGGAACAATCGATAATTGAGTCAAGTAAAGTGATCATCTATCACAGTAAATTGGACTGAATAAATCATCAAGGATTTCATGTTTTGGGTTCCTCTCTAAATGTAATGTAATAGGAAAACTTCTGCGTGTCAGTTATGTTGGTGGGACAAAGATGAAAGCAAATTGAGATCAATAAGAATTTGAGAAGCTAACAAAAATGTATAGTAGGGTAACATATCAAGAGAGATTCAATAGGATGTAATGAAGCCGCTCACCAAGTTCTCATTACAGAGTCCTCTGAACTGCTCGAACTTCTGTGACATGAGGAGCTGAGCGCTGCCTACTGCACTGCGAATGGTCCCCAACACTACAAAAGCAGAGAATAACATGATAAATCAACAAGCTGACAACGAGCAGAGAAATAAAAAACACTGCAAACTTAAAAACAATACATAACACTACAAAAAGGACATAAAAGGCTTCTACTTTGAGGCCCAGAGTAAAACCACCAGTCCTTTTGCGCTTTAGAGATACAGTGAATAAAGGGTTTGACAGCTACATCAAGACACAGGACGGGGTGACTGCATAGAATTTATTCCTACTGTCTAGTAATGAAATATTTATGCTGACATTTACTATTAAACATTCTGTGACAGTAAATGATTTTCTTAGAAGTAATTTATTAACTCAATCTAAGGGAGGACAACAAAGTACTCTTTATTCAGCTATTTTACGCCTAATATTTGCATGTAAATGGAAATTCATAATTCAGGTCCACAGAGAGCAGGAGGAATGATAATCTGATGGGAGCCTCTACTGCTAGTCTGCTCCTTGCTCATTCATATTTAAGACACTGCAGAGATAGATCTGCCTAAAAGCTTGAGTGGTATTCTGGGAGAGCAGAGAGTGAAATGACTGCAGTGGCTCTATTACAGCTAAAATAAAGCTTTACTCCACACTCTAATGAGCGGCATTACTGTGAGTCAACAGCAGTATTGAGTTTGTCGTGCTTGGCCTCATTGTCCACAGTCAACGTGGACAAGGCCTGGCCTAATCTGCTGTCTGTGTACTTCAGTAACAGGGGCATCAATTCAATTCATCACATCACTGACTTGACAAGCCATTTACTGTACTTTTTTTTTTTTTTATTACATTTATATTGTGCCTCTGTTTTATGTTTATTTTCTTTGTCTTTTATTGTGAAGCACTTTGTGATGTCTCATCTAGAAAGGTGCAATATAAATAACTTTTATTTCTCCTTGTACTATTTAACTTTACTTACTTTATGTATAAAAACAAAACATGCATCTCCTTTGCTAGTTGGAAGGCCACTTTGCAATCTATTTCTTGCTCTTGCATGCCTCTCCCATCTTAAAGCTTCTTGTCTCTGCATATCACAGTGCACTTTATCATGGTTGATCCTCCTATACTGACAGAGGAAAACTGCATTGTTTGTAATCTATCTATGAGGCTTTACTGCCAAAACTGCCTCATTACACAGTACTTACAATACTAGGTCACAGACTATTTTAACATGCTGTACTTCATGTTCTAACTGACCTTGGGAGAACTGGTTTCAGGCACTATGTTCCCTACAAATGGAAAGAGCTGCAGAACATTTTTAAACTGAAATCTGTCATTTCACTGGAGGATTTTAAAAGTATTTGCAATTTGACTTTTAAATGCTTTTCTTAATGCAAAACTTCTGTCACGTGTGTGAATTTTCTTGATCTGTCCATACACAAACTGACCCCTTTAACATGCCGACATGCTGTGTGTGATGGGCCGACCGGACAGCTATGCAAACTTAAAAAAAGCTGAGTGTAAATGCTCCCAAGAAGTATCCAGGACAGACTGAAATCTGATCGTTCAAATTAACTCAGGAGGATGTTTGAGGCAGGTTCATTAGCAACCACCCTCTGAACTGGATCATGGCTGATCCTGATGGCCCAGGAAAACCAACATGTACTGCAATCAGATTTGTGATCTGGCCAACAGAGACATGTATATATGTATATGTAGCTAAATATGCGAGATGCTTGAAATGACGGGTGCAAACAGGACCTAAACGTTTTGATAGCCACTTCATGCAATTCTGTCACTTGCCTTCCTCTGAGAGCTTGTTGTCTTTGGTCTCCTGCTCCATCTGCTGACACCAGCCCTCCATGCGGCCTGTTTCAGCCTGCAGCAGCTTCAGAAACCAGTTACCATCTCGGAGGCAAGATGGCGTGCTGGGTTGAACAGAATCTCCGTGGGCGCAGCAGTTTCCGGTCTCCAGGCTGGGGTCTGGCGGTGGCAACGAGGATGGGTCTAAAGCCGGATCCAGAGTCTCCGGGGGTGATTTGGATATCCTGGTTGGAGCTGAGGTGTGCTTAAGGGGCTGCTGTGCCATGGCTTTGTCCTGTCCGTTGGGCGCAGAGCTATTCACTGTTTGACTGTTGGTGCAGTTGGCTGTGTTGTTTTCTGTGGGTGCGGCATCCTGGGGCTCCTGAGGCTCAGTCTCTGTATTTTGTCTGGAGGCCATGCTGCTGTCCCGGCTGAGACTGCAGAGACATGCATAAACATCAGCTCCTGACAGTCAGTTAAATAAATAAGACAATGAAGTGACATGTCAAACATAGTCCACAGTAACAGTTTGAGGTCAGTGAGTTCAACTGACACATCTTTATGGCAGATGATGGTAGAGCATCATCTACTGCAAAGAGTCGGAAGACACGGTATTGAGGATGGGGCAGCAGGGAAATTAACAACAGATCAGGTATACAACATAAAAGCTTAGCAGACTGCTGGCTTCAGAGATAATGAGCAGGAGAAAAGGAAGTGGGCTGTCAAACAAATGTGATTAAAGGAAATTACAGTGGACTGGAAAAGTTTAAATGGCCAGTTTCTCACCATGTTCATCTCACTTCAGTCAAAACAAGAGTAAAAAGACATCAATCAGAGAGCTGTGCTGCTGCCAGGCTGACTGCTGAATGACCTTAGCGACTCACTTAGCACAGGCTGCAGATTCACCAGCAAAACACTGAGTGTGCACAGTTATGAAGGGAAAAGCTACAGCGCATTCAGACACACAGGCCTGGCTGCAGGGTCAGAAGTCTTTATATCAATATTATGATTTTTTTCTGATATCAATATATGTTACTGTGTGGGAAATGTATAATATTTGGTTTTTAAACCTTCATCTAACCAGGAAAGCACCAGTGCCAGCCAGCATTTTTTTCCAGGAACACCCTGTTCACACTAACAGTTACATACATTCACACCTGAGAGCTGCTCTGTACAAACATAGTCTGACCTGTCAGCCGCTGAAAAGCAAATACGAGATCCCTTAGAGGTTTGAGATCTTTCTCAGGGGCACCTCAGTGCTTGCTGCTCTGTCACTTTCCTCACAAAGATTTATCCTGCCAGTCTGGGATCGAGCAGCCCACTTGCCCAACCTTTGTTCCACCACTACCCTCTCTCATACTAAGTTTTGGCTTTATTTTGATTTGTTTATTTTGATTTATTTTATTAATCTTTCACTAATTGAATAAAGACTTTTCCTGACTGATTCACACACAGTTTTAATACTGAAATACTCTTTGCTCTATTTGTTCACATTATGTAGAAGCCATATGTGTACAAGAGTGTAACATACTATGCGGGGCATAGAGAAGCCTTATGTCAAATAGTCTTTTAAAGATGCCATTTGAAAATCAGTAGCATATTAAGTCTCATTATACTTTCATGCAATGGTACCATCAATGGCAATATTATACTATTTATACCTTTTATTTCTTATCAAGTACATCCTGTCTTTGCAACATCTTTATGAAGACTGGAATACACAAACCACCAAATCAATACTTATTGCTTCCCATTCACTGTTATGTCAAATGTGAGTGTATACTTACGGCCTGCCGTTCTCCACTTGAACTCCAATTGACTGAAATTTTAGGGGTGCAGCAAGGGGTAATGGTTCCTCTCTTGGAATTGGAAGAAGGCAATCCACCTGAAAAATCCGAGAAGCAGTCACATACAAGTGTTAAGGTGGCTTTACCCTTCTCCAAACATGAATGTATCCCACTATAAAAGTAGACAAATCTTACCTGAATTCCGATCGAGGACAGTTTCCTCTTGGGTGCAGTTGGCAGCTGCTCTAGAATGACAGCAGTGCTCAGGGTGTCATTTTGGAGCTGGGTAGATGTGGAAGTGGTGGCGGTGGCAACAGTGATGGTGGGAGGGAGGTCACGAGGGGCTGGAACAGGAGGTACAGAGCCTGCAGCGGGCGCAGGGGTTGCAGCAGGGACAGGAGCTGGTGGAGGCTGGGTCCCCTTAGCCAGGCTGCCCGTGCGGATGCTACAGAGACTGTCAGAGGAGTTGCTGCGTCCTGATTGGCTGTTGGCCTCACTGCCACGGTCCTGCTGGTCAAGGTAGGTGTCCTGGGCTGACTCTGTGCTGCTCTGCAGCGTCACTGAGATGAGGGGCTTGGAGGTGGTGCGGGGTGGGACTGGAGGAGGAGCCTTCCTATTGCTGACTGTTGGCGGAAGAAGCAGATACAAAAAAGAAGACAACAATGAGCTTAGAGTGGGAAACCTGCTTCAAAAAGAATGCAAAAGTAAAATAAAACTGTGCGACTAAACATAAGTAAGTTGGTGCCTATTGAACGCCAAAGCATAAAGCCATAAACATGGCTCAACTGAAAAACAAACCTGCACTTTGCCCTTATTGCTGCCTGTATTAGGATGTACTTCAAGCTACCTCTATGTTTCCTGTAAACCTCCTGGTGGTTGTGTTCCATTGACGTCAGTCTGTCTCAAGGGATCATCCCCTACATACCACACCTTCACAGTCCTTTTACACTGGGGACTGTCTGACAGGGCAACTCTCTTCTCTGCTCAAAGCCATTTCAACCAAACAGTTCCAGGAACTTTAACTGGGAACTAAAATGTCCTTTTTGTGATTTCCTGTTTGCATTTCCAGCTAAAGAACCATGAATATCAGGCTAACAACAACACACAGTAATCCTGTACAACAGGTTGCATAGCACCAGATGCATTGATAACAATCTCCTACATGACATTAACACAAATGAAAACACGAATCTAACTACATTCAACACATACACATGCTCAATGAAATAACCCATCAGTAAATTTACAAGGACTGCATTTGTACTATAAAGTGAGCCATATTTTGCAGCTATGATAAATATCTATTTATAATAACAACATGTGAAATTACAGTGCGCAGGGAATCACTTGTCGCAATGAGCTTGGAGAGAACTAACAATTGAATCTGCAGTTCGTCACTATTGATATGAATGACAATCTGTAAATAATGCTGATTGATAATGCTGACTGCATCCTTAACTGTTTAATTCCAAACACAATAAGTAAATAAACTAAAGAAATTATAATTGACCCATCCCTTAGTTATGCTGCTATAGAGCTAGACTGCTGGGGGATTCCCATGATTCACTGGGCTCTCTCTCTCTCTCTCTCTCTCTCTCTCTCTCTCTCTCGCTCGCTCGCTCTCTCTCTCTCTCTCTCGATTACTTTATGCCATTAACTTTGTATTTTTTTCTCTCCCGTAGTTTTTGCTTCTCCTCTCTCTCCCTCTCTCTGTCCTCATTCTACAGGTATCTCTGCCTCTGGAGCAGCAGGATCCAGATCCACCACTACTCATCATTACTATTAACCACTGTTGTCTATCATTATTATTGATAACACCATTACCTATACAGCTGTTCCTGGTCTCTCTCTCTCTTTTCTCCTCCTCCCACCTCCCCTTTCTCCTCCTAAACCCAACCAGTCGAGGCAGACGGCCGCCCACAAGCCCGGTTCTGTTGGAGGTTTCTCCCTGTCGCCAAGCGCTTGCTCTTTGTGGGAACTGTTGGGTTTTTCTCTGTAACAAAGTAAGGTCTTGACCTTGCCCTGTAAAGTGCCTTGAGATAATGTATATTATGATTTGGCGCTATAGAAATAAAATTGAATTGAATAATTAATGTTAATGATGAACACAGATCAATACTAACAAGTGTCTACTCCCTGCTCAAACTAGAGATAAGCCACCAAAGCCAACAAGCCCACACAGTGAAGACTGCTTAAGGTTAAATTACATTCTGACACAGACATGTGAACCTCGGATTCACAAACTCTTTCAACAGAAACTAAAATGAGGCCTGAAAGTGGATTACTAGTGAGTAAGAACTATCTGACTCAGGCACAAGGAATGGGACTGGTGCCTCTTTTCCTGTCATCAGTCTGGACGCAGGGTTGTGGTGAATGATACAGAATCAACTTCAGTAAATCAACTTGAGAAACCAGGAAAAACTGCAGGCTTTCTTTAAGTATTGGGGGGACGTTAGGGCAGATTGTGTAGATGGTATTTAAACAGTTGGTTCACTGATAACCCGACAGTGTGAAAGTGCCCTATAACAGTGTTCACTCATACATGATGGATGAACTATTTCTTTAAAATTAGCTGACCAAGAAAGTAACTCAAGAAAATGTAGTGTTTATTCTCTCCAGCAGTGGTTGCAATCTAAATAGCAACCTAACACCCTGCAATTCTGAGGGCGCTGCACTTCCGTCATCAGCCTGTGAGTCACAGCACCAGTACAGCCCACATTAAATCCCACCAATATACACAAACATAGCTGTGGAATTCACTATGTAGTTCACAAGTCACTCATGCAGCCCTGACCTGCAGTGACAATTTTGCCTCAGAGAACATTTGCAGCCAACAACAGAACATTTATTCTGAAAGAATGAGACACTCATAGCACAGATGCATGACATTCCCAAAGTTAATGTGTCTTATTACACCCTGAGTCTTAACACATGCCTCCCATTTGTTGTGTCTGCAAGGCTGCAGTGTGTCTCTTACGCCCACAAAGCTATAAAATTTATCATAAATATTTACACTGAAGCAGATCATCTCTTCTGAGCCAAATATTCATCAAAAGTTGACTCCACACGTGCATTTCTCACTTAGCTCTACAATAGCACGATTTATGAGCAACAACAACAAATAGGTCATAGTGAAGTGGGCTAATTGCAGATTATTTGCACATTTAGCAAATAGCACAATCCATTTTGCTGTTCTACTGCAATATGTGGTGTCATGCCTGCTTATGAGGATTGTGCCAAAAGGTAATTAGGTGATAGACAAGCTGCCCAGACTGTGGATGTCTGGGTCAGGGCCAGCAAATAGCCTCCAGCTGAAACATTTCCTTCTCCAGAACCCTAAAGGTCACCCCACCTTCAATTATCAGGTCTTTTATCACAATCAAGGCCCGGCCATCGAATGCATGAATGAACAACAGTCCAAATTAGAGATGTGAATGATTAACTGCTAAATTCCAAAGCTGGCTGCCCCAGCAGGTCAGTAGCTGGACTACTGCCGAATTTCTATACAGTTGGGGAAACTGCAGAGCGCTCACTGCAAGCAACAGTGACTGAGCCTAAAATGTCACAATTGTTTTAAGGTACAACAAGAATGGCCCAGAAAACAGTGTTAGCAACCATTCAGAATTGTTTTAAAACAATCCATGAAGTCCAGTTTGAGTAACACAACTGTTACCTGCACACAACTTGTTAAAAGCAAAGCACTGCACAGAGGTTTATAATACCATCAGGGAGGATAATACAATTCTGGAAAGTTATGACACCTGCAATGTTATCTTTTGTTGCGATGACTGTGAGGTACACAGTCAAAATACACCAATTCATGTCATAAACTAATCCAGTGGGAATGTGGGTTTGCATGTATGAGACTGGCAAAGGCAGCACCTTGCTAGATGATGCCAGCAATGTTGCAGCAAGTTGAACCAAATCCAACTTTTTGCTAGACAATCCTGTAGCTGTTAGCTGGAGCCCTCTACATTGGCATTGGCAAATATGAGACAAGTGACGTGGACAGTATCTGCCTGTGAGTCACTCATTTCAGAGACCCAAGAGCTTTCTCTTACTCTGAAAACAATTAAGATCAATTACAACACTGTCAACACCACTATGATGATAATGTTAACTAGACTGCTTCACTTATGAAAGCCATGCAGTCTCTGGCCCAGGACATGCTCTGGCTCCATCAACAGGTCTGTTGATGGAGCTATCAGATGACCACTAATGGGCTGTCCATAGCAGACTAAAACTTGAGAGTACACGATTGACTATTTGCAATGCTATTGCCATTAGCTTTTTTTTTTTTTTTTTTTTTTTAAAAGCAGATCTAGCTTCTCTGCCATTTTGGGTGCAGGTGTTTGGTGTTCTAGTTTGGGATTTAGGAAGTCTTGATTACTACTGAGCTAATTCTTGAGTGAATTTGACTTACAGTCGAGTGTGGTAATTAGGCTGCAGAGAGAACTTTGCAAGGTGAGACTGTCTGGTTCCACATTTGTTTCTATTAAAGCACCAAGCTCAATACACACAAAAACAAAGTACACACTGAGCCTTATAAACAGTATTGTAGCTTATTGTGGATGAACCTTTGTCAAACTCTGGACATGAGCCAAGTATCATGAAAAGAGCTGGTAGCAGGAGCTCTGTCCAAGATTAGCAGTCTTATTGTAAGATAGTATGGCAGGCTGACAGACTGTGGGAGTTGTAGACTGAAAGATTAGCCCAGGACACATGGCTGAGCATGACTTCTGACAAACAGATTACGCACACTAAAGGCACCATTCATCAAAATACTGCATATTCAAATATGAGCAGAAAGCTGGTCTATGTTTAATTAACTTAAAACAACTCTGTCCTAGCTCAAAAATCAATGTCAGCTAAGAAAACATTTGTCTCAAAGAACTATACATTTGCATTATGTATGAGGAAAACTAGTGAAATTACGAATATACTGTATGTACATAGGAGATTTTCCATCAGCAGTATGGCTGCTAGATGTTATAATGGATGTCTGACAGCCTCAAGAAGGCCATTTCCTATGACAAAGCCAATCAACAAAAGCAGATCTTTTGTTGCACACCAGGCTTGCATACACTGTAAGGTTTTCTTGCAAATTCAAGTGCTTGTGTACATTTAAATGACTAGTTGATTCCATTTGGTTTTCACACTACTGCTGCTGACTACTATGGGTTTGTTTTATGATTTATATTTATTTACATTATATTTTATTTCTAGTCAACAAAAAAGTATTAGGTTTCACAATGTTTTCATATTGTTGAGTTTCATGAATAAGAGAAACAAGCTCAGAAGTATGAGCGGAAAGGCGGAAAATCATTCGGCAGGGGGGACAGACGTCATGACAGAGTGTGATCTGTTAAGACAGAGAGACAGGCAGGCTGCCATTTCGTAGACAATGCTGACATACTGACAAAAAAATAAATAAACCACTTACACAACACACAGACCATAACAGTGACAACACCAAAAGCAAAACAAAGGGTAGTAAAACAGCTTTGATTTCACTGACAGACAAGCTACTTCTTCTCTGTTACACACTACTGTGGTTAGTGTTCAAAAAGTAAATGCAACATAAAAAATTTAAATCAAAAGCAAAGAATTGCTTGCCTTCAGAACAGTCATTCAAACTAATTTAGTCCACTCTTTACACTGCTGGAGACTGCTGGTTTGTGCATTCCTAGCTGCTGTATGCAGATATCCCTAATACCTCCTGTGGCTCTGACCTGTTGGACCAGGGCAACGGTCTGGGTTGTGACCTAATCAGCTGACGTAAAGACATGTGACAAGTGCCTCTGAGATCAAATCTTTCAGGATGGTAAACTGGGATACTTTTCAGCGCAGCACACCTGAGCAGTTTGGACTTTAGTTAGATACAATACTGTTAAATAACAGATAAGTCCAACCAAAGCTTTAAGACTAAAAATATGAAGCTATTATAACATTGACAAAGAAGAGCAGCAAATCATCATAACTGAAGAGAACATTTGGCATTTTTGCTTAAAAACATCCTTAACAATAAATTGATAATGAAAATAGTTGCTGTTTAAAAAACTATTTAATTGCAGAACTTTTTTTTTCAAAAACAGAGAATACTATTCAATTGTGTCCTACCATAATATACAAAAAAGTGATTATTGATATATACTGAGAATAGTTTTTCTCCCAGCAGCTGGCAAAAAGTAGTTCATCGTTAGTGCAGGAGACAGAGATACCTTCACTATGCCGTCTAACCGAGATAACTTTGACTGCTGACCTTACAGTAAAATTACACCCATTGCTTCACCCATTCAGTCAAGAGATGACCTCATCAATGAGTGTGAGAGGAAGAGTGTGTAATACTGTGGAGGATGACTCACAGTCTATCTATGGTAATACACAGACACACCATGTCTTGTGTAATATGGAGCTGGATATAATGAACACGCCTTGTGGCTACAATGAAGCTACAAAGCCAATATATCTGATGACTCCCAGCAGCCTGTTAAGTAGTCTGATAGGTGATTTTCAACTTCTGACAGACGTCCTCTGAAAGAAATAAAATAACTGACTAAGCATTGCTTAAAATAAAAATAAATTAACAGCAATTCTCCACAGCATAGAAAAGTGTTTCGCTCTGATGCTACATGTTTTGTGAGCACATCCTTCATGTGACCGGTGGTCCTTAAAAAAAGCCCAGTGAAGTGTCCTAACTGCTGAACTGCAAAGCACTGCACAGAGCAGGAAGTGGATAAATTATTGATTGTGTCCTCAGGTCTTAACACATGGTAGCTGGCTACTGAATGAAAATGACACATGAAATTGTAGCCAGAAATAGCCACCACAGTTGAGGTAAAATCATTCCAGATGGTAGGTTTCAAGACACTACCTGGATCTACTCAGGCCACCTGTGATTTAAAAGAGAAATATTAAATCAAAGTGGGAGTTGTTATCTTCTACCAAAAAAAAAAACCAAAACAAAACGTGTTAAATTTCAAATGGTACCTTGGCCTGGTCAAGAGAGAGCAACAAGATAGATTGCAATCTGCAGTAAAATAGTCAGTTTTGATTTGCAAATGGACTGATATGTGATTCATAGCTTCCTCCATGCCTCTGAGCTCGCATCACTGTCATATGTTGAGACTGGGACTCGGGAAAAGAATCGCAGAACGTCCCTTTCCCTCATTTTGAAAAAAAAAAAAAAAACATTTTATGTTTACATATAATTATTTAAACACTCTATAAACTCGACTGTATGTACCTTCATAGAGAAATTCTGGGATGGTTTATTTGGTTTTAAAGATTCGTGACAGTAAGTTATGATTTAAACATCTTTAAATATTAACTGTTCGGAAATGTACAGCAGCTTGTACAACACAGCGCATCGGCCAGTGTTAGTAACCCATCTGCTTTCACAAATGTGGTTTGGTTAGCCGAACTAGCCGGGTACCGAGCTGTCCACACTGGGCTTCTGACGCCTCGGCTACTGTTAGCTTGTGCTAGTAGCAGCGAACGCTCATTACGGTGTGCTACCACACAGGACATTTAACGTTGAGCAACGTTAGCCGGAGGCATTGTATAGTAGACGTGTAAGTGAGCCGACAAAGAGACGCTCCCACCGGTAGCTTTTTGTGCCTCGTTACCGCCACTCTGACAACAGCAGCCGCATTAAAGTCAGCCAGCCTCGCCTGCCTGCCTGCTAACCACTCGTATTAGGGTTTATCCCCTTTCTTCATCCACGTTAGCTAGCTAACCTACCAGACCATTAGCTCATGTTAGCTTGCTGTTGCTAACTAACCGACAACATCTGACAGCCGGAACACAAACGCTGAGTTAATGAAAGGCGACAAAACCCCTTACTGTATCGTGGGTGAGTCGGAAAAATCCTTATTTTCAGTTCATTCATGAAATGCAGACGAGATGCAGACGGGCTACGGTGTCCTGCCGTAAGATACACAACGACGCTGTGAAGAAAAGATTTGTAGTACACGCCCTTGACGACGAGGATTGGAGTCCACGTTTTCCCCGTTTACTGCTTTCTGCGAACGATTGGACCGTTCAGCTCCTCGATCTAATCGATGATGGATGTGATTGGTTTAAGTCTATGGGTTACGTTGTCTGTGAATGTGTTCACGGTAGGTGCGTTTCATTTTGTCTGTGAACGCCGCGGGAACGGACTCAAGTCTAGACAAAATAAATAAATAAATAAATAAATAAATGGGGGGGGGGGGGGGGGGGGGGGGGGGGGGGGGATATAATATGGATATTTCCTCACATGTTTCTGGTAAGGACAGCCAAATTGAAGCAGTCTCTGTGATCAATACATCTAACCCAAACCCAACAAAAACCTCCTGGGCAACACAGAATCAGACAACACAATGTTGAGCTGATAGGATATATTAAATATTGTATATTATATAGTAAAGATTACCAATAACCTAAATGTACAGACCTATCCTCTTCAGGAATGGGCCCCAAAAACAACAGGATTACTCCAATATTATTGGGTCAATGGGATTTCTATGACATTCTTTGGCATTTTTGCTTAAAAATGAAATGAAAAACAAAACAATTGATCAGTTATCAAAATTGTTGCTGATTAATCTTCTATCAATTGCACAACTGATCAATCAATTAATCATTTTAGCTGTAGAGCACTGGTTGATTTCTGGATACCTGGCTGGGGAATTAATACAGTATAAAAAGGGGGGTAATAAAGATCCAGCCGTGATCCTCCTGAATATAAGTTAATGTCATCAATAACTGAATTAAAAGAACTTGGGAATCAGTACACATATCCTACTGTTTCAGCAATAACTGAAAATGTTGTAGTATTATGTAATACATTGTAATGTTTTGTAACAATACATTATGGTAAAAGCAAATGTGCACTGTCTGAGGTTTTAATCCAATATAAATATAGGCTTTTCATATATGAAATTTCAGTGCATTTAGACATACAGCGTGAAGCAGTAGTACATGCAGTAGTGGGCAAAAGTTTGAGCAAATTACATATCATGTAGGTTTTTGAAGTGAAAAAAAAGTAAATACAACCCCTGCAGCAAATGAACATTAAAAATGAGCCTTTTTTCAAATGTTAATTTCAATGTCACTTTTTATTTCATGAACTTAAAAATTTTAAAAAATATAAATTAAACAGTACAAGCAGCAGTGTGCAAGAGTTTAGAGGGAAGGAGTAAGGGGAAGAAGGGAAGAAGTAAATATCAGCAAATTCTGGCTTCAAATATCATGCAGTTAGTTAAAGTGAAACTGAAACGAGGCAGCAGGCTTCTGCAACAGAGCAATGAGCCAATGAACAATGAACAATAAACTACTTCGTGAAACACAAGCTGGAGCTTTTGGAATGGCCCTCACAGTCCCCTGACTTCATCACTGAAAATCTGTGGAAAGATCTTAAACATGCTGTGTGTGCCAGACAGCCTAAAAATACCTCCGAACCTTAAGTGAAAATTGATAAATCACCAGCAGAAAGACTTAGCTGCTATGAACAGTGTTTGCAAGCTGTGATACAGTATCTGCCAAAGGAGGGTTACTAAGTACTGACTTAGTATGGAGTCCAAACTTTCTGCACATGCCACAATTACTGTTGAATTTTTTATCTTAAAAAACAAAAAGGTAACATTTATATTTACATTTACTCATTTGGCAAATGCTTTTATCCACAGCGACTTACAGGTGAGGGACATCACTAAAGCCTCAAGTAACAGTGCATAACCATTTTAAGAAAGGCTCATTTTTTTTAGCGTCTCTTTGCTGCAGGGGTTTGATTTACTTATTTTCACTTCACAAAAAGCGTTATTTTCCCAGGGCTGTCCAAACTTTTGCACACAACTGTAACACTTGTATAACTGTCCCAGAAAGAACAGTTGTCTGTATCATTTGGTTGTATGATCATTTTGGTCATCATTAATATTTTCTTGTAACTGTGCGCTTATGGTAGCAAATATAATGAATTTATGTTTCCCAAAATGCTCAACATGAGGCCTATATTGGATTCATCTTATTTGCTTCATTTGCATTTTGCGTTAATGTTTACATAATCCTTTTTAACAAACACTAACACAGCGTGTAATAAAACATGGTAATGCGCGGTGGAGACATTATTATACAAGGTGCCCTGAAAACAAAGAGGTTAAACATTCTGCCTCAAAGTAACATCTTCTACCAAACAATGTACTTATGTAAAAATGTACACAAATGTAATGGCAGCGAAACAGCATCAAAGTTTTAAGTTCTACAGTTCACAACAGTTCAGAGAACTTGAAAAAATGGTGTGCCCCTCCGCATTCATTTATTGAGTGATTTACAAGACGTTCTGCACTTTTACAATTAAAATTAAAATTAGAGCTGCAGCAATTTGTGACCAAAACCCCTCATTCAGATCGAAATGTAACGATTCTATTAGCACCAACATAGAGCAAAAATCTTCTCTGCATCTCATGACTTACACATTTTTGAAGTTCAGAGCTTCCACTCAGCAGAGTTTGCGCACAATGAAACACACTATCCCATGCAAAAACAACACCAAAAATTAATCTTACCTATAGTGAAGACACAGGTATGTTGTACTGTCTAGATGAATATATGTTTTCTTTATATTTTTCTTAATTAAACACACAAAGTTTGATCATTTCTACATATACTTTGTAAGTAAATACGTTTTAAATCCTGGTTTGTATATTTGATGAATTTCAGTGATAGAAAAAAGTGTCTTATCTCCAATTTTCAGTTGTTTGTAAAATACTATGAAGCAGGATAAATGGATGTGTTGATGATATTTGGCATGTTTTCCCTCCCTTTCAGTTGTTTGTAATTTATCATCAGCAGCTCTCTCCCACCTCGTCCTGTCACTGGTACTCACTGGTGTTGGAGCTGTAGCTATAGCCTGTAGTGGTGGGCGGTGGTGAGTCTGAGTCCACAGAGGCCGTATCCTCATCCTGGGAACAGCCCGCCTGGATGGCCCGCAGGTAGCTGTGGCTGCGTGACCGGAAGCACGTTGGTGCAGGTAGATCCAGAGCTTCCACTGCCTGCGATTCGCCGTCACAGTATGGTGCTGAGTACCCACAGCCCTGCCCACATACCTGAAAGAACGTGTGCAGACTCACACGCTGAGGGCAGAGGGCAGACTGAGAAACATGCATTCACTGGGTCTATACCCAGCGGTGGAGGATGTACACACAGATCTTTTACTTAAGCAAAAGTGACAATACAACAGTGTAGAAACACACAAGTACAGGTTAAGTCCCTCGTTCAAAATCCTACTTAGATAAAAGTACAGACATATTATCACATAAATGTACTTAAAAGTAACAAAGATAAAAGTGCTAATTCCAGAGAAAATTAATGACTGCGACTGTTCTATTATTATATTACCCCATGTGCCCATGAGATCTTTACTGTTGAATCTCCACCTGTCTGCATCTGAATTCGTAGGTATAGACAGAGGTGGAGAGTAACTGAGTACATTTACTGAAGTAAGGTACAAGTACCTCAAAATTTTGCAGTACTTGTATTTGACTTGAATGTTTTCATTTGAGGGTATACTGCTTTATTTTTCTACACCACTAGACACACACAGGCCCAAAGAGGTCAAATTATCCAACATTTCATAGATTAGAGAATTAAAAAAATTATGAATTTGTCTAGAGCTTAGTTTTTTTTCTCCTTTCTTCAATCATCTCCAGACCTCCCTACAATAACTGTGGGATCCCCCAGAGGGGACCCAATTCCTAGGTTAAGAGCCACTGGACGTAACTCCCTAACTTGATATAATGTAGAAAAAACTAGCTCCATGTTGACCAGCTACAATAGTAAAATGCTGTTTTCACAGTGGAGCATAAGTATTAACAATCTAATGATGTCACATAACTTTAAAAAAAACAGTTTTAAATGGTGTAAAAAAACAACAAAAAAAAACCAAAACAAAACATAAAAGTTAATACAGAGATGACCAATTTTAGCTCTTGATACAGAGCCGGAATAAAAATATTTTGTGCTTTGTATGAGTTACAAAATAGCTTTGTTTTTTGTCAGTATTTCTTTGTCACAAGGATTTATATTGTCATTCTATGATGGAAATAAGCAGTGACAGCCAGCACTATCTGAAACCTTTGACTAAGCAACATCAAAAGAAGTATAGTAGTATAAACAACCAGTCGAAGTTTTTTTATGTTATAGTCCTCCCTCAAAATCAACTCACTCACACACTCCAAATGTTGTAGTCTGCTGTCCATACTCGTTTTTCTCTGGCTGACCAAAGTGTCATCTTAAAGGAAACTGCATCCTTAAGTCACTGTCTGATTGATGCTAAAGTTCCTGTGTACAGATACAGACTGATACCACTCCTTTTCTATAAATGGCTGTTTCCATTAGTGTGTGATTCTGCCTCCTGCTGATGAAGATATACAAAAAGCTTCCTCCACTTTACACTGAGGCATATGTCCCACTTTGACAATCTGCAAACACACTCAAGCATCTTTTCTATTCCACCAGCTTATTCCCGGCTGGCTTATTCATACACCATCTCTCAGCAGTCTCAGCAGGCACTGCGTAACATACATTTCAATATTCTCTCGCATTAGCTTAAACCCTCAGAGTGGTGCCTATGTATTTTCTGCACATTCCATCAGGATTATTCCAATGATCACTTTCAGCCCTCGTTTTAGGGTCACAGGAGTCTAAAATGATCTGATTAGCTGTTTCTAAAAATTTATATTAAACCCCAAAGGAATACATCAAAAATTTCTGTCATGAACCACTGATCGATGTACAACTCTTGGGTTTAGCAGACGTACCAAATAATAATACTGTGACGAGCTACTGACAGCAAAAAAAGATAGTAGACATACCTGAGTGCCCGAGCCTCTGCCCAGTGTTCCAGAGCGTTGGCTGAAATCGTTGTTCCTGTGGCGTGGAGGGGCCTCCAATGGGCTCACCAGGCAGTCTAAGTTATCAAGGCTCCGATTAGTCGACAGCTCTTTCAGGGACGGCAGAGTGCTGTGGAAGTGAATGTAATAATCAGCCTCTCAGAAGTCAGAGACCGGAATAAGTGAGGGCTGTGTTTAATTAATGATATCCAGGAGAAACTTTAAATTACACTCCAAAAGGTTCCCCTGGGTATTTTAAAATTAAATTCAATTGAGATGTGCGGATAGCGATATGTGGTAGGGTTTAAAAAAAGCAGCACAGAGGAAACAATGATTTCTGAGTAGAACTGCTAAATATGATTCTTATAAATGCACTTTCTGATTGATCTGGGAAATTTGTGAGACATTTCCTCTGTTCTGGCTTGCCCATCTGACACCTGGTGTTAGTGAAAATGTGTGTGCACTAAGCAGCAGGGTGTGTTGGAGTGATTTCCATGGAGGATTTGCATGTTATGACATCAGGGCTTGAGGAAACAGGTAGGAGTAAAGTACTAACACACCACTGAGGGTACCTGCAAGGTTAAGAAATGGAGCACGGGAGCAGGGAGGAAAAGTACTGGGAGGGTTGGACATTAAAGGTGGTGGGTGGTGGTGGGAGGACAGGTGAGGTTGGGTGGAGGGCCACACTGCCTGCCTACGCATGACACTGACCTCAGATGCTGCATAGAGCATGCACTTTGCAGAGGAGACCACAGATAATCCTCCCGCATGAGAGCGTAGCAACGAGGCCTGTCCGTGTGGATGTAGGGGTAAAACACATGGCAAAATTTCACCTCCTATTGCTTTTGTAGCAAATAAAGATGATACTGCATGTCATGTCTTGTCCTCTCTCATTAAGCCGCGTCTCAACCTCCACAACTAACTTCTAATAACTTGCTTTGACTAAGTGCTGCTGCACAGTTATTTGTGACAAGATGCTGCCACCTGCTGACTATCTTTGGGGACATGAAAAAGCTGTTGAAATGCTTCTTCCTACAATTTTATAAATACCCATTCAGGTCCTGCCTCTGTTTGAATGAATGTAAAGTAAGAGAGCAACACAACTATAGTAAAACAATGAGTATGATAATCAAGGTTACAATTCCAGTATGATTTAGTTGATTGTCTATGCTGCCGGACTCACTTGCGTGGAGGTGGTGGTGGCTGTTGCTCGCTCAGTGAGTGCTGGGTGGCCTTCAGGTAGCTCTGGCGACGAGCCGCAGATTTGGGGGAAGGTTTGGGGCTTCCCTCTGAGTCCTCGCTGTCTTCCAAGTCTCCCATAGCTTTCACATAGCTGCCACTGCGCATCCTTCGACAGGGGATCTCGGTCCCCCTGGCCCGGCCACGACCCAAAGTTCCTGCCCAGTCACCCAGTGGGACCTAGATTACAAAAACACATACACACAGTTAAGAGACTCTCTATGTAATGTATATATTTCAGGTGTATCCCTTAGACACTGTCTGATTTTCTTTACTTTGTTAAAATAAATTCATACTGTGATTCTGTGCAGCAATGATACTTCAAAAAGAAATCATGACTTGGATGAATGTCGAGGGAAAAATCTACAAAAGTGACCGTGAACAATGCAGATAAAGTGTATGTGATAAATAGAATAAGGGTTAATCTAATCAAATTATAACCAGAGGATAAATTAAACCAACAAACCTCAGAGAAATTATATTCATGCAAACTTACAAAGAAGATGAAGATGAAGGTGAATACTCACTGGCCCTCCTACCTGAAGGAACTGTTGTGCCAGGTCTTGGTGGCATGACTTAGATTTAAGCAGGGTCCTGTTGACCGTAGCAGAGCCCTTCTGCAACACTTGCCTGGCCTGACTGAGGGTGAGAGTGGACCAGGAGCCCCTCTTCACCAACGTATCATCCTTGCTTCCCCTAGTTCTTCCCTCCTCGTCCTTGGATCCTACCTGTGTCGCCGGGCATGCCAAGAACTTGAGGTCACTGCTGCTTTTAGAGGTCTTGAGAGTATGTGCAGAAATAGTGTTGTAGCCCTGTGGGATATGTCTGGGAGGAGCCTGGCTGTCTGACACCGCTCTGCCAAGAGTCATCATGCTCAATGGGTTGCGGTAACCTACAGCAATAGTGCCAGCTTTGGTAGTGTCAGTGTCCAGGGCATCATCTGAGCTCCAGAGGCCTAGTGTATTGGGCCTAGGTCTCTGCTTTGGCCCCTCAGTTTTAGCCCTGTCTTTACTCTTGCTCCTCCGGGTTGGTCTACCACCATCCTCGCTAGCCCCCGTGGTGCCAGTCATTCCTCCAGCAGAGCGCCCGTTAATGCTGCCTTTGATTGCAGAGTTTTCCAGGGACTGGGACTTGGCAAACAGCTTCTGCACAGAGTGCATCAGGTGGCGTATGCGTCCTGGACTCTCACTGCGTTGCTTTGACATGCGTCCTCTATGAAACTGCAGAGTACTGAAGCCATCACGCTGCAGGGGCAGGTGCCTCTCTAGCTGATCCAAAAGGTTGGAGGGTAACCGATTCATCTTGGCTGCTGCTGCGGAGGATATGGTGGCTGATCCACTGGTGATCATAGGAGCACCAGTGAGGCCCAAACCCAAGCCCATACCCATAGACAAGGAGGTGGATAGTGTACCTGCCCTGCTGCCCTGCCCAACTCCACCACCACCAGGCAAACATCCCTGGGAGTAGTCAGCCTGGTCAGGCTGGGAGGTGTAGTGCAGACGAGGGAAGGTACTGCTGTTAGACATCTGGCTGAAAGGCAGCAGGCAGTCAGGGGTCATGGTTGTGGGGCTGGTGGGAGGGCACTGGTGCAGATGAGGGTCCAGAGTGCCATAGTGGTTTAAGGTGGGGCTCAACAGGAAGGAGCTGTGAGGATCTGAGGTTAAAGGACAGAGAGGCTTCTGTGGGCATCCCGCTGGTTCACACGAGTCAGACAGGTGACGACTGCGGTTGGCTCCTAACCCTTTCATGGTGGCTGAGATGTCGTCTTTAGAACATGTCTCCAATCAGTATGGGTCTACAGACCTGAAGCACTCATCCTGCGATGTAGAAAGACACGGGACTCATCAGGAATGATCTAATAAACATGCAGGTCTCTGATTGGTGCTGGTATTTGGTGCATGCACTCTGAGTAAAACTTTTAAACAACACTCCTGGGCACATTTCTGTCACATTTTAGTTATTTTCTCTGATTAACCAGTTTTTATCCTAGTTTAGTGGCTGATTCTCTCAGCAATCTCCACTAAAAATGAGGCCAGTGTTAGTCCCTTCACAGAGATTATAGTTAATAGTGCATAACAGTAAAATAGCATTTGCATACAATATAAAGCCTCAGAGGGGGCGTGCTACACATCTCTACTTAAAGTTAATGAGCACATTAGAGTTGAAGCCCATTAAGAAGTGGTCTTTCAGCGTGTCCTTGGATTTTCAGAACAGTAGTTGAGCTGAAAAAAAGACGTTATAGACTCTCTGCCGTGTGGTGCATAACACAGACACTATGTTGAGAACAGAGCTATTGTCCTCTTCAGTCAGTTCCTATATACATTGCTTAACACAACAAACCACCAGGTGGCGCACCAGCAGCAAGTGCACCAGGGACACTGGTTTGAGGTAAAAACCCATACACATACAAACACTGTAAAACAGTTGAACAATACATATCCTTACACAACTCACAGTCTCGCTCTGCTACTAGACAAATAAGAACAATGGAGCCATGGGGGTGAAAACAGACAAAGAGACTGAATCACACGTTAGTCTCACAGAAGGTAAGTCTTCCCAGTTTAGTGCATGAACTGAAACCAGATAGCCAGAGGCCCAATCTGAGAGATCACAGTGATGTGCAGCCTGGAGCTACTCTGCTGACAATGCACAGGAGAACGACTTTGTGACTCATACATGTAAATGAGCTTTATATTTAAGAAGCGCTATTTGTTCCAAAGCAGGAAGTGAAACCTCATTTCCACAAATCATTTTTTTTGGTGCTTCGCCATCCTCTCGAATCTACTTAGTGTGGGATAAACTGTGATTCCTTTACTTTCTAACCATGGGGAACAATAAATCTTCCCTAATGCTGACTAAAAAGAAGAAAGAAGAAGAATTCTGGGGCAATGGCAAATACTTCATAGCTGTATTTCAGTGGCATCTAGAGCAGAAATAAATGCTTCATTCAATCTGATAAAACTTCACCCAACTGTCCTGTAATTATTTGTAGATTATGTGTGGTTTCATAGGAAGATCTATTTGTTCTAAGTGAGATTTCATAAAATAGATCACTAGAAAACAGCTCAGATGTATGACTAATGGTCATTATTTAACAGCTTCTATGGGATAAAGCTAATTATAATATGGTCTCCTCGTCAATATGCATTACAGTTTCCAATACACCACAATAATTAATCTTAACATAGTCCTTACTTTGTTTTTGTCATCTGCTGTGTGTGATATATCTCTGTCATAAAGGCAAAACCTCTGGCCTAGTTAAGTGCCTCAGCCACTCAGCAGTGGTCTGACAGCTGTACACAACAGAATAGTATAGAAACACAAACACAATCCAGAGCAGCAGCATGAGGGAAATAGAGCTATCTTAGGGCGTCTCGTGTTCTTCTATCACAGACCTTTTCAAAGCTCTCTTTGAACAGACAGCAACATTGCATCAAGGTTGTGAAAACTCATAATTCACACAGCAGCAAATCCATGCTGCATTAAATTCACTCTAACAGATGCTGTCTGTATCACAGTGGAGTGACTCACCGATCAGTCAATGGTAAGAGCCCTCTTCCCACAGCAAGCATGAAATCTTGCCTGGAAGCTGAATGTGGAATGTTAACTGCACACATTTTCATTCCACTGTGTTGGTTTGCCACTTTTTTACGTCTCTCTGACCTCCCATACACTCTCTACAGTGTGAGAGCAGCCACTTATCTGAGTCAGTGTTCCTGGACGGGCACAGCAGTGTGCTGACAAATACACCAGCGTTTTACAACAGCGCAGCCTGCTGTAATTCATCCACCCGAGCTGACTGTGGCCACACATGTTCACGTCCTGTAGGCGCCACTGCTGACGAACTGACACACGCCTACACACCGACACACACACTGACACACGCATAAACGTGCTAAACGCCCACCCACCCATCCACTGCACCAGTGAAACCCTGTCAAGTGTTGAGCATCGCAGGGATAAGATGAGAAAGAAATAATGTTCACAGTTCGTGTAATTCTGTCACAGGTTCAGTGCATCTGTCTGTCTGTGTGATGGTGGCCAGCGGGCTCCTGCATAATTACAAGGTGAATGAATCCTTGGTCTGTGTGTGATGTTAGCAAATACGTGTCTCTGCTCCACACACACATCACAGGGAAGCAATAACTCGTCTACGTCCGAGCTACGTCTCTTTCACCAGCAGCTACGCACTGCGTAACCTCACATGGCCCCATACACACGTAAGTGCTGTATCGGTTGCAGCTGTAGTCCACTTATGCAGTGTAGAAAGTGATCTTACAGTTGTTTGTGTATTCTGTTCCTGTAAGGGTCATTTGGAGGGTAAAAACTCATGCAAGCATTAGTTGATTGGTGTGTCAAGGTGAACTGAAAATCACAACCACCACTAAACATTATGGATAATGAGATTTGACAACAGTAACTCGTTGTGGTTGAGAGTCTACACAATGAGCCAAACATTAAAACCAGTGGTCGAGGTCTGTCTGTGAGGAGCTCACTGTACACGAGTAGCCTATAGCTACAGTTCTTATGTAGCGCATTACAAAACACATCTCACTCAAACACCTCATAGTGCAACCAAGATATACAGTATAGAGCAAAAGCAAAAGGCTGAACGAAAAGAGTGAAATTAAAGCAATTTATACAAAGGGCACTAGTTTCAAAGCAGCGCTGGTTGCAGTGCAAGGGACGTCTCGGAACCACATATTCACTGGTCTTTTAGCTCACTAACTCTCAAGGAAAATGTTTGGCTCTTTAGCCGCTAAATGCTCCACTGTGCCTGTCTGCCATTTGTCCCTTCAAATGTACTGTACATTCGGTTTATCAGACCTTTTTATTGCTGAAAACAGCTGCAGCAGCTAAAAAACATGCTGCAGAGAGAGTGAAGTACAATGGTGAAGCTGCACAAAATCAAACAATGAGTCAAAAGATGCTAAAAAACTCTGTGGAGCTGAGGAGAACTACAGAGTCCTTTCATATTACAAAGAGTTATTTCATCCATTGGCAATACTGAGTATAGATGCTTAAAAAAGCTACACCAGGTGAGTAAGAAATACTTATTATGAGGTATTAGGTTCATATAGGTCGATAATTCCGATTTTTTTTTCATACAATCTGTTCTTGAATTTGTCTTCCTGCCTCAACTTTCATTAAGAGGTCACTTAAATCATTACATTAGTAGTCCCTTTAAATTCAATAATCCAGTAACTGTCAGTATACCGATTCCAAGCCTCAGTGGACATGTTATAGCCCACCTGACAGTTTTTCTCTCCCATAATCGTCTCACTGTTACTCTATGAAATGAGGCATCTGGAGATAGAGAGGAGAAGTTCAGGTCAGGTTGATTCAGAGATTATTTTTGACAATGCTGGACAAAGATCTCTGTTAGATCAAACGTTGCTCTGCTAAATGAAATTTTAGCTGGAAGCTGTCAGTGCAGTGTGTAGGTTTTTTTCTGTCTGACTTTTGACTTCAGTTTGTTTTTTGATGCAGCATTTTGGTGTGTGCCCTACACACTCTGTCTTTTTTGTTCAGAGATTAAAACAAATATAAAACACAAAGGTGAAATTCTAATCAGATAGAGGCTCTGATGGTCAAGTCACCATACAGTAAAGTAGTGCTTGTATACTGGCTGTTATACCGCACACATGTGATTTTGTGAAAGTCTGAGACTGGACGTCTAAGTTGGCTCTTATACAACACTGCTTTCACATGTGATTGTGTTGTAGAATCAAAACCAGCAGAAATGTTGGCGAGGCAAGCAGAGTAATGTTCATTGCTGGACGATGTCTGAGACTTTCCAAGTATAGTTACATAATTCTGTTTCTACAGCTTGCTCTGGAAAACAAAGCCCAGTGGGAAATATAATATTTATAGTATTGTTTAGGCTTTGCATCAGACTTTCAGCTGTCATGGTAGAGATGTTGTTGATAATTAGGCTTCTGGCCGAACTGATAAAAGCACTGGGGACAAGCACGACATGATGCTTCTGTTACTGGGCAAGAGAGCAGAATAATTTCAATTCCTTCCTACTGCAATATACAGTGATGTTCCATTTTTGTCATTTTTATACAGTAAAGAGTTAAATTCTGTTAAAAAATAAAAGCTTAAATCAATTATACATGAGCCACAGAACATGAATCAATTACAAAATTCAGTCACTTACATCACTTTTCAAGATCGTTGTGATTAACAGGCATGAAATTGTCTTTTACTTCGTCCTAAAAACATTAATTTAATGTCAAAACTTTAAAGTATCAGTAAAAATGGGTAAGAATACGAGCCCAGAAAAATACTGGTATAAACCTACTAACTGTAGAGTTTAAAAGAAAATAAATGAAGAGTTTCAGGTTTTGCAGCATCAGTATAATGTAGTTAGACTACATTATTCGTGTTGAATCAGTTTTATACCAGTGCTTGAGGATGCTTCACACTGACTTTATTAAGGTAAAATGAAGATAAAGGTGAGGGCAACAAATTGCGAAAAGATATATTTTTTTTCTTTTTAATGGTATTTTGTGAGTTTCTTTCAGTAAAATAAAAAATAAAATCTACAAAAAGAAAAATCATGAATACATCTTGGGATCATTTCTGCACATGGTTTACAATCTAACAAATGGGGAGGGAACTCTGCACATAAATGTGCTTTGACAAAACAATCATCCTCACAGGGCCAGTGAAATTGCTGTTGCTTTGTCAAAACCCCCATCATTGGCCCGTTGGGAGGTGATGTCACGTAGTCCCGCGCTGACATACAGCTCCTGTTAGATCTACACGAGGTCTGCTAACAAGCAGAACCAAGAGTTGCTGGGCTGTGTCCCACAGAGCCACCAAGCAGGCCTGTAATAAATGCCTCCTGTAGCTGTGCACTTCCCCTCCAGCCTCCAGTGATCAGCAGAGGGGGGGGGGGGGGGGGGACGTTGATGAAAGAGAGAGGTATCGATCCGGGTCCCGCTCCTTGTTCTAAGAGTGAATATACAGCTGCTGGGGATTGGCTTTTGCAGTCACCTTCAATAATCACCTTTTTTTCCCCCCTTTGCCTCTCTTCCACTCTCTTTCAGCCGCATGTCCAGTACATTTACACAACAGTGCACTGTAATTACTGACTGCAAATGTTAACTGTGTTAATATACACAGCTGTTAATATATACTGTTTTTAAATTCTGCATTTTGACAGCCTATTTTTCACTCCTGTGTCTGTTTTTATAAATGTGGCTGATGCAAAAATACAGGCACCATGGGGACTCATTTAATACTTTGTTTGATAACCAGTGAAAATGTATCTCTGTTCCTCCCAGCTCGTACAAGTACATATTTACAGTATTAACACCTTAGATGAACCAGCACCACTCGTTATCCCCACTGTCTGGTGAGAATCTACTAATAGCTTGTCGCAAAGTTATGTCATCGGTGCTTCCTGTGGATAAAGTAAGTGTTGTTCTTTAGTGTTGCAAGTGTTATTCTCTGCTGCCTGGGGAGAGCAAGAGCAATAAAGCTACTCTCTGTGGACAACAGAGCTAATCAGCACAAAAAAATGATCCTTTTTCATATGCAGTAGGCTATATCTAGTAAACAACTGACTCCTTTTCATCTTTACCATCCAATACCATGTGATAGGAATGAGGTAACACACTGAAAGATGGTGAATTGTCACGTTTTACACTTTGTACGTTTTGTGCAGATGATGATTCGTATAGAATATGAAATATGAACCTACTGCAGTTACCTCGTAGAACTGTCAATCTTCTCCTCTAACTCTCCAAAGGACAGCGAATAAGTGTAAATCATACAATGTCAAACTATTCCTTTAACATGAGCAAAACAGGCAACACTCGCCCCCTTCTCTTGTGTTTCTGTGTCACTGAAAAGGCCAAGTCCATAACCAGGAGGGATGAACATCACATGTATGAATATGAGTTATGCAACAAGAATTTTTTCAGTTTTAGCACACAATGACTCCAAGAGGCTCTCTGTTTTTAAGAATTATCAGTACCAGTGAGTTTCCAGTAAGCTGGACGCTAAAGATAATAAGATGTAACACTGTGATTCTGACAGTGTGGCTGTATAACTCAGCAAGCCCTTCATTTCATACATGATTTCCAACCTCAGGGGCCACATCAGGGGGAGACATTTTTATCAGCAGAGGGGTTTAACTGCCAAATCTTGGTCCATCACATGAACAGAGGAAGCAGAGGTTGGTAAAATGGTTAAAAGAAAGAATCAACGACACTTAATACAAGGTAGAACAAAACTAATATATTTGAGGTAATGATTAGGATTTTTGGCTTTTGTAAAACACGGTTCATGTTTGAAGTTGATTGCACATTTTTCATATTGACCAGATGGTACAGACATGACCTGTAGATCAGATTGTTGATACTGTGGGACTTGGCATGTTTTGAGTATCCTGTTTATTAGTGTGGTAAGATTATTGGAAAGACAGATAGTCGAGCAGATGGGGGATTTTACATTACAGCACGAGCTAGAGCAGCTGACAGTGTTCATACTTCTCCCCTGTATTTACTGTAGGTGTGCAGCTATCCAAAACACCAGCTTATCTCATTCAGTGACCGTCTTGTCAGGGAACTTTGTTAATGGCATGCAAGCGCGCCTTCCAAAATCTGAAAGCATCTCCCTGTCACATTGCTGAACATGGGCGATGTTGCTCTGAAAATGTGAAGCCTGCTGAAATATTCAGCGCTAGGAGCATTTGGCGTTCGTAGGATTCTCATCAGTGCTTTGCCCATTAAAGCGATCCCAGTGCAGCGCTCTCCCTCATTCACTGCTGCACGCACTGAAGTGTAATTAGAGAGAGAGGTTGCACATTTCCCTTGGGCCATTTACCATCCTCACTGTATTGCTGCTGGTTCTTTTCTGCGTGTTTTCATTTGGTAACATCTTGTGCCAGCGCTTCAGCACTGCCTGACCACAAAGATCCACTTCAGTGACTCTGCAAGATTGAATGCATGGCATGGTGCTGGATAGAGGGTGAATATTTATGGGTTTAATTTAAAATAAAAAAAAGACTGTAATCCTAATATTGGCTCATTGAATAGCCATGCAATGACATATGAATGTAGAGAGACATAAATCACTACCATCACTTGCTAGTAAGATTAGACTATTAATAAGATAATAGGCTAATAGGCTTAAAGGAAAAACCATGATTTTGAAAGTGTGTATCTCTGTGTTTCTGTCTTCATAAAGCAGAACTGTAGCAGAAGCTGTGGGGCGTGTGTTCAGAGCTGTGAACTTCCCTCCCTGACAAAATGACTTTGACACTGTACTGGTCTCAGGCGAAACAAGACATAAAGCCCCCAATACGCTGCACGCATTAACCTCTGCAGTCATGTGCTGTGGTGTCACGCATGCTAAGCATGCACAGCCCACTGTCTACACTGTTAAAACATGGTACCTATACATCCAGCACAGCGCCTGGGCCCCAGGGAATCATTGCATGTTATTGGTTAGTAGCTGGAAGGGTGAATCCTCCACCAGTGCTTGTTTAAAATGCTGTCAAAGCCTTAATAGTCCCGGGGGCTCGGGCTTAGAGAGGAAACGGTTCAGTCTACTCTGGAAACAGAAAAGGCATTACAGACAGTACTATGCCACAGGAAGTAATACAATTGCTTTGTTTGAGCTTTGTTTGAGTTTTAAACTAATCTGCTCTCTGGCAAGTTGTTCTGCACAACTTTATCTTAATAGCCCTTTGCATTTCTAACCCATTTTCAAACTACTGGGGTTAATTCTTTCCAGGCTGGATTAAATCTATCCGTCTGATTGTAAGCTGTGTGGGGTTTATCTCTTTCAGTGTGAGCTGACCCCCAGCGTGGGACTTCCTCCAATATGCTGCAGGTCGGTGACCTTAAATCGACTAATCAAGTGCACATAGAGTAAAATAATGATCCTCACTGCTTGTGTCCACCCAGGTCAGGTATTTGGTGCATTTTTTTTTTCATGAAGACAAAAATAAATTCCTCGTGACCATTAATATGATATAAATCTGGACAACTTCAGTTCTAAAAATAAGTTGAATCTTAAAAAAAATATGCCCTTAAAGTTCAATGACTGTGTAATTATTGAAAAATAAAGAGCAACATATTGTTGCACTGGGGGTTCGCAGCTGCATCACCATAAACAACAACAGCCTAAGCTACATCATGTTCCAGCTTGGGGTGTCATATTAAATGGATTTCTCAGAGATAGTCCCACGTAAATCCTATGGGAGGCAAGATCAAACCCGGCACACAGCAGCTGTCCCGAGCTGCTCAAATTGGCCCCGGCACTAGAAACAAGATGAAATTAATATGCTGTTTTGCTCTCTGTAGTGTGAAGGGATTAGAGCATCCAACAGTATCAGGATTTAGGATTCAATGTGTACTACACATGACCATGCAGAGCGGTTCAACTGCAGCAGCCATGGTCAGGCAGGGCAGAGCAGAGGGCTGGAGGAGGAGCACATCTGTCCATTAAGAGCCAAGCTTAAACAGGAGCAGAAGCTGTTGTGAAGATCACACCAAGGTCATATTAAATATGCACTGGTGTTTTTTTTTCTAAAAAGAGCTGCAAAGTGGTCTAATTAGAGTGAACATCAAAGCTTGTATAACCAGCAATGGGAGTAATAGGATCAGAAGAAGCCACAGGATCACATTCATAAGCATTAGCACTGAATGTTAAGTCAGCATGGTAAGACAGTGTAGACTGTCTGTCCTTTATACAGGAAAAAATCAAGAGCAAAATCCAAAAAGGCTACATAATATAATGATCTATTTTTAAAACTGGAACACAGATAAAAATGCACATAAGTCAAGATGCTCTAAGCTTGCCTTATTGCCATGGCCCTAACCATGACCACCAGCACAACCTCTTGCTACAGTACCCTGATTCCCAAACTGAGGCCGAGGTATCATCCAGCCAACACATGATGAGGAGAGTAGGCCGGTAAACTCCAACCCCCAGTCAATGCATCACTTTGAAATTGTAAAGCTAGATATCAATGAATTATCTGCACGTCCGCATCATCTGTGTCAGCAGGGTCACTAGAGGACAGTAACTTCTCTCTCTGCCAATATCTCTTACTGTCCATTTGCACACATGATGTGATTAGTTAGGTAATATCCCTTATAATAACCCAGAGGTGGTTCAGGTCTCCTCTATCAATCACTGAAGGTGCCCTGAAAGCACTGAATCAAAATGTGCGACCTTGTGCAACCCTGAACTACACAGTGACATTTTGTCTTTATTGGAGTTGTTTAGTGTTTAGTGAGGTTAAACTCACACTGAATTCACCTGAATTCAGTTGTCCATCTGCACGTGCACAGTGCCAGCACAGTTTAGCACAAAGATAACTGCAGCAGAGAAGTGTTAATCCCCCTCACATGCAAACAGTGAGGCAGAGGATACTTCGCTCCATCTATGGATGTTTGATGCCTTCTGGCCAAAAAGAAAAAAAAAACAAAAACATTTTGCCATACGCATGCATTACAAAAACACTGTAAAACTAATAAAAACATTGCCTGAGCACCAGACACATTCAAAAGCAAATATTTGAACAGTCGCTGCCACTGGTGGATGAGACAGGCTGTCTTTTCACCAGCAGTGAGAGCAGGCTGCTGATAGGACCCTTAGGACTATGAAACATTGGTCACCAGGAAAGGGGACAGGTTGGGGGCTAGAGAGATGCACAGTGACCAAGGCCATGACTCAGCACTTGCCTGTCCTTTTGGGCATAAACACTATGCACTTGTCAAATGAAGGATATTTCAGCTTTTTTTTTAAGATGCTGGGTGGTGTAATGCAGCCCATGGCAACCACAACATCCTTGGTCATTTTATTTTATTTATCTGTCCCACACATGGAGGGAGACAACTTCAACTTCATGGCTGACAGGGAGACAAGGACACTAAATAGCTCACGTTTGATTTCTGTGGTATCATAATGAACGTCTTGTGTTTTGCCTGTTCTTTGTCATTGGCCTGAGGTGTGAACACCTCCTACCCCCTAAGCATTCGACACACCCTTGCGAGAAGTGGGCGAAAAGCACATTGTCTTATTGGAGGAGGGCACTGGCACAAAGTGTAGTTTGGAATTAGTCTGATTAAAATGACAATGGGAGCATGACAATGGAAATCTTGACACCAAGAGACATGAAGCAGAGTAAATGTGGCTCAAGGGCAGCAACCAAGAACAAGGCACGATGGGCAGCGTTTAGCCAGTGGAGTGTCAGACTAATTTATTCTTGACTATGCTGCTGTCCTCAAGCTAAGATGAGCAGCTAAGCCTACGGAGCGGGCAAAGAGAAAATAGAACATCTGTCTGTGGGTTTAGATGCTGTACTTTGAGCTGGGAGCAGCTGGAGGTGAAATCTATCATGCACAGCTTTTTTTTTGCATTTCCTCAAGAGTTCAGTGGATCGACACAGTGCATTGGTAACAGCAGAAGAACAAGTCTGCAAATGTAATCCAATGTGTGTCACACACCAGCTTGACTCATCTCCATTCCCAGTTATAAATATATATCTATGTATATTCACAGCTGATCATGTGATTACCAACACGCTATGATCATAGTACAGTAGAGCATCTACATATTTAACCTCCTCAGTGATAAAGGGAAAAGCTGTTTCATTATGAAAGAAAAAGCCTTTTATAATTAAAGTAGAGAATAGAATAGATTAGCATGGAATAAAGGCATAAAATAATAATTAAGATTTCAGTCTTCATTTACAAATGGTCAGACACCAGTTACAGTGCAGGGGTTATCACTGCATGGATCTGAGAGTGCTTTTCCTCTGTGTAAAGTCCAGGTAACAAAAAAAGAAAAGAAAAAGAAACATCACTAAACAGAAAATAAAATTTTTTGGACAAACCACATTAGAGGGATTTATTATGACCACCAGACACACTGCATATGAGCTAATATGCCAACTGTGTTTCTGAGACGTTGTATTTCAGTTAGTTTGATATGTGTAATTCACTTTGGATAAATGTGTCTGTCTAAATGAGTATGAATATAAATCTAATACTACATTACCCACAAGCCTGTGGGCTGTTACTATGACAACAGCACTTGCCAATGGCACAAAATAATTCAGTAATTCTGACACCTTAGGTAATCAAAGGGTGTAGCCTTTGCTGATTTTATGGTCTATTAAGAAAATGGTGTTAGAAAAGGAGAAAAGCACCTGAGACCAGTGCAATATAACTGTGTGACCTGTCAGGGCCAGCACGGACAAGAGTCACAGGGGTATGGTGAGCTAAAATATAAATCATAGCTAAAATCAGACGTATATAACACCAGGGCCCGTGTGCATTCATGTGAAGTGAAGTTTTTGTTTTTTTACACCGGTGCTGTGCTGAGGAACAGTGTAACAACGAGGGGGGCTTATAGAGGTCAGGTTAGGACTTAGGAACAGGGTCACAGATTTATAATGAAAACTTCAATGATGCTTTTACCTCAGCCATCAAACTGTCCTCGTTGTGCTCAGGTGTTTTTATGTGTGTGTTTCTTATTTAATTTGTGGTGATGTAATTTATTGTTTAGTTTTATGCTGTATGTCTCATGTTTTTGTCTTTTAAGATCATTTTCACTTCGACATGTTATCCCTTGTATTGTTCTGTATATGCAATCCATGAATAAATCGTGTCATGTCATTATAATTTTTAGGGGTAAAAATAATGTGAACATGTTTTTAATTGTACTTTTAATACCTTTGTACATCTAAAAGGAGGAAAAGGGGGCTTTTTTCCAGTGAATATTTGTCTGGTCTCTCATTCAACAATCTATGGTGCAGGACGAGGCAACGTGTTCGTGTTTGTACATTCGACAAGAAGAACAACAACACTGGAAGGATTAGCTTGGCCGTATTCTGTCAAATTAATACAAAAATAGGGGGTTTTTATATTCATATATTTATACTTAATTTCAGTCAGACTTTGGAGAAGCTGAGGGCACCACAGACCAAAGCAGAGAGCAGGTTTCTTTTGCTTCATCTGCAGCCAGACAGCCCAGTGCTGCAGCTTTTAAATGAAAAGCAGAAGGGAAGTGAGAGTCCATCCCTGTGGGACTGTTAAATGCTGTAGGACAGAGTGTTGAGCTGGGCCCATCTCCTGGGAACTCTTGTCTCCCTGAGCCTGCTGCCGGGCACAGACACAGAGCTGTGAGCTGTGAATAGGTGTGTGTTTGCCACAGGATCACAGAAATTATTAAAGGCAATCAGAGCATCGAGTAAATTACTGTTATCAGTGGAACATTTTGAACCAGCCGAGACATTTGGATGAGCTGACGCCACTAAGTGACTAAAGAAGTTTCGTTTGATCCTCGTTGAACATGTCTGAACTGCCCATCAGTGTAACCTTTATAGGTCAGCTGAAGGTCGGTGAGTCACTGCTCCTCCTGCTGCTGTTTTTCTGTTGCAGTTTCACGTTTCTTGCAATCCAAGCCAACGTTGGCAGAGTCTCACTAACCACACAAAAAACGTAGTGGGCACCCTGGTTTTCTGATGATTAGAGTGTTTGTTTAGGATTTTGCATTTTGTTGGATATCTGGACATGGAGGGATTACTGAACAGGCCTACTGGGCATAGGCCCAGGGGCCCAAGGGGTTTGGGCACAACTGGGACACACACTCTGTTTGAGGTGACTGCTAACTTGTTGTTGGGAAGTCATTTATAAGGAGATTACATATATACACAAAACAACCAAGCAGAGACACAAAATGTTTACAAAGAGATGCAAAATGGCCACAAATGACAACATGACACAAAATGACTAAAAGAGACAAAAACAACTACAAAAAGAGAAAAACAACTACAAAAACACAAAACAACTATAAAGAGACACAAAACAACTACAAAAAACTGAAAACAACTACAAAGAGACCCCAAACAACTGATTGAGAAGGAGGCATGCATGGACGCAGCAGCTCAGTGTTCCATGAATACAAAGAGACACAAAATAACTAGAACATAGATTAACAGAGACTCATATATGCAGTTAAGTGCATTTTCAGAACATTATGACATCACAGTGAAGTTGACCTTTGACCTTTTGTATATAAAATTTTATTACTTCATTTTTTTATCCAATCAGACATATGTGTGACATTTTGCCATTGTTAGTATATGAATTCTTGAATTACGGCCAAAAAAATGATTTGTGAGGTCACAAATTATTTGACCACAAAAATCTAGTCACTTCATTCTTGAGTCCAAGTGAATGTTTGTGCCAGATTTAAGGAAAGTGCCTCAAGGTGTTCCTGAGATATTT
The DNA here is from genome assembly GCF_046630095.1 of Trachinotus anak. Lineage (NCBI taxonomy): Eukaryota > Metazoa > Chordata > Actinopteri > Carangiformes > Carangidae > Trachinotus > Trachinotus anak. Next base: position 20,401,823 of record NW_027273855.1, on the reverse strand, counting down.
TGTTCATGAGAAAGGGACGGACGGACGGGGTAATGGACAGACGGACAACAGAAAAACATAACACCCCGGCCACGGCTGTCAAAGGCATGAAAATATGTAAAATGACCTCAAAGAGACACTGATTCCTTCTGCTGTTTGGTAACAGTCCAATTTATTCTTATACGGAAAAAACAATATCATGTTTGTGAAGGAAAAAAAAATGAGTAATGAAATTTCTTACTATTGACTCGATTTCACCAAGGGACATTTTTCAAGTAATATTTCTCCAGGAGACAAAAAATTTGATTTTTGAAACATTCATTCACTTACTGTGCAATGATAAGTACACTGAATCACAAGGAATATCCATGAGAAATATGGATATAATACGTAAAAGAAAAGACAGAAAATATATGGCAGTTGAAAGACTGATCACAGTGAACAATATCACATTATATATAACATTCATATTATGTGCATGCAGACATGAACAGCAATATCCCCCATTCATATAACTCTAATCTGTGTATAATTTCTTTCTTTATGGCTCTATGACTGACACTGATATCAAACACTCGCATCATTGTGCGAGCACAGAATAGAGTCTTAACATTCATCTCCGAAGTGTATCACTGATTCTCACATTGTCAGCACCGCAAACTGCCATGGGATTGTGTGGTCGAGTCACAATACTCGTGACAACAATGAAAAATGCTTGGCTCGCTCTGTGCTCCAAGCATCATATCATCACAAAGCAATTCCACCAACAAAGCTCAGCCTTGACAACAGGACTTTTCTTCTCCCTCAGAAAAATAAAAAAAAAATACAAAGGCTCCAAATATGCAGAACGTTTTATTTAGCAAAGAATGCCTCTAAAAACTCTCCAAATGTGCATCTGAAGCTCCTCAGAGATATCAACTTTTTTGAAGGTTATCCATCTGTGGCTACATTTGCGTGCCTTCTGTTCTTTATGTAGAAACCTGTTTCATGTTGACACAGAGAACAATCAAAAATCTACCTGGATAAATTCATTGTCTGAGTGTGGTATGGTTATGATCCCCGGCTTAAAAATTAATCATGGAGGTAAATAGTATTTCATGCTATTATGTCTACTGCCATTATCATTTCTTTCCTCAAAGTAGAAATAATCAATATATTTATATTAACAATGGATCACATTACTACATGTATGTGACAGATGAACCCACAGAAAATGATCACCTAACTCTGCAGTTCCTCTCAGCTCATCAGAGCTTCTTAGTGACTTTGAGCTCATTGTTTCAGTTTTTACAACCAACAACTCCACTGTTTTCAGTCACTCAGCAAAAGAGAAGGGCTTTTTCCACCAGAAGCTGGTTGAGCCCAAAGACAGAGCAAACAGGAAAGTGCATTTTGATGTAGTGACCAGAAACTTGCACTGTGTTTGCAGGGTGTGTAAATAAGCAAGTGTTTAATAATAATAATTAATAATGTCAACGTGAAAGGTGACAATATGTCAATGTCATATTCACAGCATGTTGTGGCAAAAATCCTGATATGTTATGATTCTAACGTGGGCAAGTCGTCACACGTGGACAGGAATATTCTGTTACTTGATTTATTAAAGGCATAACAAAAGGTGTCAAATGTTAAACCTCCATTAATTGATTTTTCAATGTTGTGGCCACTGTGTTAGCAAACAGTTGCTTTTTCACACATCCAGCAGACATGGAGCAGCAATAGCATTCATCAGGAGCTGTTACTGGCCCCCCTGACAAATGTAGTCAAGGTACTGTATTCACCCCACTGTAGCTCTGGTCTGGCCTCAACTTCTGAGGGATATATGTAGAGCTACATATATATCTGTAAAATGTATATACAGTTTATGTATACTGTATATGTATATATATATATATATATATATATATATATATGACCCAAAAACCAAAACAATGAGCCTAATGTTGCTAAAATGATTTGTACACCTGAGAGGATTTCATTGAAGTCATAGCTTTATCAAAAAACAAAACAAAAAAAAAATACCATTGTGAACAACCATACTTTCCATCACTGGCAACAAAATAAAAAACCTAAACAGACTTTAGTTGATGCCTGTAGCCAGACTGGTGTTGATAGAATCCACAATGTATGAATAACAAAGTATTATAATAAAGACACACAAATGGATAAAAAGTCTCACATGCATGGGATGATAATTTAAAGAAAAGCCTCCATACCACTGGTAGGACCCTTCCAGGTAGTACGTGATCACAATGTAAGTAAATGGGGTCTAATTGGCAGAGTGACCCGCAGACCAAGCATTTGTGCAATTGCTGCTTCCTTCGACAAGGAAGTGTTGGAGCGGAGGATGAGATAGTGCGGATGAGCGCTAAACCTGTGACTGATGAACATGGAGCAGGCTGCATTTCTCAGAGTACCCTCTGCTGGAAGGACACTCATTTACCAGATTGATAGGGTGCTTTATTGCCTGCCACCTCTCTTCCTTCTCCCTCGCCATCCCCTCATCTCCTCCCTCTCTCTTATACCTATTTCTCTCTTTATCTCCTCCTCCTGTTCTCCTTCACTTTGTCACACACACACAAACACATACTGTAAATTCACACACACTATCCTCCCTCTGTCTGTTCTCCTTCCGCTACACACACACACACACACACACACACACACACACACACAAACACACACATACACATACACACAATCTTCCTCTGGTCCTGTGATTGCTTTGCGGAAGGACAATCAGACTCTTCGAACCTCTTTAGCACCTCCACCCCCACTACACTGGTGTTCAGTCACTCGGTCTTGTTCATCAACAGAACAACAAGCAACAGAGAACACACACACAAATGCCATAACCTATTTACATGGTAATTAAACCATCACACTCATGGTTTTAATTAGTCCTGCAGCTAACAGTAATTGTCATTATCGATTAATCTGCTGATTATTACAGGGGCCCTGTAAATTTTTGAACACTAGCAGTGTTGTGGAGCAGTGTTTTTATGAGTGGGTCCCTGTTTTGCATGCAGACATGGGTGACAACATTTCTGCCACAGGTTTCATATAATTCCACTGATCCACAGGTGGCGGTGCTGTACCGAGAAACAACACAACAAGGCACCAGAAAAAGCAGGGAAACAGTGTCATAGGCCCTGTTCACACCTGGCATCAACATCCGTCTCAGGACATCCGATCACAAACTGATGCATTTGAGAACCAATCACTCAGACCACATGTGGAGGTGGCCTGGGCCTAATGTGACCATGTTCTTTTAGCAGTGTGAACACAAATACAAACACAGGCTAATTAATCCTGCTGCAGTTTCTTAATGAACTGGAAATATTTCACTATTTCAAATGGCTAAAACCTTATTTCATTGTAGAGCTGTGCACAGTGTAATGATTCACTCACGTCCCTCCTTGGCTCTCTCTCTCTCTCACACACACACACAACGGACCCGTCTGTCAGACTGGCTAAAAACAACAACGCATACGTATTTATTTGCATATAAAGCGGGGAAATGAGATCTGATCACAAGTGGTCACTTGAGAAGCATGCGGAGATGCATTTTAATGTCTGAACAGTACATTATGGTGAGTAGCACGGAATCCAAACTAAAACGTTTGTTTACAAAAAAAAAAAAAAATGATTAAAGAATCATTTGGTCTTTAAAATGTCAGTAAAAGTGTGAATGTGTAAAAAAATCCATAACGTAATTTCACTGAGCTCAAGGTGACATCTTCACATCAGTTTTTTTTCTCCAAGAAACCGTCCCAAACCCCAACAACATGCAATTTACAATGAAAATATTTCACCTGAGAAGCTGGAAATAGATAATGTTTGATATTTATGGTTAAATCACAGCAGCTATAATCAATATTTTTACATTGACAATGGATAAAATGGCAATGTGTAGTGAAAGAGGGGTTGCTTACAGTGACAAACTTTTGCTTTCATGACCCCCAACTCAACTGCAACTGTTTTCAGCAAAAAGCTCAGATAAACCCACTGTACTGCCACCTGCCCAGCACCAAACAACAGACTGGCAACATTATCTACCAGCTGGTGAACATGGTGGAGCAAAAGAAGTCCAGGAGATCAGGAAGTCCACTATAAACTACAGCAGTTTCATCACATAGGACAAAAAGAAGGGAAGAAATACACTGAATCAAACAAGTAAAATACTAATCTCTGAAAAAAAAAAAAGCTTACTGATAGAAGTGCAAATATATTCTGACAACATGCTGCTCTCACTGTAAAAACCTTTTTTTTTAACCAGCATGACTTTTGCAGTCAGACAGATCTCACATGACAAATCAAATCAGTGATCAGCTGGAAAACCACTGCCTCATGCATAAGTAAAGGCCACCCCACGGCCAACATGCACGCTTACAAACCTGATCTCACACGCGTACACATGACACACAAACACTGAAGTCCATATCTAACCAACTCGAAGCGCTGTCCACATACATATGATAACTTATTCATACGAGGGAACATGCAAGAAGCAGACCGTAGATTGCAGGTGACATATGGATTTTATCCCCCCGCAGAAAAGTGACGGTGAGACGAACACATGGCTGCACAGACGTGGCAGTCAATGCCACAGAGCTCATTGCCCCCAGTTGACCTGAGAGAGGCCAAGGGCAGTAAGTGATGAGTGAGTATGTTTTTGACCCCGAAGAAACTCACTGTAATACAGCAACCACATACCATTAAGTGTTGTACCTCCCCTCCCTTTTCTTTCTCTTTCCATCTGCAATACTACACCGTCTGACTCACCAGCTGCTCTCACCCAACAGAGCGACTGTATTCACGCTGGCTGGATAAGACAATGCAGGTTTTGTTTTCTTTTTGTTTAGTCTGTTTGGTGTCATAAGAGGCATGAGGTAGCAGACCCTGTTTTTTTTTTTTTTTAAACCAGGGCCCTTTCTCAAATCCTGGTGATTAAGTGAATCACCTGACACAATGCTAGTTCTAAATTAGCGCTCCCTCTCTGCTGGTGAATCTTGCCAGAATTATACGTCGATGGATACTGTTCCTGCAGAGGGACCATTAATAGTGTAGTGATCATCATCGATTTCCCCCAGGTAATCATCATTCGTCACATTTTAGACATCCAAGGGTTTAATGCAGCCTCACAAATGGCTTTCTGATTAATAGGAACAATGTTCCAAGGAGGCAGCAACATAGAGGCCAGTCTCAGAAGATATGTGGCGCTGTGGCTGCCAGTGCAACCCTTCTTTGTCGTCTGTCCGAAAATTCAAATATACGGCTCGTGTAAAGCAGCAGAGTTTCACGGCCTGCAGCCTGAAGCTGGGATGCAAATTCAGACTTAACTGCAGAGCAGAGGAACAAGACATATTTGGTGGTGCCTGAGTCAGTCAGTCAATTGATGAGTCATGTGACTGATAAATCACCATAACTACCAACTATACAGAACGACATTATCAGCATCCTTTATCTAAACAAGATTGAGAGGCAACAGGCTATGCTAGTGGCTTTATGCTTTGGGCTAAATGCTAACATCAGCATGTTAACATGTTCACAACTACAATGCTAACATGTTAATGTGAAGGGGGTATAATATTTATGATTTTTATCATCTTAGTTTTTCAGGTATTTGGTTTGGTATTTTGACATGATGATGGTAAAAGGAACAGCTAAGGGATCACCAGCTAAGTGATTACTTTAGGGGGACACCAAAATTCACAGCATCCTATCCAGTAATTGTTGAGGCATTTCACCAAAAACCACTAATGTCAATCTCATGGTGCCTCTAAATAAAAAGTCAGGGGACCACCCAAGTCCTTAGGATTAATCCTCTGGGGATCTTAAACATCTGAACAAATGACAGACTGACGAACAATCCAGCACTGCCATCCCTACAGCCATGCTGCTAGCACAGCTAAAAAAGACAAATATAAATGACCATAAATACATAACATATAATATTGGAACCATCTTTTCTTTAGCAAAAAGCATTCTTTCATTTCAACCCAACAATGGGTAAAAACATTGGCAAAAGATCCTCCTTTGTATATATATATATATATATATATATATATATATATATATATATACAATTATATATACATATGCAGTATTGCTCCCAAAACCTAGATGTATAAAACTGGTGAGGTTCCCCTTTAGGAAAAGGATGATAACAATATTGTTTTGTATCCTTTTCACTTATACTGTTTGTTCAATCACACACTGATCAATAGACTGGACAGTATATAAGGGACATGGAAACAGCCTCTGACATCACCCAGATGAACGACAACAAAAAGCTTGGTGTTATGGAGAATAGTAGATGTGTGTTGATTTTGACGGATATTTGGGATAACAACATGCACCTGGAATAAAGTGTTTGACCTAAATCAAACATCAGTCAAACATCATCGTATTAAATGATTCAAACAGCTGGGTGCTCTGTGCTGCTCAGCTTATAAAGAGATGCTCCACTCCTCACCAGCACCAAAGGTCAGCACCCTGGACAGCTCCATCAACCCTGGCCTCTCTGCCAATCAGCTCATGGAAAACCGTCTGTCAGGCGGCTTTGGACTTTATCATTAAGAGAGTGCTGATCTCTAACCCTCGGTGGAGCCTAAACCTAAATCTTATATGCCGCGTCTCACATCCGTTTTCTAGCTGTATCTCATTTGTGCCTTTGGGTTGATGGGTCAAAGGTCATGGTGGTTTGTCTCTTCATCACACTTAGGATGATACTGAGATCCAGAGATAGTGATCTTCACTTTAATCTCCAGAGGATGAGTGACACCAGGCTTGAACTGAAGTCAATCAACTGAAGTGCAAAAACAGCAGTGCGAACACAGTCAGCATTTAAAGAAGTTTATCCTCGATGTGGTTAAAGGAAGTACATCATGTCCACTTAACAGTCCACTATCTATTCAAATAGATTCCCTCATGAATAGTAAGGTGTTAATTGATTTTACTTAATTAAATAATGGATCCTCCTACAGCAGAGACACATTATTCAGATTCAAACTCGCAGCGGATGTTTCTGGTATCTACTACACTGTATCAACTATGATTTATCATGCACAATATTTTCTGAAGATTTAACAACAAAACCACACTTTACTCTCAAAGTTTGAACTTATCTATTCAGAAATGTGGGAAGTCTCTCAGATATCACTGAAGTCATTATCAATTCATGGAGTGGTCAAACAAAACAACAACAGAAACACACTTTTCAAGTGAAAATTCAACAGCAGCATGTCTCTCTGGAAACAGTGTGCCAGTTACTCAGGATAAACAGTAGAGTCTATGGATTGAATAACACCCAAGTTAAAATGCTGTGGTGTTAGAGTTTACAGTAGATTATTCAGTTGTTCCAGGTATTGTGTCTTTTTGTGCTGCAGACACTAAGAAAATAATAAGGAAAAGCTCAATATTTTGTGAAACATTATTTGCTTTCCTGGCGAGAGATAAAAAGATTGATAGCCAGCTAACCTAGCTTAGCATAGAGACTGGAAACATTGGGAAACAGCTAGCCTAGCTCTGTCCAAAGGCAACAAAGTCTGCCGATCAACATCTCTCAGAAAGACACCGAATAAGGGTATTTCTCCAAATGTCCCTTTAAGCACTTGTCTGACTTATAAAACTACACTGGACCCAATAATAGACAGATGTAGTATCTTCATCCAAGACCTGGCATTTGTGAACATTTGTATGCAAAAGTCAGAACATATGAAGAATTAAGAATATAGTATGTTAGGTTCTATAATAATCACCCAACAGAAACTCAGCCTCACTTTATTGCACAAAAACTGCCTTTGCCTTGTGAACATTTCTGATCTGGCTTTCTTGCTATGAAAAGTATTTCACATCAAGAAATTAATATTTCTTATGGGGCCAAGCTAAAACAAAAAACTGACAAAGCAACAAAGACGGAAACAGACCAGGTTTTTGCTCCTAAACTAAATCCATCGTAAATGTAAGAAAACCAGTTCAGATAAACTCATTTGATTGTTTAAAGGTTAAAGGTTACCATGCACAATACATTATAACAGAGACTCTGAATGAAATGTTCCTGAATAACTGTTCATAAAAGTCTACATAGGATTATGATCTGAGTTATCATACAACATTATGGAAATATTTCAGTGCCCATCCAGGATGATCTTTTGCATGCTACAAAGAGTATACCTCCACTCACATTTAGTCTCAGATGGTGCATGTCCTCTCTGCTGTTTGAGTGTTTCCCACCAGTGACAAACACCAGGAATAAATCACTGCACCTCAGCGTTTTCTGTCCTTTTCATTAGTGAACTCAAAAGTTGGGCGAATTTTAAAATACAAACAGTTACGCAGCTTTACAAAACAACATAAAGCTTTAAAGCTCATTTCAAATGTTAAGCTGTGACAAACAAATACATAAACATCAAGTGTGGCAATGCACCATCGAGCTGACCCCATTCCAAACGGTTGAGCATCAATAAAAGTCCATTTTATAACAGTTTTTCTGATGTATGTAAAAAGCTGTACCACGAACATTTCACATCATTAATAGCACAAAACCAAATTGCACACAACAGACACAATAAACAGGTTACTCTGAAAGCTATTCATGGTCTGCATAAATTGAGAGGATTAAACACCAACACATTAAACCCAGGTGACCTGAGCGAACCTTCTGTCATTGTATGTGTATGGACAGGCCTTCAGGGTCTCTACCAACACTTCATGTCGTCTTTTTTTTTTTGCTAAGACATTTTCTCTGGTAGATGGCTGAATCAATGACTTTCGAGGCAGGAGAGGAATGGAAAAGGGAAAATGAAGCAAAGCAGAGAAGAGGGAGGCAGACCGACAGAGAGAAAGGGAGTTTGTGTGAAAGATTTAGAGGTTGAGATTGAAAATGCATAAAGGCAATAGAAGGCTTAGCTCCAACCCCAAAATCATTTGGCTATTTTTCTGACAGCCAGGACTTTGAATTGATTTCAAAGAAGAAGAAAAAAGCCTTCACCAAAACTCCTTTGAATACATTACACAAAATAAGTCAGAATATTTCAACCTCTTGTGTCTGTAGCATGAAGCAAGCAGATGTGACAGCTTTACAAGATGACCCAGTAGACGAAAGTTACTGTCACAGGGCTTTATTCCTGTCAACTAATTTCTGAGTCACATTGTGGAATTATAAAAAGTTCATTCCTGACCTTGGAAACATTTGGCTGGGAATAAATTCTTAACTCAAAAGTCCACTTACTATTTTTACTAACTTCCTGCAGTGCTCTCAACTGCAACTGAGAAATCTACGACTACGCCAGAACCCAGCCAAACAGGAAGTGTGTATTCATCATACACAACAACGCCACCTCAAAAGTGGTCACAGCATCGAGTGGGAAGGGGTCAAAGGTCATTAAACAGGAGGCATTGGACAACCAGAGAATGATAAAGGAGGCCACTCATTTCCAACAAGAGTAGGAAGACTCTCCTGAAACGCGAGGTTCATGTGACGGAGTGTAGCCACGCAACCCTGTCTCCAAGAAATGATGTTTATTTACAGCTAAACTGCAACATTTGAAAACAAACAGACTGTAACCTGCCAAATATGTAAATTAACAACATATCCTCATTATGCTAATAGATGCTAGCATGTTTACTGCCTGCTTATCACTAATGACTGTGCAAGCTTAGACCATCACATTAACTGCACAAATAAAGACTTTACATACAAAACATATTGTATGATGATCTTTAAATATGATGTATTGTCATACATTATATATATTGTCATTCAACAACCAAACAGTAGGTAAATCACAATTTTTGTTTTTATTTACTTTGTTCTTGTGGAAATAATAATAAAAAAAAAAAAACAGGTCACATACCAAAATCATACAGAAAAAAACTAAACAAAACAAAAAAACAAACAAACTATTATTAACAATACTGAGAGAAAGTCTACATTTATAGCTCAGAGCAGGAACATGACAAAAGCATGCTTTAAATACTCATTTGCTACCATGATTATCCATTATTATGAGCACAATTACACAAATTAATCAATTATTACTATAATACTGTAGCTGATATAATATATTTAACACATATGCTGAAGTTGCCATGATTTCATTGAAAGACCGAACCAGACTAGACCTGCTTTGGGAAAGTGAAAAGTGCATTAATTATAAATCCAGTATTTACTTCAGGTCAAAAACTTACAACAAAGACAAGTCGAGATGTCCTCGCTCATCTCCCAGCCCTCTCTGGCACAATGTCTTCTCAATTCTCCACTTTCACATGAATTATTCATGGCAGCAGAGATAAGGAATTATGTAAAAGAAGCAGCACATAAATCTCTGTGGTTAGGAATCGTTAATCAGAGCAAGCCAAGGGGAGGTGATAATGCCACAGAGTATGCAGTTCAGATGGCTTCTCAAAGTTACTTTTTTTTTTTGTCTTCGCAGCTCTCTGTGTGCGCGGTCCAGGTGTGGACCAGTGAGTTGGTGAAGAGTAAAGTAACTCCGCTCCCTATTTTAAGTTTTAAACTTCAGCCATTTGGTTTGTTAATGGAGAAGAAAGAGATGCTGATGAGAGAGATGAGCTGTTGTGAGAATAGGTTGAGACAGTGACTGATGAGCTAATCTATGTAATGAGAGGTAATAATAAAAAGATAAAAGATAAAAGAAACGTCACTTAAGATTACAGCCTGCAAATGACTGTGTCATTGTTCAGTGTATACAGGATGTCAATATATCAAGTGGAAGGTAAGAAGACAAAAGGTTCAGGAATAAGTGTTTCAACTTTGTGTTGAAAAGGGACCCAGAAATAAATTGCTTCATTTTATAATAACAGGGTAGAGTTATATTTTCACTGGGTAACGAGGCAGGAACAATGGGTGTTGATAGTGAAATGAAATTATTTAGATTATAATTTCTTTTAAAACTTTTCACAAAAAAGTGTTGCAAGTGTTTAAACACGGACAACTTATTATCAATATAGTTTTAATTTTTTTAATGATTTTTAACTGTAATTACAGACTATATTGAAGCTTATTTCAAAGTTTTTAGTTTGTTTTTCTGTTTTTAACTAAGGGCCACATGTAATTTGGTTCCATTTCATTACATATCTGTTATAATAGGACATATACAGACACAGATACAGTCTTTATATATATGTCACTTTTCATACAAAGCATGTAGCACAAAGTGCTGTACATAATGAAACCATAAAACAAAACAAACAATATGTACCATATGTAGACATTTAACTTGCTGGCTGCAATATAAAGCATTACGACACTGAATATGATCTGATGCGTGAATCAAACCCACCTTCTCCACAAGGTGTGACTTCTAACGTGTTAGCCAAATCTTGCTGCCTGAATAGCTTTGGTTCACACATAAAGACAGCGGCTGCACATCGACCTCTATCATCCCATCTGCTCTGGGAGATATGTCGCTGCAGAAATGGGGTGGATTACGTTGACCTAGTGTGACACAGGTTACTGGAGCAAAGCGAGTGTCAAAATGTGACAAATCTCGCTGAGCCCTCGGTTCCCAAGTCTCCTTTGTCCATTCCCACCTCCATACTAAAGAGACACTCTGTCACAAGAGGCAGTGCAGTGGTGGAGGATATGGAAGATTTAACAACAGCGCTAAAAGGCGTTCCAGGTGAAATTTGCCTTATCTTTTTGGCCTGGAAAATGATTATACTGCTTCTAAATGCATGTTTTAATGTGAACATGTTATGGGGAGATCAAGTGATGCTGATGGTCACTGTACTGATCAAACAGTTCATGAAACTTGGTGGGAACTGTATGTCTGGGAATGCCCCCGGGGGGACTTACACGGGCAGTCCAGAGAGATGGGCCTTGTGCAGACAGAAACGGGTGTGAATGGAGATATGCTCTGACACACTGGCCCTGATGTGTGAGGCCAGTGCGGGCACAGGCCTGTCAGGTCGTAGGCAGAGATAGCTCCTCATTGGACTGGTGTTAATTATGGGGCCAAAGGCTTTGCCAAGACTATTTGTCACGGTGAGAGCTCTGGCAGGCAGAGGACAGATTTTTTTTTTTCTTATTTGGAAATGAATGATCTCCCACAAAGACAGAAGAAGATGAGAAACTTTCAAGCTCTCTCCCATGCAGGATGTGATAATCCTGTCTTTTCCACTCTATAAAGTGTCCTGAACCCTCTTTTCTGAATAAAACCATGAAACAGATGCAATGTCATGTGTGCACTACACTTGACATTTAGCAAGTTAACTTTTTTGTGTTGTATCTTTTAAACAAACTATAGACTGGGAGCCATCTCCAGTTAGTAATCAATTATTTACAGCACAGGCTTTTTCTTTAAGTTCCCCAAAATAATGACAGTCCTGAATATTCCCTGATAAAAGGGCTGAATCAAAATAGGGAAAGTACATCCCAGTGCGTGGCCTAAGACCGTTATGGTTTTACTCTAAGTGCAAACAGTCGCCTCATGAGTCATCTGGGCTTTCTTTAGGCCTGATGAAAATGAAACTGGACAGTTTTTACGTCTTCATCATTCCCCCGATGCGCAAATGTACGTAGTTCACTGAGGTGAGGAGGCGATAGAAAAGGGCCGTGGTGTTCTCTTGCCCCATCATCCTTTACTGGCCGATTGTTTTTGACACAGAATCCATGTTTAGAGGTGGGTGGTGGGTCGGTGTTGTGTGTTTTCTGGATCACCTGCGTGTACCCTGCATGTCCGTCACCTGCTCGAGCCTGATGGCCAGCAAAGCCATCTTTCTGGATAATTAAAGCTGTGAGTGCAGACTGACATGTCCCGCAGTGAGAGGCGAATGCTCACAGAAGCAGAAGTCCACCTATATCCGTCTTTGCCAGCTATAATCTCTTACAGTAGACCTCATCACTCAGACAGCTCCGTTCTACTTGCTCAGTGGATTTGTGTGTGAGGAAAATTAGAAGAACTGGTAAATAATTACAGATAACTGGGCCCTAAGACCCATGTCAATATTTTATGTTGTAAGCAAACAATAATGTCCGTTTATATTTCACTGTGCTGTGCAGTAAATTGTAAATTTCACGAGCAGCGTGAATGTTGACACCCAGGCTGTTTCCCTGTTTGTTTCATTAGGTTACTGTGACATCACAGCACAGATGTTCGCGCTTTAACCACATCTGAATCTCTCTCTGACGCACCGAAATACAACACGTCTCACAACAAACGACCTGAGAGCTGCAGCGAGCGAGCATTCACTCTCACACTCAGACACACTCTTTATCTTCGCTGCTGCTGCTGCCGCCGCCGCCGCTGCTGCTGCTGCATAAATGCTTCCTCATGTTCTCCTCCTCTTTCATCTCATTGTCTTCCTCTCACCCTGCCCTCACTGAGAGCACAACACAAAATGAAAAAAAAAAAAAAAAAAAAATGCTGACTGTGAAAGGGATGACGCAGTAAACAACGCTGCTCTGAATATCTAAATTAAAAGTGGCCTTGTGTATCGTTTGAATTATTCATGATGCCAAACTGGATGCAGCTGCTACTACAGGGCAAGAGAAAATCTACTGAGTTACAGTTACAGTCTGATGGATTACTCCATTTAGCTTGCTTAAGTGTCAGATTATTTTCATTGAACTATAAGTCCCACAAAAGCATTTAGATAAATGCATGAATTCAGCTTTACAAATGCCATCTGTAAGGCCCAACAGTAAGGTGTGTGTACAGTAAATGACAATTACTTGTTACAGTAGTTAAAATCTGCTCAGTGAGTAATCTTATATATGTTGGTATATGTGTGAAATGGGTTTGTAGAGCTCTTCACCAGGCATTCAAGTGTTTGATAGAAATGTGGCTTTAAATAGTGTTTAAATATTTTCTTTCTCCAAATCTCAGAAACTGAAACTCTCTGCGGATGGTCTGCCACGACATCAACAGACATTCATGGTCCCCAGAGGATGAATATTGACTTTGGTTATCCTCTAACTTTTCATCCAGTGCCCCCAGCAGGCAAAGGTTTCCATATATCCAGTGAAATAATTAACATTTACTGGATGGACTGGCACAACATTGCATGCAGAAATTCATGGTTCTCAGATGATGTACTTTAGCACCACCATGAGGTTGATATTTGTAGCTTTTAGCTAAATGTCTTGACAAATTTGGGATCGATTACCGTGACATCTTGTACAGACATTCATGTCCCCCCCAGGATGAACTGTAATGATTATCATGAACCCCTGAGTTTTAACCAGCTCAAATTTTTAATTTCTCCAATATGCTTGTTTACAATACCTGCAAAATGACATTCCTGTTATCGGTACTGTGCATTTAGTGCTAATTAGCAAATGTGAGCATGCTAAGATGCAAAACTAAAATGAGATTCGTGAACATTCCACCTGCTAAACATCAGCATGTTAATATCGTCACTGTGAGCATGTTAACATTTAGCTCAAAGCACCACTGTGCCTGTAAGAGCAGCCACACACAGCCGTAAGCATGGCTGTGGACTCTTACATAATGTGGAAGAATACAGTCACATTGTCTTCTATTTAGGATACACGCTAGCATCACAAGTGATAGAAAGCAACATTTCTATTATTCACTGCCTTTAATGAATGCAAATAAAAGCAAATTATGACGCTCTGCATGTTTCTTTCGTTTACTACTCCACTGCTTATATATTAGACAAATCACCTATGGCACAGTGTCAAACAGCGCAAATTAAAAGCTTTTAAGTGCTTCCTCACGTTCATTAGCATAAGTACTGAATGGTAGGGAGTGTGGCAGCTCTTTAGAAGATAGAGATAACCTCCTGGAATGACAAGCCTTGAACTCCACCTCTCAAAGGGATATGGTAGACAGAGGGAGTGATCTCAGCTGCCGTCTGAATGAGGGCACCTGGTGTGGGCTGTTGTTCTATCAACCCCTCCCACTGAGCCTTTAAATCTCATCCACTTCATGAGAGTCACGTCTTCACTTAGATAATGAATTATGGATCCCACCCAGGGTGATATTCAATATTAGATGAACTGCATATCTTCATTTGGTGGCAGTGCCACTGCCGCCATAAGGGACAATCCCTTCTCATAAGCATGAACCCTGATACAGAGGAAAAGCTCATTACTATCCATATTCATGATGGGGACTTATGCAGCGAGTGCGTGCTGTGTGCATGTGAACTTGTGTTGTACCCGTGCTGTGTGTGTAATATAAATGTGTGTGTATGCTGTGTGTTTATATATGTGAGCGTTGATGCTTTCACGGGAACGTGGGAATAGAAGATTTGCTCAACTGTGGAGCGGGCAGGTTAATTCTGCATGGTCTTTCTAAATGGGGAGAGGAAGATAAAAGTCACTATAGTCGCTACAGAATGCACCCGGCTGTTGTTCCTTCTGCCTGAATACACATGAGTGGCCAGACTGATCTTTCGCCTGCTCTTTCTGTGCTGAAAAAGACTAAGATGCTGAACACAGACATGTATAGTACATTTATGAAAACATGGGCCAATAGTCTGTCTGAGGGTTCAGTGGAGCGTTCGCAAATACAGAAAAAAAAAAAGAAAAAAAAACCTGTGACGAGCGAGAAGCCTTCGACTGCTGAGCCAGTACTGTACTGTTGATGTTAGTCACAGTTCATAAAAATACATATTATAATGGCAGTTATTTGTTGTTTGTGCCCATTTAGGCCATTAATATGCTGTCTGAAAGTTGTGTGGCATTTACAGATTAAAACTGTGTTGCATAATACTTAATAAATTGAGCCGTATTAAATTGGATGGCAACAACGTCACAAATCTGAAAAAAAAAAACAAAAAAACAATGCACATAGACGAGACAAATATGACCCACGTTACAAAGAAAACAGTCAAAGGGGCAAAGCATTGTCTTCTGTAGCACTGTAAAAAATAAAATAATGCTAAAAATAAATATTAACTAATGCTAAACAATAATGCATAATACATAATTATGCAGTAAATAATCATATGAACCACATAAATGAAAAAATAATTTATTATTATTATTATTTTTATTAATAATTTAATTTATTATTTTAATTTAATAAGAAATTGGCACAAATTGTTAATCATTTAGTAAAACTCTAAATATTATTATGAAATGTTATTTCACAACATAGTTGTCTCTAGTCTCTGTAACTCAATGCAATCTGACATACAGCTGTCCTTTCATAACACAGGATTTAGTACAAATCATCATCCACTACAGCAGGTGCTGTCACAAGTTTAAACCTTTGTGATTTTAACAAAGTTAAACAATGCCTGCTTTTTTGAGCATAGAAAAACTACAGCTCCCATGAAAAATTACATGTGTGCAGATGATTACATCATTGTAACGTGGTTTTGTCCATATCCATGAAACTCACTGACGCACTCTCATAAAGCCTTTTTTTTTTTTTTTTTTTACTTTAATCTCTGCTGTCTAAAAATTTCTACAGCATTCACTTCTCTTTCACCTGCTGTTACTGAAGATATGTTGGATCAAACTGCAACTGTTCCACTTGCTCATGAACTCGCTTCTTCAACAGTTCAGCCTGCAGAGGTCTAGACCTCATGAGAAATGGTATTTGTTAAAGGTAGCTAAGAAGCAATGAAATACTGTATAAACAGTGATGTTCATATTTTAAAAAACTGCCGTCCTTATTTAGACATATGAAGCAAGTCAATGTGATTTTCAATCACTTTGCTTTCTATGAAAAAAAGCTGCATTATGGGAACTGTAGGAACCATTGTGTTTGGAGCTTGGCCCAATTTAGGGACTAAGTGTCAGGATTTCTCGAACTTTGATGAATCGATTTTGACCTCGGTTTTCAACCTGTCTCCTGTCAGTCCTCAAGATTAATGGGAGAGCAATACTAAATCACGGGATTACTCCTTGTCTGCTCTGCCAACCAACCTCTCTGTTAAAGAGACTCCACTGCATTTACACATCAAAGTCTGTTCAAAGTTTTGTGGAATACTATTGCACATGTGAAAAATGTTTTATAAAGCCTTTTGTGGCTCCAGAGGGAACTGTGTGAAATCTGATAAATTGCCTCAAGTTGGATTGGGTTGAAGACTACAGGTCTGAAAATGAAAAGAATCAGAGGCTGTGGAGAAGTGAGTTTACCAGACCACTGTAGCCCACTCCTCATCTCTGCACATTACCTGCTACTAATATAACACATCTTAATCCCCTGAACCGTTGGCATTTGAGTTGCATTGTGGGTAATGTAGGTGCCAGGATTTGGCAAGGTGGAATAATGCATGGAATAAAAAAGAAGATATCTCCGGTTCTTCTCCATGAGTATTGATACTTTAATGAATAGCTTCCTCTCTCGACTGCAGTTTGAAAAGGCCCAAGAAATCTCAAGAATTGCCATATGGTGCCTGCCTGACAAAGGGATCTTTGAATGCAGATCCTAGTTCAATGCCCTCTGTTTTTTATAATACTTAAGAGAAAGGTTAAACAACCAAAATCTCAGATAAAGCACTTTGTAAAAGCAAGACATTTGTCTTAACCTCAACTCGCTGCAGAGGGACTTTGATGCCACGATCGCCTCCCTTGTGGCTTTTAGGGAAGAACTCCAAATTTCAAAACAATACATCACACGCTGCACTCCACTTAAGACAAAACGCGGCGTTTTAAAGAGCACATGGTGTACATCTGGCAGCTGTGGTCCTCATTTTGGATTCAGTTAGAAAGGTAATTATCCTAGCATGCAACTGCATTCTCTTCCAATTCTAGTAATGTCTAGGGTATGTGGATCAAACAAACCAAAATGTGGTTCCAGCATGGATTTCATATGGATGTAGGACACTGACTCTCAAGTTGAAGCTGCACTGACAGCTCTCCTTGGCAGTATATTAAAGTGCACTATGTATCAAGGCCAGAATATACACATATACACACACTTTTTCAGCCATACATGCCCATAAAGGCGCTCATGCAGAAAATGTATTATTCTAAACATACACAAGAAACCCCAAATTCATACACACAATGAAACACAATGCATATGGTCCTTTGAAGTGACAAAGCATTGTCCTTGGATGCTCAGGCGCACTTTACTGCATTGTGTTTGAGCAGGCCTCCTTGCTGTCATGCTGCAGTAGTGCGGTCTACTCATTATCTCGTGTCATGTGACAGCATTTCTGAATCATTTGGCCCTGGGAGCCGAACCAAAAGGGGAAAAAACTCACAGCAGCCGCTAAACTCAGATGACAGGGAAAGCGAGTAATAACAATGTCCTTGTCCCTCCACGGATTACATAAGAAATTCCACCAATGTCAATCATGCACTAATAGGCACTGTCCTCCAGAGACTTTCTCTCAGTAGAAAAATAGGTACAGAGTGTAAAGCAGTGCACCAAATTTGTTTGGCAGATGCGGGCACACATGGCTATATACAGTCTTCATACAGTATATGTTAACCCTGTCCACATGATGGAAACTGTCTATTCTCATCTTCTCTGTACACACCAGATCCTTTAAACCGGCTCTCAAATCCTCAGCTAAAGTCTGATGTGTCAAAATAAGCCCAGGATAAATTTCACTTTTCACTTGGATTTGATGATGTTTGTCATGGGTTAAAAAGAGAAAATAGAAAAGTGCAGAGGTGCTTCATATAAAAAAAAAAAATATTTCAGAGGAGAAAATCACTCACTTTAACAGCGTACCTGAGCTTCTCTGACAACATGTTCCATGTTGTTAGTTTTAACTTAAAACATTTGAAATAAATTTCATTTTGAGTGAGAAAATATAAACTAAAATGATACTGCAACATTTGAGAGCTGGTGTTGCTACAAGATTGTTTGCATTCCCCTCACAAAGTGGAGGCTGGAAAGCTAGGCTAACTAGCTTCCACTTGCTAACATTAGCAGTGATTCCTACTTGAATTTTCTTTTCATTTATGTTGTTTCAACACCTGCTGAATCATCCCAGTTCATCCCCCCTTATACAAACGTGGGTGTCAATATAGTTTTACCTCTCTCTCCCTCTTATGGGTTCACTTGTGGAGATGAAATTGACCAGACTGTCAAAACTCCTACCTCCAGGAAGTTCTGTGACCTCAGCATGTACTTTACTTTACCCCATGATTCAAACTGTGTCGTGGAGTAACTCACAGACTAATGTACATGGTGCTCAAATCACAGATAACAAGAATAAGCAAAAGCTAAATACACCAGCTCTCGGCTGTGTGGCCTTTGAAATTGAAGTGAAATGACAAAACTTTTTTTAGTGATTACCCACACTGATATGGAACCAATCCAATTACAGTACTGACATCAGAATTCCTGCACTAATGTAGGGGGCTCGATTGCCACAGAAACATGCATAAAATTTACATTTCCTCTTTTTGATAATTGAACAAATAAGTACACAATTCAAAGCAAACACGAAGGATGTCCTGTATATACTTATTTCTTAGCAAAAATAATAAAATAATGAAGATGTTTGTTTTGTATCATTATAGTTCCTGTTTCACAAACAATAACAGTGTCACCATCTGATACTGTGTGCCTGATGGAAAATGGTGGATTATAAGAGCCTTCTTCTGATGTAAAAAAAAAAATGGACAGATGCTTATAGTCAACCAGGTAGAAACACAGTGTAGTATAAGTAAAGATACTATATGGAATCTCTCTATTGATAGAAGTGTCATTTTGCAATGCAAAAGTCTTCATTCATTCATTTTAATACAATACAATATCTGTTCCATAACATGTTTAGTCATATCAGGGGAATTAAATAATTCTAGTAAACGTTAATAAGATGATGGTTGACAGAAAATAGGATGGACAACAAAAAGTAAAATACATTTCGCTCAAAATTATGGGGGACAAAAAA
Organism: Trachinotus anak; assembly: GCF_046630095.1. Taxonomy (NCBI): domain Eukaryota; kingdom Metazoa; phylum Chordata; class Actinopteri; order Carangiformes; family Carangidae; genus Trachinotus; species Trachinotus anak. Next base: position 20,382,041 of record NW_027273855.1, on the reverse strand, counting down.
GCCATAAGGATAAAAGAGCGAAAGAAAGAAAGAAAGAAAGAAAGAAAGAAAGAAAGAAAGAAAGAAAGAAAGAAAGAAAGAAAGAACTAAATGTAAAAATCCAGAAATAGGCTTTTTCATTACCAAAATGTATTTATTTTGCATTTGTTTACATATATTATTATCTATTTCTGCATTTATTTATTTATTTCTTCACTCATACTTATGGCATTCTAAGTCCCCCAAACAAAACAAACCCTCTTGATTGTTCTGCCATGGTCAGCATGATGTATATTACTGTAAGAGTTTCTAACAAAGACAAACGAAGGCTTCTAAAAGCACAGGGACAAAAAGCAATTGCTTAACCATCTGCTCTGCGTGTCTTCTGTTATCTCAGCTACATTTAAGCAGGGCTGGATGATGTCAGTGACAGCAGACTCAATGAGCCACCATCTGAGACGGAGAGACAGCAATGACAAGGCACATGACACTGGAGGACATGACAGCAGACTGCAAACAGCTTAGCAACATCAAGGGGCTGCCCAGGCGTCGTGCTGATCAGTTACATCATGGACTGAAATATATGGCACCAACTTCAGCGGCTCAACAAGGACAGGAAGCAGCAACACAAGCCAGTGAGCCAGGCGCAGCGGGTGGTCACGGGCAGACATGGAAGAACATAGGGATTTTTTAGCGAAACAAGTTTCAGCACATGCTCTTTGATTAGGTTTGTAAAAAAAAAAAAAAAAAAAACTACAAAGGAAAACAACAGAAATAGCTGTAAAACTCGCCTCTAGTGTAACAGCGTGAACCACTAATCGTTCACTAAGAGACGAAGAGGCCGCTGTGGTGATGAAATGGCAGCACTCTCAAACGATGCGGTCTCCCAGTCTCACCTGCAGTATGTGATGCTCGAGGACATTTACTGCCTGCAAAACAAGCCTTAATGATTTCCTGCAGGCCTGCAGTTTGTGCTTGGCTTGGGAGGAACTTTCACATGCAGTGAGTGTCTGAAATCACTGATAAATACTGTATAGGAGGTGCATCAACGATTGAACCGAGTATGATCCCCACGCCCGGCAGAGATGAGCGCCATCGATTGCCTCCAATGTTGTCAGGGAAACCAGCAGGAGCACGAGGAGGTGTATAAATGCGTTGTCAAGATCTGGCCTAATCTATTCATTAGTCATTTTGGTTATGACAATCAGCTTTTTCTCCAATTTGCTTAACGTTAAAAAAATGTTTAAAGTTAGTAGTGGCATGAACTCGTTAACGACTTTGTACTTCTATTTCCACTGGAATCAAGTTGCTTGTGATTGGATCTCACCTGGCTGCTGCTCGCACTGCCTCAGAAGATATCTGCATGAAGCTCAGTGAGGGTTGCAGGGCTGCAAGGCCAAGTCTCAATCACAGTGAATAGCAACCGGCGCTGTCCCAGCCTTTTGAATCTGTATATGTCTACCATCACTGCAAGCTTTGGCCGGCAATGCAGCATATTCTCTACAAATGCAGACTAAATTAAGCACATCAAGGCAGTGGAGGAAAACCTATCACCGGAATCTACTTTGACTCCAATTAGGCTGCTAAAATTCGTTCAAGCCCTCGTTAAGTTTCATGTTTTTAGTTTTTTAAAGTTTTTCTGACCCAAGAATTGAGAAGGATTGTCAAAGTGTGAAAACTGTTGTCATACCCAGATGTGCCTGAGGAAAGTGTTCTCTAATGCACTTCGAAAAAAGACTGACATTCACTGCGAGAAACCTCCAGCAGCAGCCCCTCGGGTTTGCATCTGATGTGAAAGCCATCCTCTTTGCACATTAAAGTTGAATAACATCATTGGTTGAGTGGTTCACATTATGTCGTGCGTCAGTACACGGACTATGAATCCAGACAGACAGACAGTTGGCGGTTGTCGTCTGCAGGTGAGACAGAATTTGTACATTACAGCTGATTAAGGCTTGTAGTTAAGTGACAGGCCAAACGCGCTGCACGGTGCTCATCATCTATCTTGAAGCTAGTTAGGCTGCACCTCATTCATTTGGATGAGGAAACGATAAGGATGGATGCCAAGTCACTTTTCTATTAATCAAGCTGTCTCTTAGTCTCTTTTTGCCTGAGAATGGCTATTTGTAATGTTGTTTGTGCTGTCACATGTAGTCTGCAGCCTACAGCATTAGTGCAAAAATAGTCTAGCAAAAATGCCCATTTGCCAGGGGTATCCAATGAGATCAAATCAAAATGAATCTGATTTATCATCTACCCTCTAAATTGCTTATCAGCAAGGTCACCAGTCTGTCACTTCCTTTAAAGAATAAGAGTGAATGAAGGAATATGTGAACCCGTATGATTATATGGCTCTCTTGTGTGTTTTCAATAGGTTTTGGATGTCAAGGGACATAAATGATATAAGACTGCTGCTGACTGTTCACTGGACTTTCGTATTCAGAACAACACACAATGTGAGAATGTCACGAGTCTGTGTGCCGAAGCAGAAATCCACAATTATCAGACCAGGTTACATTTTTTCCAGTTTTCAACTGTCCAGTTTTGGTGAGCCTGTGCCCACTGCAGCCTCAGATTTATGTTCTTGGCGAACAGGAGTGGAACTTAGTAGTTACCACAATAACCACTTGGTTAAGGTTAGAAACCTCGACTGTTTGTAGGAAACATGAAATGAGCAGCAGCCTCCTGTGTTACAGTCCTATGTTTTGTTTTGTACTCTCCTTCCACCTCATCACTCTGTGGACTTTGTGGCTTTGTAATAACTTCACCTGACTTTCTCCTTTGTTCACAACGGACAAGAGTCATAACTCCTACAGATTCTACAGGGCTTTGTCACTTCACTGTAAATGTGTTGTTTTGGGGGATTTGCTGAAACGACTGATGCTGTCTTTTTTTCTTGGGAAGGCAATCTCCAGAAAACAGTGAAAGGTCACATAATGGCCTCCTGAAGTCACCAAAAGACTCCACTTAGAAGCTGGATTCTCCCACCACTGGACCATTCTGTGACACTAGACACTCTCACTATCTGTCCTGGCGCTAAAGACAAACCCCCTTGGAATAAATGTCTGCCGAGGGGCTCTAGAGCCCATGAGCCATCTCCAAACATCTTATTGATCTGACAGTGAGATCAGGCTCTAAGCCTGAACCACCACGTCCATGACCACAGGAACTACATGCAAGCTTCCTCGCCACAACGGACATGATGAATAGAGGGGAATTTGTCTCCTTGGGGTAGAATCCTCTTAAACTGGTCAATTTTCCACAACAACATTTATGAAACCTCGGTCAATATCACTGACAAAGTGAAGAAGGGCTTACGCCATTAAAGCCTCAATAGCATCACACATAAATCTTACTCACAGTGGCAAGGTGGTCAAAAAAAAAAAAGCTTGATAAATGAAGTGGTATGAGCGTCCTCTAAAATGCTTTGAGTTTATTGTATCTGGGCGAGGTTGTGGGTGTGTGCGTGCATGAGTGGGTATCCATTTCAGGTGTAGCCAGGCCCTGGAGTATCAGCTGCAACCATGCACTTTTCATTACTCTGGTCAGCCTGCTGTGAGCACTCCATCACACACAGCCACAATCCTGCTGTCAGGCAAGCTGCACCAAAACACACACACACACACACACACACACACACACACAAACACACACATGCACACACGTACACACAGGAGGAGCATTTGGTAACACATCTGATCACCAAGTCTTTCACGCAGAGAGTTACTGTCGGGACTAAGATCAGCTACATCAGTAGAGCTCACATACATCATGAGAGGAATCTTATAGCTGCAAGGAGGAATAGTAAACACCGACCGGGCAGTGACCAATGTTGTAATTAATATAACTCATCTGTACATCATGACCAGTCTTACAGATATCACAGGGAGGTGTTTATCACAGAGATTAATATTGATACAGTCTCATCAAATTATCAATTTGCTGTGACTGATTCATTAAAATATATTCATCAAAACAAGCAAAAAGAAAATCTCACACTGCTGTGAAATTATGTCACTTAAGGCAGATACATTTGTTTCAAGATTTTACCTTGTAATCTTGAAAGTGATTTAATGACACTGCAGATGAAGTCTCTTTGTGTGTTTAGTTTGAAGTGAAACTGCACTGGAATAACATATTTATCTTGTACTTTAATACATACAACATACTAATACAACTTGTTGTGCATTCTGAGATGCTTTTCTGCCCACCACAGTTGTCAAGAGGGGTTATCTGAGTTACTGTAGCCTTTCCGTCTGCAGAATTGCTGCTCACTGGATGTTTTTTGTCGATTGCACCGTTTTGAGTAAACGCTGAGACTGTTGTGTGTGACAATTCGGAAGTGATCAGAAGTTTCAGAAATACTCAACACACACCAACAATCATGCAACAGTCAAACTGAGATCACATTTTTCCCCATTCTGAAGCTCCTGATCTGTATCTGCAGGATTGTGTGCGCTGCACTGCTGCCACATGATTGGCTGATTAAATAATTGCATGAATAAGGAGGTGCACTGGTGCTCCTAATAAAGAGCTTGGTGAGTATAGCTACTCTGATCAATACCTAAATATCAACAATGATTGGCTCCTAGTGACAAACCCACAGAGAATTATCACCCAGTCATGCAGTTCCCCTCTACAGATGGTTTCATTCAGCTCATTGTTTGGTTTTAAGGCCTATAATTCACCAATGTGTCATCAGAGTTGGTTCTAACTTAGCAGGCAGCTGTTTTCTGTGAAAAAAATCTCTGATAAACCTATGTGTAAACTATGTGTTTATCACGTAACCACAGATGGACACAGTTAGTGACTAGCTGGTGAGCAATGTGGAGTATTTATTAGCTAAAAAGAGTTACTTCCCCCAGGAGTTGGTGCTCCATATGGTACCTGCTGGATGTGTAAATAGGCAACTGCTTTCTAATGATGTCACCATATTAACTTTATGATGTAACTATTTGGTACCATTCAATCCACTGCAAGACAACTTTAGAAAAAAAAATGATGTCATACATTATACACTATAAGCTGTCTATAAACATTATATTCTTTTGCCTTGTCAGGGTTTGAAAGTGACTTCAGCCTGTGCTGAGACTGCACAGTGCCTGAAGCAAGTGGTTTTAACTCCGGTGAGGGTTGTCAGAGAGGACAAACAATATCAGCACACACCGCTGGCAAGAAACAGGTGTATTAATGTTATGGTATGGTGTACATAAAGTATATAGTATAATGACCAACAACTGATTTGATTAAGTGATTGATACGGTCAATGATAGGCCTAAAGCAAGTCTGAGACTTGCGAGGAATTCAATTACTTTATCCCCTTCTCATAAGATTTTGGATTGTTGTTTGACATTAAGGCCATACAGGGTCACCCTTGACCCCTCACGAGCTCGTGATTTGATATTGAGGGGATTATAAACTGAAGAATAATGAGAAACCATTTTTATTGCTCTAATACCAATAATCAAAGAAAAGGAAATAGCTGTGTGCTGAAATCTCAAAGTGGCATTGGCTTAACCCAATAATCTGACAGCTATTGTTACTGTAGTCATCCCACACTTGGGCTTCAGCTATATTTACAGCCCCCTTGTTCAGAATAGAGAACAGGCCAATTTTTGCTTCCAGTAGCTGAACATGTTCCTGTCTGATTATTAATTGATATCCTTCGTTGCATGTTTTCTGTTATGTAAAGGAATAACTAGAAACATGCATTTGTAAATGCTGAAACAAGATGAAATATAAATGGGGCTCTATGTATTCAGATTAAATATTTAGTTCTGTATATGATGATGATGATGATGATGATAATATGCACCCTCAGTTGTGAGTCTGCATTTTTGTTCCTTGTGCTTCTGTTACGATCACATCTGTATATACATGCAGTATTCATGTGTTAAGTGGGTTTAAGTTTTGTGTATTTAATTTGGCCTTTAACTAACAGTAACTTTTTCTTCAGAATCAATTTAAAACACATATTCATCCAAGCTTTACACAGTAGGAAAAAAAGTGTTTTGTGATTCAGTGACTGCAGAGTCTGGCTACAAGGAATAATCCCTGACATCAGCATTACCGGTTGATCACATCAAATAACATACTGTGAGTCAGCTAGTTGGCTGGAAAGTTGCTTAGAGGGTAATGATTCAGATTTACTTCTGAAGCGAACTTAAAATTCATGTTTATCCTGCAGTGGTTTCTGCTGATGAGCAGATTCGCTGGAACCAGAGGATGATGCATGAAGTGATAAGTGCCTGATTAAAAAAAAGAGGGATTTATCTGTTGTGGTGATAAGATAATGGACTTACTTAGTTAAGCTGTTTTAATAGCAAACTAATGAAGGTGAAGAGACGACATAAGATATTTTGTAAAATTTAGATCAGAAATTTGGTCTCAAAACAGACTTTTGAGAGTATGATTGATTTTAATTAAAGAGCACTCATTAAGCACTCATTAAAAGTTTCACTAAAAGTAAACAAAAGAAAGGTTGTCCTTTCTCCCTTGACCGTGTCACTGATGGTCTCAGTCAGCTGGGTACCACTGGGATGAGAGCACCCATATGCCATGGGGGAAAAATAATAATGTTCACTATTAGCATACCAAACACTTAGCACATAAATAATGCAAAAGTTACAGTTTCTTTTGTTCAAGGATACGCCACTCAGAACCAGAGATCAGCATTTTGGGTGCCAGTGTGCCCTGAGAAGTCTTTGATAATGAAATGCTGGATGCAAATCCTGACCACATGTTGAGCCGGGGGGGAGGCCTTGATCTCAGAACAAAGCAGCCTCAATCAATAGAAGAGGTGTCCCATGAATCAAACCTGGCCAAAACCGAGTCTGATGAGATTTGGAGAATTGATTTCCTTGTGCATTTTTACGTGTGGCCTCTACAGCCCAAAAAAGCATAAAATCAAGGTGCTGAGACCCAATTGTTCAGTAAGGCTCACCTCACCTTCTTTGCAGTTTTCCACTGATACCCTTTTTACCAATGTGTATGCGAAGTCAACAGCTGCGATGCCAGTGTCACTGCTGCATATTTTGCGTGTATCTAGAGGACAAGTATATCATCTTTAGATTAGGGCCTAATCATTCCTGGCTGAAAACAGAACATCTTCCTTATTAACTTCTGACTTTGCATTACGTGAACAGAAACCACAGTGACACTCAGGGAGGTTGTAATCATGCCGATGTTAATTCACGGCAGACTTTTATTTTATTTTGCTCTATTATTCATCTCACCATCCCAAATCCATTTGAGAGCAGGACAGAGACACTAACATTAAACCCTGATAGCATCCACCGCTGGCTTCCACACATTGAGGAAATACTACACAGCTTGTACACTAGTTGGCATGTGTAGGAATCCAAAGCCTGACAGGTTGCTAAGCTGTCACTGTTTGGGTTTAACTACTGTTCAAGATAAGCTTGATAGGAGCCTTTCACCATCATGTCCGTCTCCATCAGGATCAGGATCTGCAGCATCATTTAAATCAATATTTGACCAACATTAAAGACATTTATGGAAATTAATCACAAACACAACCAGCAGCCTCCTCACTGTATCACAACTGTTGTTACTTCAGCTGACATTTCCTCTGTGGTTATACGAAACTCACCTGTTCGGCCGAGCCTGCTCTGCCTTAAAGGCTTCAGCTTGTGACAAATGAGCCTGTCCCGCCCTGTTTATCCTCAGGAACTGCTAACACCACTAATTTCAAACCAAGGCCTGTCTAATTTTTAAACACCTTTTCCATCAGGTTCACACTACTGCTACCAGTGAGACAAAAAAAAAAGAAAAAAAAAAAAAGAATAGAGCATTACACCTTATTATCTATCAAAAACGACATTAATTAAAGCCTAAATGAATGAAAAAGGACGGGATGAGAAAGCCTGAGTCAAACTGAAACTTGAGATGTGGCAGAGTCTCAGTGCGACAGACTTGGTGCCAGGATGGCAAGAACGTTAAAAACAAGGAACAGACAGTAACAAGGGCAAAGACAAGGAGAAACACTTGAGAGGAAAAAAAAGGGAGAAAAGCAAACAAATGGAGAGGCACATTTAGCACCGAAACTGCCAGCAGAGAGAGAAAAATAAAGTAAACAGGAATATGTGGGAGTAGCATAGACGAAAAACAATAGTACAGGATGAATGAAAGAATATAAGTGATGAGGTGAATCCGCTGCTCGACAGACCTGTCACAGCTTGATGTATGGGCCTCTTATCTAGCAGGACCAAATGCATTATCAAAAACACTGGGACAACATGTCAATGTGTCTTACTGTGAGCACATGAGGAACAAAACTGGTAGGTGTCAGTGTCTCCGAGTCATGCCTCGAAAAACTCTCACTCCTGCGGCGTGCGTTACATGGAGCAGGTGGGAGGGGGGTCTAAGAAACCATGACGACTGAAATGTGATGTCTTAAAGTTAGATTTAGTGGGAAATGGCAAAGCACACGGCACGGCTGCGGTGTAATCACAGCACAACAAGGCATTGTCTACCAGTTTGTGTAATGTTACATGAATGATATGCACAGCAAAAGCTCCAATAATAACAAGTTTTATGCCATTTCTCGTGCTCCGTGGCGTTTGGAAGTGTGGCTGCAGATGAACGCATGAGCGGATGCTGTGAAGGCTAAAAACAGAATGTTGCATAATCAGGTGACTTTGCAAAGGCAGCGCAGTTTCATCTTATTGTCACAGTGATTGAATGAAAACCAGGAGTGATGACATAGCAGCAGGGAGCGAGAGGAGAGTTTACCCTCTGGCCTCCACAAGGGACAAAGGACAATGGCTCTGAGTGCACAGAGAAAGAGTTTATAAATGTCTCTCCGCTCAGCTCTTTTCCATGCTTTTACAGTCGTCCCTTCCTTCCATTCACTGCCGGTTTAAACCTCACTTTGCGTTAATGCTTTGAACACCGTTGTAAGGGAAAAGGAGAACCTGAGTGCCTGTTAAAGCTGAGGTCCCAACGAGGTTCTTGACCGAAACCCAGCGGCCCATTTCTTTTCTTTTCTTTCTTTTTTTTCTGACAGTAAATCACATCAGAGTTGCTCGGTAAATATTTTTGCTGGAAAGAAACAAAGATCATGTGCTTTTCAGCTATTTCTTGCTTGACAGGCTTAAGCAGCCAGTATGCTTAGTCTCAAAATTATTTATACGGCCCAATATCACACCTTTCTGACGTCGGATCAGGGGGTCTGTGTGCAAACATTTCTGTAACTTTCCACTTCACGCGGCGAGCAGCCAGCTGTGCAGAGGTGAGAAAGGAGCCAGGGTTTGAACTTATCTCTCTGTCTCTCTTTTCTTCGTTTATTACACGGCTATTTTTGTCACTTTTGACACGAACAACCAAGTACATATGCTATAACCACCTAGAGAGACCGTGTCGTGTCTCCTCCTCATCTACGCTGGCCTGTCACTCTGCCCTGTCCCGTTCAAAACAACCATAAACACTTTTGATTTTGAACAAGTTCAGTTCTGAGAGACCATAAACCAGCCCTTAGACCGTTGGTCAAACAAAACAAGACATTCGATAATGTGACCTTGTGCTCTAGAAGTGATATAGTGATGGACGTTTTTTCACAGTTTACTGATGTTTTACAGATAATGAAAATCATTGATCATTACTGTATGTTAGACCTGTTTCGCCTGCCTGTTCTACATCTTTTTATGTTGTTATGTTTTTTTGTTTTTTTTTGTTAAGTATTAACATCAAGCAGATTTCCATTTGACATTTTCCATTCAATGTTGTGTTATTAGTGTTTTTTGCATTTTCATTTTCTTCCTGAATGATAGATGACAAGACTTATACCACTCTCACGTCTGTACAGTAAAGATGAAGTGACAGTCAGATGCTAGTTAGCTTATCTCAGCCTAAATAATGGAAATTAGTGTGGCTCTGTCCAAAGTGTAAAAAAAAAAACTAGCACCTCTAGCGTTCAGAGCTAGGCTAGCTGTTTGCCCCTGCCTCCAGTCTTCATCCTCAACTCAAATAACTGGCTTCTGGCTGTAGCTTCCCACACAGACATCAGTATTTGCAAAATGTCTAACTGCTCCTTCAAGTTTAAGTAAGGTTTGCTAAGTCAAGTCCAAGTCCTGTAAATCCAACTTGAGTTCAAGTCTCAGGTCTACAGCTCTAAACTCATCAGAAGCATCACATGTGACGTGTGACACGAGGCAGCAGGACAATATCCAGGGGATCAGGTCAGTGGAGGGCCCCTTCGTCCTGTGAGCCAGGCTCAGGATTTCTGCGGCTTCCTTAATTCACTAGTGGTGCATGTTTCTACACTACTCTGGTGGCTCTCTTGCAATGAGACATCTTGACAACTTCAGTTTTTTTTTGGCTGACTTGTTTTTTTGTTCTTCTGTTTTTTTTCTGTGTGTGTGTGTGTGTGTGTGTGTGTGTGTGTGTATGTATGCTCCAGAAGTCTCCTGTTTTCTTTTTCTTCTCCTGCCTCACACACATCTGTTTTGCTTTCAGGAGCGCTACTGAGTCTTAGAAGTGACGTCATTTTTGTTCTCAGTGTCAGTTTTGTCCTTGGATTGTACTGTACATCAACACCTGTGAGGCTTCTGAAAAAAGGTGCTTCGCTACCGCCCGAATAAACAAACAAATGCTCTTGGCCGTCAGCGACGTGCATCCGAGGTTAGCTGATCCGACTAAAATCAGCAAAAACTGCGACAGATATGGAAAAAAGACACACTGGAGTTGCACAAACGTCCACCACACTTTGAACCTGTGGCTCAACTCTTTGCATCTCTAGTATATTTGTCCACTGAATCAGTTTGACAAAAGGAACAGTCTTCTCCTGCTCACATGCATTCAATTCATTTTTTAACAGCCCCTCAGTTGTCACCATTCACTCTAATGCAGGCTTCATGTTCGCTCTTGTAAGCAGCGGTAATAACAGTGGCCTCCTTCATATTCCCTGTTCCTTCATATAAAACATGCTTTCCTGTGCTGCACATTCAAACACACACATCTCTTGCGGCCCCTGCCGCTCGCCCACATTTCAGTCATCCTTGGGAGGAGACAGAGCTGGCAGCCTCACGTCGGCCATCCAGCGACAATGCGGCAGGCAGGCAGGCAGGCAGCTCTACTACAGTAGTGGCATGGCAGGTTCAGCTGAAGGAGAGGCACTGACACCCATACTAATGAGACTCTACGCAGCGCAGTGACCAAGCGTATGCAGGAGGATCAGGCAGAAACGATCACACAGCTACCAGAGAGCATATTGCCTCATCGAACCACCACCACCACCACCACCCTGTCTCTCTCTCCACCATTCAGAAAAAAAGGGAAGAAGTTATTCGCTCTCTTCTCTTTTCCATCTCTATCCGCTGAACCCTTGAAGTGTTTTGACAAATCTGCTGCAGACTAAGCATTCAGAGCAACACAGCACCACACATCAGTCCTGTTACCGCAGGAACAACGACCACTTTTGGTCAGTTAGTTCAAGAATATGCCGCAGCCAAGTAATTCAAGTATTCAAATACAAATGATTGAAATTAATTCATCACTGAGTTTTTTTATTCTCTAGCCAGCTCTGTTTGGCACCCAGAAAGAGAGAAAGAGAGGGAGATGAGTATTCATTCTATGAAACTGCATTTGTAGACACAGCCACCGGTCATTCAGTATCAGTGGTACAACAAGTCTATATTATGTCAAAAAGAATGGTTTACAAGAGCTACACAGTGAATGAGATGTATCCAAATATCGTATCAGGTGTGATGGCAAGAGGGCACAAACATACACACTGAATTGATGCTCTTCAAGACTTATTTGATACAGCTGCAGTGTTTGGATCACATCTTCATCACATCTTCATCACCGATTCAAATCGATTTTCATTTGAACAATTCATAAAATCCAGAGATTGATCTTTGAATACATGCCTTTTACAACCTCCTGTGGAAGTGTGAAGCTGTAATCCTGTTAGTCTTGTGCGACCGCCCGTCTCACACAACGTGATCTGGTCACATGAGAGACAAAAACATGGCAGATGCAGCTCCACAGATCTAAAGGCAGATGTACGGCTGCATTTCAGATTTAAAGACTCTGCAGACAGCGAAGAGCTGGACAAAAGCAAATCCAATCCATATGCAATATGTGCAAGAAGAAGCCGACAGAGGAAGAAGCCGTGTCTACCAGTCAGTACACAATGTAGCCGATGCACCAAAAAGTGCATTAATGTAACTGCTTCGGGGCGTATTCATGATGTAAACATTCATATTTTTAATAATGCACCAGGTTAGCGGTACAATTTACAGCATTATTTCTCTGAGAATCTCACTCATACCCAAGGAAAACTGGTATTTTTACTGAAATATCTCAAACTGAATCAATATTGAAAACCGTTCGGGAAATCAGTGCCAACACTCAGCCCTTGTAAGACTGCATATCTTTCTTTTTCACACACATACAGTATGAAATCTTGAACGATGCTTTTCTGAGCAAAACAGATTTATTATATTGCGTTATATTGATGTTGATCAAGTTCTGGATTTCAAGCTGTTTGTTGTAAATCTTTTAAACATTTTGAAAGAATTGTGCGTTTCTGTTGATATATACACACATCATGTGTATGTTGTCGATGGTAGGCACATTTTACTTGACTAACACATGATTTAGAAGCTTGGTATTTCTTGACACAAACATCTGGCTTAAGTCACTCATTAACACTGGTCCCCACACTAAGTCACAACAGGGCTGAACATAAAGGAATTTTCTTCTCGTGTGACAAAGAACAAATGTAACAACAACAGAACATGATGGTATTTACTGTACGTTAATGCTTCTGTGTGACACACAAATTAAAGTAGAGGATCGGGGGATTGGATGGCAAGATGAGGAGATAGAAGAAACAAGAATAGAAGCAGTGACCTTTAGGAGCCCTTACAATTCTCCAGATGAAATTCATTACCACCCCCACCAGATTAATAAAGAGTGAGATTGCTTTCTGATGACAGACAGATGGTCTGCATGCAGGTGGCAAATCTGAGACCCACATTAATTCTTTCATTAGTCAGCTCCTAATGCTCGTGTGTGCATGTTTCTGTAACTGCACGCTACTGAAATGTACAGCATTCGAGAGGAAGTCTGATACCACCCCTACATCCAATCCAGTACAGTCATGCTTCGGGGCTGAAGCTGCATTACATCTCCGAGTCATCCAGCATTTGCACCTCCAGCCTCCTGTGAGGCTCAGGAGCGTCTTGCCGCCCCATTACCTGCCAGTCTTCAGGAACAGCTGCCTCCCTCCTGCTGTGAATTATGCAACAGTGGTGTTTACAATGAAGGCGCACTGCCTGTGGAAACACAAACAAGGACGTATAACCTCGGCAGGGTGAGGATGGAGGCTGGGCGAGAGTCTGCTCCTGCTGTCTTACAGTTAGCACGGCAGGAATTTACAACAGACAGCTCAGGGTGACCTGCTCTTCGACTGATGCTCCACGCAGAAGGATGACAATGAGACCGTAGGTCAAGTCATGTCGAAGAAATCTAAGCGATAGAGACAGCCTGCCGTGGCGACTGTGACGTCTGGGTACACACAAACACAAAACAGCACAGGAATTGCAGAAGTCAGTTCTTTGCCTGTGTTGCAAATCCTGCCGCAGTGACAGAGCAACACGAGTTTCTGTATTACATCACACATCGTCTCTCTAAATCCAGTGAAAACACACGGCTCTGCTGTCCATTAGCCCATGTTAATGAACAGGGCACAGAGCAGTTCATTAACTCCTGTGGTCAGTCACTAGATCCCGTTTTATTTGACCCTGGTTTTATCTTCTGAATATTTATTGTATTATACTCTACACAACATATGAAGAGACAGTTATGACATAATGAGTGTGTGGTGTTAATATGACAAGATCTCATGTAACTGTCAGTTAGCAATTATTCATGTGACTTTGAGTGCTACTTAAACACAACAAGCTCCACTTTGTGCACCGAGTATGAACGCACATGAATGCACGATGAATAATATATAGATGGCAAGAAGTGTAGAAATGAAGGCAGCCATCACCGCTGTTAAGAGTGAGAAGAGTGTGAAGATGTGACCAAATTCTCATGCAAATCTCCTGCAATGCTAATCGCTAAGATAAAACAGGAAGTGTTGGATAGCGTTATCAACTTAGTTTGGGAGGATTTATACCTCAAGGATTAACAGGAAATAAAATACAATGTTAAGCGAATTGAAACACCCTTATTCTGACAGAATGAACTGAGACAATTCCTACTTCCTTTATATACACTTAATGTTATCTGCAAACTTCATATACTTCATGTATGTTCAATTGTTGATACACTAACAGCATCCAGGCTGATAGACCAGGTGCACTAAGGAACAAAACTCTAACAAAGAAAAAAAAATAGTAGCACACCTTGTGTCATGTGGCAAACTGTTCTATTTAGCTTCAAGGTTATAGTGAGGGTGAGTGATCATGAGAGTGTCTGTGTTCAGCAGTCCTGGGGGACATGTTGCATCTATCTGTGAAGAGGGAGACAGGCTTCAAATTGCCTCACCGCTGAGGATGACACACTGCACTATCACTCCTTCCAGCTACAGTCAAAGTTTGTGTGAGCTTGTGTATGTGTGGGATGAGGGGACGCGGGTGTGTAGTGTCACAAGGCTGAATGTTGTTCTTGACTTCTTTGACCCTGACAGTAAAGGGGCTGTGTGGGTGCGTTTCAGCATCTCTCCTGACCAAACATGATTGCGAGTTATTAAAGAAGTAAACAAGGGAAGGAGGCAGCAAAAACATGAAGAAACTCCATCACGTTTTGGTCAAACTATTTGGTTAAAATTAGAGAAAGATTGTGGCCTTTGTTAAATGTTATCATATTTTCATAAGACACAGTGTCTTTACTTTATTAATGTTTAAAAATCAAAATCTTTTCCAACCCTTAACCAAAGTGCATTTGTTGCTTAAACCGAAACAGTCTCTGGTGTCAAGAGTCCTTCATATTGTACTCCCACCATCCAGCTATGACTTGTGAAAACATAGAATTTCCATCGTTAAATAATATTGTCACTGGATGTAATCCAGGCAGCAGTAATGTTACACTAAAAACGCTTTTGGCAAAACAACTTAGTGGGCTCTGATGTAATGACTCGGAGACAGGGTTGTCACAAGTTTCATGTATTGTTGATGGTTTTGTGTTACACAACTTCTGAAAGTTATGATATTCCTGCAGTTTTCTAACTTTTCTGTTATCTCAAGCTATGGCAATGACTTAACGCTATTATGCAAGATCTTGACACTGTGCACAGGCAGGATTATGTCAAAGCCAAGCCATGGTGTGATTTTCCCAGTTCCCATCTCAAGCTTAGTTTAATCTGCAGTTCACAAAAGGCGACCGTTTTCCTTCCTGTAAACCTCCACTCAAGTGAGCATGTGTGTGTAGATGTGTTGGTGGAAGTGCGCATCAGTCTGCAGCAGGTTGAATCATTACATTAACCAGTTAATGTGGACAGAAACTGCCAGTTGAAGTGATGTAAGGTTTTTTGGCAGCTGTTGAGCTCAGTGCTGCCGGCACACACATGGCATGACAGTTGCACATGGTGTGTGCCCTGCAAACACAGTGCTTTCGTGTGAGTGTTTTTTGATAAATAATTTAATGGGAGTAGGATACTGACTGCCAGGTTACCGCTGTTGCAGTACAGACATATTAACATATTAAAGGTCGGTGTCCTCCTTGAGAAGTAGAAGATTCTTTAAAATTAAAAGCCTAATAATGAGAGGGGAGCTTTTTTCAGGACATGGAGACCTAGATTTTTTATATGCTATGACAATCCCTCCTGGTTAATGTGGGTTGAAACAGCTAATCACAAAGATGTGACGAGCTCTCACAGTCCAGGTGTTCTGTTTTGAATGTCCAGTTTAGGAAAAACTGTTTGCTCAGGTTTAACATGCACTATCACTAAAATACAGTCTAAACTTCTGTCTAATCACTGCATTGTTTCTGATTAGGTGTCTAAATTTTGAAAAATAATTATAATTAATTCATTTAATAATTAATTTAAAGGCAGATATCTATTGTAAATGGCTAATATCCCAAGGAAGTATGTAAATTTTGGAGGATTCGACACCTTGTTGTGTCCAATGTCTGTTTAGTACCAATGTAGGAACTAGTGTGTCTTTCATGTTGAGATGTGGAAAGTAAGAGTGTGAAGGTTGGGTTGGTGAATGGGTGTATAGCATGTTTGACTTTTCATTATAGACTTTCCTCTATTTTAAAATGATATAGTTTGTTTGGTTGTGTCATAATACAGATACAGAAGCTGTTCTTCTTCTATTGTATTTCAGTCAGAAACATTTATGTCAACATTGACAATGACTATAGCAAATGATTCTACAGTTGGATTAGATTTGTTGGAAAAGACTGCTTGTTGAAGGTGCTCTCACAGAATCTAAAAGTGAATAGGACTCTGCTGGTAGAGCTAATTCGCCAATGATAAACATACTTGAAACGAAGTCTTAGTTAAATCAACGGAATGAAATACAACATAGGGAGGAGAGTGATGTGGCGGAGGGAGCAACGGCAGCAAACGGCGTTGGCATCAGCGGAGTAACAGTCAGGTTATGATGTCCAAGCATGAATATGACTGGACGTGAATCGGCTAATCATTGTGAAGCGTATTGCATTGTATTACAGCTGATCACCACCAGCCTACACAGGCACGACATTAGTGTTCTGCCTGAACTATAATACCATGCTTCATTTCTGACACAGTAGCTGCTGACGGAGTGTTTGCTGTTGCAATAAAACCGCACTTGCCGCAAGTGTTGCAAAATCAACGAGGACTGAAATCCTAAGGATTACAATTATTAGCTATAACAATTACAGCTTTCAAAATGTTGGCTCTGTACATTTCAGGGGAATTTTCAGAGAAAAGACTAGCGATGGTTTGTTTTTCTTATAGTGCCAAGCCAAACTGTTCTGTCCAGGCACCTCTTCAAATGAATATAGCATGAATTCAGCATTCATCTGTTTCAGCAAACACAATTAATTGTTACATTAAAAACCGCAGCCATATATATAGATCTACATCAGTCTTCGTCAGATGTGGTAATTATCTCTACTGACAGCTGGGACCCTGGTGCTGGTATCTGTGCGTGAAAAACTGTGGAGCCATGCATGTGACAAGGTGAAAACAATCTTCTGGCGTGGAGGGTGAGCGGTGATGTGGTCAAGTGGTGATGGCAACAGGCCTGATAACGTCAGACGTCGTGTCCATATGGCGCCCGGAGCTGGGGCTGTAACACAAGCACACCCGAGGGTCAGGTCCTGGTTTGAATGAATGCAGTCGGTGGCAGGGGCCAGAAGGCAGACATCCAAAGGTGTTAATCTTCAGAGGGCTCAGATCTGCTCCCTGACTCCCTGTCAAGCCCACTGTCTGTGCACACTGACTGCCTTGAAGTGAAACAACACATGAAAATCTCATCTAGGACTACCAATCATTAGTTAGCGAGTAAAATATATGAAATTAATGATGACACAATTGATTGAACTTGGAATTAATGAGAAGGAATCTTGCTGCAGGCAGTCTGAGGTAGGAATTGATCTTTTTCCCTGTGCAATGCAACAAGAACTTAATAATAATTCCCAACAAAGTATTAATTTTTCCCTCCATCTTGTCTGTATGCTTGTTGTTCCCAAATGCTCAGCCAGCAACACTTTACAGTTGGTATGAGAACGTCTCTCTGTCATCCTGCTGTTCTCTGGAATATGAATGTGAAATTATGCATTTGATTTGGACCTGCCGGAGGGAAGCAGGTTTCCAAAAGGCAAAATCACCAGCTTTCTTATATTTACACAGAAATAATTAAAGCCAACTTGTGATTCAAGGGTAGCGGATATTACACCGAAATCCTATCAGCTCTGTCCTTGTCCATAAAGTCTTTATATACACACACAACATCCCACAGTCACAATCACCAAGAACTGCCCCAGAAATTGAAGTGAAGGTTATAGAAATTCTCTTTGTAGTTACAAAACAAAATATCCCTGAGCTTTGACTATCACCCTGCATTATTTCCGAGGCATCCGAGGCACTCTTCTGTATTGCTTCTTGTTTGCCTCTCAGTAATGTTAGGCGGCTTCTCCATTAAGCTTGTTTTATTTCTTGTCCATATCAATTAGTTTGTTTTTTTTTTGCATTTTATTGTAAACTACAAGCAGAACAAATAAGCCAAATCTTCATCAATCGATTATTCTCATTTCCATTTCATTTCAACCCGAGAAAACTGTTCTTCTTTGGATGCTGAATAGAAAATATGGACAGCCACAAAAACTCTGACATGAACAAACAGCTGTTACTGGGATCTTCCCTGCTTTGGACACATGAGACATAATTAATCACCAGGGGACACAGACTCATTAATTGCTGTGTGCTGATTAATTGTCTCTTGTGAGAAATGTTCAGCTTAACATGCAAATTTGTGTCACAGGATCTATTCAGCGACGCAGCCCAGGCAGGGACTTATTGTAAAATGACACATGCAGGGAGATAACAAGACGCTTGTCAGGAGCCCACTGTAAAACAGTTGTTTCTATTTTGAGCTCCTATACAAGAAGTGGAAAATGTGAGATGTTACAACTTGGATTTGATGAAGACTAGGAGAGGGCTGAAATGTAACGAGGAAAGAAAAAAAGAGACTGTTTATCATTTGATTTGCTTTGTCCTTGGTTTTTTGCTGCATTAAACAAACTGCAGAAGATATGTGAGGTGAGAGGAGAGGAGAGGAGAGGAGAGGAGAGGAGAGGAGAGAAGAGGAAAGGAAAATAAGTGAGGAGAGGAGGTGAAAGGAAGTGAAATGAAAGAAGATGCAAGGAAAGAAAAGGAGAGAAAAGGAGAAGTGACAAAAGCAGGATGAAAAATGAGGAGAGGAAACGAGTGAATGTGAAGGAGAAGAAATGAAAGGAGAGGAGACAAAATGAAAAGAGGAGGAGAGGAAATGAAAGAGGGGACAGGAAAAGTGAGGAGAGGAGGTGAAACAAGAGAAAAAGAGGAGAGGAGACTAAATAAGAAAGAAAAGGGGAGGCAAGGAAAGGAGATAAAAAGAGAAGTGCAGAGGGGAGGGGAAAGGAGACAAAAGGAATTGGGAGAGAGGAGAAGTAGAGAGAGGAGAGAAGGTGAAAGGAGAAGAGACGGGATGAAGGGAGTCAAAATGAAATGAAAAGGGAAGGAGAGGGGAGGAAATGAGGGGAGAGGACAGGAGCTTGTTGGGCTCTGTGACCTGATGGCAGGAAAGGTCACTGACTCAGCAGCACAGAACAGCATCTGTGAAGGCAGAGTTTAATCACCTCCAACCACTTCATCAGCTCCTGCATGAGGTGGACTGAGAGTGGCATCACCAAGGTCATAAAATCTCTCCCTGCTGAAGACATATAGTGAGAGATGAGCCTCTCTCTCCTTACAGATGAAATCACACCATCTTCTTTATCCACAAATTTGAGAGGATGACGATGAGACAATAACTGAACAGATGGAACACTAAGACACTTCACCGATGGTAAGGAGGAAGTGCACACATGTTCACTGTGCCAAGCTTCTGCCTGAACTGAGGCAATACTGGGGGCTTGGTGCTATGGTACATAAAGAAACAATAGCTTGAAATGATATGTGCACTCTATTTTATCTAAACTACATTTAGTCAAATGAGCAGTAAATTCTATCGGCCTCATGTAAAAAGGTGTGCTCATCCTAAACCTGTCTTGTACGGAAGCAGAGAAAGGACATACTCGC
The DNA here is from genome assembly GCF_046630095.1 of Trachinotus anak. Taxonomy (NCBI): domain Eukaryota; kingdom Metazoa; phylum Chordata; class Actinopteri; order Carangiformes; family Carangidae; genus Trachinotus; species Trachinotus anak. Next base: position 20,362,312 of record NW_027273855.1, on the reverse strand, counting down.
AAATATTTTTTTATCCCATTATCGTGACAACAAAGCTCGTTCTCTGGAGATAACGACATGTTATTAGGAAAAAACTAATTTTTGTTATCCTGAGTTATCAAGATGTTATCATGAGAAAATGTTTTTTTTGTTTTCTCGAGATAACGAAATAATTATCCTGTTATCTTGAGAAAGCAAAAAACGTTCTCTCGCAATAACAACAAAAAAGTTCTGATAAAATTGCGTTATTTTGCGATAAACCATTGTTTTCTCCTGATAATATCTCAATATCTCGCTATAACAAACCATTGTTTCTCCTGATAATATCTTGGTAGAAAACGATGCTTGTTATCTTGAGATAACGGGATAATAAAATATTTTTAAGTACAACTTTTTTCAGCCTCCATACTCTTGCTTTTTTCTCTGGGGATTCAATAAAGCTCATCTCAGCCTCATGAATTTCACCTGTTCATTAGTAGAGCTGCTAATTAATCTATTAGTCAATCAGAAGAAAATTAAAGGGCAACTATTTTGATTGTCCATTAATCATTTAAGTTATTTTCAAAAAAAATTACAGGTTCTCAGATGTGTTTTTCTTGGTCTTATACCTTACTTACATTTTGGTAAATTGAACATTTGGGGGCTTTAAAGTGGATTCTACACTGCTTGTTGAATGCTCGGATAGCTTCAGAAACCACCCCACCACCTTTCCAACGTTGAATAGGAAAGGTCTTCTGAAACCGAAAATGTGACATTCGTTGTCATTTAAGGCTACCTCTTCTTCTTCTTTTTAGGAAAGTTTCAGTCACAAAAATGTTACCAGAGTAGAAAGACGAATCTCTCAGGAAACAAATTTAGCAGTGTCAATAGTGGCGTTAGTGGACCTGTAACAAGTACAATATATTAACAGTACAGCAACATAAAATAACGAGGGGATAGTTTAAAAGAAATGATGAAAGCGAAACAATTTCTCAGTAAACTCCCATGATGATGATATGGTTAGTAGTATATTAATTTTGCATCAAGTTAGTTATGGTTATGTATATATTTTTTTGTTTTACTTAATTTCGGCATCATATTTAACCTCCACATTCATTCCCATTAAGGCATAATGATTTCTGGTAACATTAGTGTTTTTCCCTCTGTAGTGAAAGTCATGAGCTATGAGTCATGCGGTAGGTCTGGACTACTCATAAATTTTAATTTATACCAACAAGAAAATTGGTGAAGGCCACAAATTCGTATGTATGTGCCACAAATCTGTTTGTATATGTGGTTCTTCACGGTTTTCCTTTAAAGATGCAAATCACAGTGTGGATCCATAGTGGTGACAGACTAACAGGAACACGAGCTTTATACTGCAGCAGACATAATAACATAGGAAATTCAGCCATCCATACTGACTCTGTTATAGCGCTACATCATTCAATACAACACAGCGTGACGAGTGACATGAAAGGTTGGTGAATCTGCTATATAGTAATTACCTTGTTGTGTTTGTCAGCTGACCTTACACCCACCACATTCGGCTGATATAGAAGAGACTGGCAGAGGAAAGGCAGCAAGTTAATAAAACAGACACAGGATGAGAGAACACAAAAACGAGAACAGGAGACTAAGAGAAGAGAACTGGGCTTTGGAGACTGTTGTCCCTGCTCATTGAAATACCAATTAAGCCAATACCTTGTGACATTTCTGCTCTTTCTCTTCTCATGTTACAGCTAATGCGCCCCAGCATGGGCAGTCATACTGCAGGAAGCCGTATAAAGCTGAAGCTCTAACACAGTAGGTGAGACACACAAGATTTTAACACTTGTGCTCTTTTTGCTGCTATTTCTAAAACATAAAACTCTGCTTGCATTATATTCTGTTTCTAGCAGTGGTGGATGAAGTATTCAGATCTTAAGTGAAATTAGCAATACAGCAGTTTGCTGGGTTAAAGTGGCTATAATCCATATTTTATGATAACAATGTATCAAATGACAATGTGAAAACAATGTGACGATGTGGAAGAGTGGTGAACCAACAGTTCCTCTCAGTTTTATGGAGCTTTACAGAAAGTTTCAACACAATGTTTATCTGTCTGGCCAACAACTTCACTGTTTTGGTTCACTCTTGTTACTCTCATAGTGTTGTTTTTGGCCACAGCAGGTAGCTGAAAAAGCTCAAAAACCTACTGTACACCACCTCAGCAAACAGCAGACAGACAAGTTAGCGACAAGCTGCTGAACAAAGTGGAACATTTAGCAATTAAAGAGCCAGATTTCCTTCAATAGTTGGTGGAGACCAAACACAGAGCTAACAGGAGTGAATATTGGACTTAACATTCTCCAGGTCGCCAAAGACACAACTCTCTGATGAATGACAATGTTGCTCTGTATGTGTAGATGAGTAAATAAGTGATTGTTTAAAAGGTGATGATATGTCAGTGCCATGTTCACGGCTTGTTTTCGCTCAGTGGCCAAAAAAATTAAAAATTAAAAAAATTAAAAATTCAGCTATTGCAAAAAGATGAAAGTATATAAGTATAATCAGTAAAATGTATAAATTAATTTGTTAAGCAGACCTTTATGGCAAATAATATTTTTTGGATCATTGGAATATAGAAGTGATTTTACTGTCGTAGCTAAGTGAGCTGTTACTACCTTTAACCAAAGTGTTGGGTATAAATTATAAGCTGAATGTAAAATCATAATCAGCAAAGTAATGAGTGACTATAGTTTATAAATTAATGTAGTGGCAATATTTGTCTCTGAAATATAGTGGCACAGAGGTAGACAATATAAACACTGAATATTCTTGTTGTTGTTTATAACACATTATAATGTAGTTTTCAGCCAACATATAGACATTTTAAGTCTATTATTGTGCTGATCTGCTTATAACTACATTAGAGTGTGTTACAAGTCATGTATTAAATGTTTACATAGAGCTCATAAATGCTGCATAAAGTGTTACATAAAATGTATAAAGCAGTCAAGCACAAGTAAGTCAAAACAGGAGTGAATGTACTTCATGTTATGAAAGAAACTGGAAAGCGCTTTCAAGAGACTCAGTCCAACAACTGTGACCTTTTCAGACAATGTCATCAACTTAATATATTCAATGACTGTTTGCGCAGTACTGGTTGAGTTGTTGCAGGATCCCACCGGGTCGTGGTGTGAAAAGACTTTTAATGCTTTGTGTCCTTTGACGTCACACTGATGTGTGTGATACTGTACAGTATCTTGTCTAATCACTCCCTGCAGTAGCCTGACTAAGCCAGTTTTAAAAACACCCACCACCCTGGATCAGAGCCAGCTGGGTTTCTTTCAAACTATCTGGTACAGTATCATCATGGCTGTTGGCTCCCTGGCAGCAGATATGACATTGACACCTAAGTGAGAGCCTACAGTCCACCACCAACAGAGCTGTTTTACACTGGGTACCCAGATCCGCTCCTGGACTCTGTTTGTAGGCTACTGCTCACTACTCAGTTTGTATGCTATTTGTTCTCCTGCTGTTTATTATAAGAGCAAACAATCCTGTGCGCATTTAAAAGCGTGTGCAGGTTCAGAAGACAGAAAACCTTTAAGGCTGCCCAAGCGCTCAGTGTGTCACTGCTGGCAGCAGAGGCTGACACACTGCTACACTGACATTCTTCAGCGTGCCATCCACAGATTTGTGGTCCCATTGAGCAGCGCATGAATTATTAATCAGCCGTCTACTAACAAAATGGGCTTTTAATTGTAGGGACTCCTGTTCGACAACAACAGCCGAAACACAGGCCTCGATACTGACTGACTATTGATCAATCCCCCTCCAATGGATGCAGCCTCATCTTCAGCATCAGAGTAGAGGTGTGCTGGTTTAAATCACAGGGATCTAGCAAGCAGCTCCTGCTCCATCCAGAGGACAGGGGCCCCACAGAAATGGGTTTTTCACCCACTACTAACATTTTACCTCCCCAAAAAAACCTTTGATATTTTTTTTAAAGCAGAGAGAGGGGTGAAACTTCAAAGGGAGGATAAGAGGAGCATGCTGCTGTGATTTTGCTGTGGTCTGAGATTTTATACTCATCAAATACAAGAAAAAAGCCATTCAACCAACAAGCAAATGGTAATTTAGTGCTGATTAATTCAAAATCTGCACCGAGTTAAAAGCTAACAGAGATCCACCTAATTGTTCTCAAAAGACATGCTTTTTTCCTTTCCAAACTCTAAACCCAGCCCCCCTCACAGATGAGGTTTGATAACTTTGTCAAACACAGATCCTGCACATACATAAGCTGTTGTGCATACACACAGTATCAGTTCTAAAGCTAAAAACGACTTCAATGCCTCAGGTTAAAGTATATTCTACTTGCCATTGCTACAGTAAACTGACTTCGGCTTTGGCAGTCTGGAGCCAGCTCTAGTCCAGGCATCCTGAGGTGAACCAGTCAAATTCATGTTTAAAAAAAAAACACACCAGGCTGTTGACATGACATTTACAAGTCACATCTCGGCACCTTGCAGCTACAGTCACACTCATGAGGTCGACAGGTGAAGAGCGACTGATTCAAAACAGTCAAATCGCCAATTTCAACTCAAGAGGGGGACTGGCGATGCAACAATGCAGCCTGATGAGCCCCGATCGAGCCGCCAGTTCTCTGACCGAAACCCGCAACGCCCGCTGGAAACCCCGACCGTGTCAACAAGCTTACCTTTGTCATTTTATTGTCAGCAGCTGCAGATGGGTGTCGGTCACACAGGAATAGTTATCCAGCTCTTACATGTCGGCCGTAATATCACTGTCACCCGGCTGTTTATCTGTCGGGAAGGTAAACCAGACGGTCCTATAACATTGCTAGAAATATAACTGTCTTTTTTTTTTTCTTTTTTTTTTATCCCTTAGATGTGTGGCACAATCTCACAAGCCGCGGTCATTGCTGGTCTGTCCCTCCTACAGTGCAGCGGTCTTCTGATAGCAGCTCACCGGTTTACAGAGGGATCCATCACGGCAGGGAAAACGCAGTTTGGAGGCTGCCGGTGATGCTGCAGCAGCAGCGTTTGGTCCGTCGAGACGCGGGATGAGAGAGGTGGGGGTGGGGGCATCCGAGGGCCCACGACAAAACACTCAGCTCCGAAAATGAACTCATCGGACCCGAAATCACGGTCTCATGAGCAAACGGTGGTTGATGAATCATTATGCGCACAGAGAGGCAAATGAATGTGTGTGTGTGTGTGTGTGTTTTATTATTCCGTGTGTTTCTCAGGAGTGATGCTCTTTGATGATTAAGGGGAGAGAGGAGGGATTTTAAAGGGGAGATTCATTCAAAAAGAGGTTTGACGTGGCAGCCTGTTACTTTGGATTTTAGAAAATCCGTCAGATTTCAATAAAACTGAAACCAGAGCACCAGCTGATATCATCTGGTGACACTTATTGAAGTTGATCCGTTGACACACTGAATTAGGTCTGCAACTGCTGGCACTATTATTTTCATCAGTGATTAATGTGCTCTCGACTAACATTTCAGAAAATAGTGAATAATACCCACCATGTTTTCCTGGAGACCAGAGTCACATATCTGAATGTCTGGTTTTGAAAAGCCAAAACAACAAATGGACTCAGGGGCTACAGCCGATGTTTGAGATACTGTATTTCATTCACTGTCATTCACTGTATTTTAGAAGCACTGACATCATGGCACCAAAATTTAGTTCATAGGACCAAAAATAAAATCTCCTCCTATTCAGCACTTTAACACGTAATAAATAGTTTATGATACACTCATGAAGTTGTGAGCACATTTTAAGCATCTGTTGATGTATTTGTCAAAAACTACAGCTCATGAAGCATCACAATCATAATAAATGTTACATTACACACAAACAAATCTTTACATTGTTTGATTTAACTATTAATACATACAGTAGGTTAAAACTGTTTATGAGTGCCCAAAACTCAGGAAGACACATTGTGCTTGTGGGTTCATTCTTGATATTAATATTCCTAGTTCAAGGTCCACTTACTAAATTTGTTCTCATGACTTTCTTCAACAGATGCAGTTTTTCTATGGCTTACAAGTGATATATTATGAAAATCATTATACACACCAGTTATGGATACTCTATATGAGAAGTTAGCCTGTAGCCTGCAGCAGTTAGCTGCTTAGTATTTAGTAGCTAAACAAGCCAGATATTTCCCTCAGGAATTGGAGGGGACCAAAAATAGAGCTAAAAAAAGAGTGAATATTGGACTTACACTGATCAAGAGGCCAGAAACACAACTCCAAAGGACTGGGAATGTTGCTCTGTGTTTGCTGGGTGTTTAAACTAACAACAGCAGCAGCAAATGCCCCATAATGAGGTGATATATCAACTTTGTGTTCACAGCATGTTTGCACTGCCACCCAACTGGCTCAGTGCTTGTTTTAAAATGTTCTATTATCAGCTTACACCTACAACATAGTGTGCTTTAAATTTATATATAGCCTACACTCCGTTACCAGTTTATTAGGTATACTACAGACCTGTAATAAATCCTACCCTCTGCTTGTAAAGTCCAGTTTTTACTGAGCTTGTTTTAGAAAGATGTTGAGGGTCATTTTGGAGAATGTAGTTTGTGGTGCTGTCTAACACACATGGATGTAAGATTTATTGTAGACCTGTTGTACTTGTACCTAGTTGTACCTAAACTACCTAAAAAAAAGAGGAAAGAGGACATAACCTCAGTGTCCTTGATGGTACCCACATCCTGTCTCCTCATATCCCAAACAAAATCACCATGATGCTGTCATGGATGACCTCAGATTACATGAAGCTATGGCTAGTCATGAGTTTTTGTCAAAGTGAATAATGGCCACACACATATTTGGACACACAAATGCATTAACATTACACACACACACACACACACACACACACACACATATACACAGAGGTCTGTGTAACTGTATGACTATGACTAATCTGTAGTTTGAAATCAAACTGACAATAAAAGACAATCTGTCCTCTCCAGAATAATGCCCAGTAACACAAGCATTAAGGACAGCTGATTGGATAAGACCATGACTAATGACTCTGCATCTGATCCAGGGGTGGATATCAAAAGGGCCACAGAGGCAGCCAATGGTTGTGTGGTATATGCTGAATAGTTTTTTTGTTCAGTCTGTCCTTTTCCATAGGACTGTGCTAAGTTATCTGACAGTAATCTCCTCATATATTGTCTCTCAACAAGACAGATAATTAGCTCAGCTATAGTGAACTGTGGCTCTACCTGCATGCTTAGATTCCACTTGTCTTCATTTGGCCGGTTACAATAGCAGCCTTTTGGTCCAGATGATTGAATTGTTATTAGAGGACTTCCATGTTGTCTTGTAACACCCTGCAAAGCCTGGTTGTGGGTCAGTAACTTATTTTATATAAGGGCAGTGTAAAGTATATATCTTTTCTAATCTCACCTCTCTAATTTCTTTAATTTTTTATTTTTGCTATATTTGCATTCAAATAGTTCTTTATCTGTTTTCCTCGCTCTCAGCCTCTCTCTGTGCTGCCTTATGTGTCTTATCTTATCTCTTCTTACTGAGCTTCAGAGTGACTATAAGATAATGCAGCAATGCTGAGGTAATAGGAATCATATAAATAAATTGCAGGAGCTCAAATATTTATTTTTTTTTTTACACACTAATATGGCTTGCAGGGATAACAAATGCAGTCAAACTATACTTTTGAATTTTAGACCAACAGGAAACAATAATGAAAATCCAGAGCTTCTTTGTTAGAAATAACTTAAAAAAAGAGAAAGAGTTAAATACTATTTAACGGCTTTAATGTGGTACATTACTTTCTTGTGCACTAAAGCTTTCCCTGAAATGCTAGATAAGCAGACCATGTCTAGTTAACTTAGCACCAACAGCCTGTATAAGTTAATTATTAAGTTGAAAACAAACCAATTGTTGTGATTTCAGTTTATCTCACTACAACATTTTAAAGATACAAATATTTGGCACACTATTACCATGAACTGTCTTTTTCCTCTTTTGTATTTCATCTTCGAGATGGAGAAAAACAGGAATTGCTTTAACAGTCCTTTCATTATTGTGAGTGTACTTTACCGTCTGGTTCATTTAGTCCTCATGCAGAAATTTCAAATGAAAGCAAGGAGTGCAGTTTTATTCTACTTTGAAAATAAATAGTTTAACAGAAATAAGATTTTCTTCGGCATTCTAACCCATACAGAATCGTGACACATTGTTGGCAGAGAGTGAAAATAGTGGGATAGTTTTGCTTTGTCTCTGGCCTCCCTGTGTGTACTCAAGCTAGTGAGTAGTCTGTGATATATAGTGAGTGTTTTGGAGGAGGGAGAAAGCTGTTCTACCATCAACTGCCAAGCTCTGTTGTGAGCTTCATCAGAGCAGTCCTTTCTGTCATTGACAATCTGTTTTATGTAACAATTCCCATAATCAGTGCTCATTCCAGGACTAACAAACTGTTCCTCCGATTACTCAGAGAGCATTTCTGCCAGGTGTATGTGTGTGATGCTTTCATTTTCCATATTTGTGATGCTGGCAGCTGCTTCAGATAACCATTTTGAATTTTTGAATCAGTGATTGTTTTTAGATTTAATTCATATATATATATATATATATATATATATATATATATATATATATATATTATGCTGGTTATACAGACAAAGAATAAAGGTGGTGACAAAAGGCATGACAATTATTAAGTGATTAGTAATGTATTAAGAGTATGGGGCCATGCTACCATGGTGGTGATTCATTTGAGCTAAATGCTAACATAATGCTAACACATGGGTGTTCAGCAGGTACAATGTTTATAATCTTCACCATGTTATAGTAGCGTATCACCATGCAACCATTTGCTAATCAGCACTTCACACAAAGTGCAACTGAGGCTGATGGGAATGTCACTGGTTTTGCAGTAAACTTGAGTATTGTGCAATTAAAATATTGCCCTTCATCCTGAGGGGACATGAATATCTGTTGAGACATTTCATTCTGAACAAAAAATGTAAACGTCATGGTGGTGCTAGAGGAGAATCACAGGACTGCCAAAGTCATTAGGATACACAGTCTGTGAAATATCCAATATGCCAATCCATGCAGTGAGTATCGAAAACCTTGACCTGCTGGTGGTACTGGGGGAAGGCCAGGGTCATTACAATTCATCTTCTGGGTAACATGAATATACAACATTAACCAGCAATCAAGCGTCAGTTTATTGACCTGTTTAATGCACAAAAGACACAATGAGTTCATGAATGAATGGCATGCCCTCGTATTTAAGGTAGTACCACAAACATTTCACTCCACCAAGATGAATGTGTTCCACATTCTGTCATCACAATTGGTATTATTCTATTCACCATATGAGTGATATATCACGCAACTTACTCTCTTATATTCTGTATAAGCTCTGTTCCAATCACATGTGTTTCCCTAAACACAGAGTCCAGAGAGTGTGCCCAGTAGCCTGCATAACTGGGTTCTTCCTGTGGAGGATTGGCATTAAAATGCAGACTGCTCCTCATGCTTGTGCCCCCAAGATATCACGCCAATTATTTGTCTCTGTGGGAGCAACCTATTTGTGGAAGATCTTCTTAAATTTAGAGTGGGGAGTCACAGCCCCTCCACATCCTTCCTGGTTCCTGACTGGACAGTTTACAAGGGCACGTGTCAACTCTCGCTGTGACCCCGCAGGGCCATCTAACTATGGCTGTGGAAAGGTAGTGACGTTGCAGTCACCATACAGGCACAGGCGTTTGGTTCTGTTCTCACCCCTGCAGAGAGAATTCAGCCCCACTGTGCATCTCTGCATCTCCATGTTAGTGAGTTAACAGATCTGTACAACTTGCCCACGGCTTTGTCACACATGAATCCCTACCCTTCCTCTGCCACAAACACACATACAGCACATAGTTTTGGATGTCTCAAATCACAAATAGGAAGACAACTGTCCCTATTATAAGACTTGAAGCACTATATTGGAGGTGTTCTCTAGTTAATCCTCAGTGCTTTTGTTTTCCATCTACTTTCAAGAACTTTAATTTTTAAAACAACATTCACTTGCTAATTATGTGACTAATTGGATACCCCACTCTCTGGCTTTAAGGGCGTCATCAGGTTTCACAATGTAATCCAGATCATTTACTTTAATATGCGCAGACAATTTACATTTTAAGAGAATAAATTGGATTTAGTTCCCCTATTTATTATTGTAAACAACCACTATAAATCTGCACCGGTAGCAAATATGTGTTATTATCATTAAGAGCTCACCATCATAACACAGCACAGTTTTGCTGAAAACACAAAAGTGATTCCAGATGTGAAACCAGATCCCACCACAGTAATATATAACACAGTGAGCATTAAACAGGCTGCCAAAGACAGTCAGCAACGCACAGAGGCAGTGGGATGTCACAGGGGCAGCTGACAAGAGGATGTTAGGTGGGCGAGTGGCATTTCATCATACAATCCATGTACAGTAATCAATGACCACTCACCAGTGGAGGGAAGAGGGACAGGAGAGAGAGTGAGAGTGCCAGTGGGCATGTCAGATAAAAGCACCGAAGGAGAAAAAACAGGGAACAAGGAGAGGGAGCATTGAATTTGGCAGGGGGCTACAACAGAGAATAGTGGGGACGTGTAAAAGAGCACAAATTGTGTGAAAGATGCAGAGATTAAAGTAAGCAGATGATTATGTAAGCAATTGCTTGACGGAGGAGACACACATAAAAGGCCAGGGAGACCATGCGTTGATTGGAAAAGCTGAAGAGCTTGCACCTCCTATGCTCTGTATAATCCAGCTCTCAGTGATCACTCTTCAGATCAAAGCAACAGGCATTTTTAACCTGATTAAACATCTTTTGTTGTGACAAAAACACTTGCTCTTTGTCTTCAGCTCCATGTGTTTTTAATTTATTTACCCTTCAGTGATCTTTTACAAAGATATAACACCAACACTGTTCACATAGCGTGCAGGGGGTGTACTTACAGTAGATGTTTTACCTGTTACTAGAGCGTGACGGTCTCTGGTTGGGTCAGCAAATCTGGTCAGCTATGGTTCTATTTTAAAAACACCACTAGCCTTGTAAGCCTGGCACCATTCAGGCAGCACTGCAGATGGCTCTGTAAAAGCAAGCTCCAACATGTACTGCCTGGATTCATGTTTGAAATTTAAAAAAGTACTGGGACAAACTGCTTTCAGAATAGCTCCATTTCCTCCAGTGTGGAGGCAATCTATTGAAAGCAATGATTTTGAGTCGGTGAAACTGAGCCAGACATGATTCATGAGTCATGCATGTAAACAACAGTGTGTAAACCACGCTGTGTAGGACATCAGTTCTGATGCAGAATTGGATCTATAAAAGATTAACGATTTAGGGGAATAGAAGACTGGTTACAGACAATAGCAAGCTATTCTGGACATTGACTAATTGTATTGTGGGTGCTCTGATGTGCACCAGATTAATGAACATGTGCTGAGTGAGTTCAGGCAGAATACTCTGTCAACCAGACCATGAACACATGGTTATAGGGCTATACTGTTCCATTTTATCTATCTCCTCTGTTTTCCTGGCTTATATACTGTAATACTCTAATATAATAACATCACGATTCTGAGGATTTAACTGTACCATCCAGTGCTTTCATGGTATTCTCTCTAACTCAAAATAAACACTAGCAGACAATTAAGGTCCTCATTTATCCCATCAATCTTGTGACAAAACAACAAAACAACAGCCTTGCAAGAAAACAAGGCAATCCATCATGAAGCGGAAAGTCATCAATCATATTTAATGTATTAAAAAAAACAAAAAACAAAATAATGAAGCCAAAGTTCATTATTTTCAGGTCAAGAGGTGAATTCCTGAAGTCATCCTTTTGGGAGCATTGATACTATATCAGCAAAAATCATTATGTCAGGTTTTCAAATATCATCAGGGGTGAAAGCTAGAAGGTACAAACACCTAACTGGTATGTTAAGTTTATATCAGAAATACTCCACTGCATTATTATTATTAGCAGATTATTGAAGATGTTAGTGCAACAAATGTAAATTTTGTGGCCATGTTGATAATACAATATAATAACTGACCAACTGTCTCCTCATCAGAAATTTCCAGAAACACTGACACTTGAAGCACGCAGAGGCCTCTGTGGCCTGAGCCTATGCTGATAGATTAACCACAGTAATATAATAAATAAATAGAATTATTACTTGATATTTATAATCCTCTGCTAACAAAGCTAACTGTCCTGCTCAGTAACTAAAACCTAGTTGGTAGCTACTCTTTGAAGATTTATATTTAGAGCGCTGACTCATTCAACAAAATATTCCTGGGAGTGAGGACTTTCACCTTTACTATTACCTGTAATTTTAATATCTTTAACTGGCTGAAATTCATTTTTCAAAGGGCTATGCTTAGTGGTCCTTGTTCAATAAATTTCATTTTTTTAATCAGTAAGGTCATGACACCTCAGTCAACACATGCAGCTATGAATGATTTTTATGTGAGCGCTGCTAAAAAGGATGTAGGATTTAAAAGAGGACTGCATCCAGCTCAGCCAGAGTCCTGACTACTCACAGTGTTATTGTGCCCTCTGTTGGATTTACAGATAACTGCAGCAATGTGTTTCATATTTGGCAGTGACAGAGCTTCATACAGTAGGAGACAATCCATCGAAACTGACTGCATCTATCCCCATTTAGAATCTAAACAGTAAGGATAATTTACACTGGCCAGGTGTTGACAACAAGTGAGCCAGTAAATGCCTATAACTGCTGTTAGTATTCAAGTTATTGAGAAGTAATGAAAGGTCCACACATTGATAGAAAAAATGCAAGCACTGAGTTTAATAGAGGGAACTAACATGGCTTCCACAGTATATAGTTACACTTATAAAGGTATGTATGATGTTTAGTTTTCTTCTACAGTTCATCCAATCACAGAACCATGCTGTAAAATTTTCTAATTATGTATTTTTCATAGTAATTGCATTACTATACTATAACTATTCACCTTTTTGCAAATGAATTATGGAAAGCAACAGCAGAATTATTAATTCGGAATAAAAGTTATTTACATGGAACAAATGTAACACAACCACAGGCACCTACATCAAATAGGAACTGTAATATACGCTTTACATTCCTCATTGCTGCTTTAGTTTAAATCAAGCAATTAAAGGCAAATGAATCATTATCTTGTATAAAGGAGTTGATGACTTTATTGCAAAGTCACAGGATGTAACGTTAAATACCAAAGATTAACATTTTCATTCTTTTTAGATATTTATCAATAAAAAAAAGGCTTATCGGGGCTTAAGAAACTATTTACGAAGGACTGAACAACGGTGGGAAAAGCTGTCAGATCCTTTAATTAAGTCAAAGTAGAAGTACTCCAATGTAAAACCACGCTACTGCAAGTACAGATGCGGCCAAAAGTGTTGGTACCCTTACATTTCACTGAAGCAACGCTTTGTTCTTCCTGAAAAGTGTTAAAATGAAAAACTCTTTTGTCATGCACACCTGCAAGCCTTTGGTTTGCCACAGAATGAAACAAAGAAGCAGCGGAAAATATCCAAAAGGGCCTGGACAAAATGATTGGTGGGCTACTCTTTAGATGTGGTGATAAATAAGTGGATTGTGGTGATATTTCCAGCAGACTGTTGTTTTCAGTGTCACAGGTGCCTTTAATCTTCTCATCAGTCATTCAGCCTATGTAAAGGGAGAGAAATGCTCATTGTGTGCACCACTCTGAACACGAAGAAGAGACAAAAAAGAAAAGAAAAGAAAAGAAAAGAAAAGAAAAGAAAAGAAAAGTTAGCTAAGAGCTACAACATTGTCACTTCCACTAGATGTCGCTCTAAACCACCAGCATCTCAGACAAAAACAAATGCCTCGTCGTCTGAAGTTTCCAGTAATTACACAACAAACATAATTTTATAAAGTTACCCCGTGTACACCAGAGCAAAAACAAAAAATAATCAAGCTACAGACATTAGCCTATGCTAGCATAACCGCGATGCGTCACAGCAATGCTAGCAGCAAACCAGCTAGCAATAGCAACATTTGCCGAGCATATTCCTAATGTTGGCGACAGAAAGTTAGCTAACCTTATCATGCCGACAGTAGCCGGTGTCACTCATGAAAACAGACGTGATATTATGCTGCCATCAAGTTACTTACACGTCGAGGAGAAGAAAAGCCCGCTCGTATGGTAAAACCAGACCAGTATCATCTCCACAGTCAGACCGGGAAAGAAATTCAGCCTTGGCCCTGCCTGCTGATGCCTGCACAAGTGACACTGAGGGAGCCGGTAAAAACTTTTTGGAGGACTTGATGGGTCACTGGTCAATCGGGATTTGAACCCATGGCCAGTGCATCTGTGCTCTGGTCTTATCTCTTTCTTGGTCAGAGGCCTTTTTAGACCAACATGAGCTTTCTTCAGTGGAGGAAAGTGTGGAAGATTGTTCCCACCTGAACATTGTGCACTGCAATGTGCGAGCTCGTGTGGGCGGTGCCTGCATGTTTATAAATATACACAAGACCAACAGTTTAACAGGAGGGGTCACATGCACCAACATGCATTCTTGTGCATGAACATGCACATGTATGCACTAACATGCATGCCCTGCCAGACCAGATACCACACAAGGAACAGAGGAGGGTGTAACTTCGTCTCTGCTCAGGATGCCGTTACTCGACTGTACCTTAGTATAGAAATTTGTTGTTTGGTGTTATATTATTGTTTAAAATTTTGTTTGCAGAATAGTGTAAAGTCCATGGGAAAACTGACATCAGATTGAACACAAGGATTGTTTGAACAGTGGAAAAGGAACCAAAAAAAAAAACCACTCAAAACAAAGATACAAACTGCCCTCCAAGGTCAAGGTAGAACAGTGTCTCACTGCAAAATACTTCACTTCCTGAATGTAAGTGGGCTCCATGGAGGAGGACCCAGGAAGACCCCATTGTTGAAAGAAAAAACATTTTTAAAAAGTCTGATTGGAGTTTGCTAAAAACGAATGTTGACAAGTCATAATGTTTCTGGAAGAATGTCCTTTTTATAGAAGAAAACAAATTTAGAGCTATTTCCTAAGTCACCTCAGCTCCATTTTCACAGAAAACAATGAAGCTTCCAAAGAAAAGAACACCATCCCCACTGTGAAACAAGGAGAAAGTGCAGTTAAGTTATGGGGTTGCTTTGCTGTATCTGGCACAGGCAGCCTTTTAACTGTGCAGGGAATAATGAAATCGGGGGATTTTCAAGGCGTTCTTCAGTGAAACATACAGCCAAATGTCAGAGGGCTCTGTCTCAGTAAACCAGTCAAGAATGCATGAGAAGAAAACATAGGACTGCTCTGGAGCGCCCTGTTATGTCCTGATCCTAATCAAACTGAACATCTGTGCAAAGAGCTGAAACTCACAGTTGGCAGAAAGCAGCCGAACCTGAGAGAACTGGACCAGTTTGTTCAAGAAGAGAGGGCCAAACTACCAGTTGAGAAGTGTAGAAATCTCATTAAGAGCCATAAAAACATTGCTGATATTTCCTCAAAAGGGTGTGCTAAAAATAGGTTAAGGTTTCCAATATTTTTGTCCATGCCATTTTCATTTGCTGTATTATTTAAGTAAGTCAGTCAGTTGGTGCTTCTTTTAAAGCTGCAAAATCTCAACAAGTGCAAGGAACGTTGGCTTTGGTTTTGTATACAATGATTAAGTATGGTCATGATAATTCTTCCTCAGGCTGAGATTCTGGAGGTTTATACATCCAGCGGTCGCTATATGACAACTCAACACCTGCCCTTGACTTTTGCAGATGCACCACGCAAAGGTAAAGTGTGTGGGGGTGACTGTCAGGATGAAAGAGAGAGAAGCAATGATGCACACATGAATGTGGCTGAACTACCAGCAAGCTACTGCAAAATGTAGTTAAACTACTAGCTCAATTACATGTAGTTCATTACTCACCAACACTGCAATTATCATATTACATAGACCTCAGTGATATGGATATACATAATAGTAATAATACATCAGTCTGCACAATCATAGTACCCCTTCATAAAACTGCATATCTACAATAAATGAGACTGACCACAAAAAACAAAGAGGTGAGTCCCTAATGAATTACAAAATCAGGAGGAATCATAGGATAGCCTATATTTTACCCAAATGTTTTTATTTTTATTTTTTTCGTGGAGGGAGGGACTGTCCTCTATGTGGGCGTGGTTGACCCGGTCGAGGGGCGGGGCAGTGGAGAGGTCAAAGTTGAAAGCATTTTGTCTTTTGTGCTAAGCAGAAGAGTGGAGTCCGATCGAACAGCGGCGTCTCTTCCCTCTTCCCCGGATCCTTTTAAAACTCCCTCCCGAACCTCTCCCCTTCCACCCTTGCCACCCTACCCACCCCCTGAACACACTTCAAGGGACGGTTCGGGTAAGACCTCCAGAAATATGGTTTTGTTTTTCCCCCCCTTTCAGAGTGAAGGACAGGAATAACTCAATGTGCCTTAGCGCGCTCCGTAGGCCGCAGGACCCGACTATCCCCTGGAACAGAGGATGCTAACGCTAGCGAGCTGGATGGAAAATTACCGTGTTGTGTTCAGCCTGATGGGCGATCAGGAGTTAGCCGCTAGCTTCTGTGCTTCAAGTGTGTTTTTCAAATTAGCTGGCTAAATATTGCATAAGACAACTTACCTAGATATTTAGGAAAGTTACGGGGAAATTGTTACACTCGTAGCTAACTCAGCATTGAAATCTTGTCTGCGTGACTAGCTGTGTTGCTCTTACTGAAATAGGATTTGCGATGTTATCGCCCTCTTAGCCTTCTGTTGCTACTCTCGACACACAATTGGCACAAACTTTCTGTAATTTAAAGAAGTTGTAGTCACTCACATCAGGACGCAAAAAGACAACGACATGCTATGTCGCCACAGCTGTTTGTTGCCAGAAAATAGACGTTACCACCGGGAGACAGTGGGTCATTGTGTTAACGTGAATGAGTGGACTCGGGCCAGTCTAATGTGAATTATTGGACTGAAAAGTCTCATTCTTTCGAAGTGGCCAGCTAACGTTATTAAACTACAGTAAAGTCTACAAGATGTTAACTGTCTGCATCACTTCACTGAGCTGCACTGACAGCAGCTCTCTACTAAACAAGGCTGTCCACTGAGATGTCTTCATACTTTCCAGTAACTACATTTGTCTCTGATGGTCACATTTTCCACTCTGTTTCAGACATTCAGCCAGTGACCAAAGACTCACTTTGTTGGCCAGTTTAGAGTCTGGATTCAGCTGCAGTAATGGACTCAAGTCTAGTTGAAGGAGGACTTAATGTCACCTTAACCATCAGGTTACTCATGCACGGGAAGGTGAGTGTGACTGCATGCAAACTTAAATCTAAGTCCAGTCTGAAGTCTTCATTCATTCTCCTATATAACAAGAGCCATTTACACTATAGTCAATGTGAACTGAAAACAAACAAGCTCTAATGCTCTGGTGAAGAATACATTTATTGCTTTAACATGCATTTTTGCTCTCTTCTGTAGGAGGTTGGAAGCATCATTGGCAAGGTAAGTTTGTTTTTACTGCCAGAATGATGATATCTAGATCCTGTCCCTTGGTGTGTTTTGTAAATATTGTGTGCTTGTGCTTACCTTTCAGAAAGGAGAGTCAGTTAAGAAGATGAGAGAGGAGGTAAGATGTTTGCTTTTTCATCATTTGGGCAAGCAAGATGGGACATGTTTACAGTTTTAGTGACATTGACTCATGCATCACATGATGACACTGGGACTGATTTGACATTTCCTGTTTTGTTCGACTGTCTATGCAGAGTGGTGCTCGCATCAACATCTCAGAGGGGAACTGTCCGGAGAGGATCATAACCCTTGCAGGACCCACCACCTCCATTTTCAAAGCCTTCTCCATGATCATTGAGAAACTGGAGGAGGTTAGACACATGTGCTACATCTTAAAGGATACAAGTTATAGCAGTAGATTTGAAACTCTCAGATTTTCAATGTTTTCTGCTCCGGCCACTTTCCCTCCAGGACATCAGCACCTCAATGACTAACAGTACGGCCACCAGCAAACCGCCAGTCACCATGCGCCTCGTTGTGCCTGCCAGCCAGTGTGGCTCACTCATTGGCAAGGGTGGCTGCAAGATCAAGGAAATCAGAGAGGTTTGTCATCATATTTCTTTGTTTTAGCAAAGTTTTGAACTCGTCTCTTACCCTGATGTGTCCCAACTCTTGTTGTGTATGTTTCCACAGTCAGCAGGAGCTCAGGTACAAGTAGCAGGGGACATGTTGCCCAACTCAACAGAGCGTGCCATCACCGTTGCAGGGACCCCACAGTCCATTATTGAGTGTGTCAAGCAGATCTGTGTCGTCATGCTCGAGGTATAGACATTGTTTGGAAACTTTGCAGTGACTCTTACTGATTTATACTCTTGATGATGTATTATTGTCTGTGTTAATGTAGTCATAGTGTCAGCGCTCCTTCAATAGTCAATGGTGAATATTTCTTTTTCTCAGTCTCCACCGAAGGGAGTGACCATCCCATACAGACCTAAACCCTCAGGCTCTCCTGTCATCTTTGCAGGTGGTCAGGTAAACAACGAAATCATTTGTCTGTTCCACTAGATTTGTCACTGGTAATATTTGGCCCGACAGTGGTCACTGAAAGATATCCCCATTGTGTCCTATTCTGGTCAAAGGCATTAGATTATACACAGGCAATTGTTCCAGTAGCTGGTGTGCTGTTTGTAGCATGCCTGGCTTTGCTCTTGTAGCACACCAAGGACAGAGGACTGATGGATATTGGAGCACAGTGTGTGTGTGACACTGCCACACCCTCCTAAGTGCTGTTCTCTCCTTGCAGGCATATGCTGTCCAAGGGCAGCACGCCATTCCACAGCCTGATGTAAGTGAAGGGCCCTCTGTAAGTGATCCAATATATTTGCAACTTCGGTCCTGGGAAGCCATGCCACCTTCTTGTTTCATCTCTCTGACTCTTTCTTTTGTCACACCACCACTGCTTGATAGACACATCCATTTAATAATTCCATAGATTGTGGAGTAAAAGTCTAACATCAACTTTTTTTTTCTTTTTTTTTTAATTTAAGGCTAAATCATGGGTCCCATGTTCCATTTCACATTTTTCTCCCATCATCACTATAACCACTTACAAAAGGGAAATAATTGCAAAATTTCAGCTTTGATGTTTCTTTTCAATCTTTTCCTCACTCATGGTTTCTGTCTGTCTTTGTTTGTTTGCTCTCCGTGTCGTTTCCACCGTTGTTTCAACAGCTCACCAAACTTCACCAGCTGGCCATGCAGCAGAGCCCCTTCCCCATTGCACATAGCAACCAGGGCTTCCAGGGTAGGTGGACAGATTGAAAGAGGGAGTGTGATTGCTGTAGATTTGTAATAATCCACTTAGTCAACACTCTCATGGGGTTTTTCTTTGCATTTCTTCAGCTGGGATGGATGCCTCTGCACAAACTGGCTCTCATGAGCTGACCATTCCAAATGATGTAAGTTGCATTTATCTCCGTTTGCTTATATATTGTGTGTGATTTTAACAGAGAAGCATAATGCTTTTTTTTTTAAATAGCCCATTTTTGTGGTTTGCTTTATTTGCCTGTTGGGATTGAAGTTGCTGATGTGTTCTCACGTTTTCTTGTTTCAGCTCATTGGCTGCATCATTGGCCGTCAGGGCGCAAAGATCAATGAGATCCGTCAGATGTCAGGGGCTCAGATCAAGATTGCCAACCCTGTGGAGGGCTCAACTGACAGACAGGTCACCATCACTGGCTCCCATGCCAGTATCAGCCTGGCTGAGTACCTGATCAATGCCCGGTAAGAAAGAGCCTGTAGGCTACTGCAGCACATCCATCACAGAACGGCATGTTGACGGGAACACGACAACGAAGCAGTGTTTTAGGTTTCGTTTGCTTTCTCAAGTGCAGTTTATCAGCTTCAGTGTGAGGGTAGAAAGAGTTCACAGGGGTTCAACATTCACTTGACAAAAACACAATCGGCTTATTTTTAACAGATTTAATGTGTTTTCTTGTGTTCATTCAGCCAGGGAGTTGCAAACTGTGTTGAGTGCCCTGATGATTAATAATAGCAGGAGGAAAGACAGGAAGTTCTACATATTCAAAATAAAATTGGTTGACATTCACCAAAGCCTTCTTCAGATCACACCATTATAACTTTTATCAGCTTTTATTGGTCACCTCATTGGAGGGAAAATACAGCATTTTGTGAGATTACTGACAGATGACTAAATAGAATGTGGGGACCCATTTGGATACGTAGAGAGGTTTTAAGTAGACTTACTAAGATTGCTCTTATTACATCTTCATTTTTATTTCTGGCATAGTCTCGAAAAGCACTTTGAATTGCTCTAAATCTGCATGAAAGGTACTTTACAAAATAAAGGTAACATCAGTAGAGAAGGATTCATTTCAGAACATTAGCCAGCTCAGTTTTTACAGACCTTTTTCAGAAGGAAATATGTAAATAATAAAATATGTAAATAATAAAATATTTGTGTTACACCTCTTCATTTGAATTAATCATTTCAGTCGGGTGTTTCACGATAGTCAAGGATATTCTGCGGGAAAATCAAGCAACATAAATCAAACTGTGCACTAAATCTGTGTGACTCACAGCTCCTCACCCACATACACTCAGATTGTTTTAATGTCCAATGAGACTTTAGATTAATTTTTTACTATATAACTGTTAAATTGATTGTCCCATTTTAAATACAGGAAAACATTGAGCAGCGTGTCGTGATTTCAATTTGCTGTATTTTTAATCAAAGATTAAGGTTGACGTTTTTCTCTGCTCTCCAGGCTGTCTTCTGAAGCTACTGGACTCGCAGCCAACTGACATGGAGGATCTTCATCAGCACCTAATGTAACCCCTCCCCCTACTTTTTACCAAGAGGTCCCTTATTGAACTTAATGCAAAAACCAAGTACTATAAACTCACTGTTTTCTCCTCTGCTTTGGTTAGACACCTACTCAGTTGTAATTACACCCTCATCATGATATTGGTATTTTATTTATTTATTATGTTTTTAAATTCCCTTTGCATATAGTTTTTAAAGACTTCCTTCTGTTGTATTTTTTTCTCTTATTTTGCTGTATATCTGTATGATCTTCTTGATATAGGTAAACGTTTTAGAAAAATCTGAAAAGGCATAAATAATGTTTTTCTTATGTCAGATTTTTCTTAGAAAATGTAAAAATGAAGAAAAAAAGACACAATAACATTATAGATGGACTGTTCTTTCCCTTCCTTTTTAAATATCTATTTATTTTTATTTAATACACAGCTCCTTGTAAGAGTAGAATTCATTGATATTTGCCATCTTCTGTTTGAAGCTGTACTTCCTGAATGAGGAATTGTGGTTTTAACGGGTTTCAGTGGGTGTAAATGATCTCCAGTTGAAGATGTATGCAGGAACAACCTTTCTAGTCAGAAGGTAATTTATCCCTTGTCAAGTGTGGGTTCAAAGGAGAATTTTAAGCTACATAATGTTTCACCTCTAATTTGCTGAGTAATTGTTTTGTGTCATTCCTGTGTTTCCATCCGTTTTACTTCTTGATCAGGACTTTTGAGCATTGTTGTGTACTGGATTCTGATAAGGGTGGGTGGGCCTTGGTGACTAGGAGTGGGCCTGAATGAGAGGAAAATATTTTCTTTTTTCTGAAATTACTAAGACCATAGTAATGATGATAATGATGATAATAATAACATTGAAATGTTTGTTTTAAATAGAGAAAATATTTTTTTTAACTGCAGGGCTGGGGAATGCTGCAAGGGGCAAAACTACAAGACATATTGGTCTTTATAAGTATATTATGCTGAGGTATTAAATTATGATTAACTAGAAGGAGAATTATAGAATTAACACTAGTTTCCTGCTATCCTTTTTTGCCTGGGTCAGATTTTATTTTTTATTATTCTTTGCAGGATGAAGAAACTCACGTTTTTGTGCACGTTTTCAAACTATTGTAGATCTGGGTGCAATTAAATTGTTGAAGAAATGAAATGCAGAAATAAAAAAAGATGTGAAATGCTTAAATGTTGTGAAATGTGTAAATTGTTGTGAAGTTTGCTTATCCATAAAGGCAGCTGACAAGACTTCTTTATGGACCTGTTATCAGTGTCAGATTAACCTGTACCACCTTCAGATAAGGCACCTTTTATACAGGCTTTATAAGCTGTAATTAATGAGTTTATTAATGGCTAATAAT
Source organism: Trachinotus anak (assembly GCF_046630095.1). Taxonomy (NCBI): domain Eukaryota; kingdom Metazoa; phylum Chordata; class Actinopteri; order Carangiformes; family Carangidae; genus Trachinotus; species Trachinotus anak. The sequence goes on along the minus strand of NW_027273855.1, from coordinate 20,340,062 downwards.
ACCTTTAATAATGCTTTACAGATCAGCTATAAGCATTAATAACAACAACTCTTGGGTTACCAGGTTGTGGAAAGACTTTGCTAGCTTTTAAATTCATTAGGGAAACACCTTCAGCCCGGCAAGTCTGCTGTTATAAATGTTAGGAAGTGGTTAACAAAGGGTTTCATGTTTCATTTTTTTCTTGAATGAAGTTATAAATGTTAAGTATAATGTTAATGAAGGGTGATGGGTTTCTCAGTCTGTAATAAGCTATCTGCAAAAACTGGTCACCTGTAAATGTTATTAAATATCTGATTAACGAGTCTACAATAATCCATCAAGTCTGTAGTTCTAAATACTAATAAGCTCTTTTCTGGGAGATCAGTGGTCAAACAGAATGAATGAATGAATTCAAGACAAAAGTGTTATGCTGGAGGAGGACTTTCCACAACCTGGCAACCCAGAGTTATTATTAGAAATAACTGGTCTAGGAAGAATTAATAAATTATTTATCAAGTATTAATAAAGCCATTAATTAAAGCTTATAAACTGTCTGATCAGAAAGTGGTGACTTATGAATCCTACAAATGTGGTCCTGTTGCAAATATTTTTTTTTCTTTTTTTAATGTAGGACAGGTGTGACACATTTTTAAGTCAAGAAATGACACTGGATCAATTTGGACATGCTTAAAGTCACTGAAAATAAGTCATTTATTTCTTGTTCTGCTGTCTCACGTGACGCAGCAACAGCACAAACTGTAGCTATAACAGGGCCCGTCTTTTTTAAACAAACAACACACATTTTGTTTTGTTGTTGTTTTTTTTTTTTACCAATACATTATTTATTGTTGCTCATAATATTTTGCTTTTGATATAACTCCTATGTTACAGGTACAATGTGCAATGCTGTATAAAAACAAAACATTTCTATTCAAACCCAAAGGATACTTACTGTTCTACTTGTAACCACCACAGAGAAGTGCTCTATTCCTTATCTGGCTACTTCCGCAGTCATATTAAAGGGTAAAAGGTACAGTTGAGGTTTTTATGAAGCCTGTCAGCATAGTGAGCTATAGGACTCCTTTTGGTTCATTACTAAGGGTGATCAAGGTGATCAACATTGATTTTATAGGTCTTTGGGAATACTAAATTTCTGCATGTGAAAACACCTTTTGTGGTGTTGTACAGCTAAACAGACACTGCCTCAAGTGACCTCACATGAGGCAGGGTCAGTTGGGGCTCATGACTACAAATCTGAAAACAAATCATCCGTCAGTCCAGTTGCATTGTGAGTAGATATCTCTGGTTCAGTTGCACTGATTGAACTGTCCGCCTAGAGCCAGTCGAGCACTCTCTTACTGTTTGTTGTTGAGTTAGCTGAAGCGGACTCAGAGGAGGTCACTTCTATGAGCGCCTTTCAAATGCACATCATACAAGTATGATACAATCAAAAATCCAGCAATTTCAGAATCCACTAGAGCATTACTGGTATACACCCAGTTTCCAGTTTATTTAGTAAACCTAGCTAAAAATACCACAGCCTAATGCAACAGTTCTGCAATAAATCCAACATTCACAAGGGTTACAATGTTTACTTTTAGCTGAAACTGTTTTAGAGTGGTGTGGAATCAGCAGTGTGGTCGTTTTGGAGCCGGCAGTTTGTGGCTCTGTTGAGCTGTATTGCATTACATTATACTGACAGCTGTTTCTATTATTTTGTCCAGCCCATTTATACCTTCGATGGTAGAGTAAATAACACAGTTCAGAAGCACGACAAACTACATCCTGTAAAATGATAATACAGGTGAATAAACATCTCTCTGAAACATTGTCAACAAAAACTGAACATTATAACCTTCATGAAGGGAGGATTTATTATTAGACTGCATTAGTTTTAGCTCGGTGTGGGTAATAAACTTGCAACTGAGTGTATATACAATGGCAGAAGTGCATTTTCAGTGAACCCAGAGATCTGCCATCCCATCACAAACTTGATAAGCTTCATAAAAACCTCACACATATCTTATGTGTATTTGAAACTCAGTAGTAGGAGGGTAAAAAAAAAATATATCACCTACTGAGAACCCTAGTTATGCATCATGATCCATGTCCTGGTGGGATTTTCATTCCATGTTGACTTTTTTTTTTTCTTGAGTGCTGACATTTATTAACAAAAACAAAATAACTCAAGTAATACTTTCAGGATTAAAAAAGTGTAAACTTTCACAAAATATAAAACGGACACATTCGAACCATAAATTATAAACATGTAGTCATGCATTTGTTCACAGGGCTGCATACTGTTTAGTCTTACATTTTTATCTTACAAATAAAATAAAGTTAGATATTTCTCATGTGGTATGTATTGGATATTTACATTATTATTCATTAGTATTTGATGCATTAGTGTGTGGAGTATCATGACCGATACTTCCAGAGTGAGGGTTAGAGTGTTTAAAGGACTACAAGTGTGGTATCTTCTTGTGCGTGCGTCTGTGAAAGGGTTTTTGCTGAACTGGAGCTGTGGCTAGGTTACCCTGGTAACTATTTTGCCTAAAAAAAACCCTACTGAACTTAAATGACATTTATCTGATGTCACAAGCTGCCAAAATATTTGATGTCAGGTTATGACAAATGCCCTATGTCATCTGATGTAGGTTTGCCAGCCAACAAACTTATGAGACACCATAAGTCAACTTGTCATAGTCTGAGTAGTGTAGTAGGTGTGATCCCTCATGACAACAGTAATGTACTGCACTGACAGATTGGTGTACGCCTGTGATGTTGTTCACTGTAGGGTAGCTCGAGGTCTTTGCTAGTGTCCAGTGATCTATGGAGGTCCTGTATGTGGCGCCTGTGGAGACCCCTGATAGGGCTGAGATGGCGGTACCCATGCTCCAGCACTGGGGGGACGGCTGGGCTCTCCACTACCTGACTGATCCAGCTCAGCACTGTCGCAGTCAGAATCATCACACAGGGCCCGACTCTAAATAGAGAGTTGGAAGAGGAAAGCAATGTCATACATGACCTATGGCCAATGAGACATTTTATTACAGTTTAAGTTTTAATTAATTAATCTTCCATCCTGACATGAAACACAAGAAGTGACTATAGCTGTCGTATAGATGTAGTGGAATAGAAGTATAAAGTATAAAGTAACATAAAATTTAAATACTTTGGTAAATACTTTGGTAAATTATCTCAAAGAATTAAGTTCTTGAGTAAACCTACTTAGTTATTTTCAACCACTGTTTCCTGGTGCTTTCACTTCAGTATAAGAAGTGTATGACACAAACTGTATATGACACAAACTGACACATGCAATCCTCTGTGGAGCCGCTTTACCTCATTAGGATTCTGCCCAGCGTCCAGCTGAGCTTTGGTCTGGCCCAGGCCTCCGTCTCTCTCCGACAGCCCATCAGAGGCCTGCGCGGGGTCAGTGTTGTCTGCCGGGATCTCCGACCCCTGAGAAAGGAGGTCATCGCTCCGGTCATCCAACCTGTCGTCGGTGTTAGTGCTGACCACGTCAGGGGTGCCGCTGTGAGAGTGGTCGGTAGTGTGGCCCTCCTCACCGTCTGATACCGACAGGTTCTCTGAGCTGAAGGTAGACACCGACTGGCACTTGCTGATGCTGGTCGGACGTCTGGAGGGATTAAAAATAAACAACAACAAAACTGGGTTTGAAAATCACAGCACTGAGAATAAGGAAGAATGTAAATCCAGAATGTAAATTCAAAATTATTCTTGGTTCTCTGAATAAGTCGGCAACTTGTCGGAGAGGGAAGATAGCTTGAGGGAATTTTCCAGTGATGAAGGACATCAAGTTACTCACCGTCTCCGTGGTAACTCAACCTCACTGTCAACTTCACCCTCCTCCTCTTCTGATGACACTCCACGCCTCTGTAGTCAGAGACATGAAAAATGCTCAAGTGAAAATGATCAAAGTATTACCAGAGGAATCTTAACAGATATCCGGCACTGTACCTGTTTGCGTGTGATAGCTGCCCTGTATAGAATGGCTGAAGGTGTAAGGTGCTGACTCCCAATTCCCCCTGATGCCCCGCGGGGCAACCTGACAGCACCGGCTCCCTCCTCTTTGTCCTCCCCGTCATGAGGCAGGCGTGGAGATCCCAGCGATCCCCGTCCTGCTGCTGCCCCCCTCCCACATGGTGAGTCTGGGCTGCTGGAGAACGGGAACGATGCGGCATCCTCACTGGGAGTGTCACTGCGTGGAGGAGTTTCTGTGAGATCATCCAGACCGGCTGCACCCACCTCTGACCCCCCTAAACCTGCAGAGGCACTAAGGCTTCCCCCTCTCTCCAGCCCACCCACTGAGGCCTCCCCCTTTCCCTGGGCCTCTGCCTCTAGCGTGGTGCAGATGAGGTCAGGGCTGGAGGAGGATAGCTGCCTCTGCTGCTGCTCGTGGCTGAGGCCCCGCAGGGCTGCAGAAGGCTCCAGGAGCTGCTTGGAGGTGTTATTGGTAGAACTGTTAGCCTGGGCAGTTGTGTCCCTGTTAGGGGAGGACTGATTCGCCTTAAGTCCAGCCAGGTCCCCACTGCTGCCCTTACCGGGCTTGCGATGACGGGTCTTTACCCTCCGAGACCGGCTGGGAGAAGTGGAGCTTCTGTTGGGGCAGGCTGGGATAGTGACTTGCATTACAGAGGAATCCATTTTGGGAATGATTACCTCAGACTTGAGGATGTCTGGCCTGAAAGAGTGGGAGGGATTAGTCAACAACTATAATCCACAAGCCTGATGAATATTCATTTGTCCTTTTCAGTATCAAACTTTTATCAAATAACCACTGAAATGAGATCTCTCACCTCTTTCCTGAGGGCAGTTTCTGCGGGACATTTCTCTTCTTGATGAGTTTGTCCATGGAGTTGGAGGAGCTACTCTGTCTGGAGCTATGGTGCTTAAACAAGCCTGGATACTTCTTATCCAACGACTGCTCTCTCCTGCAGAGAAATAACAAAAGACACCAAAGTGTGGCCTGTGCCCTGTGGCTTTTTAATTTGTAAAGAATGTCTGCATTTTACAAAAATATACCCTGTGTTCATGCATTTATTCGTACCTCTGCAACTCTTTCTCCTTGAGCTCCAGCTGCAGCATGACAGCGCTAAGCTCCATGTAAAGGTTGTTAGCCCTCTCCAGTTTCCTCTCATAGTGCTCGCGAATGTCCAAAGCATGCCTGAGAAGAAAAGAGGCTGCTGATGTCATTGTGCATCCGCATGAAAGAATCCAAATCCTCTACAATAGACGTGCACTCAAGGCACTTATTTCATCCAGGGGGGCGGACAAAGGAGTGACATCGAGAAATAGGACAGAGGGAAAGTGGCCTCATGCATGTAAGCCAACATAGTGAAATTACCAGCAACCACAGTTTACAACTAATTTGGTATAGATTGACACCCTGAGTTGACACGAAACAATGGGCTCCAAGTAAAAAAAGCAGACCTGAGCTCCTCCCTGCGGCGGTTGATCAGTTCCTCGTCGAGTCGGTGGAGACAAGTACCCTCAGATTTAATCTTCTCAAAGTGCCGTTTTACCTCTTCTCGCCATTCAGCCTGATGAGAGCACACTTCTGTTAGCCAGCTGTGTCTAGCCAGAGCTATATTTCAAACCATTTCTCTGTAGTATGGCAATTAATGTCTGTTTGTGCACTTTGTATATTTTGTATGATTTAAGATGTATCTTATACATATATTCAGGAGGGAATTAGAGAAGCAACCATACCTGAGACTTGAAGTACGTCTCTTGCGGAGTGGACAGTACATCAGCTGATGCTATATCCAGATGAAGAAGGATCTGACGGAAAGAAGGCCTATTCCTGGGTTTACAGTTCCTGCAAATCCAAAATGGGAAAGACAGCTGTGTACATTTACAATGCATTGTAAAATCAATAAAGTCCTTAAAACCCAGACTTGCTGTGCTCATTATTTTTCTTTCTTCATTCCAGCTGTCCATTTCCAGACGTTTGCTCACCAGCACTGTCTGAGGAGGATCTTGAAGCCATCTGGGCAGCTCTCAGGTATGGGCAGCTGAAGGCTGTTGTTTCCCACACCCCAGATGATGGCAGACGAATCCACATCTTTATAAGGGATCTCTCCAGTGAGCATCTCCCACAGCACCACTCCAAATGACCTTTAAGTTAAGTTGAGCTTTATTTATTCAGGAAGTTTCATTGAGGTCAAGATCTTTCTAACAAAAGAGACTTGAAGACAAATGACACGCATACAACATCCCAACAGGACAATTCATCACACAAAGCCGTCACCACGCAGAAAATATCAGTAAAAGTCCGTCAGAGGATCTAATAGCTTTGAAACCCTGAGGTCACAAACTATTAAATCTCGCAATACTGATACATTATCTGCACTTCTACTGCAGTATATGAAAGATAAATGCTACACTGAGGGAGCTAGACAAAAGTGTGTGTTTATCACACTTACCAGATGTCCACCTTTTCTGACACTGGCTCATTCCGAATCACTTCAGGAGCCATCCAGGCTACGGTGCCAGCAAACGACATCTTGGTGCTCTTGTCACTGAGCTCCTTTGAGGTGCCAAAGTCAGAGATCTTCACCAGGTCGTCATGTGTAATGAGCATGCTGCAAAGGTGAGACACTGAATTTTTAATGTGAAAATAATAACGAATCAGTTATGAAATTTCAGGTGTTGTGTTGACTGACGTTTTCAGTGCCCTAGCTGCGCTGACTTACTTGGGGGACTTGAGGTCTCGGTGGATGATTTTGTGGAGATGTAGGTAGTTCATGCCTCCTGCGATGCCCATGGACCAGTCAACCAGAAGGGAAGGGGTGATTTTACGGCCCGCCCTCAGCACCTCATACAGTTGGCCTTGGGCACAATATTCCATCAAGATACAGTAACAAGGAGCCTGGGTACAGACGCCCCTAGAAGGAGGCAAGGCAGTCAGATGACATAGCACAGGCGACCAGAAAGGGACAGCACTATAAGTGGGATTTATGTAGTTAAAAGCTTGATGTGGTGATACGTGACCCTGTAGGATATCATGAGTTTCCTCACTTGAAAGTAATGATATTGGGGTGCTTGAGTTTGCGGAGGTGTTTGATCTCAGTCTCTTTGATGTCCCGCACTTTCTTTACAGCCACGTCTTCTCCGTGGAACTTGCCGAGGAAGACGGCCCCCTGTGCCCCGCTGCCCACCCACTGCAGGTCTGAGATTTCCTCAAAAGGAACCTCCCAGGACTCTAAACACAGACCAACAAGTCAACAAGACAAATGTGAAAATATGAAAAGTTACACAGGTTTAACATGAGCAACTTTCATTACTCTTTGAGTAATTACTTAATTTATATCCATCACACATTGCAATGTCTCCAAATGTCAATATGTACTCTTGCCAGTTTGGACAAGGAGAGAGTCAGGAGTATTGCTGAGTAAATGCTAGCTCCCTGCTACACATTCAAATAGGCTGGCAGGACACAATTACATCATACAAAGCACCTGCCATGTTCAAACAAATGGTATATTGACAGTAGACAGTCGTCATTTCTATCCAGAGATAAGATAAAAATTGAAGAAACATGACAATCCACTTATGCTATAGTCTAATCTGTCTGTCAACTGTCATAGTGACACTGCTTAAATGACTGTGAGAGCATGGTCACTAAAGAGAGACGATCTGGGCAGAATAAAAGAGACAGGCAGATCAATTCTTCATGAGGTCCACTGAAGTGTCCAGATCTCTGGAGAGCTGCAGCGGAGGCAGATTCACATGACGCTTTCCCCCTGGCCAGCTGTGAAAACTCACTGTGGCTGATGACTGTGAATGAGCTGGGCTGACAAACCCAAAAACACATTCATGCTGCCAATAGGACATGGTGGCAGTCAGACAGAAATACAAGTCATGGAGTTCTAGTTATGGAAAATAACAAATACAAGCCCTCAAGTCCTATACTTAAGTACAATCTGAGATACTCGTCCATGAATATTTCTACCTTCTCCTACTTTACACTTCTACTCCACTACATTTATCTAACAGCTATAGTTACTTTTCAGATTTTACATAAAAAACAGTTGATACACTACTCATAATAATGCATACCTAATAGAACAAAATATTGTTAGTTGTTGTTATATCAGTGGTTGTCATCCTTTTAGGCTTGTGACCCTAGAGAAGCAGTGTGTAGCTGTGGCCCCTTTTGAGATGTGTGTGAGTTGTTCAAGTTCCACCAAATAGTCGTTCCCTCTTCAAAACTTCTCAGATGGTTTTATCTAAATAACTTATCAGGCCCAAAGATGCCAAATTATCCGATATTTCATGATAAAAAAAATAAATTTTAGAGATAAGTCAAAAAATAAAAAAAAAATTTGTGTAGATTTTTTTTTTCTTCTTTCATACCCCACTAATTATCACCAACCATCACCAATCATCACCTCACTACTTCACTCTATATCAAGTGGCTAAACTTACTTCAGCTCAACCAGCTGCAAATGCTACCTATACTGATACATCAGTAACATCTTAATTATGTACTGTAATATATAGTGATAGTGAGGTCTTGAATTTTTCTACAGAATGAATACTTTTACTTTCAATACCTTTTTTTAACTTTAATATAATTTCAAAAGCAGGGTTTCTGTAGTGGAGTGTATTTAGATTTTTGTACTGGTAATTTTACTAACATAAAGGATCTGAATACTTCTTTCACCCCTGTGAAGTTCAAGCTTCATCCACAAGCTTAGATATTTTTCATGATGCATCTCCATGGTTACGAAGGTACCACAGTACTTTCATATACTAAATGACTTAATGACATGTTTAAGTCACAAACTTGTCTGACTTTTCTTTGTTCTGTGGTTTTTAAATACATAGCACAGAGGTGGAACATTTTCTGTTAACTTCACATACCTTCTTGGCTATGTTTGTGTTCAGTGGAGTAGGCCTTTCCAATCATGGTCCAGACTGGTTTTAGGCAGCCAAACAGTCCCTCCAAAAAACCTCCACTCCCTGATTGTAGCCGAATGTTCTCCGACTGGCTCCGAACAGCGCCAGCCTCTGGACTGTGCCCTGCCTCGGCCCCGCCGCCACACTGGCACACCTCATGTTCATGTAGTTTTAGCACGCTGTTGTCAAAGTGGGCTGAGGGTCCATCACTGGGAGTGGGGCTGCTGCCACCCGGCGCCCCCTGTCCACCAGTGTCAATGGACAGCACGTTACGGAGAACACACTGTGTGGGGGTCAGGTCCGTTTCAGGGGTGCAGGCAGGGGTGTCTCCATCGAGTCTTCGATAGGGGGGTTCAGAGATGGGGGTGCTGAAGCCTGACAGGGAGGGGGAAGGGGCACGGGGCTCATGGATACAGGTCCCACTCATCAGGGGTTTCCCCAACACAGCAGGTTAGGGTGGATGGAGGATGGAAAGATGAGAAGCAAGCCTGAAGGAGAAGATTTATGACAACAATTACATTAGAATGATACATAATCTTCACGGTAGCCATAATTCACCTCTGTGCTTAGCTTTTTTAAACATATGAACAGGAGTAGACTCATTTCAGCACTGGACAGCTCCTTTTAGACATGGAGCTGTCCAGTGCTGAAATGACTGCAACTTTCACTTCTAGTGCCTCTTTTGATCTTTTAAGAAGTTCTTCGACTTTACAATAACTTTTTCTTTCACTCAAGCTATGCAAAACACAAAAACAGTGCTCTGAGCTGGGCAATCAGCCAGTCCCCCAATTTAACCACTTAGTTGATCCGTTTCCGCAACAAAATTGTGTCTGAATCATGCAGTAAAGCCTCAACTCTGTGTCTATGAATGGGAAAACCAGCCTGCCCAGTGAAGCCATCACCCAGAGAGGAGATGGGCTTTATGAATGAATCGACCAGAGGAGGTTGTAGAGTCCACAGCCCTGACTGTCACCTGTTCTTTAACTGTCCCTCTGATGAACATCAGTGCCTGACAGCATCAGAGCAGAGCTACTCAGCAGCTCCCATATGTCGTTCGTCATGCATCAAGTGACGAGCGTTGTGTGCATCTGAAGAATATGACCAATTGCATAACCACCTCGGCGTGGATGTGTACGTAAGTAAGTGCGTGTGTGCGTGCGTGCATGTGTGTGAGAGAGCAGGGGGGAGAGGGGAGGGGAGAGGGGGTGGTGGTGGGGGCGGGGGGAGCACATGTACCCGATTCACATATCCTACACCAGCTCCATGTCTTGTACTGCACCACTGCATGAGAAGATCCACGGCGGCGGAGCAAAATGAGAGCATGAAAAAACGGCCAATAAACAACCACCGGGCCTGTGCGAAGGAGCAGTGCACATACACGCACACACACGCGCGCGCACACACACACACACACACACACACACACACACACACACACACACACGAATGCAGGAAGATCAATCTTTAAATAACCAAGGATGTGATGATGACACTCAGCAGCATCATAGCCGACGTGCATGAATTGCAAGCCCTGTGCCTACTATGGTCCATGCCAAGTGAAACTGCCGCAGCGTCTGTACATTTACTCAGTGTTGGCATCAACACAAATGTTTCGTAATGTGGGCTTTCTCGCTGCACAAATGTGATTTTCTAGCATTCATCGACGATGATTCGTTTCTTGGCAGCATCAGTTCATTGGTGCAGTGCGAGCGGCATGAACGCTACCGCACCGAGCAACGGCATCATACCTAACCGTCCTGTGATACCTGATTTCTTATTCAATCAGCATTTCACCGGATAGTATGACATTCCCATACCTTTCTGCCTGGTTGATGCCGCGTTGTCAAGTGAAGGGGTGGGCTCGGCTTTCTATTTGTCGGCGATAATGAGCAAATCGTTGTTTTTCTTCGGTCCGGGATGTCTCTTGTGTTTCCAGTTACTGTATCCACGAGTTTCACGCGACTGGGATGGATCCCAGCGGGCAAATTGTGTTATCAATAACCGGGGACCCATGCAACGTGAGGCGCGCTGGGTTTTTTGGGGGAGGGAGCTGTCTCTTTCCCAGTGCTGAATTGACGTCACGGATGTGAGAAATGTGCCGCCAGGGGGCGCTACCTCCGCCCTCTGCAAACAGCCACACAGAGAACTAGGCTATCAGTTTCTCATCATCACGTCCATCATTTCCATTCGCAAAATGTGTCATTTTGGGCACAAGTCATTCACCGATTTCTACGTTGAGAGTAATCTGGTCCCGGATCAGCAGCATCCACCCTTCTGCTGCTGATGTGTCCTTAAGCAAGACAAGACCAGCTCCAGGGAGGCTGGTGTGCCGCTGTCCAAAGCTGGATTACCAAAAAGGCAAAGTGTGCAACTGCCTGGGTCCCCAAGAACCTGAAGAGCCCCCAAAAGCCCAAGGCTGACCTATCCCATCTTCTGGTAATTTCATTTGTTGACAAATGTGTGAAGATATTTGCACCACACAACTACAATATTAACTGAGGTGGGTCCTAGATTATTAGCTAATTATCTGGCCCTATCTTGTGGTGGGGCCTTGTGTCAAAATCTAGTTTTAAGACTTTTTTAGTTTTTTTTATTTTAGCTTTTTTGGTCCTTACATGAAGTATTTTCCTTAAGTTGTGTTTAATCAAATTACCACAAACTAAGTTAAGTATTACTCCACCATATGAATTCTGGTTGCACTGGAAGTAAAAGATAGGTTCACACTTTTTAAAGTCTGTCTAAAAACAATTGTCAGATATCCATATGAACACTGAAAGAGGTTGTGCTTCTGTTTTTGTTCCTCCCACACTGTAAAAAATAAACTGTATCTTTATTGGAAACAGCTTGCACACAAAGCTTTTAGTTTATTGCAGTATATTAATATAAAGTTATGAGTGGGTTACACCTGCCACAAAATAAATGTGTCATGCCCCTCGTCCGACTCATCAACCTAATGATGACATATTAGTTTTATGTCTTGTGTGGGAATAACTAGTATACATAACAAAAAGCTTTTGGGTTGTTAACATACATGTAGTCCTGCTGTTTGGGGTTCCATTTGTGCCAAGAATATGTCCACAAATGTCACCTGAATTTCTGACAAAACATTGTTGTTGTACCTGTCGTCCAGATGTGTCGTTTGACTGTGTCATTGTACATGTTCAAACATCACATCTGGATGACATGTACAAGAGCACAGTCAAACGACAGCTGGAATATCAACTCTTAATGGCTGAACACAGAAATGTTTAACATTTTGTTGTCCGCAGTCTCGGGTCCATCATGTATTTCCAGTCATGTGTTTCCCAGCTCCAGTCCTTATGGTTGAAGAATTGGCAACACAACAACAAATATATTAATATAAAAGTAAAAATACTTTATATTTCTTGAATTACAAGGAAAATTGAGAGAAAACACTGCAGCAGGTGGAAACAATTTGTAATGTGTAAAACTAAAAATAAAATCACCGCTTTTTTTTCTGGTATAAATCCTGTAACAGCAAAGAGATGGTACCTGTTTGACTCTGTATTGATGCAGTGTCACTCTGTGTCCTGAAGAGGACATCATGTCAGCTCTGTCCAGTTTTTTGCATTGTAGCAGAACTCTGCTCTATACCAGCAACACAACCATCGATTAAAGCCCTGTAAATTTTAATTAAAAAGAAATGAAAAGCAAAAACAAAGATAAGGACCTCAAGTACCAACAGGAACCATGATTTCAAACAAAAGACTCTGTATGTACAATGGACTATTCTGCCAGTGTATGATATCATCCTCATGGTGCATCATTTAATTATAAGTTTGATTTTGATTCTTGATAAACAACCACTACAGTATCTTTATTTTATTTATCATTAATGTTAGAATAAAGTCCACAGTCCATACCAGTTGTTAGTGATAATGCACCAAGAAAGAGAAGACCCACACAATCCGAAACTTATGGAAATCATGATTAGCTGAGCTCCAAATCCATAAATATAGATTTCCTCTCTCCAAAAACTATTCAGTTAGGAGTATTCTTGAAGAACAAGAATATTGAGGTTCTAGTTAGTACTATCATCATCATGGGAAAATATTATAGGCTATAGGCTACTGTAAATGTCTCTTTGCAAATCTCCCTAGTGTGGAATTTCTGTAAAAAAAAAAAAAAAAAGTTTTCTGGCCTCTTACTCAGTTCCTTATTTTTATTAATTATTATTGTAATAGCTCAAGTATCTCCACTTGTATATTTCTTTCCTGTTATTTTGTTAAACATTTCAGTCCTGTTTGTGATTTTTTTTTTCAACAATAACTATTTTGTTACGATCTCTGGTAGGTAATTGATGTTTAGTTGTACTCTATGGATAAATTCCATTCGTGTGATTTTGTGTGAAAATATTGTGAAAACATTCTTGTGATTCCGTTTTGTACAGGAGCCCACACTTGAATTGAATTCAGTTTGTCACTGTATGCTCTGTGTGTTATACATAAAGTTGTTTAACATAAAAAAAAAAGAAAAAAAAGAAATGCGACCTGCGCACCATTTGTCCCTCTGATTTGCCGTAACCCACACGGCGGGATTGACTCGAAGCGAGGTACATATCACAACAGCGTTGCATATATTTTTTATTTTGTTTGGAAAGACAGCGCATGATAATTCAACACCACACGCACAGTACACGCTACAAGGTAATTTCCACAACAGGTAAATAAAAACAATAACAGGTGACATAAAAGTATTTAACTAGAGCCAGCTAGCTAGCTAACTTTAACCGTTGGTGTTTTCGCCAACCAGTTGCCGTCCGAGTGTCATGCTACATTCAGCTGTTGGATGTAAATATGACATTAGCTATTTTATGTTTACATGACTGATACGTGGTGTGTTTCCAGGGTCCAGTGGAAGGGATTAACCGTGTTGAAGATGTGCTCTCTGGCGCTGTTCCCCCCTCCGCTGCCCTCGGGACAGACAACTCTATGCGAGTCCAACAACGAGCTGCTCTCCGGGACCAACACTGAAGACCTACCGAAACAGGTGTGATCAACGGCCACTGCGTTGGTTTTAACAAATGGTGGTTTTCTTTGGGAGCCCAAAATCACGGCAATCGCGACCATGCTCCTGAGGATATTAGGTTAATGAGTTGTTGTAGCTGAATATATCTGCTAAGGCATCAGTACTGTCTCTAATAAAGGTCATCACTTTGTCGTGTGTTTTCTGCAGGAGTCTAGTCCTCTGAGTCTGTACTTCCCCCGAGAGTCTCTGAAGCTCCACAGTCGCACAGAAAGTAGCAGCAAGGCAGCATTTCTGGACCACTCTGAAACACTGTGGATGAGGAGCGCAGCAGCATGGTAGGGCATACAATTAACCTGACATACAAGCTGTGGGAGTTACTGCATACAGTGGTATCTAATACATTATAACGTTACTGATGATAATAATGTTGTTACTGCCTGACCAACACAGGACTTTTGGAGGTGATGTTGATATTTTTGATAAGGATCTCTTCAATTTGTTTTTATTTGAACTACAGCCAAGATATGTACTGAGCAAGGAAATTTCCAGTTAAGATAAAACTTGTCAGTGCTCTCTGGTGGTCAAACAATGCAATAGATACACTGTTTTGCAACTACCATGGCATTTGTTTATTGCAATTTTTTATTATTTATTGGCCAACATACGCAATGTGCATACATACTGCTACTGGATGTCTGCAGTAAGCTAATATGAGGCACTATAATAGCTGGTTACCAGTCATTTTACTGTAGTGTTATCACACAACAGATGACTGTATGTTCCAAAACATATTGTGAGACAATAATTGTTCCCCAGCAATCTTGTTATATAGCATGTTGTGAAGCTTTCAAATGTACGGGTTGGTGGTTCAATCCCTCATCTCCTCCTGGGCATATGTTGAAGTGTAATCGAACAAGACACTGAACCCAAAACTGCCTTCAAAGTATGTGTGTGTAAAACTTGGAACTTGCTTTGGACTAAATTGTCAGACAAATGAATGTAATAACATTTGTACACTGCAAAATTAAGTGTTTTCATCTTTATCCAACGGTACAGACAACTGAGCTAAACAGTGTTGTTTTTGCCTCCTTAGTGCACACACTAACATGAGCACATGTACCATCAGCCATAAATTGGCAAAAGACAGTGCCAGAAACCTGAATGATTGTACAAATGTCTGGTAGAGGAAGGATACAGCTGCGGCTCATAGTCACTCAAATCTTTGTCATCTGCAAAACAGGATAACATTTCATAGTTCATACTTTAACAGTTTACTGTGCTTATTGTCATACCAATAATTTGTCCCAAGTCTATTACAGACAAAGATATCTTTTGCAACTTCTCTCTGTCTGTTCCAGGCGGGATGGTGGGTTCACAGGGCTACTCACTGAAATAACCAGCTCGCATACAGAGGGTATGTGAGGCAGCAAAATCCCCTGTTGTGCCGTTTTATACATAATGACCTGATCCTACATATCCACTGATATAACTCTCCTGTATCTTGCAGTGCCTAAATGGCTGTCAGTGAGTTCTGGTTGTATCCTGGCATTGCTCCGAAGGGTCTCTTCTTTTCACGGCTCCTTGTTTCCTCATCTTACAGTAAGAGCCAATCATGGTCTACTATGCAACAAAAATGTATATTACACAAAGCAGGGTATTTCTATGTCATAAAACATGTCTGGAAGGGATCTTTAAATATGTTGTTGACAGCGGTACGCTTGATTATCAGTTGTTTCTTGTGTTATGTTAAGTTGTGCATCTGTTTGTCCCTTGTTTCATAGCTGAGCAGTGAGGACATGATAGCCGAGTTTTCACAAGTGCTGAACTGGTAAGTGCCAATGTAGTTGCCAATAATTTGGGTTTTGAACTAAAACCTCATCAATGTTTTCTTCTAATCTCTTTTTTCAACTGTCTAGTTGTAAGCAATTTTAACAGCTTCTGCATCATCCACTCCTTCAGACACGTCTGAACTAACTGTGACCCTTTGACTTGCTCATGGATTCACCTCCTCTATCAGTGATGTTTAGTCTGCAAAGGTCTAGGTTGAGGGATCTGTCACCATTTGAACATATGAAATAGCTCTCAATATGTACTGTTAAGAGAAACTCTGCTCCAAGGCTGTAAAAGTAGTCATTAGCGTAGTTAATGCCAGTGGGATTTTCAGTGAGGTTTTCTTACTTTTGAAAGAGAAGCCAAAAGTTCCGGTTCCACTTTGGTTCTCTGTTATGATGGACATTTTCGCAGTTTTCTGATTTCTGATAGACCAAACAATGGATTTCTTGATCTTTTTCAATCATCTGATTAATGGATAATGAAAATAATTATTAGTTGCAGCTTTTTATAAATGATTTTGAGACTGTGGGATCTTCGTATACATGTCCAGTATTTTAAATCAAAAGTAACTGACAAAATTACAACAGCCATTAGATAGTCACCAACTTCTGCTTTAATTCCCTCTGTGTAACCAGGCCTGACTGTGTGGTGCGAGCCTTTGCCTGGCATCCTCACACAGATAAGTTTGCTGTAGCCCTTCTGGACGACTCCATCAAGATCTACAACCCCAGAAGGTACCTATACCAAATAATTGATCAAAGCTTTGTAGTGCAACATGACACTCCGGGCATTCACTTTTCTTCTTTTGTCTGTCAGTGCCACAACTCCCACACTGAAGCATCGTCTACAGAGGGGTGTGGCAGCAGTGGAGTGGAAGCCGCTGTGTGCATCTGCTCTAGCTGTCGCTTGTCAAAACTGTTTATTGGTCTGGCACGTAGACCCCTGCTCATTATCAACCAGGTACGTAAACTCTTGAAGGTCTTGCAGGTCTTGAAGCATCTTATAAAGAACTGTATTCAGTTCTCTCAAAAAAGGTCCAAGAAGTTATTAAAAAGTTTTGAATTTCATTTTCTAAGCTTGCCTGCTGTAGTCAGTAATCCAAGTTATAACTTTTATAAAAACGGGATTGGTGTGACAGTGAACTGTGCTGCAGGAAGCTGTTCACTCAGCTTTTTAAGTCTTAAATCTTACCCTGCAGAAACCCCAAAACTCATACTTTTGCACATACATGTTTTTCCTGTGCTTTATTTTTGATGATACATGGTTCTTGTTCATCTCGACCCATCCAGGCCTTCATCTGGTTGTGCTCAAGTTTTGTCTCATCCTGGTCACTCTCCAGTCACTTCTATCGCCTGGTCTCCAAGCGGGTCTCTCCTCATGTCGGCCTCACCTATGGACACTGCAGTGATGGTACGAGGGAACCGTTACATGTTTAAGTCCAACTGTGACTCACTTTCGTTGCAGAAAGTGAGTCACAGTTGCTGTGGCTGTTTAACACTGTTTGACATCAATGTATGTTTCAGGTTTGGGATGTTGCCGCAGAAAGCTGTGTGCCACTTCAGCGGGTTGGAGGAGGTGGGGTCACCTTCCTGTCCTGGTCCCCTGATGGCAGCCATATTCTGGCTTCTACACCGTCTGCCCTGTTCAGGTTAGAGACAGTGAACTAGAGATTGAGAATTTCTAAAATACCCAGCTTTCTGTTTGTCTACATATCTTCTTTCATTCTGTCTGGAGCTCCATTAGCACATTTCAAGTTAAAGATATGTAAAGCTTCCAGTGAATATATATATATATATATATATATATATATATATATATATATATACATACTAGAACTTTTATCCTTCATGATTAGTGTGTGTGGACTAGTCATTGGCCTCTTGCTGTATTATAATAGAGCCCCACTCAACTCTCATGAATATTTATGACCATGTAAGGGATTAGTGGCATAGTCTAGAGTTTAGCAGGTATTATTAGATAGTAAGTGGATGGATAGAGTTTTTACACATGGACAAGTAAAGTTTCTTTCTTCAGGGTTTGGGAGACCAGGATGTGGACCTGTGAGCGTTGGCCATGTGTGAAAGGGCGCTGTCAGGTGATACTTGTCAACATGTTTCGGAGTCATTCTTTATAAGGTAACAAAACATTTTACATCTTGTATTTCAATAATGTTTCTGTTTTGGTTTAGTCTGGCTGTTGGAGTCCAGATGGGAGTCGACTGCTCTTCACTGTGCAGGGAGAGACAGTCATCTACGCCCTGACCTTCACTGACACACCAGGTTCATGTCTCAGTTATTATAAAAAATAACCAGTTATTTTCTAGACTACACACTTTTGATGATAATTGATTTTGCAGCTTGATTGGTTTTCGTGTAAAGTTTGATGAAAAAGTGATTATATGATAATACAGACTTGTGTAACTAAGTGGGTCATAGAAAATAAGAAATAAGTAGCATGTTGTTGACCTGTGTGTTGTTGTTCAGCAGGCATTCCTACAAGCACATTGACAGGGCCTCAGGCAGCAGCAGTGGTGGCTGACCTATCAGAGACGACCTTTAACACGCCAGATGGAGACATCGTGTAAGATGTTTTTCCCCCTGCTCGCTTCCCACTCGCATCTTAATATCTAAATATCTTAACCTCATTATAATGGTGATAAGTAATTAAGTAAACTTAGGAAAGTACTTCACCTAAGTGCAGTTTTGAGGTTTTTGTACTTGGTGCTTTTGTGTACTTGTGTATTTTTGTACCTGGTTCTTCCACTTTATACATTTTCTACGACTGCTACATTTCAGAGCAGCAGCTGTACTTACCTTTCAGATGAAGAACAGTAGCTGTTAATGTTATAGTTAAATGGCATAGTTAAAATGAGCTTTACCTCCACCAACTACAACATTTAAATATCACTTACATTTTAATGCATGAATGATAATCATACAATAATATAAGAAAGTAACACTGATAAGGTCCACCCTGCATAATGAGTACTTTTACTTTTGCTACATTTCATTCCTAATACTTTATAGCTTTGTTTTAAGTCACATTTTGAATTCAGGGCTTTTACTTGTAATGGAGTATTTTTACACTGTGGTATTGCTGTTTTGACATAAGTAAACAATGTGAATACTTCTTTCACCGCTGATTATTTGATCCAGGAAGTTGAGTCACTTACTTCTGTCTAATCTGTTGCCAGCGTTGGTGGAGAGATCCAGAGTTTAGCCTGGGATCCAAGAGGAGAGAGGCTCGCAGTGCTTCTTAAAGGTCTTTCTCACTTTTCTTCTATTCACCTCGATGAACCCAATCAGTATTACGCTGGAGTCATTTTTAGCATTAGTTTTAATAACTTGTCTCAGTTGCTGTTTTATCTGTTATTTCAGGTGATCCACAGGCGGCAGCAGGCCGGCCTGCCATCATAGCAGTGTTCAAGACAAGAACCAACCCCATTTTTGAGCTTCTGCCATGGTTTGTACTTTTGTGTGTGGTCATGTTTCAAATTTGTGTTCTTTAGTAGCATTATTGTATTTCACAGGGTACTTTAACCTACTGTATGCTGGGAAATGCAGTACTGTTGAAACCACTGTGTATCCCAGTTGCATGTACTGAATATTTCTTGTGTTTCCTGCTTTAGTGGTTTTGTTCAAGGGGAGCCTGGTGCAGAGCCGAGACTGATGCAGTTCCATCCAAATTTCCAGCACGGAGCTCTGCTCACTGTGGTTAGTCTTTACCTATGAATCCCTGTTTTACTCCTATATTAGGTTTTTGTAAATATTGTGGTAGTTTGAGCCTTGAACAAGGAAAAGTGTTTTCAAACCTAACCTGTTTGGTTTAGTTAAAATTAACTCTGGTGCATTTACCTGCTTAGTATGGTTTGTTTGGGTTGGTCACTTGAACTCCAGTGAGGAATAAACAATTGGACCAACCTCAGGATTTAGTGAAAGTAGATATGTGGTTTTAGCATAAATTCAAAAGCTAAATTACTAATAAATCCACCAGTTTGTGAACTGTTATAATCAGTCTTTATAAGTGACATACAGTGGGGTCCAAAAGGCTGAGACCACTTATGTAAATCACTTGGTAACCATGGTAACATGTAACCCTAATTAATCAAATAATCAAAAGTAGTTAAAACTGCACTGTTGTGCTTGCATCATATATATACTCCATTAAAAAGACACAGTGATCCCAGAATATTGCTGAACAAGATGCTTCTCTTTCATCTTGTATCCACCTATTTGTTATTATTCTAACATTATTAGCCAAATTGATATCTAATAATGCAACTAAAGCTTAGAATCATTTATTTCCTCATGAGCTCTTTGTGCTGCTGGAGAACATTTCCCTCCGTCTGGATCAACAGAGCTGAACAACTGGTAAAACACAGGCTGCAGACAACAAGGATGTTGGTTGTAGAATGTTTTTATATTCTGGGCTGTTGGGAGATGTTACACACCCACAGTCTGAACTAAAAGTAGATTTATTTGACAGCGAATTGCGGTTGTTCAGTCCTTTTTTTTTGTGGCGTTTCAGTTAGCACCATCAGACTAACACTGTCAGTACAGTTAGCTACAGGCGACAGGACGCTCCTTGTCCAAGTGTCGGTTTTAGCAAAACCTTACATGAATGAATCCTTTTTACTTTACTTGTTTTGTTCTGCTTATTTAGGGTCAGATTCTTTGATATTACTATTGTATCTTTAGGAATCATTGTTATCTGCTGCTTTTAAGTACTGGAAAAAAATGTGCTATTGTAGTAAATAATTCCAAGCCATATTTTTCCAACTGGTTTTCCATCATACTTTTGTACTTTAGTCAGTAAAGCAGGTATTAAATTGGACCTAAATGGATCTAAAAAGGTCTTTAAAAGTCTCAGATTGAACTCGGTGAACACTGCAGAAGCCCTCTGTTCTCTACCACCTCCACAGTGACGTTTCTCTCTCTGTTCACAGTGTTGGTCCACTGGAAGAATTACCCACGTGCCTTTCTACTTCCTGAGTGCTGGCGTACCCCAGTTTGGTCTGAGTGGCAGTCCGTTACTGCCTCGCCCGCAGGAAAGGACTTCTGCCCTAGCCAATCAGTCGCTCTTTACAGAGTTCATCTCTTGACCGACCGTCACTCACAAGTCATTTTTGTTATCACAGATTGTCAATAAATTTGTAGAAAAGCTGTTGTTATACTAAGACTTGTTTTCTTATTTGTGAAAACATCTAACCAAATGGAAATTGTAAAGTGATGAAATGAAGAGTTTATGATTCAGAGCTGAAACATTTGCACTTAAAGTTAAGAGTACGCCGCTGATTTAAGTATTGTACTTTTATATCATTGATGAACTCTCAATGGACAGTTTTTAAAAAAAGAATTAATCACTGCAGCAGAACCTGAGATACCTGCCATTTATATTGTGTGTTCACACTAGAAAAATGACAAAATAAAGTATACTCAAAACAGACAGTGTGCAGACTAAGAACAACTTTATTATGATGGTGCTGATGCTCAGAAGAAAGGGAGGAGCTACTCAGCTGAATGAAATGTAAATAAATTGTGGGTTGTGGTTAGAGTAGTTTCAAAATAATTGAACAAAATTTCTCAGGAATCAAACAAAAAGACAACAAAGTAGCCTCAAAGGCAAAACTTACAACAGTGCATTAAGTTTAATGTAATTTATTAAGTAATAAAATGGTAATTTTTACTTTGACATATTTCACAGGTAGAGTATCTTTTAGTCTAAAATGGTAAACTGTTCATTTATGATGTAGCACGAGCATGGATGCACTGGCGCCAAATCTGAGCAACATGATGCATTCTACTTCATCATCCTTTCCGTGATTGAAAAACCTCACGTCTTATATCCTTAATAATCCAGTGGAAAAAACAATCTCATTAAAATCACGGAACAAAATAACAAAACATAGGGCTTGGGGGGGGTCTGCTGCTATTTGTCGAATGACCTGAATTCACAGTGTGCCTCTTTCAGAACAGCTCACCAGTGTCAGACAAGCACAAAATGAATAATTAAGGAGGACATCTTCGCAGCGCTGGATGTGCTTAATGTTGTGTACAGTTTTTGAGAGGAAAGACAAGTTGAAATATTTCACTGAAAATGTGGAGAGTTCTGCTTGTGCAATTTGCGTTTTTATTTATTTATATTTGTCATTTTTTTTAACAGCTACTTAGTTCCTTGTTGTGCATTACTGTACTGCACATCAGCCAAACTGGACCATATCTGATCAGACCAGGGACAGATTATAAAACTATGGGCCCCTGGAAACAGACATGTAAAGCCCCCCCCCCTCCGGTCCTCACATGAGTGGACACCCAGACTGAAAGTCTCTTTGTGGTTATTTTGCATTTGTTTTTAGTCACTTTTGTCTCTATTGTTGTTTTGTGTCTCTTTGGGATCATTTAGCATCTTCTGGTCATTTGTGCATCTGTGTTTAGTTGTTCTGTGCCTCTTTGGTTGTTTTGCTTCTCCTTGTGGTCATATTGTGTTTCTTTCAGCGTCTTCCTGACGTCTCCCAGACCCACTGGGTCGGTGCCCGCAGATCTGTTCAGTAATGGTTTGCAAAATTGAGAACTTGCAAGACTGGACAGGAGGTGAAAAATATCTTCATTTACAAATTTATGAAAGTGTTTTGAAGGTGTTTTGAAGTGTGGTTGATGGTTGGTCGTTGATGGCTTTTTGTTAGTACTGATCCCTCTGTCATTTGTGACATCACTTGAGGCAGTTTATCAGGCCTCTTTCTGTTCCCCCTGGATCCACGTCTTTTTTCAGCAGTATAGCAGAGTTCTTTTTCCGGTCTTTAACAATAATTGCTACTGACTTTAGTGAATAATAATTTTGGCATGCAGCATATTTTAATCTTCATATGAATCTCAGTGAAAACATTCGCACATCCAACCATCTGGTGCAGGTGCGTTGAAGAAAAGAAATCCCGCACGCTGCTCTTGCTCAGCATCACAATTTATTGATGATCATAACGTTTCGGTTTCTCTAGACCTTCATCAGACGTGATTTCATATGAATGAAATATAGAGTTAGACCCTTTGTGTGTTTGGATCCCTAATGGGTCGTTATATTTTAAATAAGAATATGTCACTGTGAAGGCTTAAGTCAAGCTTTTATTACTCAGGACAGACCGGAGAGGAAGTAGGCCACAGTACAGACAAGTGGTGATGCAGCTGTTCAGTGCATCATTACCCTACAAAATACTTGATTCCAGTCAACAAAATGTTCTTTATTTATGCCTATTAGTTCAGACAAACAGGAGCCAACGATGCCCAGCCCCACCCTGAAACCGCAGAACGAATACAGTACGTTTGTTCCTTTTTGTTATGAGGTTCTCTCATATGAAAACACACGCTTGCATCACAGTCTTAAACTTTCATACACACACACACACATGCATGCACACAGACGAAGCACTCACAGTGAAGAGTAACTGACCTCAAGAAATACAAGTGTAACCAGAAAAAACATTTAAGCACGCATGAACGGTTCTGTTGAGAGAAGAAATACATCCCCACGCCATTTCTGTTTTTATTTAAAACTCAATTAAAAATCAACTTCATTCTTAATTCGGTTTTCCTTTTATTTTCCAATTTACAGCAATTAGAAGTGTAACAAAATAAAAACAAAAATGATCATGGTCATAATAAAATTAATTAAAAAAATGTACACGCCCTCACACACACAGAGACAACCCACCCTGGTTGTTTTTTAGCGACCGTCCTCAGAGTCCCGTGTTCAGCTTTGGGGATGTGGACTCCAGAGGAGGTCTCCAAGTAGCCCCTGTCTCCCCTGTCTTAACCCGGCTGCACCCCTCCTCCAGGGTGGAGTGTGAGTGTGTGGTGTGAGGTTAGTGGGAATTCGGGAAGGGGGGGGGTATTTGGTGGAGAATTACAGAACTCATAGCACCTTCTGAAGAGAGAGCAACCCAAAGCAAAGATGGCCGTTCAGCCCCAGATTCACCTGAAAGCTAATGTTTTGGTCAGCTCAGATTTAAACTCAACATTTTCACTTTGTTTTTCAGCGTGAGGTAGCTTTAAACAATCTGGATGACTACAATAAAAAGGCAAAATTAATTTCCCTCAAATTCTTCAAAACATTTAGTTTTTTTGTTTTTTTTATGAGAACTGGGCCTTCTTCTGATGGGCAGTCATGGGGTACAGGACATTGAAACATACATCCCAAATGTATCCTCACTTTCCAAAAAGTGTTGGTGTGCATATAGACACATGTACACACATAACATGGAAATATATATAAAACCATCTGGTTGTTTATAAACACAGACTTTTACAACAATAGAACCAAGGATTTATAATACACAGTAAAGGTTTTGCTCCTGCTCATGGTGGACAGGCCTGGAGCTTGGATTTGATTTTACTTACTGAGAATACATATATTTTTGGTCTACACTGTTTCAAAATGCCATATTTGTGTGTCAGGAGGGAAACAGGGAGGGAGGTGGAGTAGGACTGGGACAGAGGTTGTGCGGCTGTTCTGTAGTGGAAAGGGGGCTTGTCGTACTTACAAAGAGAACCCGTCCAGTCCTACCTCAACTCAGCCCATTCAGGTTAGACAATAAATAAGTGACATCAAGTCATGTTTCTGTTCTCCATAACTTGTTCGCTTGGTCCCTCTTCCTCCTGGCTCTGACTCATTCCCGTCAACAGTGGGCCATGGGAAACATGACTGGATCTCAGGAAGCGGGTTGACAGAGAATGCTGGTGTGGTGTACAGATATTGCCGGTGCCCTTCAGTGCTAACATCCAGGGAGTACAACTTGGAGAGCACTTCGTTGTGAGAGAAAAAGTATCAATTTTCTTTTATAATTTCCAGTCTTCTTTATTGTGGAAGTGTAATGTTTGTAATGTTTCATGGTTGAGTTTCATTTATTTCCTGTTATTTGGGGGGCCATTGTGATACTCCACTTTACAAGAAGCAGACTGCGCCTACATCCACGCCAAACTCCTGATCCGCTCCTCCGATGTCCATAGGAGCAATGTCCACGATTGGCAGACGGGAGGTCTTCTGTGTTTTGTACTCAAAGACAGTCTTGCCCCATCGGCCAGTATGTTTCTGTTGGTTGAAAGTGGAGAAGTGTGTTAACAGCAGTCTTATGATACAGTGACAATTATACATATATTAAATCTAAAAGAGATAATTTTTTCTGGCTCCGTGTTGCAGCTGTCTGCTCTTACCTTGCAGCCATCCTCCAACACACTGTAAGTGAAGCGACTGTTGCCCTCTGCACGGATCTCCACATCATTGGAGCCCTGCAGCAGCACAGCCTTCTTCAGGTTGCCTGTGGTCTGGTCCATGTAGGCAACGCTGTTCTTGCAGTGGTAAGTGAGGTTCTGGGATGCCTCAGTGGACAGAAGCCTCAAGAAGGTAAGCTGGACGCTGGCAGCATTGGCAGCAGGGCCCTCCTGAGCATAGTCGAACTGCAGAACCAAACAATGAGGAGGGGAGTTAATTAGCAGCTTTCATGTTGAGGATCATTTAGTTCTTCAGGATTGGTTAACAGAAAGAAATGATCTAAGTGATTTATAAATGACTTACGTGGAATCCTCCATTCATGGTCTCTCCGAACCAGATGTGTTTGCGGTCCTTGCTCTTGCTGGTCCACCAGTTCTTCTTTGGTACGTTGGCGATGCTTGGGTAGACGCAGGTCTCTCCAGTCTCCATGTTGCAGAAGACCTTGATGGCATCAGCTGTGCTGCCAATGTTGGGGTCAACCCAGTAGTCACCTGGAGAGGTGAGAGAAATCAATTAATAAGGTGTGAAGCTGAGAAACTAAATGCAATTTTGGCAAAATCTGTTTTTACTCCATAAATCGATGTTAAGCCTGTTGGACGGCTCATACCCAAACACCATGTTAGATTACACCATGTATTTTGCAGACATGGACATTAGATACATAACTTTTGCTAAAATTTGAGGTTATATTCAGAACTTAACTGTACACGTTGTGGAAAATTAACATTGGCTCCACCAAATGGAGTTGAAAACAGTACAATACAGAGTAACTGACAATACAAGGCAATGTTGAGGACAAGTGACTATAATAACTATAACTATAATGAAAAACAAATACTTTCCACCAAATCCGAACACCTTATCCAGAGTTTGTACACATTCATATTTTCAGGGTACTTGGACCCCACCAACATAGCACCAGAATGAGTGGGGAAAAGATAGAGTAGGGTGTCGTCAGCATATTGAGTAATTCTATTAATATATAATGTCATAATTCTGTGATATGAGCTGAAGGAAGCTGAAAACTGAGCCCCGTAGAACCCCACCTGTCATACTGATGGTTTCAGAGACTAAATTGCCAAAATGAACCCCTGGCTAGCATTATTTTTAGACTGTGTGAAATGCAACACTGGGAACCAAAAGTACAAAGACAGAAGTATTGACCTTGGTGAAGAGTTCATTTGAACAAATCAGACATGTCATTCAAGCATAATCTGTACCTGCCCACAGAATGTCTAGTTGTGCGGGGGGCTAAATCCAGACAAGGAACAGTCCGATTTTCTTATTGCTGATTTAAGTTTGTGGTAAACATTTCTTTCTAGCCGTTACTTAGAAAAAACTAGAATTTAAGTAACTCTCCTTTTCAAACCACAACATTTTAAATGTATTTTAGAAAGAAATATTTAAACTAGAGCTTTTAATAGTTTGCAACAACGTATTCACCTATTTTTACGACTAAAAGTAAACAAACCAGTAGACTTTCTTTCATATATATTTTTTTTCAACCCCTCTGACCTACTTACCGCTCTTCCACTCAGGGTGGCACAGTTTCAGGTCTCTGCAGGTGCGAGCAGGGTTCTTCTGGGAGCCGTCGGGGCTGCGCAGGTTCTCAATCTGGCTGTTGAGGGACTTGAGTGTGGAATCAACCTCAACGTCGTGCTGCCTCAGGGAGCTGGAGGCCTCATCAGCCCTCATGTACCTGAGAGGATCGGAGGACTTCTCAGTCTGACCCAGACCGGCAAAGGCAGACATGTCAATTCCGGGGCCAGGAGGACCAGGAGGTCCAGGGGGTCCAGCGTTACCAGGAGGACCCTGAAGGGGGGCAAAAGCAATAAATGGATCAGGGGGTGTATACAATCGGGCATAGTAAGACAGCATTGAAAGAGTACAATATACAGGCTTTTGTAGTTGATGAGGATTTAATTTTTCTAATGACAAGTTACATACAGCAGGACCAGTCTCTCCAGAGCGTCCACGAGGTCCGGGTGGTCCAATAGGGCCAGGCTGTCCATTAGATCCATCTTTGCCAGCAGGTCCAGTTGGTCCAGGTGGTCCCTACAGACACAGTGAGTTTTACATTAAAATCACTGGATGTCAATATAAAGCGAAGTGTAAAACTAAAACTTTTATTTTATACATCCACCATAGAGTCTGGATAAGAAAAAAGAAATCTGATAAACCAATTCAAATGCAGCACCAGTTTCTCTCTATTATCCCAATCACCTATAGACCCTTCTCCTTATTATGGATGAAGATTATTTGTATGGTGACATTTCCCTTCATTTTTCTTATCATGCAAAGTGCTTAGCTAATCTAGAATAGATACTGAAGTCCATTTCCGATCTCAGCAAGAGTGGTTTCACAAATCATGGTCTGTCTGCCCCTTTTGCTTGCAGAGAGTAATTACAAAATGCCTCGGCTGCCCATCTTATCACAGCAGTGGGTAATTAAAGCAGGTGGCCTTTCCTGTCCCTGTCTGCGTCAGGTGATTGGAGAATTACAGAAAGACTAACCTGTGCCCTTCATTACCATCACATATCTTGGGTGTTCAAGCTGCAGGATGGAAATGTTCGAAGAGTTTTTCTTCTCTTTCGCTCTTTGCTTCAGTTTTCTTACCTTAGCACCGCTTGGTCCTGCAGGTCCAGAGGCTCCAGAATCTCCAGCGGGACCCTGTTTAAACAATGATAATAACAGATCAGATGATAGAAAAGATGGTGCTGCAGAGATGAATTATTAGATTTGGATTACTTACAGGGGGTCCAGGAAGACCCTGCAGACCAGTGAAGCCACGGTGACCCTTCTGTCCCCTCTCTCCAGTCTCACCGGCCTCTCCCTTGTCTCCACGTGGCCCTTGGGGACCCTGGAATAAAAGTTTGTCATGTATGAAAATTTATGGCTGCATATGTGTAGCATATTAAATGACCTAAATCAAATTAAAATCCAAAAACACATTATGACACAGTTGCAGTCAGCTGGACTTACAGCCATTCCTCTAGCACCAGCGGGTCCGGATGGTCCTGCAGGTCCTTGAGCACCCTAAAGAAAGAATTACATTTGTTGGTGCTTCTTCATGTTAAAATTTAAAATATGAAAGAGTACCCAAAACTTATGCATACGATCCCTTACAGTGTCCAGTGTTACTTACAGCCTCTCCTCTGTCTCCCTGCTTGCCAAGGGGTCCGACAGGTCCAGGGGCACCAGGGGCACCGGGAGCTCCAGGGGCGCCAGCAGGACCAGTGTTACCCCGCTCTCCCTACAGGAGGACACAAGGTGATGACTCAGGGTTTTGTCAAAAAGTGTGATTTGTTGATTCACAGATCAGATTTTCTCTCTTACCTTGACTCCAACAGCTCCATCCCTACCAGGAGGTCCATCTGATCCAGGGGTACCCTGTTTAATGACATGGCAAACATTTAGTTTGACAGATCAAGATAAAAATGTTATTTCCTGAGTATAATGTAACAAGTGATAATATGATATAATGAGTATAATGTTTGTACAGTCAGACAAGTAGATAAATAACTGATCTCCAGACATAATGACTTCTTTTTTTTGTTGTTACTATTGTTTAATTCTGACCTCTCTACCAGTCTCTCCGGCAGGTCCAGTAAGTCCAGGGGGTCCCACAGGTCCAGGAGGTCCACGGTCACCACCAGAACCAGGAGCTCCCTGTTTGCCAGGCTCTCCCTAAACACAAAGGAAATATTTTATTGTAGTTCAATAGGTTAATAAGAGTGAAAATTCAAGGACTCACATGTAAGGCAGACTTACAGTAAGAAGACGGCCTGTCTGATATGACTGAATAAAATTTTAAATAGGCTAAGGGGTGTGCCAATGTCAGCCAGATTTGGGAAATTGCCACTATCTGGCCCTTTAAAACAGCTTACATGGAGGTTAAAGCTAAAAATCATGCACAGATGAGGAACTTACAGAAGGTCCAGGGAGACCAGGGAATCCTCTCTCTCCACGCTGACCAGGCAGACCAACAATACCACGGGATCCAGCCAGACCCTGAGGACCTGAAGGCCCATCAGCACCCTACAGAGTCGGGAAGGAGAAGACTGTGTCATTGAATATTCTTATTTAGCTGCACCTGACTGAATTCAGAGTGCACATCCTCTTCTTATGTCAGTAACATGCAGTTTCCATTCAATTTATTTGCGAATTTTAGGCTGGAGACTGGATGTGGTCTCAAAGCTTAACTCCACTGACAAGTACTAATGAGTTCATGGGAGGTGCAAAATCAGACTCACAGGTGGTCCATCCTCTCCAGCCTCTCCCTTCTCTCCTTGTGGGCCAGCAGGTCCGCGAAGCCCAGGGTCTCCCTGTCTTCCTGGGGGACCAGCGTCACCACGAACGCCCTTTGGTCCATCTTTACCAGCAGGACCAGCAGGACCAGAAGCTCCTGGGTTACCCTGTGATGGGAAAACAGAGAATAAGTAAGAGTGGGAATACACAAACACAAATTATTTTAGACTGACTCAGCAAGTGCATCTCTTGTTGGAATTTATTCTCTCATATACTCACATTAGGGCCAGGAGGTCCAACTCTGCCAGCAGCACCAGGGAAACCAGTAGCACCCTGTCAGAAATTAAAAGAGATCAGTCATAAACATACCCAACCTGTTGTGTTGTTATCAATCACTAAGGTGTATAATGATGGTATGCTATTAACAGGAAGGATTTAGCAAATACAAATAATATATTTCACCCTCGCCATATGTCAATCAAAAGAGCCTGTGTGGCAGGGGTAAGCATTTTGGTTCAACTATGGTTCATTTTTTCATCATTGTTCAATAGGGGGCGAACATAGATTAACAAGTGTGGTGGAGATGTAGGCCTGTGCATTTTCAATAGGGTTTGAGTATTATTTAAATTTAAATTTATTTACAAGTCATATTAATTTATGAAACTCAAGTCAAACTTCTTAGGATTGTATTTGAAGGCAGATTTAAGTTTTCCCAGCAGTGAGGGCTCTGTGTTACAGCAGCTTTTGTTATATAATTAATCAATCACTTATGTTCTGTGTTTGACGATAATACAGAAGATTTAATACAAGCGTAATAAACAGTGGCCTGTTTCATTTATTGTAGAAATATATGTTGTCACATGCCATTTATGTTAGTCTGCTACTTACTTGTGTTCAAGAGACATATCACTCAGAATTTACATGAGCCTTTTATTGACACCGTTATCTAGAGTAGATATTTCAAACCCAGATGAAGGCCCGCAGGCTGCTGTTTGCCTTAACCCTAACCCCACCACTGTTATATGGTTTCAGTAATGCACAGGATCCAACTACAGTGAAAATTTCAAGAACAGCTTTGAATCCATCATTATGCTGCTGATACAGGCTGGAGCAGCTCCTCCTATATATATATTTATCAGTCATAATCAGGCTGCGCCATAATATTTGATGCTGGCTCATGCAAATACTCTTCACTTCATCTCCACAGCAAATAGGAATTATGTTGGTATCAAAGGCACCCCTGCTGTGCTCATTGTTGTTGTTAATAAGCTAATATTTTTATGTAGATCAAAATAGAAAGTTTTTCCTCTCAAGTGGTTTTTGTCCGCTTGGTTCACTAATAGTTAGATTTTTATTCAGATCATCTACCCTTGATTTTGTGTATGTTGTGCGCAAACATGCGTGTGTGCACAGGTTACATGCCTGCATATTTTTAATCCACTTCTATAGGGCTGTGATTAAAATGTATATCATCTATTATTAATCTATTAATAATTATTTGGTCCATAAAATGTCAAAAAAATAGCGAAAATGCTCATTACAATTTCCTAAAGTCCAAGTTTGTTTCTTCAAAGGTCTCATCTGATCAATCAGAAAAAAACCCTCCAGAAAATAATGTTGATCAAATAAGACGGAGAAAAGGCTGCAATTGGAGAATTAGTAAAAGCTTGATATTTTTGCTTGAAAAATGACTTAAATTATCGATCACTAAAATTTCTTTTTGAGTAGGGTTATGGGTTAGTTATGGTTAGGTTAAGTGTATTGAGTGTTACTGAAGTTATTGCCCTCTAGTGAAATAAATCAATAACTCAGTGAATGAATGAGTCAAGGTCCAGAAATCGAAAGTCTACATTCAGCTGATATGTTGTGGGATGGTTTGTTTGTGATAAAGCGTCAATAAAATTTACTTACAGGAGCTCCCTGAGCACCACGAGCTCCTTTAGGTCCAGATACACCAGTAGGTCCCTAACAAAGGGAAACAAAAAATAATCATGTTCATCTTACATGAGTGTGATTGTAAATATTGTTGTATAAAGTGTTCCCATTGCCAGTTTCATTTGGTCCAGAGATGTTACCTATGATACTGTATATAAACCTGATTTGAGGGCATTATTTTGAGGTCAAATACCCACCACAGGTCCAGGAGCCCCAGACGGTCCCTGAGGTCCAGGAGAACCAGCCTCTCCCTTCTGTCCAGACTCACCAAGCTCTCCCTTGGCACCAGGCTGACCATCTGCACCCTGGATATTTTAAACAGAAGAGTAATATTGGCAGAGTATTGATGAATGAAAATGAAAAGTACATTTTCCAGTCAGGCAATTTGAACTAAAGGTATTGTGTTGACTTACAGGAGGTCCAGCAAAGCCAGCAGGTCCAGGAGGACCGATCTCACCACGGTCACCCTGCAAGACCACAGAAGACAGACGGTCAGTAGGGGAAAGCTTGAGGTAAGATATTGATGCTGATTGAATTATCAGCTATTCTTCTCTATCTTTATTCTTCTAAAACACTATGCTGATTTTTGGTCATTAAGAAAAAACAGGGCCCTTCTAAACAAAACGTCTCCCTCCCTATCCCAATACGCAGCATTGTTGGTGAAAACAGGAACTTAATAAGCACAACATGAAATATATAGAAGAAACATAGATAAGTAATCGATGTGAAAAAATAAGATAAAATGGGGCCGTGTTGGCAGCAATTATCCTGCTTTCTCTCCATATTAACAAACATGTTACTCTTGCTGCGCCATACAAGTGGCAAACATTATCTGATCATAAGCATGTGCACAGTCAGGTCTGTCATCAAATGTAACAAAGGCCTAAACCTTACCTCTTACTGCGTAGAGCAGTTTTTCTGCTGTAAATCTGCTTTTGTTTCATAATGATGAACGGAAACATCTTTTGAAAGCACGCAAAGTTTCAGTCTGATCCAATTTGACTTTAATAGTCCGTGACAATGTCTGTACACTGTACAAATTCAATTTAATGTCTGCGTTGTGGCTGTTTGAGCCCCTTATTATGTTATTGTAATGCTATTAATTTGTGAGCAGCAGCGTCATACTCTGTCCAGGGTACAGGATGCTATTCCATTTGAGACTTGTACATTTATTGCTCTTTATATACTCAGTTTGGACTGAGTCACACCAAGTCAGTGCTTGTTTAGAAGCATCAGAGTGTGATGCGTTATATAGTTTTATAGTAATTGTGGAGAAGGCAAATAAATTTTAGCCATGGCAAGTTGGATAAACTATATACATGCCCCTCTGTCAGCTGGTAGATTTTTTCTTATGAGCCCCAGCTCACTCACACGGCTGAATAGTCTAGGTGTATATCGCAAATTGTGACACGTACAAATGACATTAAGAGGTACTTACAGGAGCACCACGAGTACCAGGGGCACCACTAGGTCCACTAGGTCCAGTCTCACCCTAGATTAGAGAGAAACAGTAAGTCAAACCAATCAAATCACCAAACATACTGTATGGATGTTAAAATAAACTTGACTCCAAGTTGATAATCATCCCTGTAACAATGCAAAGGGTAACACTGTTATTCTTACCTTTGCACCGTTGGGTCCAGATGGGCCAGGAGGACCAATGGGACCAGTCAAACCCTGAGAAAGAAGAAAACATGGATGTAGAAACAAGTTAAAGTGAATTGAGTTTGGGTGAGATCTAATGTCACCATCTTTGTTTGATGACTAAAGAAAGAGATCCAAGATTTATTTTGAACTCACTCTGGCACCGTCCTTTCCAGGAGCACCCTCAGGTCCCTTCTGTCCATTGTCACCCTGTTGGACGAAAAGAAAGCTTCATGTTAATCATACATGAAACTACTGGGCTTTTGCTCATGACATTTGCTCTAGTTAAATTTCACATTTCACTCATCCATAAATCTACAATATTCCGTAATCCATAATATTAAAACAAAAGTCAATTACAACAACTTCTAAAATAATCTGTCACTCACTCTGTCTCCCTTAGGTCCTGGGATGCCACCAGCTCCTCTCTCTCCAGGCATACCCTGCAGACCAGGTGGTCCCTGAGGTCCAGCAGCACCAGCTGGTCCAATGGCTCCCTGAGTTAGAAACAGCAGATCACTTGTCAATCAATTTGTTTTTCATTTCTACAAGTTTCCTATGAATGAACTGAACCTGAGTGTTGACATGATGCTTTCTCACTGATAATGCCAAAGGTATCTTATATCATACATACATTATTTGATAAATGCTGTGAAAAGCCTGAAATTGGTTCTAACAAAGTTTCATCATTAATTTGAAATCTGTCATCTGTCAGAAAAAATGAGAACCAGAACCAAGAAAATAATAGACCAGAAGGGTAATCTATATTTCTTAATTTATTTGAAGGAATAGTTAGGAAACAGCTAGCCTGACCTGCCAGCACCTCTAAAGCTCACTAATTAAAATCTTCTACCTCATTTGTTTAATTTGTACAAACACTGTGGTGTAAAAACTGACAATTAGTGGTTTTATAAGCAGTTATGATGGCCAGTTTCTTGGCCAGGCGCAGTGACTTCTGGAGTTCTGTCATCTCTTTGAGGTTTCCAGGCAACACCAAGTTACTGCACCTGGCCAAGAAATCCTAAGAAACTTCAAAGATGTGAATAAACATACTGTTTGTTACTTTTTTAAATTACTGTTTTAGCAAAGAAATTATTCTCAAACCACAATAAGGTGTAATTTAAATGTCATCCTTTCAAAAACAACTAATGAAGTAGGACAAGTCTACTTTGATGAAAAACACTTTTGCACATTTTATGATGATGAATGGTCTCCTGGATTAACAACCATAAAACCTGTCGACTCTGCACAGAATATTTAAAGCTGCACCTGCACAGTGGACATGCTGAATAATTGAAACTACAGTGGAGGAGCTGCTGTTGTATAACCTGGTACAGAGGATACGCATTGATTTTGAACAATCGTTTGAAACGTAAATCTGTTTCAGAGTGATCCACTGACCTTGGGCCCATCAGTTCCAGGTGTTCCAGGAAGTCCACGAGGTCCCTGAAGACCCTGAGCACCAGCACCACCCCGCTCACCAGGGAAACCACGTTCACCCTGTTAGGAAACAAAAAGACACTGGATCAGTGGGAGAAAAAGGAAGTGGTTGACACTGCTCAGCTGTGTGATGTGAGGAGAAAGTGACTGATGATAAATGCAATGTCTTCATGTCTGAAACCAACAATGTAAATTAGCACAATGTATGAACTGTTATAGCACTACAGTAATGGTACTCTTTGCTTTGTAGACAAGAAGCCTGAACATGGAAACTCACTCTAGGTCCAACAGCACCAGGAGCTCCACCCTCTCCAGGAACACCCTGCAAAGAGAAAACAGACAGTTTTATTCCAGGTTTTGGTAGAATGATACATATTAACACATGTCTTAACACTTCTGTTGAGCTTTCATTGTTAGTCCAAATATGAAGAGCCACATGGTTAATTTTACACTGGTATCCAGAATGTTGCAATGTAATCAAAGCCTTGTATGAGGTCGACAACCATTAAGGTAATGCACTGGGCTTTTACAGTAGTGTACTGTAGAGAGGTCATTATTATCTACGCAACAGAAATTTCACTTTTAGCTGTTGTTTTGTTTCCCTGACTGATATCAGAGTAGTTATGAACCATCTTGAAAAAGCTGGACAGAAAGGAAAAACAGGAAATAAGAAATGTCAGCTGACTAGATTTTTGAGATCAAGATGTTTAAACTTGTTTTTTTTTTTTTTTTTACTTTAATACTTTAATTCCAAAGGGAAAATGCATTGTTACAGCAGCCACTTAACATTAATTACACAAACTAATGAAGTAGATGAGAAAATATACAATTAATAGACCAAAATACATACACAATGATTAAAAATTGTATATGGAAATGTTAGAACTGCTTAGCATTAGCATTGGGATATTCAGTGGCTTCTTGTTGTTGCTACAGAGGATATCAGACTGCTATACTACACTGATACTTTACATTTACCTTTATGTGAAATATAACAAGTTATTTTTACAATGCTAAACCAGAGGCTGTTTTTACTTGTCTTTTACTCTCTTTACTTTGTTTCTAGCCTTATGGCACAGTCTCTTCAGTTCATGTATGCAGAAATCACATGGCATGTAGGTGGTACTATAGCAGCTGCAGTTTGTGTCCAGTAGGTTGAAGAGGTTTTTAAACAAAGATAGACCCACTGATGCAACAAATCAATTAGACAGAATAAACACTCACCTGATCTCCAGGTTTTCCAGCCTCTCCAGGGGCACCAGATGGTCCAGGCAAACCCTGTCCAACAACAGCAAAGCTATTAGTTATATGATATCTGTAAATATAGATGAGGTTATTGCCTAGTCTGCTGTTTTCTGGAATAAATGACTCTGGGGTTATTGTCTCTGACTAACACTATGTATTGATATCTGCTCATATTAATATGCAAGCTTGGGGAGTGGACATTGTATTTACACAGGTGTATCAGGGGTTTGATGAGAGAATAAACTCACCTGGAAGCCAGAAGGTCCGGGCTGTCCTTGCTCTCCTCTCTCTCCAGCAGGTCCCTATTACAAGCCCAAACACAGGTGATCAGCCAGGAGCAAGGACAAGTCAGGGACTGTCAGCTGAGTGTAAGACACTAAAATACTCACAGCAGGGCCAGGAGGTCCAGAAGCACCAGTCTCACCATCTTTTCCAGGCAGACCCTGTTCAGAGAGGAGTACTTGAATTATGAAAAGTGATCTGGAGATAGACAGTGATGGATCCATTTGTTATATTTGGAGGAAGGAATGTATTTATGGAGAAAATGTACTTACTCTCAGACCAGTACGACCCACAAGACCCTTCTCTCCTGGCTTTCCAGGTTCACCCTATTGAAGAGAAATCGCATTAAATAACCTGCAGAAAGTCACTTTAGCTTTAAGGTTAATGACAGAAGTGTTTTGGCTACTTAAATTCTGTACAAGGATGAGTGTATATTATCAGCTTTTCATTATGTTGTATAAACATCTTCTGTGCAAGTGTTCCAACACTACTTTCATAAAAACCTTAAACGCATACATTGGCTCCTTTAGGTCCAGGGAATCCCATCACTCCTGGCTGTCCACGGGCTCCCTGAGGTCCAGGTGGGCCGGGGCGACCGTCCTCACCAGCGGCACCCTGTGAAAGGCACAAAGTAAAAATTTGCAATCAGCTCAGAAACAATCAGCTCAGAAATCAGCTCAGAAATATTAACGTGGGAGTTGAAACTTGTTTTATAGAATATATGATTATATACCATACAACAAAGAGCTCAGGCTCTGTGGCTGCTTGAACAGCGTGTAAACACTTCTGTTCTCAGCTATATTGATTCCATAAAGCTACAATGAAGTAGTAGACAATTCTGTTGATTGTGAATAAGGCGACAATGTTAAGTGTTATTTAATGCTATTCTTTTGTTTCAGAACATGTGGTGAATCCAGTGTTGTGGTTATATATAAGGACATAAACAGTATTTTTCTAATATTGTAGAGTGCTGCTTTTGAATGTTTCAGCTGCTGTAGCTTTTCATTTCAAGGTCTTGAATCATGAAAGTATATTTGTAACCACATTCTCAGACCCAAACTGATGAAGGTCTGAGGACTGAAACATCATGAAGCTAAAGTGAGTTCAAGATGGACAGTGTGCTGTACTTTTTTGTTTTTGAGCCTATGCACCTGGACTGCAAGAACCTTTTTCAAATCAAACCAAACTTGTTACAGTCCTAATAATGAAGATCATTTATTTAGAGAGTGTAGAGTGTAGATGCAGATTATTTCAGAACCAAAACACTGTAATTTTCATAAGCACGACAGGCACCTATACCAGAGGATTTTAAGCATTGTACTCACAGAGGGTCCAACTTTGCCCTGAGGACCAGCATCTCCGGGACGACCAGTGAGACCCTATGAAAGTCACACAAATTTTTAGAGATTGTCAGTATCACTCACGAAGTGGGGAAAATCTTGACAATGCACAAAAGATGAAGATGAAGTCACTTATATCAGAGCAACCACACTCAATATCCCTCTGGTTCAGAATGAAATTTGACTTTGCAACACTGTCTGTCAGATTGTGGGCTTGTAATGAGTGAAGATTCAGGACTCACTCTGGCTCCGGGGAGACCAGGCTCTCCTGTGCGTCCAGGGTCTCCAGTAGCACCTTTAGGGCCAGCAGCACCAGAAACACCACGGTCACCAGGGGCACCCTGAAGAAGATGAGACAGAAGCATGTCAGCTTTAAATATCAGTCAGTTAAATATTGATGGAGTAGAAATATGGCAGCTTCATGATCAGAGCAGCATCTTTCTTACTGAAAATACTAAAAATTTTACTCAGGACCCACCTTAGCACCAGCAAGACCATCCTGACCAGGGAAACCACGGTTACCAGGAGCTCCCTGAAAGAAATCACAGACAGAAACACAACTTTAATCAGATAGGGCAGAAAAAAATAGGAACAACTAATTAATAATCCAACTTTTAAACAATATCGTGGTATATCCTGATTACTTACTCTCTCTCCTGGAGGTCCGAGTGGTCCAGCAGCTCCAGGCTCTCCTCTGGCGCCTCTCTTTCCTTCTTCACCAGCAGGGCCAGGGGCACCTTGAGGACCAGCGGGGCCCTGGAAAAATTAAGATATGTCAGTAAATCTACTCTTTAGTCTACTTCTTAAAGATGTGTGTTTAGGGATTATATAGTCAGAAATCACTGAAATGAAGTCAAAACTGAGCAACTCACAAGTTCTCCCTTGGGTCCAGCTTCACCTTTGAATCCAGGAAGTCCAGGGTCTCCCTTAACATGGCAAGAAAGAAGACAATAAATAATCATAATGCAAACAAGTATCAAGGTTTCACTGAGTTTCAGATTATTCCCAAGTGACTTACAGACTGTCCCTTTGGCCCCAGGGGGCCTGTAGCTCCCTGTGGTCCAGGTGGGCCACGGGGGCCAGGGAATCCAGGAGCACCAGCAATGCCAGAAGCACCCTTCAAGGAAGAAGTAAGAGATAAAATATCAGAATCAAATAAAATATTAATATATAGGTAATAGAGGATTCTAAACCTATGAATAGAGAGAGGGAACTCACAGCAGATCCCTTAGCTCCAGGAATACCATCAGTACCAGGGTTACCCTGTACACACAGAAAATAAAACCGTCAATAACAAGCAATGAATCCACAATAAATTGAAAAGTAAGAAAGCCACTGTAGGAGTGACCATGAATGGCTGTTGTATCAGTAAATTGAGATGAAAACTGAATGATCAGGATGATAGGTAACAAACAAACCGATGCTCCGGCGGGTCCGGGAGATCCTGGGGTACCAGCCTCTCCACGTGGTCCCTGTGCACCCTCTGCTCCACGGGCACCAGTGGGGCCAGCTTCTCCCTGACAAGACATAACAAATGTATCATTAACTGGTGGAAAAACTAATTTGCGCTGCATTTCATCAGCCTGTGAATTCAGCTCTTGCACCGCCATATTATACAGATGAAGATAGTGCTGTGTTTTCGCCAGTGGCTTAAACCTGTATGATTATCATAACCTGTATTTGTCTCTTCTACAGTATGGTCCAAACATACACTTTAATTTGAAGGAAGTCAAATGAATATGAGAAGACTCTAAAAGCTTTTCCCCCTTGAATCATAGCAGTCTATGGGATTTAATTCTTAGTAACAAGACTGAATACAGAGTGATCATCTTTCTGAAAGTGCCACAGGAAGAATTCACTGAGTGGTAAAGTAGAAACTGAAGATGCTGTCAACCACAAATGGTCACTAACCAGGCCTGTTCTGCTTTATTTTAATACATGTGGTCTCCTGCATCGAAATACTGGTTTATGATGTTTGATTTGTACAAACCTTGGCTCCTGGGGATCCTGGGAAACCGGGAGCTCCAGCAGGACCAACAGGCCCCTGTTGAAAGAACAAAAATCTGCAGGTTAGTGCTCATGTGTGACCAAACCATCACTTTGTTGCCATGTTATTGAAGACAATAGCTTATTAAAAGTCAAATAAAATGTATAAAGTAGATGCAAAGTGGCACTATGATACATACAGGTGGACCAGCAGGGCCGGGCAAGCCATCATTTCCACGGGCACCCTGAAGAGTGAAAATACAGGCTAGTCAGTTCTGTGCATCATAATATAAAGATGATGAATGAATGGTACCAAACAGCAGATTAGAAACATATTACTGCTCAGTGGATTCAAGCAAATACGAAACAGTTACTCACTGCAGCTCCAGAAGCTCCAGGACGTCCCCTCTCACCAGGCAGACCACGTGGACCCTATGACGGGAGATACAATTGATCAATTTATTTTAATCACTATAATTGAAATACATAACCAATCATTTCTCATATCCAATAATCACACAGCCCTAGTAGAAAGGCAGGCACTGAATCTGAGTAGCATCACAGCTATAATTCTCTTACTGTCTTATGTTAGAAAGTCAGGAATAATCTGGCAGACCAGATGAAGCTCTGTAAACTCACCATGGGTCCAGGGGCACCATTCTCACCAGGTGAACCACCCTCCCCCTGATAGGAACAGAGATGAGAAAAATTAGAGGAAATAAGGAGGGAAAACAGTGGAAACAATAGTGTGATGAAAATCTTGTTTGTTTGTTTTTTTTAATTGACATTATCAGAAAAGCTAATGCAATGATCCTACCTTGGCTCCGGCAGCACCAGTCTCACCCTTAGCTCCATCCAGACCAGGATGACCCTACAGAGAAACAGGAAAGTATCCATCAGTCCCCTCAGATGCAATGAACGAATAGCTACAGTTCTGTTAGGATTGAACTGTTTGTTGTCCGGCTTCTTCTGTTTAGCAGTAAAAGTTGAAACACTCACTCTGTGCCCTTTGATTCCAGGAAGTCCAGGAGTTCCAGGGAATCCACGAGCTCCCTGAAATAAAAACAAAGAACATTTTGTGTGAGGAACATTTCAGTCATCTCTGTTTTCTTCTCTTTGATATGTAATCCTGGATTTGGAAACAGGCGAGATTAAGTATGAAATGATCAAATATTTGCTGATTATTATTCAGTCACCTGAGGCCCTGCAGGTCCACGCTCACCGGCTTTGCCAGGTTTGCCAGCCTCACCCTAAAAACGGAGAGGAAGTGTAAGCATTATTTACAATAGCTGCATGAAGAGATGTACCTGCATGGTACTTTACTCTTGTGGGGTGCTGCTGTATGCTTGCAGCCTGTGTTTTGTGTGGTCACTTTCATCAATGTTGTTAGGGGATGGACAGTGCCCCCTGGTGGCACATTAAGGTTATAGCATCAAAGACATGGAAGAGGATTGATCTAAACCATTGTAAAATATGATAAATAAATATATAATAAATAATAATATATAAT
This sequence comes from Trachinotus anak, assembly GCF_046630095.1. Classification (NCBI taxonomy): domain Eukaryota; kingdom Metazoa; phylum Chordata; class Actinopteri; order Carangiformes; family Carangidae; genus Trachinotus; species Trachinotus anak. Next base: position 20,299,442 of record NW_027273855.1, on the reverse strand, counting down.
AATTAAACTGAAATAGTTGCATTATTTGTTGAAAAATAAGAACATAAGTAAAAACTTTTTTATTGATGATTATCTATAAAAATGTGATTTGCTTTGACCTTTGACCTTGTCGTAGTGCAGGTTTGGTGCTTCCATATTTTAATTAACTGTGGGTTTCATATGTAGATGAAGCCTTGACACTTACATCACTTCCTGGTTTTCCAGAAGGTCCAGGTGGTCCACGAGGTCCCATTGGTCCCTGTTGTAAAGCAAAGTTAGTTAGTGACAGTTATCTACTCACTCCACATAAAGACAATTAGAGAGGTGAAGCACAGTGTGAGAACGGCGATGAACTTAAATGTGCCTTTGATACTATTTATAATCAGCCTTTGTTTCTGTGGCAGTAGGTGGTTTTGGTGAACACAAAACATAAAAGTAAGTGTGACCAGTGCAGTCTGTAGCAAGTCTGTTAGACACAGAGATGTATAGTCATCAATACTTACAGCTGGACCAGGCTCTCCAGCCTCTCCAGGGGAACCTTGGAAACCCTGTGGTCCCTGTAGGTAGAAATGACAAAGCAAAGTATTAGGAATTTATTCATTAATGCCAACTATTCTTCTCTATATATGTCAACATTAGCTATTTGATTGTGGTAAACAATCACATCATAGTGTAGTGATGTAATGTATGTACTTACAGGAGCTCCAGAAGGTCCAGGGGGACCACGTGGACCCATAGGACCCTGCAACAGAAACAAAATTTACCCAGTGCCAGTGCCACACACATGAACCACATGTGACAAATGGAGTGCCTTTAATAGAGAGCTCAACATTCAAAGCTATTGAGAGCGATGTAAATTATAAACTTAACACCATTTTGGGCTCAGAAGACTAAAAGAAAATCTCTAGTTTAAAGTTATCTTAAAATACATCTTCTACAAAACCTTTGCAAAACATATTTCGAGAGACTTATAAAAAATAATATTTTTGAATATCATTTTTAGTAGATATATTAATGTGGTTTATACCAAAACATAGTCTTTTTAAAGACATGTAAAAGTCTGTTCAGGTTCTGTGGCAGCAGTCACGCAGCAGCATGAAATAATAGTCAATTGAAATCTCTGTGTCAGACTGAAACTACTGAACCACCGGGTGGCAGCATTGTAACCATTTATTTTCAGTAGCAGGTCCATGGTAAACTAAATGTCAGTGGTGATGTTTTGTTATTGTGACAGACGAACTGTCTAAAAGCACACACACAGGATAATTGTCCTGTAATATGTGCCCATATTAAACAGTACTACTTACCATTGGTCCTTGCATCACACCCATCTGAGCACCTCCGGCCTTCTCGTCAAAACCTCCAGCCATCTGAGCAGCAAAGTTCTGTAAAAACCCAAAACACACTGACACTGAGACGCAGCTTATGTAGTTTATGTTGCCGAAGCTGAAATGCATCAAGTCACAAACAAATTGACTTAAATGGTGGCTCAGTCAAGGAAAATGTGCATGCATCAGCTTTCTGCTAAAGCATGAGTTTCATCCTTCAGAAACATTAGGCCTGCAGTATGTACTGAGTCAAAGCCAAGTTTCAGAACACAAACATGCATTCATCAGTTTCATCCATCCTGTACTTGGCAACTAGAGCAAACAAGAGATTTATTAATGAAAAGTAAACTGATAATAATCATATATATCATTATTTTACCATTAAGTTATGTCTATATATTTATATATCTTTTTGTTTATCCAAACATTTTCAGTACTGTATTGTATGAGATAACTTAAACTGTAAATCGCTGTTTATGTTGTGTTATAGAAATGCCCAGGAAACTCACCCCTCCAAGCCCTGGTGGCCCAGGTGGTCCAGGTGGTCCGGGGTTTCCGGGGGTGCCAGGCTCACCATCTCTTCCTCGAGGTCCAGCATTTCCCTAGGGAAAAAGGAGAGAAGATCATTTTCTCAAAGTCACCTGTTACAAGTCACCTGCAAGGATTGAAGAAGCTTTCAGCTCAGAAATCAAACCTTCACCTGGGCCCTGCTGCTCAGCTGCTACTGTCCAATTCTGGACTTTGGCTTATACATCATATCCCTCTCCTTGCCATTCTGCAGTATACTGTATGTGAAGCTGTTGTCTGTGATTATATTGTTTGTTTTATCAATGCCTTTTACAATAAAACATTAACAGAAGAAGTGTCATAACTGTTGATTGATTAGATCTGGATGTTCCCATACTTGTGTACTAATAACACTGTTACTCATTCGCCACTTCAGTTATAATAATCGTCAGAACTGCTGTTGCTTGGCCTTATCTTTGGTGGCTCTTTGTAGCCAAATGCTGAAATCACACTATGACATTAATGTGGGGGACTTTCTTACCTTATCACCCTTTGCACCAGCTTCTCCGCGTGGTCCCTGCTCACCTGGGGGGCCCTGCAAAATCAAAGATAATTCTCTCAGTAAGATTTACAGGATTGCTAAAACTCATATTCATAGCAAGAAGCATCAGTGAACCACCTCATAAAACATTGCATAACATTGAGTAAGTGTAAGATGAATATAGTCAATTAAATATATAAAAAGGAAATATATATAGTAAAATATAGTAAAAGAGTCTAGTATTTACCATAGGGCCTGGTGGTCCTTTTGGTCCTACAACCTGCACAAAGATAAAAGAAAAGCTTATGTCAGGTGTCTGTGACTGTTGTCATAAATGGCCTTTTATTACAAGACCAATCTTTGATGCTATGTCCGGTTGTGCCAGTTTCTGAGCAGCTAAAATTAGAGAAGAACATTCCAACTTTGTAGGAGGTGGACGTTAAGCCAAAAAAACACAGTCTGATGAGGATTTCGTTTGACAGGACAAGTTTTACTGAAACATCACCTCTTCTGAACCTCTGGTTTGTCTGACTTTGTTCACCTGACATGTGCACTTTCAGTAAAGTTGCTGAGAGGTTCTAAGAGGATTTGATTGGGTTCATTATGTCCCAGGAATGCAGGGTTTGCCCTCATTTAATAGAAAGTCCAACAACACGTTGTTGGACATTGAAGTTAGTCTCTTATTATCAAAAATTGCCACTGTCATGATCAAACATTTCTTTAAATGAAAATGTTTAAAACTAAAGAGAAAGTGGAGTAATCAATAAATTTAAAAAAACAACTAATACTTGTTCAGGGTTACTGAATAACTCTAAGCAAAGGTAATTATCATAAAATTTAGCAAAGCAAAATCTTAAGAAATATGTGCACCATATAGGGGATTATTATGTGCATGAATGTGACTCAGTGTTGAACATTTAAAGATCCCAAAAAACAAGATTCTGAAATGATTCCAAATAATAACAATAGAGGTAAAAAACTTGGTTTGATCAGTTGGGTTAATACCCAGGCTATTAATGAGTTTTATGTAAAAAGCAGTTTTGAGGGAAGTGTTATGTACAGCAATGGAATATCAATTATTTCAAGCATTACTCTACTGTGATGTGCTACTTACATCTGCAATCTCTCCTGGTTCACCTTTCTGGCCCTGATTGATAAAAGAAAGAAGTGACGTCAGTGACCTGAAACACCTTCCAAAAAAACAACTTGCATGTGTTTTCATAGTGTTACTTGTTGTGAGTGTGCATTAACGTCATGGATTTCCCACAATGTGCCGTCTCACCTTAGCACCAATTGTCTCTGATGTTGCAGACGGGTGGATGAAGGGGGAAAGAAAGAACAACAAGATTAAAAGTGATCAACAGTTCAGACACTTGACTGATTTGAAATCTAGCCTGTGATTCTCAGGAAAGGAGACCTGCAAAGGAATCTAATGATGCTAAAGTGATCAAATACATTTCACCAAACCCAAAGGAAAGGAACCCATCTAGATTATATTAATGATGAAAGATGAAGCAGAAGCAAGCATGGACTAGTAGATGAGAATGTGTATAGATTCACAATGTTACTGCAAGTACAAAGTAAGCAAGTTTTAAGATCAGCTTATTGAATAAAGCATGGGAGTCAGTGCCAGTAAGATTTTACTTTCAAAGCACTATGAAAAGTTCTTTATATCAAATGTCAAATCAGTGGGAATTCATTTAAGCCCAAGTGATCTCAAACACTGTCTATTTTTGATGGAGTGGGAGATCCATCACTGAGCAAAAATTGGGGTGACAGATGAAAAACAATGAGATTTTTTTCCCTAATTTTTCATGAAGTAATTAAGAGAAAATATTGAAAAAAAATCATTGTAATTACTTTCATTTACCAGGAGGTTTCTGAAGGCACCACAGCAATACAGTGGCTCTCTACAGGCCTTGAACCTTTGACAGGGTCATCTATGTAGTCTTGACATGAGGACTCATACATAAAAGGTTGGGAAAACTTTGGTCCGTCTCTGAGTTAAACCACCTGAACACACCCTACTTTTGTAAATGGGTCATATAAATCATTGAGTTGTGGCTCAGTATGAAAATAGGCTTCATCTTAGTCATGAGTTAAAATAAGCACAGGCATCTCTACTGGTTTAGCTGAGAACCAGACAACATATATCAGGATCCATCCAGGGACTGATATAATTCTGATAATATTGCTTATCTGGTCTCCAGAAAAACCAAGCATGTAGAGGTTTACTTTGGAATAGGGAACAGCAGGCACTGACTGAGTAACAAGTCATGAATACAAATACCAAATCATAAAACTATAACCTTTTAGAGCAGCCAAACTTATGGAAATTACTCCCTCACAGTATTATCAGTGTCTACTTCAGCCCTGATCAGGCAGAATATTTGGATCCTGCAGCAGTTCCCCATTCAAAAGTGTTAGGAGGGAAATAAATGCAAGCTACAAGAGTAATTTATTTATGGGTATGTGAATAAATAAATTACAACCAATGGGGGCACTGGCATCAGCAGGGCAGATGGGACAGCACTCTCCAGATGGGATGATAGGGTTGGCACACTCTTTGATCTCCTCGCAGATTATCTCATCACACAGAACCGCTCCGCTGTCGCACACACAGATGCGACACGGCTCTGGCTTCCACACATCCTTATCATTATACTGCTGGCCGTCCTGGATGCAGCCACCCGCCTCCTCTGTGGTGGCCAGCAGGGGGAGCGTGGCAGGTGGACAGAGGAGGCAAAAAAGCAATGGGAAGACAGAAAGTTTGGTTCAAGAGAGAGTTAGATATGGAAAGGTTTTAGGGTTTATACAGTATTGTTGGTTGGTGTTGTTATAAAAGTTGGTTTAAGAGAGGGAAGTAGGAATAAGAGGATGTAAGCAGGTCAAAGGGTGGGGCGAGGAAGTAGGAGGAGTAACAGCAGTGTGGGGGTAAGATGGACGAGGAGTGGTTCATAAGTGAAGGGAAGGGATGTACAAGGAAGATGGAGAAAGATATAAGTTATGCAGTATCAAATAAAAGTTATGAACACTATAATGTAGCACAAAGTATAGAAAAAGTGACATTCAAAACACTGAATAACACAGGAATTTAACATGGATGCAACTGTATGAGGCCTTGGTTCTTTGATACTGATGAACAGGTGCTGGTTTGACCCAAAAATACACTGGTACAAATAAGTAACTGTGGAGCACAGGTATAATTAAAATGTTTAAATATTATTTACTCAGGAGGTGAGAAAATGCTCAAAGTTATCATATGGAGAATTGAATAGCAGCATAAAAGGTGAAGTCAGTAAGAGGCACAGTGAACAGTTGTGTCTGAAGTCCTAGTTGAGGTTTTTCATGTTGCTGGCTGAGTATATTTAACCTGCAGGCCTGCTCTGCTGCGCGTATGAATGAACCTCTCTTACAGGGATACTGTGCCCAATTGACAAGCTGCTGCCTTAAGTAAACAGGGGGTCCTTCTAAATTTCTCCATCTGGGTCCCATAGCTGTGTCAAGTGCCAGTGCAAACACATTGGGGAATTAAGAATGGGAGATTTGTTTAATGTACACAGCTTAGGGCTGGGCCTACCAACTGCTGTTATTTGTTTTTTAAGCATATTTGTGAAAGTGATACTTAGCACGTACCTGTTACAAGGCTGGTTGATTACTTTTCAGAAATGACTTTGACTATGTGTAACTGAAATGTCTGCTTTCTATTCCACAACTGTACTACAATATACTACTTTTTACTACAATTTAATGGTTGATGTGCTGCTAAAAGCTGATGAATGATGGGAGAGAGGGCAGTGGAGCAGGAGCAGTAAAGTGCATAAAGTTGCTATAAATACAACTATATGTCCATCATCTGTTGACTCCTGCTGTGCACTCTGTCCTCTGTCCCTCTCTCCTCCTGCTACCCTTTGAGCCTGCTAGTCTGGGGTCAAGCACTGTCTGACCCTGTCACTTCACATCATGAAAACCCTGAATCTGCTGGTGTGAGGTGTGTGAGGTTCATTTTACATGTATACTCATTTTGGTTTGCCTGTAAATTGCTCAAGACTAACTTTCTAGAAATGAATTGTCTGACAACCTAGATCAAAAAGATGTGTTCCTTGTAGATAATAGCAAAAAGGGGAACCAAAGACATTTAAGAATCTCCTTTAAGCAGATCTACTTATGAAATATAGCATTGCAATAAGAGCAAACACAGCAGGAAAGGCTGAGCAGTCGGACCCAGGTGAGGACAAATGGACACTTGTTCACCTGGTCCTCCATTCCACACAGATGTGCCTTGACAGCCTCACCTATCCTACTTTACACTATGAACTTACTAACTTAGAAATACCACTGAAATCCTGCTTGGCAGTACAGATTAACTACATCACTGAAAATAGCATGTCATGTAACTATATCTATAGCATAAAACTGCATGTGAGCCTAACAGAATTGTTGTCACTTGCACTGGATTTTTTTCTCCACTATTCTTCTGAAACATCAGGTAGAGAAGATTGGAAGGTTAAACAAGAAGTCGGTAATAACATCAGAGTAACAATCCACATTTTTTTCAAGTAAAAAGAATAATGTCAAGAAAAACGTTGCAACTTACGGTCATCCTCTTCCTGACATCTGACCACGGATAGTAAAACAACCTGGGATGCTACAAGTAGCAGAACAGTCCTTGAGTCCACAAAGCTGAACATGTCTAAATATTAGACATGCAGGAGCTCGGGTGAGAAATGAAGGGACGGTGGAGACCAGGCTCTCAGTCAGTGGTGTGTTAAGTGTTTGTTCCCAGAGACTTATGGCACCATGCAGTCAAACCCTCCAAAATCTAAGTGGAATCCAACGCGGGGCCCCAGCTGGCACTCTGCACCCACCGCGTCAGGGCAAGCACCGCGGTTTTATGTCCAGTGTGCCTTGTATGGATCTTCGTATATTCCAAAATACCAGTCCTTCCCCCAGACCCCCTGTAAGGCTGAAACCTGAACCTCATCTCCCTCCCCTCAATCCAGCAGCATCTACTCTCTCAGGGATTTTTTTTAACTCAAGCCCTCCTTCCTCCCTTGACCTGCTTGGCCTGGCCTGGCCAAGAGATGCACCTTCACTTTCACATTAAAAAGGGAGCTACATCCAGCAGAGCACGGGCAAGGCGCTGAGCTGACTACATGGAATTGTGTCAGTGAATCATGAAATCCCAAAGCTGCTCAGAGTTTCATTGATCTATATGTAATTCAATAAAAGTTCTTTCACACTTTACTACTAGGATACATATTGAAAGACATTTAATACATTATAGTGTACTCATATATGATAAATATATTTTTAAAGGAAATTATTTTCCACTGTCTGATCATCTGGAAATTTGTTACAAACCAACTACAGTATTGTCTTCATCAAATGAGCACAGTCAAAGGTCACACTTTTCTAAAAACACAGTTGGAAATCTATACATTAAATTCAGTATAAGAAAAGACATTGATCAAAAACCTAAAGTAAAAACAAAATAAAAGCTGTCTCACTTCACTCATGAAATATTGGTAAAAATATTAAAGACAAAAATGTATTCTGTGATGTACTCAGTTGAATTGAATGCATGACAGTTGGCAGATGAAACATAGTTTTCTTCTAATTGCTGTCTAAAGTAAGCTGCAGTTCCTAGCCCAGATCTGTGAAGTACACATTGTGGCTATTAAGTTTTACCTGACTGCTACACACATATGGAGAGTTTTCTTGATATGAGAGGATAAACTGTTTGAGAGGAGACAAAATAAAAGCTAATGTCTAATCAAGTGCCACTTACAGTTAAACTCAAATTATGGGAACTCAACACCGGGTCAGCGGGGTTGTTTGTTTCAGTCTAGTCTCTTGGATTATGGGTTAATCTGCAGACTTTAGACAACCTGAAAGCGTTGAGTTGACCAATTCAACTGTGCAGTTATGTCATGCTCACATTACAGTCAAACTGTGGCTGTTTGGACAAAGACCATTGACAAGAGGTTGTGAGATCCAGTTAAAAGAACAATTGTACTGCAGCCTGCAGAAAAGTAAATCCTCCTTGAAACAGAACATTACATTAGTTACATTAGGTAAGTTAGCCTACACAGTACTTCCATGTCTGTATATCACTTGCCCATATTCAGTTTAATTGTTCACTAAGTCTGTTAACAGGATTTATTTACCGTCATAGCAACATTCCTCACAAAATAGCACACATATGCCAGAATAATCTATTGTGAAGCTGAGCCAAAAGGGTGGTGAAACGTCTGTGTGATCTTTATCGTGTACCTCTCCAGCAGATAGGGCCAGGTGACTGAGCTTGAAAGGGGGTCTTTGTCATGAGTAGAGGCACAGTAATTCCAGGGTCACGACCTTCTAGACAGCCCCCCTCATTCCACATACAGGACAGAAAGATTTTAAGCCGCCATCTTAGCTCTCGTCTATCAGGCCTATGAGCTGTTTCGTGTATTGGAATTGAGTTAAAGGCAGAAGATACAAGAAAACTGATCCCACATCAGGTCACTGAAACCCAGAAGCATCTCCTTTTTTGCTGTGCCATCATATGTGACTATAAAGTCTGATCATTGTACCTCAGGACAGCACAGTAGCTCATAAGAAAAATAGATCCTGGTTTGGCAGGACATCCTGGTTTGAGTAATTTCAAGGTTAACAGGGCACCACAACCAGTAATGATGCTGATGAGTCCAGCAACAAAAGCATTTCAGGAATTTAAACAGCCAGTTTCCCAGCTGAATCAATAATCTGTGTTCTTACAATAGGAGGAGTACACAGTGCCATTCTGTTCAGTTTGCTGTGTCAGGTCAAGTCATTGTTGCTCTGTCACAGAAAGAAAGATGAAGTGGCAGTTGTGTTGATAGGAGCTATAACTTAGAGAACCACAGTCTGTTAAAACAGAGCTCCACACATCAGTGTGGAAACAGACAGTGGAACAGAGTGGTCTATTATAGCCTATAAACATTAAAATGAACCCACGTCGAAATCATAAATATACACAAGAAAGTTAAAAGATAAGACTACAAAGATCAGCTCATTACACCATGTCAGAAGAAGCAACACTGAAGGGAAACAGAAACCCAGAGGAATCTATACACGCTAAAGAAATGACTGCAACCATTTATAGCATCCTACAAGTGCTGAGGATGTCTAGCCGAGAGCTGTGGGGCAATCACTCCACATTCATCTCCCAATGCTCAATTTAAAACTGAATACTAGTGCAACTGCAACTGCAGATCTGTACCAAATGTACAGCAGGAATACAGAGTCCATTTCAGCTCTACACATCCTCTTTCTCTGGTGCTCTGACTGTACACTGCCTTCTGCCGTCTCCAAGTACACACAATAGGCCTCTGTGTGCACGGCCCGCGGAATGCTGCGAGATGGCAGGGCAGTGGGATAGCTGCATGGTGAGGATGGGGGTTGGTGGGCGAGGAAGGGTGTGGAAGCTTGGAGGATGAAGAACGAGGGAGGGGGGGATGTTGGTTTGGGGGTAAGAAGGTAGGAAGGGAAAGAGATGGCAGTGACGGAAGGAGGGTGGTGATGGGGGGGCTGATCTTTCACAAACTGTACAGGCGCACAGAGGCTCCAGGGGTCTAGAGGGTGTCTAGGTTTCGGCACAGTGACCGCAGCAGAGGGGTGGCTGTGGTGCTCTGTGTACACACAAACCGGTGACGGGAGGGTAGTCAGCAGCACCCACCTGGGGGGGTGGGGGGTGGGGAGGAGAGGACAGACAAGCCCTGAGGACAGACAGAGTGTTTCACAATGTATCCTGTCCCTAATGAAGAACTGACCGCTATAGATGTTTCAGTTATAATTAACCAAAAGGGAATCATGAGAAGACAGATAAGATGCTAATGGCTACAACAGCAATACACTTTAAGCCTTAAAGTGTATTGTTTAAAAAAAATTAACTTGCTTTGTTAAAAGGAAAAGACCTGACTTAAAGAAATTAGGCTAAATATAAAAAAAATGAAAACATTCAAACAGTGTGATTTTATTTCTGACCCAAGACTAAATAGCCTCTCTAGCAGCCCCATGAGGATGTAATGCTCACTGCACACCTGAAACCAAAATCGGTTGTTGTTTAAAAAACATGTCAAGAAAACTGCTATTTTTGTCGCGGCACATAATGTAAAATTTGGCCTGAGGGCAGTGCCAGGGGAAGAGTCATGTTCTAACCTAAATCTAAATAACCTCTCCTCTATACGGTGGCAATTTTAAGACATCTCAGACTCAGGTTGTCTCCTCAGCCTCAGACTTGGCTCAGCTTTCATCAGTTCAATCTGTTCTTTGTCAGTTTCCTGCAGACTACATCAGGCTGAGCTGTACTTACTCTCAGCTGTGCCTTTAGCGCATCATGAGCACAGTATACTCATGTGCCACCTGTTAGATGTTGAGCTGGTGATGTGTAGCACAACACACAACATGGATAAAATGACTTCATTTGTAGGCCAGCAGGTAGGAAAACAAACATGAACGTACAACATGAGACATATATGATTACATTTTTAATTTAAACTGAAGTTTAAACTTAAGTTAACTTAATATAGGCCTGTTCTCAATCACTCAGATAAATCAATCACCCTGGTCAAAAAGAATAAAAAGAAGATATGAAGATAAATGAAGTATACTAATTGGTTAAATGTACCTTTTTGTTGAAAAGTAGATCTGTGGTGTCATCAGTCATAGTTGCATATCTAAATGAATATTTAAATGATAGCTTCTGAATTTTTTTAAGTCTGTTAAATCACAACACTCTAGGTTCATCTGTACATTGAAAGAGTTCTTGGTCATTGCAGCTCAGTGAAGAAACACACAAAAAGGGAATTCATACTAAAATGACAGTAAATTTGGAAGATTACCATTTAATTTGGCCAAATCTGACTGATGACATATGACATATCACTTTCAGCTAAATGTAAGAATGCACTTTTGGCCAGATCTAACTCTGTCTGTGGGTTTTGTCCCTCTTCTTACCTCAGAAAGAGAGGAATGAGTGACCAGTGACCAGAAACTTCAACCCACATATGGACATAGGGATACATATTAAAACAGACTTAACTAAAATCTCAACCTAAACTTTCACTTGGTTTTAAATACAGTGATTTTGATGTTTAGTGTTTACTTTGTATGTTCTTTGTGGGTGAGAGTCAATTTAGGGAGGAGATGGAATTCCTTTCACCCTGGGTGGCACAGGGATAATGGCTCTTATCCTTTAATTTGAGAGCTGCATTAAACGATGCATTAAATCCCTAAAAGCATTTAATAGTTTCTCATGAGCTTTGTTTTCCCATGTACTGTTCTTATTTCATGCCTCCACTTAATATCAAATTATTACCATGCAGGCAGTCTTATGTTTGACAGCGGACAGTGACAGCTGAGGCTTAACTGAAACTTGAAATGGGTTAAATTAAAGTGTTTTAGGGAATTCTGTCCAACATGACTGGTGTGTGTTTGCCTGAGTAGAGTATATTCAAGGCCCGGAGGGGCTTTGTGTGCTTTAGAAAGAAAAGCATGCACCAACCTCATGAAAATGAAATGGTAGTGTAATTGGTGTAATGTGGCCAGGAGAGGTGATAATAATAAAACTAATGTGTGCAAGTGCTTTAAATTGCTTTAGAACTAATAAATATCTCTATATTACCTTATCTTACACTTGTTTTATGATCCCAGACTATAATATTTTATCTGATTAACACACTGTCCCAGTCACATTTCAGCAGGTACTACCCCCTTTCCTTCCTTAAGTCCCTAAAAGCTGGCTGTCTAAAGTGGCCTCTAAGCCAGGGCTTTATCCAGACCTCCAGATTACTGAGCCTGAATCAAAGCACCAGACCCGGTATGTTTCTTTTCCTGTGTGAGGTGGAGGGGGGAAGAGGTTAAGTTTGTGCAGGCTTGGTGAGTGCAGTGAGGGGGGCTTTCTCACACAAGATGGAGGATGAAGGGACAAAGGTGGCATTCATTGGCCCAGGAATGGAAAACATTTTCTCCTGAAAACAGAGAAGCTACAACCGGTAGAGGTAGTGTAGAGAGGCCATGGGTTAGCATGCTCCCCTTTGGAGAATCACATACTTAGAAATGCAGAGGAGACCACCAGAACCTTGTGAGGCCTTGTTTATTTGGCAATGGAGATAATATCATGTCACCATGTAAAGTCTGCTTAGAAAGTGACACTACACAGTCTGCATGTGTGAGAAAGGTAGAATGTGAATGTTTAGCATGTGTGCTGTGAAACTAAACACGGGTGTGGTGGGTTATCATCAGGGGCCGTGACCATGTCCTGAACCATTTAAAATGCCATCATAAGAAATGCCTTGAAAAGAGCAGGAGGGAAATGAAAAACAGCTCAAAAAGTAGCAAAAGATTCAAATTTCCACCTCATTTCCTCCTATATTCTAAAATGCCCCGGCACAGTCAGCCAGTGTCTTAGCGAGGGGTAAAAGGTGTGGTGCTCAACGCACAGCATCTCACACAACATCAAAGACAGGAAGCCGGGCCTCAATCTCAAAAAAATCACAAATTATTCAATAAAGTGTGTTCTAAGCACCAGGAAACCTGCCCCCCTAAAAACTGTCTAGCGAGGAAGGATCTCAGACACATGACTACGATGTGTCCTTTCAACAAAACAACAGAGTCAGAAAACAGACTGATCCGAGCAGAGGGTGCTGGAGTGAGTGCGCCACCTAGAGGACACAGCAGTAAGAATTCAGTGTGTCCCTGTTGGGAACTCACCATGGGGTGTCGCCATCCCACAACAGGAGAAATGATTCTCTAGTGGAACAGCCTTCTCACCTATTTACATTAATTACCAGACTAGACATTAGAAACACTCATTTGATCATAGATACAAGTGCATGTTTAGATTAAATTACTAACAGATTAAATCTAACTAATGACAGATAAAGCTGACAAACTTTGTCAAAGAGAATTTTAGAATGATTCCTGTTGTGTTAACAACAACTGACTCACACTGGAGTCAGTTGTCACACTGGGCCACAGATATTTGAGATGCTGATCTTGAAATATAGGCTATATATAGGATATATAAAGGCTATACACACACAGACACACACACACACACACACACACACACACACACACACACACACACACACACACACATACACATACACATACACATACACACACACACACACACTTTCTCAGAGCTAATAGTGAAAATCGGTACCCTTATTATTACCACCCTCATCAGTGCTATTAACAGTAATAATTAAGACAGCATAATGGTGATTTTTTTTTTTGTTAGTGTAAGTATTAAAAACTTTGTAGCATTCATAATTAACATCATAAAAGGCTGCAGAAAACAGAAAAATGCATAATTAACCAAATGTAGGAATAGATATGACCCCCCTCCTGTTAATCAGCAGCAGCTGCAGTAGAAAGTCATACCTGGTTGGCTGAATCAAACATCAGTTGGTTGTTGACCTCACCATCTGAACCAACATACTGCTGGTGTCACAGCCCCTCCCCCGGGCAACAACCTGTACTTGCTCCAGTCTTTGTGACAGCAGCAGCTATTAAAGCTCTGAGGACCAGGGGGCACTGGTCACAAAAATCTCTCTAAATCAGCTGCTGGGGGAAAAAAAAGCTCTTTTGAATTATTAAACATTAAGTCCTACTTATCACAATGCATTGCCTGAAAAGTCTGAGGACAGCTAACCCGGGGATCTTGCAGCTGTTTAAAAATGCAGGGATCTCCGCCAGAGTTGGAGCTGACAACATTGTTTTGTCCAGGACACAGCAACCTGTTCCTCTCCCCTGCTGGGTCGCAGCATCACCCCACACCAGCAGAGCCTTTCACCACCAGAAGGGATCTGATGTGGACCAAGGACACTCCAAGTAGGTCACAGTAGGCTGTAAACGATAAATCAACATTAATTAGCCAAAATCTCATTCATTACTGTTCTTCATAATTCCTCAATAATACCCCAGTATCCCAATAACCGTACAACATCCCTACAATATTCCTACAGGGAGTTGAAGCTGCTTGCTGTATTGGTTTTAATCCATTCTGTTGTTCAGGCCATGCTACTTGTTATGTAGTAAAATATCTATGTTTTTGCTTAGAGCATCTCTGAAGAACAGCATTAATTATTACTTAGACCTTAAGAAAAAGTTTAATTACAGTTTTGCTAGAAATGAGATGAGCGATGACGAAACAACCACCAGAGGAGCGTTAGCTTAACTGTTTTAGCACAAAGACTAGAATCACCTGGAAACACCTAGAATGGTTCTGTTGTGGTTATAATGTTGTGGTTTTAAAAAACATATCAGCAGCATAGGCTCACTAATTAACACATTATATCTCGTTTGTTTGTCCCAGACACAAACTGTTTAAATAAATTGCGATTTCAAGGGATTATGTCAGAAACGTTAGAAGGACGGTTTCTTGGCTGGCCTGATTCCCAAGAATCCAGTGTTGCCCAGAGGACATAAAAGTAGCTAATATTTTGTTTTCATTTAGAAGAGTTTATATATATATATATATATATAATTATATTATTATATTATTTATCATATTATTATATACCTTACACACAGTAAAAATGTACCTGTAGTTGGCATTTGATAACTACCTGACCATTTACACAATTTATAACGTTTTTGGGGTTTCTTAGTTTTTTTTTCTCCTGTTAAAAAAGAAAAGACGGAAAGAAAGAAAGAAAGAAAGAAAGAAAGAAAGAAATATGTTTTAATGACATACAAGTGAACAAGGTAAGTAATCATTTAGTAAACATTAAACAGTAAACATTTAAAGTAACTAGTCATGGAATAGAGGTCGTTGCCTCTCTCATACACCCACTCAATGTAAAGAACTAGGTCAGTGTATGGACGTTTGCCAGAACTTTCACTACTGGTCATGGTGTTGACATATAAACATTGACACATTGCTCAGGCTTGTGACTTAACTGGACCGAGTCCAAATCTAAAGATGTATGTTGTGTATGTCATTTTTGGCAGGAGTAGGTTAATGTCCAGTATGGAGGACCTACTTTTCTACACCATCACTGAAGGCAAAGAGATGATCCCCCTCTCCCAGTTCATTTCTGTGAGTCAGTAGCATCTTCACACTTCCTCTGTCATGCTATACATGGATATGACCGTCTTGACTATCTGTGGCATATGTGGTTATACAACACAAACACACTCTCTCCTACAGAACTGTTTTGTTTCCAAAAAGCACCCTTGACTTTGGTTAAACAACCTTGGCGAGTGAAATAGGAGCCCACAACAGGAACACACAGTGTCTCCAGATGGGTGTAGGGTCAAGTTTAAAAGGTGTTTAGAAACCTTCTTATGTAATAATATAGTAGGTGTGACACTGAGGAATGAGGTAATCACCATCAGACACCCCCACCCCCCACCCTGATACACACACACACACACACACACACACACACACACACACGCATTATTGAAGAAACAGTTATTTATATTTTCATAGTCTTGCAAGTGGCCATTCCTACATTATACATATTTCAGGAGATGAGCAGGACACAGACAGTGTGGTGTTTTTGTGCTCTCTGATAACTGACAAGCTATTGCAAACCCTCTTATAGCTTCTGTGGCGCAACCTTTTAGATAGTCTCATAAAAAAGGCAAACGTGGACATCTGGTGACCTCAGTGTCTATGGCAACACAGTGATTTTCAAAAGGTGCACGCATTTAGAAGAAGAGACATGTGTCAACACAGGTGGCTTGTTGTTAGGCCACGCATGACTAGATGTGTTTGTAGAGGTGACTGGGGCAGGACATAGTGAAAATGTCATTCAGTGTCCCTGCATGTCAATAACATCAGTAACTGCTGTCACTAAGACTTTTAATCAGTTCACAAGAATAATCATTTTAAAAGTCAGAGTTAGGGTTAGTCAATTTCAGCGTCTTCTTGTTGTGGAGAAGGCAACAGAGAAAGAGCACTAACTCAAGAAAATTACATTTAATTTCAGACAGTCGTGGAAACAAGCTGATTTGCATTGGAAATAGCTGTGAAAGCTTTCACTCCATTAACACATTTTGATTTCTCATTCTCATTCACTCAGTTTTGCATTTAGGAAAATATCATTTTTCATAAACTAATTTCTGACAAATACTGCTCATTTGTGAACCCATAACCAGAGGATTTTTGGTACGTAACTTTATAATGTGACTTTAATAATTAATCTATTATCAAAATTGATTTCAGCATTCAGCAACTTCAGCATTCCCTGGCCTTAAAGCTAAGGATCATTCATAGACATGCGGTAACAGCAACAGCAAGCTTGCAGCCGTGGGCTTGGTCTGTTTGCCTCTCATTAGAGCAGATGACTCAAAAAAACACTGGAGCCTCTTTGGTCAGGAGGGCCGTGCACATGGTGTCCCCAAAATAGATGCACGTGGTTCATACAGTGACTGTCAGCCAGACGTGTGACTTGTGAGAGGGATGCCAGTGATCCGGCCTACACCTGTATTTCTTCCTCAGAGCCACGTGGGCACCTCTGAGCCTTTGAGGTCCCCTAGCTATATATTCCATCTACACACGTTTGATATCCTGCTAATTGGCATTGCATAATCGCTGCTGTGTATGACTCAAAGTTTTTGGTAAAGTCTCTGTCATTTATGACTTCCTACTTTCCTCCCTTGTGTATTCGTTTGATAAAACCTACACATTTCCCTCCTCTCCAGGCTTTGAGAAAAACAGGTTTGTTGACATCTGACCCTCGGCTGCGTGACTGTGTCCATCAGATGCGACAATCCACACGTGACTCCATCGGGCCTGTCATGATGGACAAGAAGCTCTTCAGAAGGTGTAGAAAGCTTTGTATATTTATGGAGACAACATCTGCTCTTACTTACATGTGAAAAACAGACATAACCCCGTTTTTTTTTGTTTTGTTTTGTTTTGTTTTGTTTTGTTTTGTTTTGTTTTGTTTTGTTTTGTTTTGTTTTGTTTTGTTTTGTTTTGTTTTGTTTTGTTTTGTTTTGTTTTGTTTTGTAATAATCACTGGGTTTATATCGCTGCGGCATAATCAGTGTTATCTTGTGTAAATTCAATTTTTCAATTTGATTTCTTCTCACTCACTATTAGTTTGTAAAAACTGCAAATGAATCCGAGGATGTTCTCAAAGACTGGGGAAAAAGTGTAAGGCACAAAGTTAGGTTAAGGGTCTTTCAGACTTTTTTCGTACTTATGTAAAAGATATTATCTATGGTCAGCGCTATTTGAGTCCAAGAGACTGACAGAGGCAGGCGTTTTATGGCTGACAGCTGCTACTAACCAAATTCACATGCACACATGCCAGCCAAAGCAGTCGAGGGTGCAGGACGATAGACAGGTCTCTGGAGCTGTTAATGAAAGGGCATCATTCTGGTTGAGCTCCAGGCTGTGGCAATTACATTAGTAGACTCAACAGATCTGTGCACTCCATGCAGACTGCTGTCCAAACGGTATCATTTCCTAACTGACAAGTGTAATTCACTCAGACTCATCTTTTGGCCTGGAACCACTGAGTTACACAGTCAGGTCATCTTCATCGAACTTAATTGGCCATATCCAACTTTCTGTGCTTGTTTTCTGACTTCTGACTGATTTGTGAAGTTATCCATTCCTGAAGAACACTCAAGAGCTCACTATAAATATAGTACTAGAAATAGAGAGAGCTTCATTTTTTTTTTGGAAATGACCCATATGAATAATGCAAGCTCTCTGCACTTCTTTCTCCTGGTGTCCCAAAGCCTCACGCTAGCATCGCCTTGGATCAGTGGGGGCTGCAGGACAGATATTTTAGTTCAGACAAGCTGTGACAGAATGTGCATATCTTTCCTTGAGAGCATACAGCACTGCAGATCAATTACACCACAGGAAATCTATAATAGGTATTTTAGCTGGATGGTTGTTGGACTGACACTGGTCACTTTTCCAACATGATGAACAAAACTATGAAAGCCCATTAAAGAAATAAAATGTGATTAGCATTTTTTAGGCCGCACCAGTCTCAGTGGTTGAGTCAAAGAAACTACAAGAAGCAAGTTTTCAGACAAATGGTTGGACTGATGTGCAAATTCTTTAAAAATGCTATTAAGCCATAAATACAATGTGTGATGCAAATATTCGGGTATCCATGGGCAAATTACATATTTTGAAGATTTTGTAGTGTGAGTGTGTGAAAAGTGAAAAAAGTGAGAAGAAGTGAATCTACCCCCTGCAGCAAACTGAAATTGAAAAAAATGCTAATTCATGATTACTTTTTGTTTCACAAATGTAAAAAAAACCCAAACTAAATAGTAATTGTGGCATGTGCAAAAGTTTGGGCACCCCACTAAGTCAGGACATAGTAACCCCCCACCCCCCACCCCCCCACCCCCCCCTGAAGAAATCACAGCTTGCAAACATACTCTGTAGCAGCTTAGAGTCTTTCTATTCTTGATTTAGGAATGTTCACCCACACTCTTCACCTCACTTGAAGTTCTGAGATATTTTTAGGCGGTCTCGCAGACACAGCACGTTTAAGATCTACCCACAGATTTTCAGTGAAGAAGTCAGGTGATTGTTCCAAAACCTCCAGCTTGTGTTTCTTAAAGTAGTTCATGGTGGATTTTTTTCAACTATTTTTTTTTTAAGCTAATGAAATAAAAAGTAACAGTGCATTAACATTTGCCTATTACCTTTGGCTTGAAGCTGAACTGTGGCTGGCTGGCTCCTTTTTAAAGGGTTGGTTAAAAAACAAAACAAAACAAAACAAAAAACATACTCAACAAAATTCTCAAAAAATTATAAAGCATAATATCTTCCCTGGATCAAATACAAGTCAACTGTTCTTATGGGGAATATTTTTGGCAGAAAGTAGTTTAAATGAAAACTGGATTATTTAAAGTAACAGAAAAGGACAATATTCTAAAAAGACATGTTGCTGTTACATTTTATGTATATATTTAATGCCGTGAACACCAGAAATGAAATTTAATTGAATCTGTGTGGCCAGATACCTCAACGGGGAAAGTGAGAATTTGGATAAAACTAGCACCTTAAGGAGTCGTCCACAAATCTAGTTCTCTCCCTCCCAAGCTGTTCAAGATCAGAGGAATACTAATATATGAAAGGTTTTTTTGAGCTCATAGAACTCAATGGCAATTTTTTGAATTATAAATCATAAATCCAACACTAATTTCATATCTTCTATCAACACTATTTCAATAGTTTTATATCTCACCTTGTGACATCAGTTCAATCGTGTGTCCTTCTGTAGGTGTGTGGGCAACAACATCATGCTGCTCACTAAGGCTTTCAGGAAAAAGTTCATCATCCCCAACTTTGAAGAGTTTACCAAGCAGATTGATAAAATGTATGACAGTGCACAGCAGCAGGAGGGAGGACAAGTAAGTAACACACATACTGACTCTGTGTTTGCTTATTCGTTGTAGTACACTCTCACCCACATCTCCTTGTTTTTTGCAGGTAGCTGATTACATTCCTCAGCTGGCAAAGTTCAGCTCTGATCTCTGGGGTGTATCTCTGTGCACAATTGATGGACAGAGGTACAGTAACATCTTAACCTTAACATGTCCATTCTGAAATTCTCCATCGTGTGCACCGCATCACTAACAAACCTCCATTTTTGTTTTGTTTTGTTTTTTGTTTTTTTTTTTTCCCATGCTCCTCCATTACATCTTCATGTGATGCAGACACTCTGTGGGTGACACCAAGGTTCCCTTCTGTCTGCAGTCGTGTGTGAAGCCCCTGGAGTACGCCATTGCTGTGCACGAGCTTGGCAGCGAGCGTGTTCACCACTTTGTGGGCAAAGAGCCCAGCGGGTTCAAGTTCAACAAACTGTCACTAAATGAGGAAGGTAAGTGATTAGTTGTCTCCAGCTGTCCTCTGTACTCAATAAAACATAAAAAGTTTTGTAAAAAGTAAAACTACACACAGACAAACACCTTCTACTCTAACATGTTATTGAGAAATCTTGGAAACTCGTCTTCTTGATCTGTAATTTCAACAGAATTTGAGCCATCGTTTCACTGGACAGAAAGTTGCCCTGATGGACTTCTAGCCAGATTGTGTGCCATTTTATCACCTCACCTTTGTAGCTGTTTGCTATTACATACTCACCTCTGAAGCAAACAGGAGTGTACTATATCTGCTCAGTTTATTAGCTGATGTTACCCTAAGAGCCCCTCAGGAGATGTGCTCTCTAATCTCGCAGTTTATTGCTCTTGTGGTTAGGGACAAATCAGTGATAACATGCTCTCATTTCTTGTGCAGATAAACCACACAACCCAATGGTGAATGCCGGAGCTATTGTCATCAGTTCTTTAATTAAGGTAAAATCTTAAGGCTTGTCAGCACTGACTATGTTGATATGATAGATGCTTGCTAAACACAGAAGTTTCTTTTTTAGAATATGCACACAAAATATTTTACATGGTTGATTGTCATATCAGAGCAAAACAAAGAGTGCCATCTCAGGAAGTTGTGCGTTACACTTTGTTTTTAAACCCTGGCCTTATTAAATGTTTTCCCCCATCACTTATTACTCTTTCGCTGCAGCGTCTCAATAGACTTAATTACAGTTCAAAAGGTTAATCAGTAGTTTCAAAATGAAAAACAAGAAACTAAACATCACAGTTAGACGTGTACCACCAATAAAAGAGGTCAACAAATGCTTCTATTGGCTGCATCAACAGCAGAGGCAGGACGCTGTGCAAAAAATGTACAGAGGCCCGTTGCAATAAATTTGCAAAATTTACAACATGAGATCCATTTCTCTTGTGATAAATTTCACACATTAAACTCATCAAATCCTGTCATGTCATATCAGAAATGTTGTCAGTAAAAATCAATGTGAAACGTGACATTGCCTCTATTTACAATCTGTGTGTAAACAGTGCTAGAAAATTGATTTTTGGAAACAGGCCCCAGTCTAAAATAAAGCACGTCTGACAATGCTGTAAGCTTTCTGGTTTTGAAAATAATATTTATTATGGTTTTGAGGGCCTCAGTGACTGCACCACTGGACTGAGTTCAAGCCCAATGAGAAGCCACAGAATGTTATGTTTCTTTAAACTAAATCTATTGGTGATGTTGTAATAATAGAAGACAACATTTTTACAAAACCTGGTTTGAGAATCAGTGAGCAAACAAACTACTGAAACATGACGTCAGCAACAGCTATGACATACTGTATCTAATCACTCATCTATTGGCTGGTAACTTGATGACCAGAGCAGTTGGACTATGGTCATCACCACCTGACTGACCAGCCATCATACTCATCTGTGAGCTTTGGCCTTATTGTAAGACACGAGGGGCGGGTTTTAGTCATATATGGTTGTGTGTGTCTCCTCTGTGGAGTTTTCCCGAAGTTTCACATCTGACTGAAGAGACTCTCCAGGCCTGTTATCATATGTAGGTCAGGTTCAGCTGTGAGGGAAGGACTCTATGTTTGGGCCTGACAGCAGGGGTGTGTATGAGCTTCTGGCCAATTACAGCCCTGAGAATAGAAGGTGTGTTAGCCACCCTCCCTTGTGCATGATTGTACAGAGGGTCCATATTATGTGAATACAGTTTGTATACTATATTTGGATATTATACTAAGGAGTTTATACTTGACAGCTTCATACAGAAAAGGATAAAGGATAAAAGTATAATGTTGATCAGGCTGCAGTGGGAACAGCTGCACTTCTACTAGCAAAAGAGAAAAACTACTACCAGTAATATTTGATATAATAATAATAATAATAAATAATCATCTTTACCCTTCATAGGTAGAGTCATTAAATATTAATGGGACCACCGTGCCTGTTGGGTAACTTTACAGTTGGGTAGTGATCCTTTACCGGTTCATGTAATTAAAGCACAGCCATAAACAGCCCCCAGGCCACAGTTAGCACTTAGCCACATGGATGGACACGCACGAAGGCATCATGTACATGTCATATCTCAACGCCCACTGGACTCAAAACTATGTTTCACTGTCAAAGTATTCAAACACTGCCATCTGTAGGGACTCACTGTCTCCTCCTATACTTTAAACTGGCATGACAGAATGATTTTTTCCCCCTGTGTTGACAGCCTAATTCAAATAAAGCTGAGAGGTTCGACTATGTAAGTAAATGCTTTTCATTTTCACACTTTTTTTGATGCCACATATTGGTTTATGTCCCTACTGAACCGTCTGTAAATATGATGTTATTTTAGGTGATGGAGTTCTTGAAGAGCATGACTGGCACAGAGTTTGTGGGCTTCAGCAATGCAACGTGAGTACTGTACTTCAGTAAATGCAACCAGAACTGTCCTCTGCAATGCAGCTTTCTCATTTCTGGTATGTTCTTGCAGTTTTCAGTCAGAGAGGGAGACCGGTGATAGGAATTACGCAATTGGTTATTACCTCAAAGAGAAAAAGGTGAGGGTTTTTTGGTGGTTTGTATTTAATTACTATCACTTTAAGTGCTTGTTCAGTGCTCATGTTTTCAGAAAAATTGAGTATACGCTCAGTATACACTGACTCTGATTGTAAGCTGTTGTCCTTGCAGTGCTTTCCTGACAATGCAGATATGATTGCGGCCCTTGACTTCTACTTTCAGGTGAGACAGTTTGCTTGTAACATTGTGATATTCTGTGGATGCAACTTTCAATTTGCCAGTTTGGAGTTTTGGGAAAGGCGCTTATTGACTTTCTTGCCAAGAGTTAGGAGAGAGTATTGATAAAACTCTCATGCCTGTACAATACAAATGAAATCACAGCCAGCAGCAAGTTAATTTAGCTTAGCATAAAGCCCTTTGTTTTAACACTTTGGTTTTTGAGCAGCTCATTTTGAACAGATGTTTTTTGGCTGTACAGGAATATGACAATCTTTTGTTGCTTAACTTTCCATGTAATCACTATATAATATAATATACAAACACATCATTTCTGCAGATTTGTCAGCTACACATTCAGGCTGCCAATATCTGTTCTACCACGTCCCAAAGATGTTCTACTAGATTCAGATCTGGTGACTGGCAAGGTCACTGAAGTTCACAGAACTCATTGTCATGTTCATTAAAACAGTTGGAGACTTGTGCTTTGTGAAATGGGGCATTATCATGCTGAGCCATTAGACGATGGTGAATTATAGCCATAAAGGAATGAGCATGGTCAAAAACAATAACACCACCACCAGACTGGACTGTTGAAACAAGGCAGGTTGGGTCCATGGTTTCATGCTGTTGACACCAAACTCTGACTCTACCATCTGCATGCCTCAATAGAAATCCAGATTCATCAGACCAGGTCTTCAACTGTCCGTTTTGTGAGCCTGCGCCCACTGCAGCCTCAGATTTTTGTTCTTGGCAGTCAGGAGTGGAACCTGACGTGGTCACCTGCTGTTGTAGCTCATCGGACTCAAGGTTCAGCACGTTGTGCATTAGAGATGCTGATGGTTACTGTATCTGAGTTACTGCAGCCTTTATGTTAGCTCCAAACAGTCTGGCCATTAAAAAATGATTTTCAACTGTCAATAATTAAAGCCATTTATATACATTTACAAGTGAATGTTATGCGTCAGAGATCCAAGCTGCATTAAAAATTGACCTGCCACTTAAAGATAGCAGCGCAGAGAAAGGAACCAGTGGTCACACATACACCAGCCGTGATGGAACAAGACACAACTGGATGCTGCACCTCTAACATTGGCTGTTAGGGAGATTTTGTTGCCCTAAGATACAGCCAAGTTAGCAATTTCCCCTTGTTCCCACTCTCTATGCTAAGCTAAGCTAACCAGCTGCTGGCTGCAGCTTCATATTTACTGTACAGACATCAGTGGTATCGACCTTCTCAACTAACTCTCAGCAAAACAGCAAACAGGCAGATTTCCAACATGTCAAACTACTGCTTCAAAACTGTTCTACATGCTTCTACACTCCAAAAGGTTTTATAATGGTTTTTTGGTTGTTTTTTTTTCTGTTACAGTTGTGCTCCATTGAGGTGACCTGTGAGTCAGGAAGTGTCATGGCTGCAACCCTGGCCAATGGCGGTATTTGTCCAATCACAGGAGAGCGTGTGCTGAGTGCTGAAGCAGTTCGCAACACCCTGAGTCTCATGCATTCCTGTGGCATGTACGACTTCTCCGGACAGTTTGCTTTTCATGTGAGTCACAGGGAATTTAGTGATCTGTTTAAAAGCATTGTTGGCCTCATAACTCCACGTCTTCATCATGAGATGTTGAAGCCCTCTGAGTTTTCTGTGACTTTTAATCAGGCATTTTACTTGTTGGCAGGTGGGCTTGCCTGCTAAATCTGGTGTTTCAGGCGCCGTATTGCTGGTGGTTCCCAACGTGATGGGTATGATGTGTTGGTCCCCACCGTTAGATCGGCTTGGAAACAGTGTTCGTGGTATTCACTTCTGTCAGGTATGCAGTCACCATCACAGTTGTATTAATTTATATTTATCTTATTTGTACCTGCATGCTTCAAATATTTCGTCTCATTCAACTTTTGATTCATTAGGAGCTGGTGTCATATTTCAACTTCCACAATTACGACAACCTGAGACACTTCACTAAGAAACATGACCCCAGAAGAAGATCGGATGATGATCCAGTAAGCTCAGTGCCACAGAAAGTAGCTTCTCAGATTTAGGCTGTGAAATAGGACTTAGTAATACGCCATAAGGATTTATTTGTAAAATTTTGAAGAAACATTTTCATGCAGTAATGTTTGCCTTTCGATCCTTTAGAACAAGTCGGTGGTGAACCTGATGTTTGCAGCATACAGTGGTGACGTCTCTGCTCTGAGGAGGTAAGTAACAAACAGAAACGTGGCCTTTCATTCTTCATCGCCCAAGCAGTGGAAAATAGTTGGGTGATGCAGTCTTAAAGGAGTAGTTTGACATTTGTAGAAATACATGTTTCCACTTTCTTCCTTAGAAAAAACAGTGAATATCACTCCCATGTCTGCACATAGGAGTGATATGTCTGGAAAAGCAAAACATTTGCCTGTCAGCACAGAGGTTGTGGTTTTGTATATCCAGCTAAACTTTTTGTTTTTGCACTTTGTTAAAAAAAAAACAAGATATAACATGTTAATTACTGAACAGAAGCAAAACAACAAAGCTAATAAGTCTACCTTTAAGAGTTCAATCACTGCTTTTTCGAAACATGTTCCTCACCCATGTAATTACAGGGATACTCAGCTCTTCCCAGTTTCTAACAGCCTGTCATCACTTGAGCTAACCTTTCCATGCATGTTCTCTCTGCTCTCCTCTGCTCCTTGGTTATCCCTCCAGGTTTGCCCTTTCAGCCGTCGACATGGAGCAGACAGACTACGACTCACGCACAGCGCTCCACATCGCGGCAGCTGAAGGTGACACCTCATTATTAGTTCATTCACTCTTCAACAGTCTTGCCTTTGATATTCAAACAGGAACAGATGAAAGCTGGAATTTACATCACAATGTTTAAGTCTGGTTTGGAAGCATGATCAAAATCGCTAAGAATTTTTTGTCTTGCAGGTCATTTGGAGGCTGTAATATTCCTGACTGAAATATGCAAAGTGAATCCTCACATGAAAGACAGGTAAGGATTTTAAATACAAACCCATTCATCAGATGTTAGATTAAAATTGGTAGGAAAATACATCCATCTCCATATTACTAACTGTAATAATCCCTCCATCTCCATATGACATTATCTATCAGATGGGGGAACACACCCCTAGATGATGCCATGCAGTTTGGCCATGATGTTGTTATTTCAGTCCTGCAAGAGTACCAGCGTGCAAACACTGACAGTGACTCAACATGCGACACAGAGGAGCAGAAGGCCACGCTGGATACGTTAAAGAGCATTGTTTAAACCACAAGGGATTGTGAGGGTTTGTAATGGAAATCAATATATTTGATTATGCACCTGAGAGGACTGAAAGGACACGGGATTACTGAGAGACGTGACAAGTGAGTGAGTTTATCTTCTTTGGGCTGTTGAAAAGCTGTACAGTGCAGTTTCCTTTTTAGTGCATTTCTGCAGACTAGAGGTTTGGTCGATATAATGTATCAGTAAAGCAGTGTATAAACAGGCAATGTGTTGCTTGTATGGAAAATTTTTTTGTTAATTTACTCCATGATCTGGCTTGTTGCAGAAGTTTTTGTGCTTAGCTTCGGATAAAAAAAACCAAAAACAAACCACCACTTAGATGTATATATCGAATATATTTTGTTTATTTTTATTTAAAATATTTTAATATATTTTGTTTCATCATTATTTTATTTAATTAGGGGATTTTACGCCCCCCCCCCCCCCCTTGAAATAACTATAAATATTCCTAAAGGTGCATGTTAATTATTCTACCTCAGTGGGAGGTGTTTTAGTTGCATTTGAGCCTTGACACTGGAAGGAAGATTTCATTGTAGTCGATGTGAGTTTATTGAGGCCTATGGGCCAGTTTATTCACTGCTGATACACAGCAGCGGTCGTGCCACTTGTTTTTTTTTCCTTTTTCTAAAGAATTATTCTTGTTTCTTTAGTGTGTCACAGAAACATGCATGTCTCAGGCACTGGGAACAATGTACATCTAGGTTATTCTAGCACAAAATATATAGTTCAATTACAATTTGTGCAAACAAGTGTTGCAAACTAGACAGTCATGTCTGAAGTGATACGTTTTTGACAAGGGGAAAATAAAAACTTAGGCACAACTAAGTCGTGATAAAAATGTAATACTATACAGCTGAGTCATCTCATATGAAAGCATTTTTATTCACTGTTTTATTTCATTTAAGCTCTGGCACAGAAATGATTCCTCAGCATGACTTTATCTTTAGTCTGTCACTGTAAATATGTATCTTCCTGCTGTAAATAATGTGAAAGCAGTTTGAGTGATGTTATTTTATTAAACAATACACAGTATGAAGATGAGACTGAAAAAGATTCTGTGCAGACTTGAGCTTTGTAACTGTTTGTAATACCAGAAGATAAAGTGTAAAAGAACAACTAGGCAGTTAATGTTCCTCTCAAACACACATCGTCTGAGGTAACACATGAGGTACACACAAGAACAGCGTCTGTGATATGAAGGCCTGAGGTTGGATGACATACACAAAGTATGAACTTGCATTGCCAAGAGTCATGATTATGAACCAGCTGGCCCACAGAAATTTAACATCATCTTGAGTTAAGGTATACATGATCCCCAAGGAAGATAATGCTTTCTTTCCTGCATTAAAGATAATGTGATAAGTGTTTTCATGGTACTAAACCCAGCCCACTGCCTGTCACGACCGTCGCAATCATGGCCATCACAGTTTATCCTGCTTCACTTTAGACCTTCTGGCTCCTCCAGACCAGAGTGTGTGAGCAGCTCCCCATCCCAAAGTCCAAATGCGGGACAGACAGGAGCCTTAAACTGAGCCCTGATGCTGTGAATGATCCTGGGCTTCTCGATGTCCACCAGCCCCAGGAGCCCTGCTTCATAGTCAAGCAGGATGCCTACACGGTCAGGCTTTCCTACCAGCGTCACAGGAACTATCTTATTGCTGGTCATGGCGAACCACTTGCGCTGAGCGTAGCCGAACACCCAAGAGGAGCTGTTGGTGCCCACGCAGTCGTCTCGTGACATCAACGCCTCGGCCACTCCCAGACGAAACTCTTGAGACTTTTTGATCGTCACCTCCCAGTAGTGTCGTCCGCTGCCGATCTTCTCATCACCAAACACGACGGCCCAGTCTCGGAAGCGCTCTGGGTTGTTTGGCACGTGGCTGGGGTCCAGGCCCAGCATGCGGTAAATGATGCCAGTGTCTTTCTTGAAGAGGTCCAGACTACTGTGGGCTGTTCTCTCATCAAGCCTGAACTGAAGATCTACAGAGAATAACAAAAAAAAAGAGGAATCTATGATTTGACTTGATGAGTTTGATATTTAATAATGGAAACCTCACAGGAGCCTGCGTTAGTATCCAAATCATGGCTGACGTGTGCTGGCCTTGTCTAAAAAATATGTAAATGTATTAATTATGCTTGGTATTCAAAACAGATCAGGTCTCTCACAAAATTGTGAAAACAAGTGCTTCCTGAGCAGTTTTAAGAAAAACTAAATGAACCTTTTTCCACATACAGTTTGACCTGTCAAACACAGGCGCGACTGATAACACTGATTGCACCGCTGGGGGGAAGTCATCGTTAGTGTTATTACCTCCCCCTGTGCTTTTCCTGCTATGAAGAGTCAGAATTTCTGCTATGAAAAGGCTCCATGAATCAGATTCATTTAGAAATAATAAAGAAAACAACAGTGCTCTGATAATAACAAGGCTATCAAATCTCAGGTTATTAATATTCAAGTGTTAGTTGGACAGACTTCAGACAGAGAAGAAAAACATCAGTCATCCCCAAGATATGAAGAAGAAGCCTCATTGTCTTCCTCTCAAGTTCACAGTGAGTATAGCAGCAGAGTCTTGTGTCCTTTGTTTAAAAAAAAAAAATTCAGTAATTTTGGGAAAAGTTCACAAGTTGAACTTAAACTTCTCATTTGCACAGGAGTGATGCATGTGGTTTTCCTAATACTGATACCAGAGTTACATTGAATTCTGTGATCTGGTTAGGAATGTCACCTATATTGACACTGCATATTTTACCATGATCACATTTTCTTAGCCATAATTAAAAAAAAAAATTGACAGCAGGGATAAAGAGATATGCAAGCTAATCTTCTACTTTAGGTCTCAATGAGATTAGACTGACTTATGTCTCATTGGGAAGGAATAAACCATCTTTGATAATTTGTCAGTTTGTATTTGTTTGCTATTGATACGTTTATTTTAGTGGTTAAGCTCAGCAAATCTTAAATAAACTAATCTTTAATTTTTGTTAAATATTGGATAATTTTATCTTTATTTACTGAACAGTTATTTAAATGAAACCATTTAAGTTTAGAGGGGAAATCATTAACTAATAAGGCAAAAATGTTGGGAACTATTGGTCTGATCTTTAATAGTGTACTGTAGTTTAGAAGCATATATTATTTTTATCCCTCCGCCATTGAAAGCCAAGGCTGGAGCCATTATGTTTGCGGGTTATCTGTCCATATGTTGGTACCATTTTCCATATATTAGTAACAAAAAAAAAAAAAAAAAAAAAAAATCATCAAATTTGGCATTCCAAACATTCATTTGGATTCAAGGACAAACTGATTAGATTTTGGTGGTCAAAGGTCAGAGTCACTGTGACCTTACAAAACACATTTTTGGCCCTTGCTCATGAATTCATATGCTAATTATGACACACTTTAACTCAAATGTCTGAAGGATAAATTAAGTGATGACATTTTATATCCAAATGGTCTAAGGTCAAATGTACTGTGATATGTTCTGCAAATACACTTCTGGCCATTATTCAATGCTGTAACTCAGGAAGGGGAGACTGTGACCACATTTCCTGCAACTCGGGTGGTTGACAGAAGCATATATCATTTTTTTCCCAGTGTTAAATCTGCTAAGTAATTAAAACTGTTGATTAGTGGATTAGTACAATATTTCTCTCTGAAATATATTGCTTACAAGTATGAAGTAGCATCAAATGGAAATACTCAAGCACTCTAGTGCAAGTCCTTTAAATCTGTACTTAAATACTAGTGAAGGATTTCACTACAGGAGTCGCTTGTTTAGTTTTGTCCTGGAGAAATGTTAAGGGTTACCTCGTTAATGTGGCTACAGCAGTACCGAGTTTATTATTGTGGCAGGAAAAGTGGGTGTTAACGGGAAACGGGGAAAAAAAAAAACACCAAACATTGATCATCTGCTGTCAGGCTCGGCTGCGCCTGGTGGGACATTGACCTCTGAGCTGCCGCAGCCTGACAACATAACATCTCTCCTTTTGGTTCGCTTTCACAAAACATGAACTCACTGCTCCCCGTCGACGTCGTAATGTAGCATCTCCCCGCTGGCAGGCTGAGGGCCCGGCTGTGTCTGGCCGACAGGGAGGCCGCGGTCCGTCCCGCCCGGAGACACACACGACTTGCGCTCAGAGGCGTCGCCATGTTTTCGGTCCGGCTGCTCACGTGTTTCAGTTCCTGCTGCTCGTCGACGTGGAGCCGCAGCGCTCTCTGCCGCCCCTGCAGGTCCGGAGAGGAACACCCGGACCCGCCGGGGCAGGTCGGGACACATCAGCACCACGGACAGCAGCCAGTCTGCCACACCTGTCAAATCCATGGCCGGATTCATCTGGATTAAGGGCCAATCTGCAAAACAAAAAAGTGCTTATTCGCTTATCCCTTGCCTGACACACTCCGAGCAGGCCCCCACACATCTCCAAGTTCCCATTTACCTCCTGATTATTTGATCAGAATGGTGATTGCTATCACATGGCTTCAGGAGAGCTAGAATAAGATAAAATGGCCTTTATATTAGTCCCACAGTGGGGAAATTCACAAATTTAACTTAATATGAATATAACTAATAAGTTAAGGAAACTGTCACAGCGTGGGAATAATGTGGTTTTAATAACATTAAAGCTACTTTGTGAAAATTTAAGGGGTTGAACTAAACTATTAGCAAAAAGCGCCGTATCAGAACATTATTTTCCCTATAAAAAGTACCAGATTACATTGTTCTTTTTATTTGCAAATAAATAAAGCATCGGTCTAAATCCTGTTGTTAAAGCTTTCTCCACACAGTAAAAATACTGGCATCAGCTGATAATATAAATATAAACTACCACTGCACCCTTGAATGGTGTTTTAGGAGGGCCATGGTGGAGAGGGCATAGTTGTTTTGAGTCTCTTTGTGGTCATTTTGTGTCACTTTGTAGTTGTTATATCTCTTTTTGTGTCACTTTGTAATCCATCCTTGGCATTATCATTACAAGTGTTTGTTACTCTATGACACTGGTGGAGGATGTATTCAGAAAATGTACTTATCCGAAAATACTTGAGAACTTGAGCAAATGACTCAGTTAAATTGCACCACAACCGGATGAGGGAAACATCATTGATTTAACACAATATCACACAGTCACACATCTGAAACCATACACCTTTGGGAAAAGGAGGAGAGTAGCCTCTGGGCACAGTGGCAAATCTACCAGAGTTTTAATGTCACAGATTAGGATTTTTTTTTTCTTCATGCGGATGTATTCATGGTGGGTAATGCATCTTTTATGACAGGTAATAAATATTTTGTCATTTTAACAAAGCTTGATTCAGCCTTGTTGCACAGCCAGATCCATTTTTCACGCCAGTATCCAGCTGGGGACTAAATGT
Organism: Trachinotus anak; assembly: GCF_046630095.1. Taxonomy (NCBI): domain Eukaryota; kingdom Metazoa; phylum Chordata; class Actinopteri; order Carangiformes; family Carangidae; genus Trachinotus; species Trachinotus anak. Next base: position 20,267,864 of record NW_027273855.1, on the reverse strand, counting down.
CATTGTTTATTCATGGGCCAATCTAAACATATCAAAGACAGTATCATTAATTTTCTTTTTTATTCTGGTGCCTGGTAATGACTTTGTTTTTGGAGTGTTGCAGTTCAGACACCCTCACCCCTTCTCTCTCCTTGTAGACATGTTCATAATTCATGTTTACAAAGTGAAGACCTCATCCTCTCTAAAATTCAAGTTTAAACTTGATAAATTCAGAATGTAAGAAAAAAAGACAAAAAATAGTTTGCACATTATTACACTTTAATGACATTACTTATGCAATATACTATACAACACCATATAAGGACATACTCCATAGTAATGAAAGAAAGCATAAGTAATTGATTAATCATTTAATCAATCTTTTTTTTAAAGCAAAAATGCCAGAAATTCTTTTTCTATCTTGTGCTGTGAAGTTGCTAAAACGTTAACCCAAAAGTGGTAATGCATTGACCGACTATAGATACTTGAAAAGAGAGTTTCAGTGCAAACAAACCTCTTTCTTAAAGAAAACGATCTCCCAGAGGAATTTCAGTCAGGCTTTAGAACATACCACAGCACTGAAAGTGCTCTTATTTAAATAATCAGCAAACTCAGACTAAACTCTGGTGAAAATATGGTCTCAGACCTAGGGACAGTGTTTGATACAGCTGACTAAGATATCCCAATCAATTGTCTTGAAGAGTTGGTTGGGCTGTCTGGCTGCTGGTTAAACTGGTTCAAAGCAAACAAAATCAAGGGCAAAAACTTTTGTCAGTCTGAGCAACATGACATCTGTTTTGGGGTTCCTCAAGGGGGCTGCCTTGGTCCGTTACTGTACATGCTGACAACACAACGTATGTTTCCCTACTTATGCAGATGACACACAACTGTACATCCCTGCTGAACCAAATGATGCTACGACCTGTCTTTTGGCAATAAATAGATGGATGTGTGATAATTTCTTAAAGTGAAACGAAAACAAACGGAAATCCTACTAGATTGCCCTTAATAATTGGGGGAAATTTATTCCCTGAATGAAATCTGAGGTTACAAGTGTGAGTGTTGCCTCAGATTCAGGTCGTACAATAATAAGATAATGAAAACATAATTTTTCCACCTTAGAAACATAGCTTAAGTATGACCAAGTATGCTGAAAGACTCATTCATTCTAATTTTCATTCAAACAACACATATGTGATAAGTATTATACCATGTTGGAATTTCATGTTCATGTTTACATTTGCATTTCAGTGTAGCTCCTTTTTGGGCTTCCAAATATTGGTGAGTTTTATGAATATGGACAAAACCAAGTTAGGATTAAGTACTTGCACTAATAAATTTTGATGGGAACTGTAGCTTTAGTAACTAAAAGTCTGAATATCTCAGCCTCTACTGCTTCACTTTTGAGCTTTCTTTTTAAAAATCTGAATCTGATGAGACCACACTGTTAGAAGGTACAATATAGAATTGCTGGAATTACCCTTCAATGTCTTTCTCAATTTTCTGCCTATTGGTATTGTCTGTTTAGATCCAAATATAACGTCTAGGTTTGTGTGCAGTGTATTTTTATTTTTTTCTTTAGCAATGGCTGTTGATAGTTATGGTTGTTTTATCATCTATCGATCTCTCTCACTGTAATGAAACGAATATTTTGAAACCACCATCACAGAAAATGGTAGTAATGACTGACACACAGGCCTACTACTCTTTAAGTCTCTCTCTCTCTCTCTCTCTCTCTCTCTCTCTCTCTCTCTCTCTCCCCCTCCCTACTCGGGCTGTGGTCTTGTGAAGTGAACATGTGAAACTACAGTAACTCACTCTCCTCTCCCCTCTCGTCCACCGCTGCTGCTGCTGCTACCAGACACACACACACACACACACACACAAAACAAGAGCGGAGGAAAGCTCACGACTCACCACCAACCAGAACAACCAACCGTCTGACTTTCACACACGTTTACAGATTCCCGAGTAAATCAAATCTCCTGCTCTGGTGTGAACACCTACTGACTGAGGGCGACATGCGTGCAGCGGAACCACAGAGCAACTCTGACTAAATGAGCTGAAGTGTCAGGAGGATTTCTTTCTCTGTGCGGTCTCCGGGGTTCCTCTTGTTGGCGTGCAGGAATGACGCCTGCTTCACTGGACTTATGATCGACCAGCGAATTCACAGGCTGATAAAACACTTTGTCAATCGTCTCTTTTTTCTTTGCTTTACTGCAACCCGGTGAGAAACCTGCAAAACATCTCAGTAGTGCAGTGGTAATGGACCTTCTTTTTGACATCTTGGTGATGCATGGCTTTGAAGAGTCACTCTGCCTCTGCATGTCTGCCTTTGTGAAATGCGTTACTTTTGATCACAATTCTCACTCGTGTGACTTTTTAAAAGAGCGACAGAGGCTCGAAATGTTTCTCTCTCAGCGTGTCTGAGAGATGGCGACCAGACCGCACCAAGTCCAGCAGTGGCCGTCTGCGCGTTCGCACCTGCTCGGGTGGATAATGGCAGTTTATGCCACAGGTGAATGAATATCGGCTCTGCCTATTTTTAACAAAGTGTCTTGAATCTATTTGGAGCTTGTTGCACAGTGACAATGGATCTCAAAGTAGAAACCGAAGAAATGGACTCAAATCAACCTCCACCCATAGAAGTTTTTGCGCACAGCTCGACCCTGCACGGAATCTCTCACATCTTCACGTACGAGCGGTTCTGCATCAAACGTTGCCTGTGGGTCGTGTTTTTCTTGGGCTCTCTGACCTTCTTGCTGTACGTGTGCGTGGACCGGATCCACTTCTACCTCGAGTACCCGCACGTCACCAAACTGGACGAGGTCACGACCCCGATCATGACGTTTCCCGCGGTCACTTTTTGTAACCTGAACGCGTTCCGCTTCAGCCGGGTGACGCGCAATGACCTGTACCACGCAGGGGAGCTGCTGGCCCTGCTCAACCAGAGGTATGCACACAATCAGATTCAGTGTACAATGTTTTTTATACTGCATGCGGCTTATTCATTATTATTTGTCCTTAAGTTATCCTTAAATATTTCATCACTTCTTCATAGAAAGTCTCCAAGTACTGCATTTGAGGCACTTGTAGGCTGCTTTACTTGAGTATTTCCATTTGATGCCACCTTATACTTCTGCTCCTCTGTATTTCAGGGGCAAATATTGTACTTTAGACTCCACTATCACATTTGACAGCGATAGTTACTGTCAGTTTTGCAGATTAAGAGTTACGAAAAAAAAAAGAAAAGATTTTGTACAATATTATATTTATTATACATTAAAATCTAATATATATAAAATTGTTAAGATTGGGTCCATTAAAACTATTACAGTAAAATGCTGCTCACACATTAATGCCTCAGTAAGGCAAGGCCAAACAATCCTACACATATCTGTGAGAACAAGAGTATTATCTGGATCTGCAAAATGTTTTGTACATACTCATAGATCTCAACACCATTAATATGTCAGAATTTTTTTTTCATTCATACATTATATCCCATATCCTGAGAAAATGATGAAAGTGTCAGCAATGTTAAACAAAGTGATTCCTAAAAAAAAATAAATCTGCCCCTTTAACTAGATCAGCACCAAAATTTTGTGAGTTCTTCCCTGGGCCATTATTCATCCCTCCATCAAGTAGTACTTTTTGTGTAATCCTGCTGATAAACATCACTGCAGGACCTCTACTCAGAATAGTATTTTTACCATGTACTTGTGTCTCACTCAATAGTTTCTTTCTTGTTGAGTGTTGCTGTGTTGGGAGAGGAGGCTTCTCACGCTTGAATTAACTGAGGCATTATAATCAGAAAACTCCAGATGTCTTGTTTTTGCAGCTGAAATCTCTGGATACAAGAGTGTGTACTGTTTGCACAGGAGGGAAAGATGTGGAGAGGCAGCTTCCCTTGATTACAAGTGAAATGGCAGATGCTCTGGGTATTTTGTCATTTATACATTTAAATCCTCGTGCTCTTTGTCTTTCACAAAGCTGCCCAAGACCCAACTACTGTGCATTAAATCCACTTGTTTCTGATCTGTCAAAGATTTGGCTTCTCTTGATAGTTTCCACATGAAAAAAATTAACTGTTTTGAATGAACGACACATTTTGAATTATTAAGATCAAGCACAAGGCTGTCCATGAAGCAGAGGTGAAGGAAGAAAGATCTCACAAAGTGAGAGACTGTGACTAATCCTGGCTTTGGAAGCTGTTTGATGAAACATGTTGCTATGCCTGTGGTGTTGTAATATTGTCCAAATGTCAACAGAGGCAGTGATAATGAAACGTGTGTGTGTGTGTGTGTGTGTGTGTGTGTCACCCGAGTGATCAAAAAAATAAAAAAGTAAAGGTTCAAAGCTCAAATAAAGTAAACCTCTGACCGTCTGTCAGTTAAACAGATCTAGGACAGGATACCATCCAGTGCTAAAGTCCTCTAGTGGTTTTACTTTTATGTGGGTATGCAGCCAACTTCTACCCTAAATCTTTAATGAAGATCCCAGACTGAACACTAAAATTGACATTTTTTTCCCTGTGGTGTGGAGACAGTGGTGTGACTGATAATCAGCATTTGCCATCTGGATGTTTCTACATGAATACATCTTCTAATCTCATAAGGAAGACTTTTCAAAGTTGGAGACCAAAGCGTAAACTGGACTGATTTTCCTTCTAAGTTTCCTTTTCCATGTACTCATCTCAACTCTTACACTGTGAAGTAGGTTTAGTGCTCATTATCCTGCCTCCCTTGGCAAGAGAGGCGATGAAATGGCACACTTAGCTGTTATACCCCCGGCCAGAAATGAAAGTGCTTGTGGCATGAAATCCATTTAAGACTATTCTCCGCCTACTTCCCATGTTTGGAGTCACTGATCTGGGAAATGTCTTGTGGCATGATATTTAAGCTGCAAGTGTCAGCCTTCGTGGATCCTGATGGCTCATTCTTATGGGATTTTATCTCATAAGTGCCTTCTTGGCAGGTTTGTCCACTACACAAACAGCGGGGAGCAAATGCCTCCCCTCAATTAAGTTCTCTTTCAATCAAACAAAAACACTCTCCGCCTCTGCCATAATGGGGCTTAGCCTAGTCCTAATGTATGAACTAATTTTTAAACATAAATGAGGTTGGTTTTTATTGATTTAATGTTTGGAAGATTTCAGTTAGACTGTTAAATGGCCCATTTCCCTCATGAAAATGAAAAACAATAGGATTACTGGACCTTGTTCCAAGTTTTATAAAAAATTTAATAGTGTAATATGTAATAACGATGTTGTAATTTTGTCATACATTACCAGCTGTACATAAATTGCTGAATCTCATCCTTATTCGTGTAATGCATAAAATCCATAGGATGTATTAATACTACGTTCCACAAAAGCTCAATAAAGAACTATATTCACACCAGTAGCTAGATTCACATGAGAAATTTCTAAAAGGCCTTTCAGTTGAGGCAGTGTTCAGAAAAAACTCCAAGCAATCTGCTCTTTGGTGAGTCCATTAAAATGGTGACATTTTTAATAATAGCTCAGTGGGAGATCACAGCAAGGGTAGAGAGCAGGCACAGTTACAGCTATTCCGCTCTCTTTTAATACGAGGCAGCGTGGTCAGATTTGTGTGAGCTCCATTAAATAAAAGGAAATTTCCCAGTGCCACCGACAACTCTGTGTGTGATGTGGTTTGACTGGCTCCCGCTCAGTCACTCACAGGCCTTTATTCTCAATGTGGTTAAACAAAGACAGTGGTTGATGATATAAACAAAATTAAACATCACAGAAATGCAACTGAAAACCAAGCAATCAATAATGTGCCATGGCTCTTGGTGCTTACACAAGATATTACTAAGAGAGAATCTATAATTAGTCACGAGGATATGATGAAACATGAGGTGAAATTATTGTTCATTTCATTAAACAGTCTAATAAATTTAAAATATTCTATTACATCATTGTAATCCAGGATTTTCTGTAAGACCAGAAAACAACAACCTTAACATCTCAATTTTACATCAAATATATGGACCAGACGCAGCACACAGTGTATTGGATGTGGATACCAAACTTTAAATGCAAAGCATGAGGTTGCTTGTAAAGAATCTCTAAAGATATAAAAAATGGTAGGTTTAAAGATAAAATACAGCTGAGGCTGATGGGAATGTCTTGCAGGTATTTAGTATTGGACAAATCAAAAATTTGACCTAAAGATGGCGTGAGATGAAAAGTAAAGGGGATCAACAAAGTTTTTCATTTCTTCCTCAGGGGATGAATCTGATTGTCTGAACCAAATTTCTTGCCAATCTACCCAGTAGTTGTTGAAACATTTAAGAGCAGAAGCTTAAGGTGGTGCTAAAGGAAAAGTCGGGGCATCATTAAAGTAGTCAGAATACATCATCTGAGAATCATGTCTGTACTAAATAATGTGCCAGTAACCAGTAGATGTTGAGATATTTTACTGGATGAATTAAAATTTTGATCTTTAAGGATTCATCCTCTGGGCACTGTGAATGTCAAGTAGTCGTCGAGATATTTCCGACTGGACTAACGTGGTGAGGACCAACATTGCCATCATCTATCCACCATAACAACATCTTATGATACACAAGAAAATGAACCAGTAACAAAGTGAAAAAGGACGTCCCATTCTGCAAGTTTATTTGCATGTTTTGATGTGGAATTTGGATCAAAGCATAGCGAGCAATTCACGGAAATGTATCTTTCTTGTAGTGGAAGAAGTAACTGGAAGATTTTGTATAATGCGCATACTTGTAATGAGTGACTTCATTCAGAGTCCTTCTTCTTGCCGTACGTTTTCCACGCCTTTAATGTAATAATTTAATCAGACTTTTAAAGGGAGCTATCAGTCAGTTTAAGAATTTGCATGAAAGTTTAACAAAATGTCCTCATGGCCAAAACAATCCAATCAACATGAACACAAACACATTTGTCTCCAAGTCTGAATCCAGATAACTCAGACCGGAGTTGAAGTACTGTGTTGCCTGAAGCTGCTGCATCAACAGGAAATGGACGACTGGGTTTATGGGCCTATACAGCTCTTGTCTGAACTTTATTACATACTGTACGATAAAGCATTATGCTCTGGTGGTACTATCATTTCAGAGCCAGAAAGTGCCACAGAAAAAACATCTAGAAGATTTTTACTGACTGTTTCTTTGTCCCTTCATTCATTCTGGACTGATTTTTTTTACCCTGGAGTAAATGTTCACTGATAAAGACTCATAAACCTCCCTGAAGTGTGGAAAAAGTTTTAAAGGCTGAAATTCACTTTTATGAAGTCTGATTTATCAACAGGCAGTGATTACTCACTGTGAAGACATGCTGTTCAAGGAAACGCACTGATCCATTCATCAATCCATACCAAAGTACGGGACATAAAATTTGCATTTAGAAATGCATAAAATATTTTCTTGAGCTTTTTTTCTTTCTGTTTGCCTGTGCAGGTATGAGATCAGGGACATTCACCTTGTGGAGGAGAGTGTCCTGGAGAGCCTGAAGGTCAAAGCCGACTTCCACAATTTCAAGCCGCGACCCTTCAACATGCGGGAGTTTTATGACCGCACAGGTCATGATATCAACGAAATGCTGCTCTCCTGCCACTTCCATGGCAGTGAATGCAGAGCGGAAGACTTCAAAGTGGTAAGTTGATTTGATCCTAATTAAATGATAAGTGTGATGATATTTGTTATTTTCCTTATTGTCAGCAAATCTGATTTAAAAATGACCTCATGATTATAGGCCCTGAATTAATTAATTAAATTTTCTTCTTTTTTTAATTTTAAATAATAATGTAGCAGTAAACAACTATTTTGTGTGGAAAGACATAGTGGAGTAATGGTGTCCTAGAATGAAGTCACAACCCCTTTGTTGTGATCTGAGTTTCTCTGTTTTCGGTCTGAGAAAGTGGGATGTTCTTGCATTTGACTCCCTCCTGTTAAACCTTCCCCACATGTAAACACACAGGCACTGTCCACACGCAAGCTGACACTGCAGTGTGCAGTGTTCAGGTGAACATGATCTTCCAGAATTTCCTCCCATGAAGAAGTTATTTCTTCATGAAGAAGTTATTTCTTCATTGGAGGAAATCTAAAAAAGCCTCTGAGATCAGAGCCGACTGCTCATGGGGACAACTGGCTCAAAATCCGGTCAATTGGTGGACCTTAAAATATCCAGCAAGTTTGTTTTGGGTGACTGCCAGGTAAATGCAAGGCTGAATTCAAGCTTCGAATTGGATTGTTGGATCCTGTTTGGCTGGTGGAAGTTTTTGCCAGCTCCAGTGTCTTTACCAGTTCCTTCAGTGTCATTTGTGCAACTGTGGGTGAAGTCCAAGGCTGAATTTCTTTCCCAGTCCAACCATGGAACCAATACTGCTCTGTCTTTATCATGATGGGAACCCTATGAGCTGCTAAAGGGCTCCAGCTTGACTCAGAACTTGCTTCTTTATCTCCATGTGTAAGTAACTTGGTGCTACATGTCTGTTTTCATTAGTGAGGGCTATTGTAGCATGATAACGTTATCTGACTTACTGTTACTACTATTATGAATTTGTTCTGCAAATGTTGCTATTGCTAGCTGGCTAACTGTCAGTGGAGCATTTCGCGATTGGTTGCGGTTAAATTGTTTTTGTTGGGTTGTGTGTACGGGGGGTAATTTTATTCAGTTTTGCGACTTGTTGTGTGTTTAGTGGACGCTTTCACTTGGCTCCGTGACACCTTGCTGATCGAGAATGTGAGGGGAGGGAGGGGGGTGTGTGGCCAAACGGAGGCCTGAGGTGTGGCTGAGGAGCCATTTGTTTCGGTCTGAGACGCTGGTGGTCTAGTGCAACATCTAGTGGCCTTGAGGATTCAGCACCATCTATACAAACTGGTTTCAGGACCCTGATTTACTACTCAAACATGAAGTTACAGCCAACACCTCAGAAACTTACTAATTAACAAGTTGCAGCTCAGTTATTTCATTCGTAAAAAACCCAAAGTATAAAAACAACACATTCCGGTGTTATGGGGCGGTTGCATGCTGGAGTATTTCTTCAAGACTCCAGGAAGTTACTCCCAGCAGCCAAGAAATAGTCCCACAAATAATCCTCTGTAAAAATGCATTTTCACACTTATGTTAACAACAAATTATAGCATGATGATAAGTGAACTTTATTGGTGCCGGCTGGGAGATTTTGTTACTTGTGAAAGAAAGATTTGCATCATGATGTCGACATTCAAAGTGTTTCCAAAATAGTCCTTAACAAACATTGACATAGCACAGCTGTTTTTTTTGTTTGTTTGTTTGTTTGTTTGTTTTTTGGGGGGGGGGGGTTCTTTTTTTTACAGTTAAAAAATAATATAGAATATCACCACATGTATCCTTTAAAATGAAGGTCATTTTGAAAACACAAAACGCATTTGATTTGATGTTTGAATAGTGGAGTGCAGATGACACACAATGTTAAATCAAAAGATTATATATTTATAGTGGGGTTAAAGAATGATGAACCCCCCACAGCAAACAAAGAGCAAACCTCTGAGTGAACCGAAGGAAAAGTGTGTAGCTCTCTGACCTCAGGGTACCTGCTGAGTTTTTTCTGTGCATGCTGCTGGTTTGAATCGAAACCTTCTCTGGTGAAAATTTGTCACAGTAGTGGTCTGTATGTCTCTTATTCCCAGAAGTACAGACAAACATTTAGAGTGCAGACAGACAGACAGATTGACACTGTTGTCATGAATTCCTTCCTTTTCTGCTTTTTGTGATGATCACGTCGGAGTGTGTTTATCAGTCTGTGTATAAAATGTTTTGAATCTGTGCTGACAAGTCCTTGTTAAAATTTATGATCAAACACTGTTTTGAGCTTTTGATTTATTTAGTTGAATCCCCGTGGCTCTGTGTACATGTTTACATCTACCTTTTCATCTTTTTATTATCAGTTTCTACTTCAAAACAGGGGAGGGGTTGCATTGTACAGCAGTGTCCTTTGAAATTAAACCCTCGTGGAGAAGAGATGTGGAATAAAGCAGTGAAGCAGGTCAAAGAATTGTGTTTTAACAGTCCATTGACATTATATATATGTGACTGACCGATGCACAAGTTTTCCCTGTGGCAAAAAGCAGAGCTCTCAGACTGTGATGTCTCTGCCATAAACCCTGCTGTTGCTGCAGGCACGCCCGACACTGTTGCCAATAGTCACTGGCATGTGATGTGGTTTTTAATTTGGAGCTGAACATTGATCATTCCACCCAGCAACCTCACTGAATAGATTGGCTTAAGTTTTATGGTAGTTTTTTTAACCCCAAGAAGATTCCCATTTATCTTCAGCGGACATTGTGCTGGTGTAAAGGGAACTTAACATGTTGTGTCAAGTGTGTGAACTGTGTAGAATCACATGTTTATTTTACCCTGATTTAACCAGAAGAGTTGACTTAAGAGATGTATTTTTGGTGGGGAACATTTATACACACATTCATATACAATGAGACCAAAGCTCTACACACAGCCACTTACTGTGGCGGCTGCACTGAAGCAGCTTTGAGGTGAGATTTCTGCTTTGGGGCAATTTTACTATTTTTTCTATCAATCCAGTGAAAGCAAAACTACTGGAAGCTTTTTTAAAATGTCTCTGACTGCTGTTTGAAGCAGCAAGATTAAATTACCTTATTTGTAAGATGAGTCTGGCAGCAAGTAGCAACTCTGGTCTGTTTTGACTTCTTTACAATAGAGTTAAATTCTTGTGATCACATTCAGAGCCCTGCATGGTCAGAGAGACACTACAGCTCTGTATCACCTGTCGGTCTCAAAGTCTACTGTCACCCACTCTACCTCAGAGGTCAGTGTTTTTACAATATTCACTTTTTCCACAGTTCTTGTCTTGTCTTGTTTCCTGCACTTTTTTTTCTGTCTACACTCATTATATTCCCTTTTTGCACCTTATGTTCACTGTTTTATTTTGCATTGTTTAAGTGTTAATTGCAGAACCACTGGCCACAGAGAAACTAAATTCCATCCCTACTGTGTACTGGGTTGAGAATAAAGTTCTTGTGTCTTGTAATATTTTAACATATTCAAACATATTTCAAGTCTAACAAGTTAGCCAGCCTGCCCCCAGGCTAATTCAGAACTGATGTTAACATGTGTTGGAGCGAGTAATGAGAAGAGAAGGAGTTTTTACAGACCACAGTAACCACAAGGAAATATGCATCAGTGAGGATTTTTTTTTTTTTTTTTTGCACAAAAAAGTCTGACTGGTCTGCTACAGGTCTGCACCGCACTGAGATTTTATACTACTGGAAGTTTTTTTTATTGTTAACCCCCCCTCCCCCCTCCCCCCCAAGTAAAAAGTCCTTGTCACTGTTGAATTATTACAGAAGGCAAAAGTTTTCTGCTGGAGTAAAGGGAGCTGGGATGTTTGATGTGGTTGCTTAGTCAGTAATAGGCTGTGTTCAAAATCACTCCCTTGCCCACTCATTCACTGCTCCCTGTGTAATGGACACTCAGTTATTTACTCAGCAGTGAGCTGTATATATTGAGATTGCGAGAGATTTGAGACACTTACTAATCACTAATCACCATCATTTTGTGTCAACGCTGACAGCTGTTGAGTCGCACAACAGTAATTTTCACATTTTGTCAAGGCAGCAAGGAAAAGGACATAAGTGTAAAAGACCAGTTGGTGATCAGGGCAGGAGGAAGGTGCAGGTTCAGATTTCAGATCCTGGTGCAGGGACAGGTGGCTGGAATGTAAAGGCACAAGGCAAGAATGACAGTCTGGCAGGGAGCAGGTGGAAATGGTCGGTATAAGTAACGGTGCTAAGTGGGTGACTGGGGAATATGAGCAGGTGGGTGTGGGAGTCAGAAGATAGGGCAGTGCATTGCTTTGTTGGATTGTTAGCAGAAAGTACTTTTTTTGTTGCATTGTGGAATTTTTGGGGAAATATATAGTGTATAGATTTACACGCTCAGAATCCAGGCACCTAAAATTTATGGCAGACAGTACTACATATGCCATAGCTTTGAGTTTGAAAAAAATGTTTATCCAGAAATTATGACAAATTACTCCTATATAAGACAGTCAAGTCAAGAACTACTGATGCAAGTGATGGATTTAGACGCTGCTTTGATCTAAGAGCTGGTGTATGGTCTCTCCAAACTAGCTCTTAAGACATGCAGTTCAACCTCGTTGGAAATCCAGTGTGCTTGTAGTTGTCGTGAATGGCTAGACTGGAAAATGTAGATAACAGCACACAATCTCTCCAGGAAGTCATTCATAGTGTTGCACTCGGCTGTGGCACAAATAGCTGAGTGACAAGTGAAAAAATACGGCTAGAGAGGAGAAGTAAAATGCACGGCTCCTATATCATAAAACATTAGGAAAGAAAGAAATGTTAAAGAGATAGTCAGATACAAATCCACCTTATCCTGTGTTTGTGTCTTCTTAAGCCATAGTCCAGGTCCAGGTATCTTTGTGAAACTGAACTCAGGGCTTGTTGGTTGTATCCTGGTTCTAGAGCTCTAATCTGCAATTTGTTCAGTGATTCAAACAGAAATAAATAAATAAATGAATGCATGAAGTGAAATGAAATGGCAGTTCAGTCTGATTATGAGGTCATGTTGGTTGCAGCTCACACTAGCCTCAAAACTAGAGCAGACCCTGCCCACCAGGTTGTGGCTCCTAAACTCTGGACCTAGTGGACTCTGTGAATCCACACACAGCTGGAAGCCATTTGCTGCCTCAGTTTCAGGGTCTTGTTGAATTGTGTGTGCTTGCTCACTGTCGCACTGTCATGACTTACTGGGACACTAGTACAGAGTCATTGTTGATGTTATTGGTAACATCTGTGCTTTTCCCACTGTGGCAAGTCAAAATGTTTGCTGTGAAAAAGGCATAATGACATTATGAGAGGTAGCCTTTCAGCTGGCCTTCACACTGCACGCTGAAACATAACGGCCTTTAATTTGTTCTCCTCAGAGTAAGAAAAGAAAATGTTAACTTCCCCAAACAAACAGACTCTTGAACTGAGAGGTGAAGATTGTGGCTCTATGGCACTTTAATGATGCAGCAGTTGTTGGCCGAGCAGAGCGCCCTTCTCCTAAACCCAAACATCGTATCACCGCTTTTCCCTGATAGGATTCAAGACAGTCTTCTGGTTGTGCTCCCAAACATTTGGTTAGTGCTGCCTCAATAATTCATTTCAGCACTGGAATATGAAATGCATACATATTAAGCATGTAAATAGGTTTTTGATGTGTGTGTGTGTGTGTGTGTGTGTGTGTGCACATATGTGTGTTTATGTCGGGGGGGCAGAGGGTCTATAGTCCTTCCAATCCACTGAAGCATCTTATTGACCTTTTCATATTTTCTTCTAATTTGACGGGGATGGATAATTTATGTAGTAGTTAATTTATGTAGCTCACAAGTCCAAGACTTTTCCTTAAACTCCCCCCCACCCCTTTCCCACTCCCACCTCCTCACAGCTCTCTACTGTGTCTGCTCTGATAGAGCAATTTCTCTTCCCTTTGAAGAGCAGTGTGGTGCTCAGGAAATTGCATTTGGCCAGAACATAGTGGCAGCAGAGAGGTGTTTCCCCTGGAGAGGTTTAAGGCCTTTATTTCTCTCCTCTCAACTTCCCTTTGTTATCTACATCACCGCGCAGCTACAGAAAACTGGAAAATGCACTTCCTTTGAAGACCGTCTTTGATGCATTGCATTGTTAATCTTTTCATTGTTTCATTGCAAAGTGCTTGATGAATAAGGAAAGAGGTATATCCCAACTGACTGTTCTTTGTGAAAAGATCAAAAGAAAAAAAAAAAGAGGCCGATAAGAAACTATTTCAGCCGGTATGCGATAAGAATACAGATCCAGTACTCAACTGAATTGACAGGATCGCTTCTTTTTTAAGAAAAAAAAAAATCATACTGTATAATGTGAAAAACAAAAGAGTGATTTTGCATCTGTAAGGTGCCTCAAGGGTAAACTTTTCCAATAGAAAGTTGACAATACAATGTTATCTCCTGTCACACAATTATAAATGTTCTTTTCTCTGCATCTTCTCAGCTAATTTTCTCTTCAGCTGAAGTAGTGATATGTCAGTGTGATGGACAGTTACCCAAAAAGGGAATTAGATATAGTATTTGTTTGACTAGTTGTTCCCACAAAAGGTTTTTAACCTGATTGTGTCCAATTTTCTTTGCTTTTCACCAACTAGTTTTCTCCAACCTGAACAACCATACAGGTTTTTTTCAACCCTCTGATATGACCCATAGGAATGTCTCCACAAATCGCGCCCCTACGGCAGCAGGCGTGCCGCACCTTGGTTGTCATGGTTATATTAATAAACAAATGGATTGTACCTTCATTGCCATGGTTACTGTAATAATGGTCATGGGTTGGTTAGGTTTAGGAAAAGATAGTCATTTGGGTTAGGATAAGTTCTTCCTCAAATTAGATGATCTTTGTTTGTCATGGTTACAATAAGAACAATGTGGTTAACTTGTCGAACTGTCATGGATAAAAGAAACAACATGAACTGCTACTTTCACATGGAAATCAAACACCGCTCCCCTGTACCATACTCCTGTACCCATCCATCCACCCCAACCTTGTGCTGACGCAGACTTTGTCGCTCTATACATTATGTCACCTCACTTTTCACTTTGGTCTCATCATAATTACTTTGGCTGCTAACAACAAAACATAACTATGGGTCATAATAACCTGCTGCACAAACGACCTATGGGCTCGTTTTTTGCCGGAGGACAGACTCAATTTCGCAGATTAAACAGAGTGGTGTCAATCTTCTCATCTAACTCCCACAGTGTCAAACACACTATGTGCCATTACAGCTTCAAAGCAAATAATTACTGATGTTGTGTTTTTCCACCATTTTCGCTTGACTTTGTCTGTTAATTGAACATTTTATAAGACAGTGGAAAGGAAGACCAGTCAGACTCATGTGGAAAGTTGTTGTGTTCCTTCATTCAAAGAAGTGGATAAATGGCTCCAGCAGTTATTACTGAGGCATCGAGAGCACCCAGCGCTCACCTCTGCTCCTCAACAGTTGAAGAGAATCATCATTGCTAATTGGACCCGTAGGTATTTCTGTAGTATACAACAAACTGTGCTTATTAATAAATCCACTCACCAGTGAACTCCAGCAAAGGAGAACAGAGTGAGAGTCCCACTTTGACGAGCGTTTCCCTCGGTCCGATGCTTGGCCCTTTTTTGTTCGTCAAACTTGGCTTTGACAGCTCCACCTGGGGAAAAGATGTGTGTTTGCGAAGCTCTGAGCGCACCGCTGTCATGACAGTTATAATGCCATAATTTCTGTACTCTGATCGCTGCTGTCGTTCGTCAAGAAGGTAACATGCATTTGTAGATTGTTTAGACAAAATGTAAGACATGCTGTGCCTCGTAGAAGGCTTTTGCTTTTTTATCTTTTGCCAGCTGTGCAGCTATGAATGTATGAAGAAAGTGTGTTGAAGAAAGACAGTTATGTAACAATGTCTGCATGTTTTAGTCTGTTCACTATAAATCCTGTATATCTTGATGACATCACTAATGACCTTTTCCCAAAGCAGTTGTTTGCAGTTTAAAACACTTAAAGCGCAGTTGCATAATGCAGCAGAGATCAAGTAACTTTGAATGAATTGATACATAAAGGTGACTAAATGTTTTGCAGTGATGGATTACCTATCAAAAGCAGGTTTGAGCAAGTCCATTTTCAGACTGTGCTGTATGAACTGAAGCCAATGGCCGTCTGGAAGATGAGAAATCTAAAGTGTATGGTATGCTTAGGAAAATGGATGAAATAAAACATAGAAAACCACCACTGCATTCCTTTGAAATCCCAAATACAGTTTCATTTCTGCACTGTGATGGAAGTTGCAAACACACCCAGTGCACTTTAATGTCTGCTTTCCAGTTTGACTGCCATTAAGCTCATGTGGTGATGGTCTTTAGCCCCAACCTGAACTCTCTAAAAGCAACCCAGAGGGTGACAACGAGCTCTGACTTCTCTGACAACTCCAGCCGTGCTGGGAGCTGGAAAAGAACCAGACCGTTGGGGTGATAACAGCCCATCTTTCCCTTGGCAAGCATATAACTAAGGCTTGCATTTCCTCCGGGTTTTGTGGCCCGAAGCGACAGATGTGAGGCACAGCCACCACCCACACCGCCCAGAAGCTTGTGGGTCAACACAGCTGCGCTCCACATCCTGGCTCCTGAACCTGTCACATTCTCCCTACGCTGACTTAGCAAAGTTATGTCACCTCCCGGTCACAGTGTTTATCCTCCTTTTTTCCTCCTCTCTCCCTCTCTTCTTAGGCAATTTTCTGCATTCCTCCTTTTTCTCAACCCCTGTGCAGTACATTCCTCACATCAAGCCCCATGGGCATGACAATCCTCATTATGTTTTCATGTCATGCTCTCTACCCTTCTTTCTATCTCTCTTTCCCTCTCTCATTCTTATGCCCTTTGTTCTCTTTGCTCCCATGACATCCCCCTTTCACTCCTCATTCAGGAGCCCTGGGTTTTTAAAAAACCAGAGAGGAAAAAACACCTTGATGAAGAGAGCATAAGAAATCACCTAAACGGCCACTTAACTGTATTCCCACATCCCACAACACCACTGTGATAAACACATGAACACACTTAGAGAGGATTGAATTAATATTTACCCCACAGTGCTGAATGAGGGGTATTTAGTGCTGACCACCCTCAAAGACTGACTGAGGGGCAGAGAAACCACATTACCTAGATCAGCAGGTGAATACTCAGGGCTCATAATGGAGAGTAATCCTGTACACGAAAGCCATCTGTCAGCAGCAAGACTGCCAAACACAGCAGGAGAGCTCCAGTGCAAATTTATCAAGCGTACTTTTAAACAGGAACTTTAATAAACGTTCACCTCCCTAGCATCCCTGCAGGGTAAACCCTCATATATCATCATGCGCACAACTTTCAAGTCTTGTTAAAATACAAACCTGCCAGTCTCCCTCGTGCAATTACAGTTATTATGTGAAACCTCAAACTCAGGAGACCTCAGTCGTCAAGTGTCGAAATGTAGCAAACATTTTAACCCAATCTCCAGGTAAATGGCAAAAAAAAAAAAAAAAGGATTTAATTATGAAGAGCAACCAAAGAGATGGTGTAATGAAAGAGTTTCAGTCAAAGTTATATGGAAAACGTGATGGAAATTCACATGCTTCATGTACGTCCTGAGTTATTCCCTGAGGGTGTTTCCATTACACTTTGTCACATTTTGATTTATTGACACACCTACTTTTCCACCTCAGCCAAACACAAACGACTTTTTAATCACTCAGGTTTTTTATGTGATAAACACACTTACTATCTTTTTTCTAACCCTCTTGTCTCTCAATCAACCCATTGCAGAAAAACTGGAAACCAATTCATGGCATTAGAGGGTCCACCCCTCCCTAAGGCCAGGGAAACTGACCCACAGAGAGTTTGGAGCATCATTAAGTGCAGGCAAAAGAGAAGGAAAGGTGGAAGATGGAAGGAGTGGTTCAGTTTATCTAAAAGAGAGCAAAAAGCAAAAAGACCAGATTGATAAGCACCACTTCTTTTATACTAATAGAATAATTATCATTTTCAATGTCCCTCTTTAACTGTAAGATTCACTCCAATAACCCCAAACAAATTTTCTCATCTTAAAGCCCCGAGATATCTTGTTAAAGGGCGCATCGCCACACAGCATCTCCATGACTCCAGCTGGTTTCTAGACAGATCAGTAATGCTGCTCAAGCACGCTCTATTTGCCCAGGCCTGAGAGGGGGAAATGCCTTTTATGAAGACATTTCGGACCGGGGAAGGAAGAGGGGGAAAAAAAAAAAAAAAAGCACAGCGGGGCTTAAAATAGCCTGGGTTGGCTGCATTGCTCTGCACATGGTTTATTTATCCTGAGGATTAGTGCAGGTGACTTGAGGGCTGGGCTCTGTGTGGGTTGCAGGCTGGCTGGCAAAGGGCTAGCTGTGACTCAGACTGCTGGATGGAGTTTAGGGGGAGGGACTGAGGAGGAATGATGCCGCAGTTCAGACTGCCGAGCTCCTCTGTACTCGTCTGACCCTAAATCAGGCTAATTCTGTCTTTCCAGAGGTTGACTGGGAGACACAAAGGCTTAGATGTAACAAAGAGGCTGGGGATAGTCAGTAGCTAATTTACTCAACTTCTGCACTTCAGTATTCCCATTTTATGCTACTTTACTCTTCTACTCCATTACAATTGTTTGAAAGGTTAAGTTACTAGTTACTTTTCAGATCGAGATTTTTACATGAAAAGTTTTACGTGAAAAATGTAAAATCTTGATGTAAATTCAGTAACATACAGCACAGCAAACAAGCTCCAAGCAGGCATGCGCATTACTTGTACTGGAGGTAATGAAAACAACACAATATAACAATCCAAGAAAACTGGGAAGAGGTGGTCTGCTAGTGACTGGGAAGTAAATGTCTCACACATAGGCAAAGTGATCTTCAGCAGAGCAGATACACCTTGCACAGATGGCCAAAATGACCAGCACATATAACTCTGTCCATGATGCAGACAGAGAAACTGATCAGCTCCGAATTTGTCAGCTATTCCACCAAAGAGATGTTACTAACAGATATGAGCTTAACAACAATTTTAACAGAATTGAGCAACATAATTATGGTAAGGCACTAGGTTGTGTATTAATATACCTAAAAAGGAGGAGAGATCTGACCAATTAGTGAGCATTTTGTGTACCCAGTAAACTCTGTTAACAGTCTGTTTTCCAAAATAAAATACAATGCAATGTGTCATCAGAACACAACATGCCGAGCGTGGGGAGGATGAAGCAGTTCACACCAGCAGAAACCCTCCTCTCCACTCACAGTGCCACTAGATTGTTGATTTGCCTGAGCATGCCCTGCCTCTGCATAAAAGCCAGACCTGATGTGAGTTCTTCTGACAAAATCTGATTCACTGTTAAAGATGAAACCACTTATTCCCAACCTTTACTGCCTGTGACTCCTTACAACAGAAAACAGTGTCTGGTTGAGGTTGCTTGTCATATTTCCGCCAAAGACAAATTTTCCCTTTAAACTTTCTCCTACTTGCACATTGATGAATCAGTGTTAACTTATTACTAATATATAATAATGTGTCAGTCAAATATATTTTTCTGTGAAATGTGTATTTTTACTTTTCATGCTTGCACAACATATACTTTGCTTTTTAAGTTATTTTCTGGGGGGTATTTTTGCCTTTATTTGGATCACCACAGTGAGAGAGAGAGAGAGACAGGAAAGTTGGGGAGTGAGAGAGGGGATGACATACAGCAAAGGGCTGCGGGTTGGACCTGAGCAGCTGTGGTCAGGACTAAGGCTTTCTGATATGTGCTCTAGCAGGTGAGCTCCCGGGACATGTATTTTGCTTCTTCTTAAGTAGGATTTTGAATGCTGGTGGATCAGGATTGTTAAAATCTTGTTCAGACAGTTATTGTTTAAACCCACTGAGGTTTATGTTAAACTCAAGTGGAAAGCTGAATGTGGCCGAGTGCAACTGGCTGTGTGTAGTGCTGTGTGAGTTGCGTTTTGATGAAGAGGCCCTGACCAGGGTATCGTTTGGGGCGATCTCTATTTATTTTGACAACAGAGGTGAATAACAAAGTCCTCCAGTCGATCATGATCGTGTAGTTGCTGATGGAGTACAACAGCAAAAGGAGAGAGGTAAGGGCAGGAGACGCCTCTTCTAGGGGAGACCCACAGAAGAGCACGTACAGCACCAGTCATAAGTTTGTCTAAGCTTTTGACTGGAACTGTAGGTGTAGAGAAACTTCCACACATTGACTCTGGAGGCCCAACATGTCAGGTTATGACTATTTAGACCGAGTTTGTGTTATTATAATACCACATTACCACATTACTAATCTTTATTATTTATATTCTTTTATATGTTATTGTATGATTATCATGTCAGACTGAATCACCATCTCAAGACTTTTTCTTGTGATATTGCTTCAGTGAAACACAGTAACAGGAAGACATTGTTCAACAGAGAGGAAAAATGACACAACTTAACAGGAATTTTAGGGAGATGTTATGGATGCACTGACACACACATACACACACACACACACACACGCATACACACAGAGCAATACCCAATAATCCCACATTGTCAGGGAACATGCACTGTAAACATAGCAGAATAATAGCAGACAAGGGCTAAACCTGTAAACAATCAAATAATCCTGCCACAGTGCAAACAGCTCTGACAGACACAAACACACAGAGGAGGAGAGGGGCAGCTGCTGGGTTTTCACTCAGCTCAAACTGTCTTTCAAACTGGGAGGAACCTGCTTTCATGTCTTCTCTTTGTGCGTAAACTGCACAAAAAACAGTGTGCAGACAGACGCAGGCCGTGTGTGACGAGGTTGCAGAAATGGACGCAGGGCAGGACGAAGTGTGAAAAGACAGATGGGAGCAGTTGTAGTGACAGGTGAGGATGTAGATTGTAGTCACTGTAGGTGTGAAGCAGGCTCTGAACAAGGCAAGGACAAACAGGTGAAAGAAAGTGTGGAGATGAAAAAAATGAGCTGGAGGCATGTTATTTAGAGCCAAAATGAGGGTTATAATGAGGAGGTTTTGAATGGAAGGAGAAAGCGGCGGGAGATAAGAAGAAGGCAAGAGAAGACAAGAAAGGCTCTCTCTTATGTCTTCTTCTGACACACTATAATGACTCATTTATTATAATATGCAGGAAGCTCCTGCCCAGTTTTACTCGGCTCATATTAAAGGTTTTTTTTATTATTGTCTGAGGGAAAACTATTAGTAGGACATATTAATTTCTAACCAGTAAGATCAGACACAGGTGCACACACACACTCAGAAACACAAACCGACACACAGATAAAGTGCTGTTGCAGGAGGCAGTGGCATTCACAACAACCACAGCCTCCTGGGAGAACAGCCGAGAGACTGATTAGTATTTCCTGGATGTGCCTTTGCACTTTTATATCAACCTCAGACTGGCATTTCCACTGCAATTACTGAGCTAATCAGTTAACCAGTGATGGCTCCGGCTTGGCCTGCAGCCTGCGTTCAGGCGACGCTCCTTTCTGTTGTTTTTTTTTTTTTTTTCCTTTTTATGTGTCTGCGGGAAATAATGGCATGTCTGCGGAAATAAGTGGCAGGAGCCTCACAGTTCACTGGCTGATGTGTGTGTGTTGTATTGTTGATTTGTTGAGACCTCCTTAGCTCCTCGGGAAGCTGCACTTTGCTGAAAGATTATCATTATGACATTTTGTGTTCACTGCACAGAATACATTGCAGACTGTAGAGAGAGTTAGGAGACAGATAGAAAGACATTTACAGGCTGACAGGAAGGAAAGGGGAAGGAGAAAGGACAAAATGGCTGGTTAGACTGTTCAGTAACTATAAATAATGTCTGAAATTCCCCTATTAGCTCAATTAAAAATGATCTGCCAAGACAAACTGGGGTTGAATTTAATTTCTTATTCATTAACGACACTAGAATTCAAAGTGTATCAGTATAAGTGCAGTGACTTTTCTAGAAAAAAAATTCGAAGCTCAAATCCTTTTAAAAAACGTAGTTAAAACATGTGTAGTGTTTTTATTTCACTCAGTCTCATACTGATACTTGCATGCCTTTCCACACATATTTTATCACTGCTCTGTGACATTCATTAGCCCTGTCCTGACTCATTTTTCCTTTAGCTGCGACGAGAAAATGGTGTTTGCTCCTCACTGCGGGGCTGTGCTGCAGCTGCAGAAGCTGTTAGAAGCTAAAGCAAAAACAACACACTGAAAATAATATTAATTTGATAAATAGCTGAATTTCCTGCATGAAATCACTGATGCACTGCGACGGGTCATAGAATCTAATGGGTCACAGAATACAGCATAACACCAGCAGCAGGCTGAGGAGGAACACTTGTCTCAAGTTATCAAACATGTTATCAAGTTCTTACTTTCACATTGTGGATAGTCAATAAATATTTAAGAAAGGGACTTGTTGGCCATGAATTTTTGCCAACTCCGAACTGGATCCAAAATGTCAAAAAATGCTGTCAGAACCGTCCCTAGCTTTATTATAGCTGCCAAATTTTACTGACTTTAGGCACTTGGCTGCCCCCAATGATGGAGTGGCCATTGGGAGATCAGCTTTCCTGATGAGCTGCTACACAAATTGGGCTGATGGCTCAATGTGAAAGAGGAATAGTGTACGGCTGGACAGCATCGTATTCTGCCTAGTGTCAGCCAGTTTCAGCCTTTAATCTGATTGCTTCTCTCCTCCTCTCTGTGCTCACATATACAGCATTTTAATACAGCTGAATTCCCAATAAAGCTGTTCTCATTTACATGTTTTTCTGCTTCTGCTGTCCGACAACAGAACAAGTATGTTAAGTATAATGACTGAAATGTGGTTTATTAAGACAACATGTCATAATAAACCACATGAGCCAGCAGTCACTTCCAAGCCGTTTCCCAGCTGCTGCTCTGCCTCCCTCTCCAGCAAACTACACCCTGTTTGATCCCTCAGCTCCGTCCACACACTTAGCCTTTATGTGTTTCTTTATTGTCTTTTAACACTGAGGCAGCCAGCAGTGGACTGTCGCTGACTCATTTTACATGAACAAAGTAAAAAAAAAAAAAAAAACACATAAAGGTCTGGCTGAAAAGAGTATAATAAAAAGACAATTGTTGGAAGGGGTGTTAGACAGCACGATCTACTATTACTGACTATGACGTGTGTGTGCATGTGGCTTGCAAGATTTCAACATGTACAACAAAAAGCCTCCAACACAATTTATTCCACTTAACCTGAGCCTCAGTCAGTTCCCCATTATTCTGTGACTTCATACATTACCACTGTCAGATGTGAAGAGCTGAAATGGCTGTGGAGTGGCACCGAGGACAAATATTTAGTTAGAGTCTGATTCGGATGCGATGAGTTGGCTCATCGGATGTAAATGAATCATTTCTTTTATCAAGGTGCATTACATTAAAAAAGCGTCAGTGTAGAGTGAATGAACATTTTTCTGTTTACTTCCCACACACTCACAGTAAATACGATGCAACCGTTCTCTTTATGTCATGAAATGAAATTGAACTCATCACTCTTGCCGCTTTGCACTGACATTAGGTAAAACAGGCATTACCACTTAGTGAGCAATGTTCAGACAACCACCCGGAATAGAGGACATCAGTCACTGCAGTGTGCAGCCAGAGTGAAGAATGACAGGTATATCTGGAAAAGTAAATTGGCTTTACGTTTGTTTACTCTTTGTTGGTCATTGTTTCTCTGCTGCTCTGATAAGTGGAGCGGAGCTGAAGTTGAAGCAATGGCCGGGTTGTCAAGCTCTCTCTCTCGCTCTGTCCTCTGGCTGACAGGGACACACCTGTTTAAAGTAGCAGCAGCAACTTATTATGCTCCTCCTGTCGTCAGTCTCCACCGCCTGCAGATGCTGCTGTCTGCCCCGCAGGACCCCGTTGGTCCAGCTACTCTACCACCTCTACACCTCCAAAACACCTCAGTGCTCAATTAAGGGAATAGGCAACATGTTTTCAGTCAGAACAGCAGAAAACAAGGTCAATGGGACAGTGCGTCACACTTCTTAGACAGCCTCAGGTTGTAATTTTGGCTCTAACTGCTCACATGACTCAGAGACTCTGCCTTTGACTACACAGCACAGCAAGAGTTTGTCTGCAAAGTGATGCAGGAAAATTCACACATCTCCCACAGTGACCTGGTTCTACTAGCCTCTGTAACTAAATTCAGTCTCTGTCAGCCTGGAGTGTGCTTTTCATATTCTAAGACAGACTGACATCCATCACAGCAGTCATTAGAAGAGGTGGATACATTTGCGATTTTAGCGAGTTTAGATGCTGC
This sequence comes from Trachinotus anak, assembly GCF_046630095.1. NCBI lineage: Eukaryota > Metazoa > Chordata > Actinopteri > Carangiformes > Carangidae > Trachinotus > Trachinotus anak. Next base: position 20,243,996 of record NW_027273855.1, on the reverse strand, counting down.
ATTTATCCAAACACACACGCGCACACACACACACACACACATACACGCGCCTTACCAACAAGAGCAATTTGGGGTTCAGCATCTCACTCAGAGACGCTGTAACTCATGGACAGGAGGAGCTGGGGGTCAAACCACTAACCCTGTGATCAGAGGACAACCTGCTCCACTTCCTGAGCCACAGCCACCCGGAGTTTAACAGTGATTGCTCCATATTCATTATGAAAATCCATCTAGAAAATCTGTGGGAAATGTTGTTCATTAAAGGCAGCTAAATACAGAAATATTGCATAAGCAACAATATTTGATCACTTTGATTTTTTTTAAATGCCGTCCTGGAGTTAACCACCCGACATACTGTTGTTGTATCACACACGAGACAGTTACCGGTCTACCCTGAAAACTGTAGAGAAAGGCTCTGCTCCAAGCCTGAACTTCTAGTTATTAGCATTGCTATAAGTGAAATGGTGGATAAAAAACACTTTCAGCTGTGGTGCTTTTCTTTTTTTTTTTTTTTTTTTCATTTTTACTGGGAAGTGGTTCATTTTAGAAATCCCACTGAGTTTGTAGTGTGTGCAGAGTGTCAGAGAAAGTTGAGGGTCAGGTCTGTACCACCTCTTAACAGGCTGAGGTTGCCATGGTGACCTAAAAAAGGGGATAGCGGGAGGCTAACAGCTCGTTTAGACAGATACTCACTGTAATCCGGAGCACAGATCCGACTGCAGGTGTCGTTTTCCTCTGCAGACTCCCTGAAAAAAATATCCGGCTCCGAAGCTGCTAAATGCTCCACTTTCCACCAGCTAGTCACAAACTGTGTCTGTCTGCTGTTTGGTGACATAGTTTGCAGTTCATTTTTAGAGCTTTTTTGCTGAAAACATAGAAGCTATAAGAACAGTAAGAGTGAACCAGAACAATAAAGCTGTGGGCTGTAAAAAAAAAAAAATAAATAAAAAAATAAAAAAATAAAAAAATAGAAGTGAAGTGAACTGCAGAATCAGGGGATAATTATTTTGTTAACGTAAAAATGTTTATTATAGTCACTTTTAAATATCTGAACAATATAATTGTTGAGTGAATATTCTTAGCATTTGAAATTAGGTATAGCTAATGCAAAGTATGCTAATTAAAATAGTAAATAACTAAAGACAATAACCTACTTATGGAGGCCACTGTGCAATCACAGCATTAGTCCTTATACTTGGAAATTAGTTTTGGCCTGATGGTCCCACTCATTATAACTCTATTGTTGCTTAGTAACAAGGGAGTGATTGGGGGCATGCGTGTGTGTGTGTGTCTTTAAAGAGTTATCAGTGCCCTGTGTTATCACCTCTGACACCTTATTAAGGACAGTGTTGTTTTAATTATACACTGATATCAGCGAGTGGAGATAATTTTGAGTGGCATTCATTATGTGTTCTATTAGCATCTGAAGACAGACAAATGAGTTCCACTTAATGAAAGTGGGCTGCACAGGTTCAGATACGGAGAACGGGGGAAGGATGCATAATAAATAGCAGAGAATGACTGAATCACAGAGAGAAAGAGAAAGAGAAAAAAGAGAGGGATGACGGGGGACGTGAAAGTGCTGTAAAATCCTTCCTCAAGATAATGTTTATGTATTTAAAACTCTCAGGTTCGCGAGATTCGTCTTTAAAAACTCTTTAAAGACTCTGCACACAACCACATGTTTGCTGATTAAACCTCTGCTCAGGTTGAGGGTGGAGAGGCATGTTATTATCATGTACCGTATGCTATCATTTTCATTAGTTACAGTTTTATTATAGTTATAATGCAAAAGAAGCCCACTGCCATCAAACCAGTTCTCAGGACTGTTCCCTCTCAGGTAAATACTGAACTTGGGAAGACTGTCTTTCCCTACTTCGCATCTTTATAAGTGTAATTTATATTTACTTTTACAAATTTATCAAATACATATTTGAATTCCAGATTATTTCATATCTATTCAGTGATGATGCCCTATGTGTTTTTGTCATGTCTGACTATGTTCTTTGCATGTTTTGTTGGTTTTTTTTGCTGCTGTACTCAGGCCTTTCTTGTGAAAGAGAGCTTGATCAAATGAGGCTACCTGATTAATCAAAGCTTATATATGTAATGATGAGACAAAGGTCTAAAGGTGCAGTCAAAGCAGGTTTCATCAGGCGAACACCTGCACCCTAGCAGTCATATGCATCTTTTCACCTTTCATTTTTAGGTAGACAAAAACAGATGTTCTGCAGTTGTTCATCGTCTGTACTGCGAGAGTTTAATGCTCATCCAAGTCATGGAAATGCTCTAACTGCAAGTCGCCCTAACCATTGTGTGTAGAGAAAATGAATTGGATTTCTATTTTTTCCCAGAACCAGATGCTCCCAAAATAGCTTCTCCCACTTTGCTGCTCCATTAGTACACAAAGTCTGGTGTCCTTATGTAATTTTCAAGAACCAGAGCAGAGGTCTGCCAGAAGAAGTGAAAACACTTGTGTAGGTGCGCAGGATTTTAAATTAAAATAAAACAGAAGATTACACTGAAGGATTATACTGAGGGTTAAAAATATGTGAACCAGCTTGTTTGTAATTCAGGGACACTAAAGAGAGACAGGACACCCAAGGATGCACTGGGATACCCTCAGGACCATTTTGCTGAGCCACCATGGAGTGCAGCTCATTAATGTATTACAAAAACACATAGCCACAGAAAAATAGAGCTAACTGAGCTCAGAAAATTCTCTGGTTTTCCTCCAGTCCTAAAAAAAAACCAGCCAGACCAACTAAAGAATACTGTGAACTGCTGCTCTCGAATGTCACTATGGTGAAAGTGACCAGTAGTTTAGGATATGCTGTACTTATGAGTCAGGAAGCCGGTTGTGGCCATGCTGAGGGGAGTAATCTACCATAAAATTACTGATGGATAACAACAGGCTATCTGCTTCCTTCCTTACTCTTTCTTCCCCCCAAGAGAATTCATCCAATCCTCAGTATTGAGCCAGTTCTCACACTGCTGGCATTAACACCGTCACTATTGGCGTTTTCAGTAAAAGTTGAATTGAAACTTCCCCTGTATCTCAAATGTGCCTCAGTTTAATTGGACTCACATGCAAAATGTCAATATGCAGATGCTGTTCTGGAGAGAGTGCTGTGTGTTTCTGGCTTTGGCTTTCTCTCTGATTTGCACAGCAGCGAGGCGTTCATCAAGTCATCATTTGATTGCATTGTGTGTTTTGAAAAAAAAAGACGCCATCGCCTTGAATGATGCCTCTCATTAGCTGTGCCTCCAACCTGGGCTGTTCCTCCATAAAAGAAAGATGACTGCAGTATTTGTTTTTCGTTTCTTTCCTGTGCTTGTAGGCTGAACTAACAATGTCTTTAGTCACAGAAAATGAACAAATATAGACACACAGAAGAAGAAAACAACACCTATATTAGGATATGTGTTGAGGATTACAGTGAGTATCTCTCTAAATGAGCTATCCCCTTTTTTTAGGTCACCATGGCAACCTCAGCCGGTTACGAGGTGGTACAGACCTGACCCTCAACTTTCACACTCCTCACTTGCTGCGAGCGCAGTGGGATTTCTAAAATGAACCACTTCCCAGTAAAAATGAAAAAAAAGAAAAAAAGAAAAGCACCACAGATGAAAGCATTTTTTTATTCACCATTTCTCACTGATAAGAATAATAAGAATTGATAAGAATTGAAATCCATAACAGCCATTTTACAGAGAAAAATCACAGAAATAATTTACAAGATCCAGTTGTTCATAGATGCAAATCAATTTCATATCCATTGGTAACAGATTGATGTGCCTCTGTTTATAATTGCCCCCCTCTATCATTTACTGGTCGTGTGAAACACTGTTTGAAATGCTTTTCCTCATTTTCAGCAGCTTCCAATTATTTTTGAATGTTTTGCAAATGGGCCCAGATTGTTCTTCCATTTCATTGTGCAGTCAGTACAGTCACTTCCCCATACATCAAGACTGTTGTTTTTTTTGTTTACTTCCCCAGCTTGTTAGTGAGATACACATTGGGGTAGTTTCCAACTTTAACCCACCAACCGTTTTGTTTTGTTTTGCCTTTCTGGGTGACTGATTTGAAAGATGTGATCATTAGCTTGAATGCATGGCTTCCTGTATGTTTAAAACTTGCCACTTTGAAGTCCAACTGAAATGAAATAATTGTTTTTTTGTCTGCAGCATATGTATCTGCTGTGCGAATTACATGCCCTTTATCCTCCTTTCAGAGTAAAAGCATAAACAATAAGCATAAAAAGCATAAACAATGAATGTATATTTTTTGGTTTAATGATGGGATCCTGTAGTTTTGCATTAATTCATCAAAATACCATTAGTTCTTTATTTCCATAGCTGGAGACCTTATTTCCATACAGCCAATCAAATATATGCAGATAACCATAGAGCTTGTTGAACAAGCAACTAAACAAACATTCATGGTGGAGAAATTTACTGCTAATTTCTGGAGACTGTCGGTTTGTAAAAAAAAACATTGTTTCCACAAGTTTAACTGCATATTAACCTTAAAGAAGTACGTATTTTAGTAGTAAGTAGTAGTGGGTAGTTTTTGGGCTTAAACCTCATCTAACCAAACTGTCACCATTCCACAACCTTAAGTACATTATTATTGTATTATTGTATTATTATTGTTATTATTGTAACCATGATGACAAAGGTCTGGTACGCCTGCCGTCATAGAGGCCGTGTTTCAGGAGACACTCCTACGGGTCATATCAGAGGGCAGGGACAAAGGACCTATATGGTCGTTCAGGTCAGAGAACCTGTTGAATGTCAGTTTGCAGGCTAGATAGCTGCAACTCCAGCTGCCTGCTTCATAGTAAAAGCTGCCACTCAGGAAAATCCCCCACACCATGTGGCAGAAGCTTCTACAGAGAAGCTGCAGGGTGCAGCTACACACTGCTCTTTAATGGATTTTGGGTGGTTAATCAGACCTACATTTGCAAAACCAACCAGCTGGGTCTCATCTTTAAAGTGAGAAAGTAAAGTTTTATTGAGAAGCTGAAAAATATTTTTTGAAAACACTTCAGACAAAGTATAAATCTCACCTTTGTGTCACTTGTCAAAGTTTGTTTTCAAGTGTGGATTGAGCCCCCTTGTAGCCTTGGGGGGGAAAACACCCACTACGACTGTGGTTCTCACCAACCACTGAGTACCGATTGGTGATATCCACCCTCCTGCCGCAGAAGACACTACAGAGCCATTTCAACTTGGTACACCACAATGAGTAGTAGACGCTACACTAGAGAATTTACTTGTGCAAGCAACACAAAAGTGAGATGCTTTATGAGCGCTATTTTAAAATAGTATGTTTTGGTTTTGAAAGAGAAATAACTTTAAGGTTAATTTTGCAAATATAGATGTGGATAAAGAGCAGCACAGAGCCGCTCCCATGAACGTTTCTACAGGACCCTCCAGGACTGTCTCATCTGGGGCTACATCTGCCCATGGCATCTAAGATACGGCACAGGTTTAGTCACTTTCTCATTCTCGTGCCACTGTAACCAGAGCGCAATCTGCCAGCTGCTGTCAATCAAACATGGACACGCCCTCCTGCCAGCTGAGAGGAATAGGAGCATATTTGATATCTTCCTCAAGACCTTTTTTTTTTTTTACCTCACACACATCTCACACATGACTACAAAAAGGATGATTAGATCTGATTTCTGCTGCACTTTGTGTAGAGTGAAGAGTGTATGTGTCAGATACTGTATGTTTGGAGTGCTGCTTGTCTTTGCCTGCAGTCCTTCTCTCTCTGACTGGACACAGTGGGGTGGCCGAGTCCACTGCTTTGAGTGTTTGTTTCTCTGAGTCCTCTCAGTAAACACACTAACCATCCTGCCCCCCACCCCACCATATACACACTCACCAACCAAGCAAAGAAACACACACAGCGTGAGGCAAATAAAGAGGGATTGATTCTTTGAAACACTGAGACCACAACACCAAAAAGAATGGCTGAACAATGGCTCATTCCTCTTGAAAGTCCTACAGCAAAACATATTTTCTTTCTCTTTCTCCACAATAGAATTAGTAAAAAAAACAAAAAAAAAAAACATAGCAAGCCAGAGTGTGTGAATGTGTAGTCTATTGATGTATCTTTAAAAAGAAGAAACATTCATCCACAGGCTTTCAAAACTTACCCTGTGATGGAGTTTGACCGCTGCCTGAGCTCTGCTTCTGTGAAATGCATGATGATGTCTTTAATAAAACTCCCCATGGCTCTGCTGTGCAGTTGATGGAGGACTCTTCAGAGACAGGGCATATAGTTATATACTGTTTAATGATTGCTGTAACTGCAGTATAAGTATTAAAAACAGTAGAGTTAATTACATTTTCATTCATTTAATTAAACCCTAAGGTTGTTAAATTAGTTTGACCAGAATGTGCTACATATATATCACACTTAATTCATCTGAAAAACAGGACACTCTCTCTGACATGTTGACCTTTGTGTGTGTGTGTGTGTGCGTGTGTGTGTTCTGTATGTTATCTTGCCTCCCAGCTTGTTGTCGCTTTGAGATTGGGCAGGTAGTGACGGCGTGAACGCTGTGAGTTCTGGAGTCAGAGTTGCTTACACGCACTATCTGCGAAATGAATTAATCTCTTGGTATTCAGCGACAGCATGCGACAGGCTGGGAAATCTAAAGCCTCAGCGGATTTCTCTCAGCAGAGTGTGAAATTTGTCACACGGAGGAGGTTCACTCCAGGGGAAGAGCTGCAGGCCCTTTTTTCCTTCCTGACAGTTTTCCCGCCCTCTAAACTGCACCAAAAGTGACAGGAGTCCCTGTAATGAATGCATTCATTAATTGAGGTTTGTCCCACCTTTGCCAGGCGGTATTTTGGGAATAGCAAAATGAAGGACAGTTGATGAAAAAAGGGGTTTGTTAGCTGCACAGAAGCGGAAAGGTGCTCTTCTCCAGCAGGGAAGCATCCTCCAGCAGCGCCTCTATCTGTCTTTTGATATTTTCTTATTAATGAGGGCGACGGCTTCCTCCCTCCGCTCTGCTGGGATGCAGACTCTGGTGATCAAATTGGCCAGTAAACAAAAGCTCGGGGCTGGCTGCAATGAGTCTTCCTGCTGTCCAGTTTCCAGCCCGGAGCAGATCTACTATTTGAGCTGTTCCCGGCTCATCCCCCAGAGGAGCTGAACTGCTTTATTACAGCCACTCAGATGTTGAATCATGGTGCTGTTCCTAAAATAAATCTGTGAGTACTCTATTGTACAAGACTGTGTGTGTGTGCGTTTTACGAGGGGTGTCCAGAAGGGAATGGAGATGCATGTATGTCACGCATCATCCATCAGCATATCTCCATTGTGCATCTGTGCACACATGTTAGCCTCTGACATATTACCATACGTCCACACATACACACAGTCTTCATATCGCCATGGAACATACTGTTTGACTTATTCATGTAGCTTTTTTCCTGGGAAGCTGTCCGACTGTTGCACAGCCTCCACAGCATTTTCAAGGTGTCCATTTTGTCAGGCTTTCACAGAACACATTAGAAACACCGTGGCATCACTACACCTTAGCAACACGGTGAGAAAAGTGGCTGTGGACTAAATAAATCAGATTTGATTTAAGACGACGGTATCGATTTAAGTCAGTGTAAATTACGAGAAAGGTGAGGATGAACGTATAAAGTGAAACATGTAATTTCGAGAGCCTTCTGGGGCCATTAGTGAGTTCAAGTCAGGTGTCAGGTGAAATGCTCGGTGACAGCCTTCTGGCTTCCCTAAATTAATTTTCCTCCATCCTGCTGGAGGGTGATTACAGCTCATTGATATACATTGCATATTATTAGACATACACGGAGGACGCCGCTTTCCTTGAACTTTCACTTGAACACACATATACAGACAGGTCGGCATACACACACACACACAAACTCTTCTTACCAACAAACATCTGCCCATTATAAGCACAAAAGTATATCACCAGGTATTACAGCTAATTCACAGCTAACCTTTTGTCCTGGTCTCTACAGTCAGACAGACACGCAATCATCAGACTCTGGAGACTAATTTAAACTCCACTGAAATGACCCGTCATTATTATGCTCCACTCAGGTACAATCCGTACAGACCCACTCTGGGCTGTGGTACTGTACAGTGTAGTTAATTTGCTCAGACTGCTGCAATATAGCAACATATTTTACAAACTTTATATATTGTGACTTCATTAGCACTCTGCCTACTGTCTTTAATGGGTATCTCAGGATCTCAGGAACAGTCATCAGCTTTTTTTTTTTTTTTTTTTTTTTTTAATACAGGTCCTAGAATCTGGGAATTAATTCCCAGTAATTTTGTAAACAGATGTTCATCATTCCTCATTGTTAATTTTTAGTAGCTTTCTATGTTATTTAATATTGTAACATTTATTGAAATACCTGGAGATTCATATCACTTATCACGCACTCAGTCCCTGGCTAAAGTGGCACAGCAGAGCAGATTGTGCCGACCCTCCACGCTGTAAAAGCTGGCTCCTGTCCTCGCTGCCTGCCCTGTCTCTCCTCTCCTAAAGCTGACATCCACTCTGCACCACCTTCTTTTGATTTTGCACCTTCAACTCCTCCACCACACACATGTCACTCACACATCCACGAATTGCTGCTGAGGCTAACATTGCTTATTTCCAGGACGAAGATACCGAAAATTGTTTGGGATACCAGCCAGCCCAACAACGGGCTCTTCTCTCAGCTGTTGTCAGGGATTCATCACTGCAGCCTGAAGGAAAGCTCAGGGAAACTGAGGAGAAGTTTCTTCCCTCAGGCTGTCAGATTCAGTGATGGACCTTCCTTAGAGACAGTCACAACACGAGGTCTGGTTTCATTTCTTATTTCAGCCTCTCAGTGAGCAGTCACTGTTTTTTCACTACTTACTGTAAATCCTGCATCTCCTCTATTTCATGTTCAGATGACTTGTCTATTGTGACCTCACTTGTGTGCTTTACATGCTCATATCACATGTCAGGACACATTTCCCCTCTGAACCACCACATGACTATTTAAACCCTAAAGAGGTCAAATTATCCAATATTTTACAACAAAGCAAAGATTAGAGAAAAGCCCAAATAAATGACTGTATATTTGTGTGGTTTTTCTTCTTTCCTCTCCCCTTTTAATCATCTCATGACCCCTCAGATTTATCTGGTGACCTTTCTTGAGGGGACATAATTGGTCTTGCACAATCTTGATTCATGGTAATGTAGCATTTCCCTACACATTACTTTGTAAAATGATGTATGTGACAAATATAGATAGACTGTACATCATAAAACACTGCAGTCACACTCGACACATGAAGATTTAATCCTAGTTAACCCTGCTGTCTGCCACTTAAGATGTCCTTGGCTGTAGTAAGGCCTCTGCCCTTCTGACTGGGCCCGGGGCTGTTTACCCCCCGATGTTTACTCAGCTGTGCATGACAAGAGGGCGGTGCACACTGGAGTTTCAGCACAGCTAGCTGCTGCTGTGATGGGCCTGTCTGCCTGCCTCTTCCCTCACAGTAGACAGCAGGCGTGGGCCCTGCACGTGGCTGGCACAAGTGGGCAGCCAGGAGATTTGTAGGCGACGGTGATGACTGAGATATGCAGGGAAAAGGCAGGCAGAGGAGGTTTTAACATCCCATATGGATCTGCTGGATATCAAGTTTGAGCACAAGGGATGGAGAGGGAAGAAGGGGAGGCGGGTGACAATGCTGAGATTAATCTTACATGTCACAATTTGCAAGCAGTGCAAGTACCTCGAAGCAGCCATATACCTATTTAATTTAATATAATCACATAATAAAATTGAACTGTATAACTGCGTCACATAACTGGCTGACAGTGAATGTCTTGGTCCTTCAAGCAGCCATTTACCATCTCACTCTGTTCTACTTTAGTTCACTTGGGGGAGAATTAGAGGGTTCCTGCTAACTGCAAGAGCCTCTATAGAAAATTGAACATCTCTAAATGAATGTGAACCGGCAATTCTAACACATTTATGTCGCCCAACCAAATTCACACGACTATTTCCATTATTCACCAGGAAGATTTTGCAGTAAAGTATCATTTTTCCAGAAGTTATTTAAAGTAGCCTATAAGAAAAAAATTCTCCTCATTTCGGTGAAAAGCAGACATAGTGGGGAGGAATTAGAGGGGACCTATCCCCAGGGCATTATTTCCTCTCACTGTGTGGTGCCAGTTGAAGTCCATCCACCATGGAGAGCAGGGATTGCATTAAACCAACAATTATTTGTCCTCAGAGACAGACAGTGGCCCGCAGGCTCTTCTGCCTCCACTTGATCAGTTATTATATTGTTTTGCTGTGAATCTCCTCTGTTTCCCTCAGAAAAGATTTAATTCTCCACTGATTTGGATCTCATTCTGCCACATTTATCTAAATGATATGAAACCTTAGTATTGCTTTTGAATGTGGCACCGACTAATGAGTTTAGGGCTGCAGCTAATGATTACTTTCATTAATGCTTCACCTGATAATTATTTTCTAGATAAAAAGATTAATCATTTGCTCAATGAAATGCCACAAATAGCGAATAATTTCAGTACAAGGTGACATCTTCAAATGTCTATTTTTGTGCAACAAACAGTCCAAAACATATTTTATCCACCAGGAAGTAGAGAATTTTTGTTTAAAGCATAACTAGAATAATTAAACAATTAATTTTCTGTTGACCAAATAATGAGTATGAAGTAAAATTACAGAATGTTTAGTACGTGCTGTATATTATTCATCGATTATCAAACTAGTTGTTGATTCATTTTTTGTGGCGATTGATTAATCAATTAATTGATCTGTCACAGGGGCCATTTTCCTGCAGAATGAGTTCTTTAACTTTTGACACTGTCAGGACATTTTGCTGATAATCATTGTACTGAATTTTTAATGCTTTTACTTTTTAATGTAGTATCTTTACATTGTGGTATTGGTGCTTTTGCTTCCTCTTGCACCACTGGGCAGTAACATAATGTAGAGGTTATAAAGAGCCTCTTCACCTCTTCTCACCTGCTGGATGTTGTATTCTAACTCCTGCCTGATTTAAGCAGCATCTCAAATTCAATCTGTCACGCTGTGATAGTGCTAAGGTCAGTACAGTTCTGATTTTTAGATAGAGGCAGCACTCTGAGGCATATATAACTTAAGTGAATACACACTTCCATTTTTCTTCATATGATATGCTCCCTGCACTCCTCCGCTCTCTTGAGGTGCCCCTTAGCCAGCGCTATGATGCTATCATCTCTGAAGGTGATAGGTACTGAGAGCCTGGACAGTGTCTGGGAATAGGATAAGAGAGGAGGAGGACTGTCTCTACTGGCCTGTGAAATATTCATCAAATGAAGCAGTGGCGGGTGGGGAAGTGCAGCAGGAGATGGAGAGGAGTCTACGGGGGAAAGAACATCATAGTTCAGGAGACACAAGGGAATTTGGGAAGAGCAACGCAGACCAGGGAGGAAGAAAATGTAGGAGGGAAAGAAATATTTTATTGTTTGGGACCCGGTGGTTAAAATCCCAAATGTGATGGATAAAAAATCCCCTCTGAACACCGGTGGAGGTTTTATGATATTTCATCCATTAAGCAGCAGGTAGGGTAGGAGCGAGACTGATGATGTTTCCTAGACATATTGAATTCTGACATTTAAACCATTTTCCTCAAGCACTGGAAAAGCTTGCCTAACAGCTCCTGTCCCCTGTTTTCTCCTCTGTTGTCAATAACATCAGGAGGACCTGCCGTCCAAACCGATTAGGTGATCATTACGCAGCCCTGCCCTACAGCCTGCACCGCCCCAAGGTGTCATCAAACAGTCAATGCACTGGACATGATGGTCTTGATTTGCATGATCAATTCTCACTCATTATTCTGAGTTTGACCTCCAGAAAAACAACAGTGGTTCAACCTCTTTACAGTTCTGCAGAATACTGGTCAAATGTTTATTCCTGGAAACAGTCCTCAGCAAAGTCACTATTTACTCTGGCCTGAAAACTACAGAGAACCACTGAGCTTGAGGCCAGTCTAAGACATCGTCATGTTTTTGTCTTTTCATGTGATTTGTCAACAATTACAAAAATTTAGAATAATTCCAATCTTATCCTTTTAGTATATGAAATAAATTAACAACATCAAGGAGCCATACAGCCACACTAGCTGCCCTGCGAGAGTCCTTTGGCATACTAATGTTAGCAACATGCTCACACTGGCAATGCTAAAAGGCTGATGTTTAGCAGGTGTAATGTTTAAGCAGCTGTGTTCACCATCTTATGCTGCATTTACATCATATGGGAGTTACTGTCATTACCAGTTTCCCACTTGTAAACAACATTTACTGCAACATCCAAGTTGGAATCACAACTGGGAAATAAATGTTTTTCTGCTCAGAAAAATTCAGCTCAGAACTGACTTGGTAAAAAGGACAAACATGCTGATATGAAAGGTAATAAAAACACTGTATTTTAATAGCAACATTATGTTTTATTTTTATTACTATTTATTGATTAAGACAGATTCTCCAGTAAAGTGTGAGAAGCATCAGAAAAAGACTGACAGCTGCCATCTTGAGCTGGCAGATGACGTGAATCATGGCAGGTCGTAAACATGGCAATCTGTCCCATCATTACCTTCCCTCCCACACGATGTGGACGCTGCATTAGCATGTTAACATTTGCTAATTAGCACTAAATACTAAATATGGCTGAGGCTGATGGGAATGTCATTATTTTTGCCTGTATTTGGTCATAAACCAAAGTGTTTGACAAAATTTGAATTCTGACCTGATGATGGTGTTAGATGAAAAGTTCACCAAAGTTAGAATTCATCCCGAGGGGGTCATAAATGTGTGTAACCAAATGTCATGACAAACCATCCAGTTGTTGTTGAGACAGTTTTTCATTTAAATCTAGCACCACCTCCAGAGCAAACATATGGGGATCTGAGTCCCCATGTATGGGAACCTGAATATCTGCACAAACTTTCAAGCCAATCCATTCAATAGTTGCTGGGATATTTCAGTCTGGACCAAAGTGGTGTTCTGTCAGTGCATCATAGTCTTTGGTCCCCTCTCTCTAATTAAGAAAAAGAGTTTCTGTATTTAGTTATCCATACTCCCAGAGGAGCCCTGCGGGTTTTCTCTACCTATTCTTGCGTACCTCGTTCTTGATTTTTTTTTAAAAACAGTGATTCAAGGTCTGATTCCATGTACTGTGCATCATTATTACACAAAAACACACCCACATACACTCACTGTGCCTCTGGCTTTCATTCCCCTGCCTATAGTTCATTTTCTCTTTGGAGTGGAAATCTGTTCACTAAAGACTGGTTATTAGTGTGGTGAGTCAGCTATTCATTCAGAAGCAAACAGAGGAGGGGGATGGTTTGGCTCTGATGCTTTTATTCTTGAATTATTTTAATCTTTGTGCTGCAAACATGACTGATCAGACTCAAGATCAACTGTCACCAAGAGTCTAAAATGTAATCAGTCACCTTCACAGGACATACCAGACTACACTGGCTTTATTGGCGTGAAGATCTGCTGATTTCTTTTGTTTTTAACTCGCGCAGTAGGCTGTCCAAAGAATTATGCAGATGCTCGACATGGCTTTAATGATGGCTATATCAGTCTGTCTGTCAGCTGGTCAGTCCACCACTTTGGTCCTGACTGACATTTAAAAACTATTGGATGGATTGGCTTGAAATTTTGTACAAACGTTCAAAGGTGGGTGTGATTTGGCGAATACTGTGAGATATGGTTCTGTAGAGGACCGTTCAACTCCACCCACACCTACTTCAGCCACAGTGGTGGATCAGGAGGAGGAGGATAAGGGTTAAACGAATAAATTAGACCTCACCAACATTATTTGGAAATGTAAGCAAGGTTTTTATTAGTGGGAATCCAAATACACAGCTTCTACTATGATGCTGCTCTGATGCTTCCCAAAGCACATTTGGTCATATGTATTAATGTACTTTACTTTGCAGAGAATTGGCTCTGTGATCGTGTATATAGTAACTAGAGGTCGGGCCATCAGATAAATCTGAGGAGTTGTGAGATGATTAATAGGAGGAAAGAGTTCTGCCACACAAATCTGTTTCTAGATTTTGAATTTTTCTCTAATCCTTTTTTAGTGAAATATTTAATAAGCTGAATAGTTAATGAAATAAAACTTCGTAGAAGGGAAATTTCTCCTCTGTGAAACTGAAACAACTCAAATATCTGGAACCTAAAAGAGACACATCTGCACACTGATACATTATAATGGGTAACAAGCTAAAATGGTTGGAAACCACTGGTTTAATTTTCAAATAAATGTAGTCAAAAAATATGTAGTGGAGTAAAGCAGTGGTTCTCAAATGTTTTCACGTGAAGAACCCCTAAACTGGCACAGATTAGACGCAACCCCCATCTGATAAGATTTTAGATGTTTTATTACAGAAATTGAATGGAATTATAGTGAAAATAAATTGTTCTCCATTTTGGTGGGAACCCCCAGGAACCCCTTCAAGGATCCCTGGGTGTCCCAAAACCCTACTTTGAGAACCTCTGGAGTAAAGTACCTCAAATGCCACTTAAATTCAGCTCTTGTATGCGAATGTATTTAGTTATTTTCCACCACTGGTTGCAAGCATGGCGGCAGACTCTCCCCCTCTTATTAATATTAATCCCTTTATTTATTTCCGTAACATTTATTCATGTATGAGGGTACCCAGTACAGTGTGAAATTTTCCAGTTTTTCCAGGTCAGCTGAAATCATGGTTGTATGACAGTCCTAAATTACACAAAACGCACAACGGGATGCAACAAATGTGGATATAATTTAGTGCTGGTCACTGTGGGCTGCCACCTGCTCACTGTCGCGTTGAAATAGTATTTTCCCAGTGATAGCTGTTTAAGCGCACAACATAATAATAGTGAAAGTTGTTTGCACTTTACTGAGACGGCTTTAAAGTCTTCAAACATCCCCATAAAACAACAGAGCACTAATGGATTGAACTTACCCTGCTGAGACATCTTTTAGCAGCTCACAAATTCCAAGACTGTATTAAGACCTCACTAATGGATGGCAAAGTGCATGGATTTTTGATGTAGATATTCCTTTAAAATCTGATGTTGCTCTAAAAACAGATATGGATAATTATCTGCATAATGATTAATTACAGCAGAGCTCTGTTGAGTGCTTTTCAATAGATGGGGAATTGTGTGTGAGTGACAGCTTTATTGATCACAGAGCTCTGAAGATTATAGCCTGTGTAAACTGCAGTTGGTGAGTAATGTATTAAATTCCATTGAAAAAGGGGGATTGATTCATCTTTTGAAGCACCTCTAAATAGTGGCAAAAGAGTGTGAAAAATATACATGTGTCACAAAACACAACTAAACTGAACTTTGACTTTCAGACATCAGTATTTATTTCTGTCCTTGTCATAACACCTACTGCGTCTTCCCTCTTGTTCCATATGATTTCTGATGAAGGAAACCTTTTTTCATATGTGCACAATAATTTATTCATCCATCATATTAAGCAGAGCAAGCAGCCACAGTGTGCATACCATACAGAATGTGCATAATACATGTTTGATGTTTTTTTTTCATTCTCACCACCTCTGTCACAACATCAACTATTCAACAAGAGGCAGAGAACATGTGCTCACTGACATCAGCTCACATCAGCGTATCGATCAGATGCTGGTGAACATCGTCATGCACCCTTCATGCACATGAATTTAACGTTCATGTGAGGATTGATTTATTTATGAAGTACAGTAAGTGCAGCCACTGTATGAGCTGACACATTTATGCTTTCATTTGTGCAGAGAGGGCAGAGCCTTTCTGACAGCTGGGTTTTCTCTTACAGATGTTCTATTAGCTTCGAGGATTCACAGACTCTGTGATCAATAAGTGTAAACGAATGTGCAGCCAAGGCCACCTGCAACAGGGCGATAACATTAGATCAGGAAAGAATAGGGACACTGAGTGGTTTGACCAAGGCTTTCTATACTGGGTGATTTTTAGCCATGCTAGTGCAGCTGTGGAGATGGCAATGTCACTCTATCTGTCAGTTTGACAGTTCCCCACTTTGGTCCAGACTGACAAATATCAACAACTATCAAATAGAAATTTCATACAAACATTGTCCCCAGAAGATGAAGCCAACTGACTTTGGAGATCCCCTGATTTTTCATCTAGCGCTACCAGCAGGTCAACGTTTTAACTTATTCTATAAAACATCTTTATGGTTTGAGTGAGAAGTCTCAACAAGTATGGCATGGATTGCCATCAAATGTAAACTTTGTCCAATACTTACAAAATCAGAGTAAGCCTCAGGTAGCCTACTTTAGTGCTAATTAGCAAATGTTAGCACATTCACATGCAAAAGTAAGGTGGTGCCACCGAAGTCTGTTGTTAAAGGTAATGAAATGCTGAAATCAAATAGATACAGTGTTTTATTGAACAAAGGACGTATTTCAATCAATCTTATTACACTTTGTTCAAAGTACACTCCTGTATACTGGCATTAATAGTGTTTTTTAGGAAACAGTTTGCTTGCTGGGTAGAAATGTAGCTCACATTTGTGTCTTTCTGTTTAGTTTTGTTAGTGTTTGTTGATGAGGACAGCTGGAATCTCCTGTAAAATGCGAGAAGCAGTAGCACAGGAAGGCTGAAAGCTGCCACCCTGAGTTGTCAGATGATGTAAACGCTCTCAAATCGTGAACATGGAAGTCTTTAGCATTAATACCTTCTTGAACATGAACACAGCTGGTCACTCACTAGTCATAGGTGTTCCAAATGGCGGGCGAAAAGCTGCCCATTATAGAGAATGGTGGAGAAATTATATCATTTAAATAGTGGGTTACCAACACACATTTTCAGACAGTCTCTCCTGGAAGTGACAGAAACTAAAGTTTCAAGAATGAATGAAAGGGTTCAAACCCTGGCTCCTTACTCACCTCCAGACAGATGGCCCATCTCAGCACAAAGTGGGCGTGAATGTCGGGTTGTCACTTTCAGAAAGCTACAGAAATGGTGGGATACAGGCCCCACGTCTTATTCTGACATCAGAAAGGTGTAGGAGGAGGGGGTTTCTGAAACTATTCAACCACTCGCCAAGCTGTTCTGATGAAGTGTACTGGCACAGAACTGCTGGCATGGCTGCAGACTCTTCATCTTGTCCACTAGAAAGAAACTTTCCTCCACAAAGACATATTCCCTTTTTATTCCTCTGATTATTTGTTGCTTGCCGTGCCTTTCATTTGCGTTTCTTGATGGCAAAGAATGTTTTTTTCCACTCAGATTGAGTGCCCTTTGCTGACTTTATATGATAGATAGATGGCTGAAATGTTTAAACTGCCCTTGGCAGGACCCAAACTCTTTCTCAACAATTACTTGGTTGGTTTGTTCTTTCTAATCATAGATATGTCATTCTGTGCCATAACACTGAACAATAGCCTGCTCCAAGCGTTAGCAGCTAAACTCCCTCTCTCTCTCTCTCTCTCTCTCTCTCTCCTTCTCTCTCTCTCTCCCTCTGTCTCTCTGTCTGTCTCTTTCACTTTGCATCCCTGCTCTCCACTGCTCCTTGCTCTCCCACTCTCACTCATTCTCCCTGCATGGGTTATGTGACTCACAACACTAGACGCTCTAATGCAAGATTAACTCTTTGCTGAAGAAAGCTCCATATTGATAACATTTCTGTCTATTGACGATCGCGTGCTCATGTCATATGGGCTTCTGATGATCTCTCTCACAGATTCAATCTAACATCTGCGTCTTGGCTTTCCCTAAAAAATAAGGCCACTGACTGGGATGCTTGGTCTCCATGGTAACATCAGGTCCATTATAAGTGCCATAAAGAGCATGCGAGGGAATGTTAAATCACCAGTCTGCCAGTCTCCATCACCTCACTGGGTTGATTGTATAACCCAGAAACCCACAGGAATGCCTCCTTTCTCTCGTCTCTGTTTTTCTTCTTCCACTTTCCTTGTCTCTCCTCTCTTTCTGTCATACATGCTCCTTTTCGCTCATACTCTTTCTGTCATATACTCACATGTTAACACACAGACACACACACACACCCAAGACAAACACTGACCCCCAGTGGAAAACCACTGTTAGATCTCTGACACGATGAGAGAGCTCAGTTTTCCAGAGCAGTTGATAAGGAGATTTACTCAAGTGATGTGTTGAAGTACAATTTTAAGGTACTTGTACTTTACTAGTAGTACTAGTATTTCCATTTTATGCTATTTTATACTTAACTACATTTCAGAGGGAAAAGTAGTACATTTTACTCGACTACATTCAGCTGACACCTATAGTTACTAGTTACTGTAAAGATTGAGATTTTGAATCAAAAGCAAAAGTTTACAAATGTGTAAAAGACACTGTATTATCAGAGATTGAAACTGATCGTTCCAGACCTGTCTGGCTTGTAACCCACTGCAAAACAAGGGCTCTTTAGTCATGTTCTCAGGTGTCTACTAGTTGTTAGAGACATTTAATTTAAATCACTGTTTGAGGCTCAAAGATTAAAAATGATCCACTGTTTAATTAAGAAACCAAGGATTACAGAAATGTTCAAAATGAAAATAAACGTGTGAATCAGAAGGCACATTTTAAGTAAGATTTGAAGTTAAGGACTGATTTGTAATTGAGTATTTTTACATTGTGTTATCGTTACTTTTATTTGCAAATTAAAATAAAATCTAACTCGTGTGTCTCAGGTCTTCACACGCTATGGGAAGTGTTATACCTTTAACGCAGGCGGTGATGGACGCCCTCCCCTCATCACCACCAAGGGAGGTATGGGTAATGGACTTGAGCTTATGCTGGACATTCAGCAAGATGAATACCTGCCAGTCTGGGGAGAAACAGGTGAGGGGAATAAAATTTACTCCACACAGTGATTGGCAGATCTGATTATCTGTCACAATATAACAGTGTGTGTGCGCAGGTGTGTGCCAGGTTTGTGTGCTGGCGTGTGTGTGGGTGTTAATACCTCAGAGTGTGAAACTAAGACAGAAAATTCTTCCAGTGTTCAGATTCATCAGAGACATGAGCTTTCACAGTGTGTTACTCTGATCTCATACTCTGCTTCCTCCTGCAGATGAGACATCGTTTGAAGCTGGGGTCAAAGTTCAGATCCACAGTCAGGACGAGCCGTCCTTCATTGACCAGCTTGGGTTTGGAGTGGCACCAGGGTTCCAGACATTTGTTTCCTGCCAAGAACAAAGGGTACAAACTTTTTCATCTGGCATTTGTTAAAGGATCAACAATCCTCTGAGGAGTGATAACTGTTACCATACCATTGTTATACTTTTACCATATGCCGCCTCAAAATATTGATAATTATCCGTCTTTGCGCAACATTTGCTATTGATCCAACTGTGTGTGCACCAAAGCTGAAACAAACTGACAAAAATAATCGGCAAATATTTTGATAATCAATAGTTTTTTAACCAGTTTTCAAGCAGAACTGCAAAAAATATATATTTGATTTCTTCCAAATCAATTGTGATGATTAACTGATTTTCTCTGTTTTATATACAAACATAAAAAAGACATTTAAAGGCACCACCTTTGACTCCAGGAAATGTTTAATAGTATTTTGTTTTATATATAGTTGATTAATAAAGACATGATCATGAAACTTGATGCTAACTGCAGCTGAGTAGGTCAAAGCTGAACCAAAAGGCCAGTCTGTATTTTGTGCTAGAGGTTTGTAACAGACAGTTTGGTTAATACTTTTACTGTTTGATCATTTTGCCTAACCTGGGGCTATGTTAAAAACCTGTCTGATCATCTAACTTGCCTCAACAAGGCCAGAAGCATAATAACAGACAGTACACACCCAGGACATGAAGTGTTTGCTCTCCTGCCCTCTGGGAGACACTACAGGAGCTTAAAAAGCAGAACAAACAGACTGAAAAACAGCTTCTTTCCTTGGGCCACCAGATCTGTGAATGCAAATGAAAATGTCTATCACTTTTAACTCTGCAATTTTACACACAGCTTTCAGTTCTGAAACTCATTTATTATTTGTTGGTATTTATTGGTTTTATTGGTATTGGTATTGGCTTTTATGTTGTGTGATTGCCTGTTTTGATTGCACTGTTTCAGTTGAAGCACTTTTAATTTTATTGCACTGCTCATGTGATGACAATACTATTCTATTCTATTCTATTCTATTTTGCCCCTTCTAAGTTCTTAGCAGCATTAATGCATTTCCAGATCTTAGCAATTAACTTGGTAATAATGTTGTTGATAGGAATGATTGCCAAAGCTATGAAAATAGGACCCAAGTTGTAATAAATCTTTTATCTCTAAAGTATCATTAACAGTATTTATAAATGTGCTAATACTACAGAAAAAAAGCGTATTTCTCTTGTTATAATAAGTGACGTGATGTATGATGTATTGTGGTTGCAGCTGATATATCTTCCCCCACCCTGGGGAGACTGTAAGGTGACGCCCATGGACTCAGACTTCTTTGATAGTTACAGCATCACAGCCTGTCGCATTGACTGTGAAACACGCTACCTGGTGGACAACTGCAACTGTCGCATGGTGCACATGCCTGGTAGGAAAGCCGTCTTACTGTATGTTGAGTCAGAGTTACATCAATGATGCTGCAGAGAAAGATCACTGTAGTCACTTCAAAAAGAAGGAGAGCAGAAAAAAGTGTATTGACGTGAGTGTGTGTTGCTTTGGCTGCAGGCGATGCACCGTACTGCACCCCCGAGCTGTATAAAGAATGTGCTGACCCAGCTCTTGGTAAGGAGAAGTTTTCGTCGATGTCCACACACACACACACACACACGCACACAGTGTCGTAGGTCACTTTTGGTGACATTATATAGACTTGCATTGATTTCCTTGAGACTTAACATTTGTCCAAATAGGGTAGAGACAGCTGTCCCCAATTTACTGGTCTTTATTCTGAACTTTGTCCTCAAAGATAGCCTATGACAGACACACACACACACACACACACACATACACACACAGGCACACACACACACACACATACACACAGACACACACACATCATCCCATGACATCTTCGTAGCCACACTGATCTGTTCCAAAGGTCAAGCTGAGCTCTGGTTTTCTTTTCTAGATTTCCTGGTGGAGAGAGACAATGATTTCTGTGTTTGTGAGACACCGTGCAACATGACCAGATACAGCAAAGAGCTGTCCTTCGTCAAGATCCCTAGCAAGGCCTCTGCCAAATATCTTGCAAAGAAATATAACAAATCCGAGCAGTATATTAAGTATGTATCAACTACACTGTTTTGTTTGCATTTCTGTGAAACACAAACAATGTGTAGGTAATACTTAATTGCCCATTTCTCTCGCATCTCTTTGTCTCTATCTCTCTGTTGTAAAACAACAACAAAAAACAATTGTAATAATATGATAATACAACAGTTGTAATAATTCTTGAAATATCTCTTCATGGGCAAAGTTATAATTGTTGACAATTGATAGACATTATATCCTTAGATCTGCTTACAACTACATCATAGTATGTTATAAACCATTTATTAAACATTTATATACTGCTTATTATTATTATTATTATTAAATAGGGGACTAAAATTAAAGTATAGCTTAAAATTGAATAGCAATGTTTTGACTGGCTTATTTTGTCTCCACAGGGAAAACATTCTGGTTTTAGACATCTTTTTTGAGGCTCTCAACTATGAGACTATTGAACAAAAGAAGGCTTATGAAGTGGCTGGACTTTTAGGTACAGTTTTATTGACTTCGATTACATACTGTAGATGGGTTATATTTCTGAGTTATAGTAAATAATTCTAATTTCTAATCTCATAATATTACATCTTTTTATTCCAGGTGATATTGGTGGTCAGATGGGACTTTTTATCGGGGCAAGCATACTCACTATTCTAGAGATATTTGACTACCTTTATGAGGTGAGACTCCTTTAGGCAAGTGTTTGGATTGACGAATAATCTTGCCACATGTGATACTTACTTTATACAAAGCTGTAGCTACCATTGAGGACACTGAGGTCATGTCATCTGTAATTTTTCTGGGAATTATAACAATCTTGGGGGAGTTACCGTACATTTCACATGTGAAAAAAAATGACTTTACTAGATTTAGGCTAACTAAAAATTTACAAACAAGGAGAAAGTATTTCTCCACCACCATTTTATTCTAGGAGTGGAGAGGGCTTTGAAACAGCATTTAGACCTTCATGTTGGGAAATATAATTGAATAGCTGATTAAAGAGTTAAGTGAATAAATTGAGTTTGAGAGACTTGACCTCAGCATTTCTGAAATACAAACTGATGAATGTTGTCTCTTTCGTTTCGATCCTTGTTGAGCCAAAGTGAGCAGGTTGTTAATCATGTTGACCTGTTCTGTTATCTTCTCAGGTGATAAAGTTCAAGCTGTGTCGCTGCTCCGATAAGAAGCACAAGCACAACAACAACAACGACCAGGGAACAGTCCTGAGCTTAGATGATGTCAAATGTCACGTCAGTAACTTTCACTAGGCGTCTGCAGCCGTGAGGAGGAGGCACTCTCTTGCCTCTGAGCGGTTTCATGAACTTTGTTCATTGCAGTTTGCTGGAGCAGACTTCTAGAACAACAGAGAAAGTGTCTGAACTGTGCCTGGTGAGAATTTGTGAGCAACGAGGTGTAATGTGGCTAGAGTAAGGAGACAGCCACGCAGACAGCAGGTCAACAGAACCCAGTGATCAACATGTGATGAATTCAAGTATAACTGCATGGTCATCTGTAAACAGCTTTTAAAGACGTAGTAACAGATACAGTAAATGGGGGTATGAACTATATATGTTCAGGTCATGTGATCAGTTAAACAGCATTAGAAATCCCAGCTGTGCAGTGGCATTTGTCGTATGTCCTTTTTTTTTTTTTTTTTTGCAAATTAATTGATGTGATAATTTTTTTTCCACTTCCAAAATGTCATTTGGTTAGTTTAGACATTCAGCCCTGTTTTTTTTTTTTTTTTTTTGACTTCTATCTTTCAACATAACGCTTTATTTTACAGATCCATAAATTCTAAGAAATTACCAAACAATCTCCTTAGAAGTTTGTTGTAAATAATCAAACAATTTGGTACCAAGTAGAGGTCAAATTAACTTCCATTATTCCGTTCTTTCTAAATGCTGAGGGATAGCAGGATAGCAGGTGAGCTGAACATGCAAAATGTGAAATGTGTTTATAATTAAACATGTAACAAAAACTGAGAAAAATGTTTGCAATAGTAAATTAACGAGTAATAAATATTCACTGGGGTTTCTTTCATGGAAATTTATTTGAATGTAAATTATGAAAAAACACAACTAACTGAACTAACCAAAATAATAGTCTGAAAGGTCTGTAATTTTCCTGTAATTAAAGACCATGGCTCTTTCTGGCTAGCTTTCAAGCAATTATTATGGCAGACCTGTAAAACAAAGTGTTACCAGTTTGCTTTCATCTCTGTTATATTATATATTTTTACAAGACTTTTCCATTTAGTATCTGTTTTTATATTCATGTCATTCAGCCTCATCTTCAGACAGTCTTCCCTTGTTAAACCCTGTGCATTTTGCCAGTATACTGTACTACCTCATCTTGCAGGGTGACAGCGCTATGAAGACTTCGTGAGCCAAGCAAATTAGCAACAAATAGGTAATTTTTGTGTATAAAAATATAAGTAATGCCACTATTATGAAACAATTACAGGACAATGGTAGGCTAAATGCTCATATTTGGTGTAACAGAACCACAAGTAGTAGAGTCATTAAGACAGAAAACTGACTTTAGCTAACATTAGCCTCTACAAGCTACTGGTCAAACCAGACCACGTCAGGCTGTAGCATCAAGATCCTTGAATGTATTGAACTGAACTGAGAATAGTTTGACATTTTGGAAACTACATGTAAGAGAGATCAATGCCATTCTCATGTCTGTTCATTAAATATAAGGCTACATCTAGCAGCAGCTAGCTTAGCATAGAGACCATAAACAGGGGTGAAGTAGCTAGCCCATGTCTGAAATGTTAACAAGATCAGTCTAGTATCACCCCTAAAGCACTTTAATTAACATCGTGTTTGTTTAATTTGTACTGAACCAAGTTGTACAAACAACAGTTTGCTGTCCTACAGATGATTTGTCTGTTGTGTTGACTTTACAGGCAGGTTTTAAAAGGATTAAACAAATGAGACAAAGCATGTTAATTTGTGCCAAGATAGCTGTTTCCCCCTGTTTCTAGTCTTTGTGCTATAATCTGCTGCTACTGTATACAGTATCTATAGCCTTACTACACAGATATGAGAGTATCAGTTTTCTGTTGAACTTTGTAAAACATAAATACTAATTTGAGGAACACGCAGTAGTTGAGCTAAAACAGCTATTTTACCATGACATAGAGGTGGACCCACAGGAACACCATTTAAAGTCCACAAACCAGATTATGAACAAATATTTAAGCTCTTCACTATGTCAACCAGGTGCTACATACTGTATAATTTGCCTTCAAGTTCCCTGTCAATGACAATCACTATACTGGAGATCTCAGCAGAAATTAAAAATATAATGAAATATTTCCTGGCAAGAATAAGGGAATGTCGTGCATTTTTACATCGGCTACTGATGTATGTCGATGCTGTTCAAAACATTTAAGGGACTTAACCTCCAGGTGTGTTGACATGGCAAGATAAAAATTAATGAGAATTGATATGCTGAATGTGTTTTTTCCACCTTCTAGGGCTCTAACTTGCATGTAGCACTGTACAGTAGGCATCAGAAATGTGGTCCATGGATTTAACTGATAATCTGCAGTTTGTGTCCATCATCTGTCTGTGTGTTTGGTTGTTATAATGTGAGCATGTATTCATCTGTGTGTGTGTTTTCAGCGTTACCCAGCGTCTGGGCCAAATTCAAAAGCTGATAAAGGAAAATTTCAGATCCTGCCCTAATATCTAAAAACCCTGTTTCTGTTATCAGATAGACCAACAAACCACGTTAAAATATTCTTTTTGTCGTTATCTACCTGCTTTCATTCCCATTGAGCTCTATGGTATTCTCAGTAGGAAATGGGAATTGTATAGCATGTAGCTATGTAGTGTTATTATCAAGCACAATCATACCATCAGTTGTAATTTAATGTATATATTGTAATGACTATGGAAAATAATCTAAGTGTATTAGCATAGTCTTATCCGTCTAATGTTTTACTTGTTATATTTATTTGATATAGACTAGCCGTGTGCCTCAATTCAGTTCTTGTGTACATATGATAGTAAATGGTTTATTTCTCAAAAGTATATTTATTGAATTCAGTATTAAAGTATGAGGCTTTTTCTTTTTTCTTTGTACTGCTACAATCACAGCTAATTATACTGTATTCATTAGTACATAAAAATGAACAGCAGGATTGTTGTTTTCTAGTGTCCACTGCATGAGGTCATGCATCTCAAAACAAGTCCTTTGGCCGCCATGCTTCCAGGTTTTGTTATACTCATGCCTCCATTTTCAATTTTCCATCTTTATTTGACATATGAAAAGATGATTATTTTAGTCTGGTGATGTGTAGATAAAAAATGATCTTGAAGCAGCTGTAATATGAAAGATTAAATGCTAACTTTACGCAGCTTTTATTCACTTGAAAGTGTTCTGTGTCATCATTTAAACCTATGTTGTGGAATAGAGGGGTAAGTCAGAAAAGTCACACTTTTGGAGGACAGTTTCCACTCTGAGACATCTTTTGAATATGAAATACAAATTAGATAAATCCACAGCAGAACTTATTTTCTTTTTCACTGTATATCATATCATACATTTCCTCTTGTTTATCATTAACACTTAGATCTGCTGGCAGCCTGGCTCTAGGGATGGCACTGTCAATCGGTCCACAACTTTGGTCCAGACTGAAATATCTCAACAACTTTTGGCTCAATAGCCGTGACATTTTGTACAGACACTGATAATCCCCACAGGATGAATCCTATACAATCTGTTCGGCCAACTCTGGCGCCACCATGAGGCTGACATTTGTGGTTTTTAGTGAAGAATCTCAACAACTGTTGCCCTGAAATTTTTTTTAAAGACATTCATCTTCCCCTTAGGATGAATTGTAATAACTTTGATGATCCTTTAACTTTTAAGTTAGCACCATGATCAGGTCAAAATTTAAATATGTCCAATACCTTGGTTTATGACCAAATAACTACAAAACTAATGTCACTCCCATATGATAATAATGTGTTGCTGTTGTTTGATTTAAAGCAAATATATGATATTAAAAGTCTTAACTGTTTTTTCAAGGAAAACATTTTTCTTTTAGGGATATTAAGAAGTCTTGGTGGGAATTAAACTGCAGAAAGATGACGAAGTGACTGCACTCTCATTACAGTGTATTTGACAAAATCTTTAAGGTCATCTTCAACATGACAGATGCAGGTTTAGTTACAAATACCAACTTAACCTTCAGTGACTGTTGAGTGAATGAAGTACTCATTTTGGGATAATCCAAAGAGGAAGTACTTGAAGCTCATCAAAGTATGATTTCTGATACTGTGTTTGTGGTGGAGATATAATCATGACCACTTTTCAGCAAAATAGGCTGGATTTTCTCCATTTGTGCCTGCTCATATGAACCACACTGCTGAATCTGAACTTCAGTTCCTTCCTACATCCCCTCTTCTGTTTGCTGTCCAGCTCTTGCACAACAACGTCCCTTTTTGTTTGAGCTCTTCAGACCAAATAATTTCTCCCACAGTGATCTGTCTGTGGCTGCTCTCGTGACTTTTAATGCGCGAGCTGTAATTTGCACAGTGAAGATTCAACACAACATCCACCCTGTGAGTGAGGGTTTAAGACATTTAATAGAAATATTTGTACTGGACACTAGTCTGGCAAATCTATAGTGTTTTATAATGTAGTATGTATTCAAATCCTTTATTTAAGTTAAAGTGGCAACACCATACAATACAAACACTCCATCAAAAGTAAAATGCTTGCTGAAGATTTTACAGTACATAAGTGTTATTAGCAAAATGTGTAGTTCAAGAATAAGTAGCTTTTAATACAGTACTGTAGTTGGTTGTGATGGAGCTTTTAATTGCTTTACACACTATCAATGTTTAGAAATGCATCATATTTTATGCACTCGGTTTCCAGTTTATTAGTATAGCTATTCAGTAACTAATAAAAATGGTGCTAAAATTTTATATTTACATTTATTCATTTGGCAGATGCTTTTATCTAACACGACTTACAAGTGAGGGGCATCACTAAAGCTCCCGTGTGGTAGGAGACCTTAACATAAGTACCAGAGACACAACTCTAACACAATACAGTTCAACAGCACCACAAACTACAGCCTCCAGAATAACAACAAAGTTGATTCAGCAAATCTCTAAATCAGTTTCAATCAACATTATAACTTTTAGAAAGGTAGGATTTATGACAGGGCTGTTGTATTAGTACTGCAACTATATGATCATCTGAATACCAATAATATATTAAGTTCTGGTTGTTTCTGTGCCATTGTTGTTGGACCAACAATGGCACAGAAACAGCTATATTGAAAGTAGCAAATGACCTTATAATTTTTTTTACTTTTTCCTATAACAATAATATTGATTATGGTGTTCCTCAAGTAAGTATTTTGTGTCCCTGGAAAACATTATCAGTCAATACACAACTAAATATTTCCAGACAGCCTGAGTTCTTTGAATGCTCTTATTACCTTTCACTCATATCAGTATTTCTATGAGTTATAAACTCTTCCATCTAAATGAGCATAAAAACAGAGATTCTACTTGTAGGATGGGAAGAGGAATCACAAAAGGAAATCAAAAAGTTGTTCGTACCTTGGGAACCTTGTTGCAATAACTTTCTCTGCCAACACATCCCGGGCGGTGCAGTTAAAGTTTAAAGCATGAACGGTGACCGCGTGGCATAACCACTGGCGGAGGAAGCACTCCGATAGTTTACTGAAGCAAAAGTAACAATGATGTAAAAATACTTTTTGAACACATTTGCAATTTATCAGATTATGTCAGAAATTAAGTACAGCAAACCACAGACCTTCAGGGCCTTTTGGGGACATTATGATGTAACAGGTGACCGTGGCTCCTGGGCAATTGCCCATTTTGCCCGCTTGGTGACCCAACCTTGCTGTGAGATGATGCCTAAAGTAGCATAAAGACCTAGTTAGAGACAAAATTACACAAAGTGATACAAGATGATCACAAAGGGAGAAAAATATGACAACTGAGTGTGACATTCACTCATGCTGCGTTGTTTGTGTAATCATTTTGTGGGCGGTCTGGCTCCTTTCTAAGAAGGGTGGGGGGGCCCGCTCATGTCTGCGCCCAGGGGCTCATTAATCTCATCCTCCGTCCATGTCGTTTCCAGACCATGGAGCACAAAACGCAGGGCTCACAGACTGACTTTTGTCCCATTTACTTTGAGTCTACTAACCTCTCGTCAGCTCCATGAATGACTGACCGCGCTTGGCCCCGTCCACAGTGGGCGGACCGGTGTCTCCCCTCGGAGAGGCCAATAAAATCAGCTTGCAGCTCGGTCCGTGTGTTGCGTAACCACACTGCAGGTCCACCGCGGCGACCGGTGCGGGTCCACCTCCACTCATCGGTTTACCTCTTCACAATGGCAGCTCCGAAGAAAGTCTGCATCGTCGGCTCTGGAAACTGGTGAGTTGATGTGTTAATGTGGGGGTGTTTAAACACGGCTAACTCTGGAGCGGGTTTCCATATGTGCAGGTCACAGATTGCCTCTCAACCCGGCGGAACCGCTGCTAGCCAGCGGCCGGCTAACGTTCAACTAGCCGCATTTCTCGTAGTAATGATGGAGAAGTTTTGGTTTTCTACCGTTTCGTTAGCTCGGACACACGTCGGTAAGAGTCACATGCTAAGAAATTGGCTGAGCGTACAGAAAACTGGCCACATGTCAGTCACGACTACTGGGATTTTGCGGCCATGCAGCCACAATGTGTAAGCGAAAAGAAATACTCTCATTAACGCCTCTGCAGTGGAAATCTGTTCATGTTGTTGTACAGCCAGCAACCCATCGACCATTACCTTGTTATCACTCAATATCCTTATGTGGAAAACATCATTTGAGGCCATGACTGAATTACTTGATTAAAGTCAGCATATAGCTTGAGTTCAACAACCTCAGAGAATTCATTCTGTTAGTTACAAACTATTTCTATACACACAGTGTTATATTTGTGTTTGC
The DNA here is from genome assembly GCF_046630095.1 of Trachinotus anak. Lineage (NCBI taxonomy): Eukaryota > Metazoa > Chordata > Actinopteri > Carangiformes > Carangidae > Trachinotus > Trachinotus anak. The sequence continues at coordinate 20,214,729 of NW_027273855.1, read as the reverse complement.
AGTAATTGTTGGAAAGAAATCAAGTTTAAAGGTTATGATTTTTTTATGCCGAATTGATGTGTTGGGCGGGAATACTAGGAAAATGCTTCAAAATTCTGCTTTACCCCTATGTAACGTTGGTGTTGGATAGACGTACCTAAAATCACAAGAGTTCTTAATAGAGTTTGGTGCATTGTTCTCCCCATTTCAAATGAACGCAGTATCATATCATCTGGTATCAGCCTGCTCAGAAAACTAGTGGGATGCTGATCACATCAGCGGTCACTTGATAGTAATAACTCAGTGATGTCTTTAACATCAAGGCAACTTATTTCAGGCACCTCGGCTTATCGTGGGTGGGTCTCTTCTGGAGCCCACACTGACAGTTTTCTTGCCTTGTTGCTTCTATTTTCACAGAAAATGTAGTGTGAATTTAACATGATTTTTACACACACACACACAAACACACACACACACACATACACACATATATATATATATATATATATATATATATAATAAATGCTTACCTTTTCGACTATTAACAATACAGGGGTTCTGCCATTGCCAAGATAGTGGGTGCCAATGCTGCTCAGAATTCCAAATTTGACGACACTGTAAAAATGTGGGTGTTTGAAGAGATGGTGAACGGGCGCAAACTAACTGAAATAATCAACACTGACCATGAAAATGTGAAGTACCTCCCTGGCCACAAGCTACCAGCAAATGTGGTAAGTGCTGTTGCTTTCTTGTCATCTAACAGTAGTTCAGTGTTCTGCCTGTTGCTTTAAGGTGTTTTGTAGTGCATGAGTTTCCTGTAGTCCCATTGCATTGGACACATCCTTGTCACCTTAAATAACTTCCTCCATAATAAATAGTTTGTCTTTTTTAATCGTGCCAATGATATATTAGTTTCCTGCAGATGTTCCCAAAGCAGGTTGAGCACTTAGATTAGTTGCATCAGAATTTAATGTATGTCATGACTCTTCATCACATCATCCTCATCATCATCTCTTTCCCTCGCCCCAGCTAGCCGTCCCAGACCTGGTGGAGGCCTCCGGTGATGCAGACATCTTGGTGTTTGTGATCCCACATCAGTTCGTTGGGAAAGTGTGTGACACCATTAAGGGCAAGATAAAGAGTGACGCACTGGGGATTTCCCTCATCAAGGTTTGATTCTGCTGTTATATATATATATATATATATATATATATATATATATATATATATATATATATATATATATATATTATTTATTTATTTATTTATTTATTTATATATATATATATTTTTTTTTTTTTTTTTTTTTTTTTTTTTCCCCACCGTTTGTCTCTGGCTCCAGTCTAAGACCTGGTTAAAGCAGCTGTAAACCAGTCATGCAGTGTGGTCTTTGACCAAAATACCAGCTTGGTCAGGCTTAATATGAATGCTCTGCTTGTGTTTGTTTTCTGTTCCACCAGGGTGTAGACGAGGGGCCTGATGGACTTAAACTCATCTCTGACGTGATCCAGGAGAAGCTCGGTATCACCATGAGTGTGTTGATGGGGGCCAACATTGCCAATGAGGTTGCTGATGAGAAGTTTTGTGAGACCACTATTGGTTAGTGTCATTACTGTGCCACATGCTTGAATGTGAGGGTTTGTTGCACTTGGATCGAGATTTAAAGTCACTATATGAAAGTTCAAGCCTTGAAACAGGAAGCATTTTTTAGTTCTGGAGTTTTGTGCATCGTCAGCATGGGGGTGAAGGTTTAATCTGCCTTGTAGCTGCTGTGTAAACGACAGAGTGGGCTGGTGCAGTTTGACATTTTCTTCACATCCTTGCGTGTATTACATAACAGCATGCCTCATGGGATTTGCTGTCTGTGTGTGTATAAAGCAAGAGAGCACTAACCTGTTTTGACGGGATCAGTATTAGTTGGATCACAGCTGACAAATGTAACTTATTTAAAGGATTTGGTGTATTCCAGCTGCACTCTAAAAGGTGATTAGTCAGTGTATTTTCTTTCTTTTTTTTTTTTTTTTAACCATGAGTCATGATAAAAAAAATTAATCTGTTCATATTTGAATGAAGGTCACTGGCAATACAAGTCATCTTGTGAAGATGCTCAAAGGTAAACCAGGTTCTTTGTTCTGCCTCCAGGATGTAAGAATAAAAACCACGGTGCTCTCCTAAAGGAACTCATGCAGACCAGCAACTTCCGAGTCACTGTAGTAGAGGAGTATGATGTGGTGGAAATCTGTGGAGCCCTGAAGGTGAGTTTTCACTACAAAGCACAGCTACATGCAGACAAAGAGGGACCCAGCCTGCAACGTCTAAAATTTCACATGAGCATGAATAACGACACATTTCTCTGTCAAGTTTGTTTTGAAATACTAAAACTGATTATGCTGTGAGATAAAGGTCACTGTGAAGGTAAAAATGGACCAAGGCTGTAAAATCTTCCATTGCAGTTTGCTCACATTACCATGATGCAACATGGGAAATGGTTCATCTGCAGCTCTGTCTTTGTACATGAAGCAAAGTCAGACAAAAATCAGTGCACACTTACATTGCACCACTGCAGTCCTCTCACTGTGATGTATCCGTGTGAAGGTGGTCACAAACTACTTTATTAAATACACAAGATTATGCTGCCTTTGAAGGAATGCTGACAAATCTCAGAAAGTGACATGTAGTTTTGCTTCGAAGCAGCAACACTGGCTGACTCAGTCTGCCCCAGGGATACATGTCCATCTCCAAAGGTTTAATAAAACATAAAACAGTGTACTCACATTATTTAAAGGCACACTATGAATTTTTTTGAGTTTATACAGCTGTAAAAGGAGTCAAGTTTGCATCTGCCTCATCAATCAAAGTGCTGCCATTTATCCAGCCCAGTATTTACAGATTGACATTTAATTTGGCGTGTATGTTGACGGACTGTTTTTGTAAAGATTTTATCTTACGAGTGAAAAGCTATTAGACATTTATCATCTCACAGACGTCATATACTTTATTAAACATTTACATTACTGATGTAACTTGTTCCTAATGTCTGTGTACCAAACTACATCTGAAACACTCAGTGGATTTATAGATTAGCTGCTTTTCTCATCTTTTTTATCTTTGTAAAGTGGATATTTTTAAGTTTATTTATGTTCTTGATTAATCGTTTGGTCTGTGAAACATCAGAAAATCGCAATACCCTAGAGCACAGGTGACATCATCAGATGTAGTGTTTAATCCAACACCAAAAAAAAAAAAAAAAAAATTACTCCCGTTTGAGAACCTGAAACCATCTGATTTGGGGGATTTTTGGATCAATATCTATAAATACATGCCAATAAATTTTCTTTCAATCAATTAATCGATAAAGCAACTAACTGTTGCACCTTTACCTTGGGTTACCTTTTATACTTCATTGATATTTGTCCAGTTTACCATTCGATATTAACAGGATTGAATATATACAGCACACCTGGGAACTGCAGAGCCTTTAGAAGCCCTGATGTGAGGCACTAAGATTAATGCTCTAGATCTCAGGATGTTATTAGAAAGCTGAGCTCATTAAATTGTTCATTGTCACCCAAGTTAATTTATTGATTAGACACTATTGTTGTCACTATTCTCCTGGTAGTCTACATCTTTTCCAAAGCATTCAGGTGTGTCTTCAGCTCTTGTACGTCCAATCTTTGCTCATGTCTTTTCTCCTTGTCCGTCCTTTTAGAACATTGTTGCGGTCGGGGCAGGTTTCTGTGATGGTCTGGGCTTTGGGGACAACACCAAGGCAGCAGTGATCAGACTGGGCCTGATGGAGATGATTGCCTTCGCCCGCATTTTCTGCACTGCCGGACCTGTGTCCTCTGCCACCTTCCTGGAGAGCTGCGGTGTGGCCGACCTCATCACTACCTGCTACGGCGGCCGTAACCGCAAAGTAGCCGAAGCTTTTGTGAAGACGGGAAAGGTGAGAATTTTTTATTTTATTTTTTTTTTTGTTACCACTTTTGAGTAATGTATAATGTCTTTTGATATTAATGTAAAAGTATACTGTGCACTGGGGTACAATATCTTATATACTGTATAGTTAAAAAAGAGGTAGACCAGGTCGCCTAACTCTTTAGCTGATGGTTCACATAAGCTTTATTGATGAGCCAAAACACATAGAAAACACAGAACATTATAAGAGCTAAGAAGGAAAACAAAAATAAAAACATTACCATCTTTAAACATCCTAATGGAATATGTCGCTACAGCCTTTCAGTAATATTCAAGCGCAAACTTTTCAAGTCTGTCTTAGCACAGTATTCAGTTGTCTACATGAACATTAAAGTAGGTTTTGCTCGCTGTAAAAATTCCTCTTCATACTAGCCCTTAAGAAATCTCTTCATTGTAAATGATTGGAGACACAGTCTTTTTACTACAGAATTTTGTCTTGTACATATATGCAGCTGACTATTGTTTGCATTCTTCATCTCTGCGGTGTCAGCAGAACGGGAAGTAATGTGGGAGCATGGGGTGTTCTGAGCTTGATTCGTCAAAACTGCTAAGCTGCAATGAAAGAAAAGTGTTAAACATAACATCGTTTCAGACACTGTGGATGCACAACCTGTCTCCAACAATCAGGAGCTGTCAGTACTTTGTCTACACAGCCTTTGTTTTTATCTCCTTAGCACAGCTTAGTTGCTACTCTGTGCCTGCAACATGACATAGTCAACAAAATAACAAAACTGTTTCAATATTAGCTATGGGTAGCTGTGTCCAGCAGCTCCTCTAAACTTTTACCTGAGGTAAAGCCACAGTTACATCAGGATACCAAGGTTCAAAAAGAGATGTTTATACTTCAGATTTACAATTTGGTCCTCAAGTATGTCAGTGGTGGAAGTTTGTCTTCTTTTCTGTTTAGTTCACAGTTCTGCTACTTCTGTCATGTTTATTTTATTTCTTCCCTTGCTCAGTCCGTTGAGGATCTGGAGAAAGAGATGCTGAATGGTCAGAAGCTGCAGGGACCAGCAACAGCAGCTGAGGTTTATCTCATCCTCAAGCACAAAAACCTCATTGACAAGTAAGTTGAGCAGCAGCACATCACTCAGAGTCATGTCACTGGATAGAAAGGACACCAATCCAGTATTTTTTATTTTTTTTTTGGCACTCAACAATACCTCCTCTTCCTCCAGGTTCCCACTGTTCAATGCAGTGTATCAGATCTGCTACCAGGGTCATCCAGTCACAGAGTTCATAAGCTGTTTGCAGAACCACCCAGAGCACATGTGAAAAAAAAAAAACAATCTGACCAAGTGCCTTCTAAATGGAGAACATTACCACTTTTCATCTGTTACCCGTCAGAAATAGGTGGAGGATGACCCGACACTCCACAGCTGTCATGCAACTAAACGTCTCCAGCCAGTGGGTGGAATTTATGTTCACTCATTGGAGAGGTTGCATAACATTTGTGAGCGTTCAACCACTTTGTCCTTAACATTCAGTTTCTGACATCTTTTTAAGTGCTTTCTGTCATTTCCTGATGCACACTGAAACTTGAAGGACAGTTATTGCAAGTGTGTGATGGTCCAATAGCTCTTTTTTTGCCTGAGATATATTTTTTTTTTTAGAGCCAGATGAAATCTGAATGCATGATGTTAGTTTTTAGACAACAGCCAAATTGCAACACTAATATAGAAATCCAGACTTAACTGGCTATTATACTTCAGTTGAAAACATGAAAGTTGACTTTTATCTTTGTCAACACTTAAATGCCATTGAGTTACTAACATATATTTGCACAATGTTTATATGGCACAACATCATGCATTCAGATTTTCACGAGGGCCAGCCACTCAGGGCAAAGACCTATTGACAGCCTTCTGTAGAGGGATGTATCCTCATCTAACATTTATGTTGCCGTCCAGTGAATGCTGTGTCCATAACAGTTATTTAATTATAGATGTGATGCCTAACATTGTGATGTCTTTCTGTGCTCCAAACTTACATAATCACAATTCACTATATTTCTGTCTTGTACTGTATTAACATCCTGTCAATCGCACAGCAACTGTTTTTAACATAACAATGCAAGTGCCTTAGAATGCACAGTTGCTAAATCTTGTTGTTTAAATCTTTTTTTTTTTTTTTTTTTTTTTTTTTTTTGGTCAAACCAAAGACTGAACTACTAAACATCCGCCCACTACGCCATTTGTGACTGATCCTGCCTGACCCCGTTTTCACTCAGTTATGGCTAATGCGTGTTGCAGATTATGTCAACATTTGTCTGTGAATAAATTAATTCTCTCATCACATCATTGCTGGAATTTTATTTTTTATTTTTTCATTTTTCACTCTCACATTAGAAAGGCGATTATCTCTATTTTAATGAGACAGCATCACAGTGGGAATCTTGGAAGAAATACTTCCAGAATATTGTTTTTAAAGAGTAAATCGCTGATTCACTGCACATTGCCTCTAAAATTATGACATATATAGTTTGAAACATGTATATATTTTTTTCTGATTCTGATTTTTTTTCCCACTTTTTTGCTAAAGCTTTAAAGGTTCCCTGTGGAGTTTTTGACTGCTAGTAACACTACGGGGCTATTTTTCTTTGAGTGGGTTCCTGTGTTGTCCTGCCAATTGATTGAGAATATTCTGCCAATCTGATAAGGTGTGCTGTATTGTGCCAGCAAAGGCAGTGAAGGAGACTGATAATAAACATGGTTGTAAACAATGCTGGATATAAAATACTAAAAAAAGAGCAAACATTTGAGGAAGGAAATCTGTTCAACAAGGTTGTTCGACTTCAACAATAAACACAATGCATTTTGATAAGTAACACTGGATGTAAAGAGAACTTTACACAGGGCACCTTTAATGCTGCACTTCACTACTAATGTGTATGAGGCAATTAAAACCTTGAATGAAGATGGCGTGATAAAGGACAAAACTGATTCTGCACTTCTATGAAAACTAAGGACTGCAGCTATAAGAGGATGAAATGAAAGATTAAATATGACAAAAGTTGTCTTACCCAAAATAGTTAACTTGAAACTGACTTAAAATGAACACATTTATTGATCTAATGTTAACCAATACTGTTTTCCCTTATTCAGAGGATGAGAATTAAATAAATGGAAGATAATTATTGCTTTAATATGATTTCTGTGTGTAATCCTGTTACTAATGTGCATGGAATGGCATGTACAAAACTTTAGCTGCACATAATGGTCTTTTACATCAGCTTCACTGTGTAATCACAGCAGTACAGTGGATGTTATTTAGACCACTTTAGGCAGGTGTTTATCTGTGGACAGATTTTGATCCTGTGATTGTGGCACAACCATGGAAGATACAGTCACAAATCGAAAATGGATGTGATCTGAGTACTCAGGTAATGTAGTAACTAATACTAGGGTACTCATGTAATAATGTGTTAATGAATACTGAGTACTCATGGGTCAGAATGTCAATATATTGACCAGCGTCGCAGCTGGTGTGATCCCATAGCAAGATGGTCTGTTTGCCCCTGCTTCAGGTCTTCATGCTACCTTAAGCTCCGTGCCTTCTCTAGCTTTATGTTTAGCCAACAGAAAGTGGTATCAATCATTTAACTCTCCATCAATAAAAAAAATTGATGTATTTCCAACACGGATGAAGTGTAGCAATCAAGATTTTCATTTAAATGTACAAGTCAGATTAAAATAGCTTCTCTAGCCATATATCTATTAACACATCACTTAGTGGCTTCAGTGGAACAGTAAAAAACCACCAGTACCACAAAACATGAAACACACTAACAGAAGCAAAACTACTTTATTACAAGTTGTGGAAATGTAGCTAGCTTTACATGAGTGTGCAGTTAATAGCAGTATACAGCTCTTCATTACAAAGACATTCACTGTTGACCTGTGGCAGACACTGCTGCTGTTTGGATATTTTGAAATATGAAATAACAACTTAAATAAACCTCAAAAAATGTAAACAAAAAGGAAATTAAGCTCAGAGAGAGGCTTCTAAACAAGAAAAAGAGCTCACTTTGCTCGTCCAGAAGGACACTTAAGACTATTCCAGTATGAATGCTTTGAAGCGAAACTGCCTGCATTGCCCTTTATAAACCCCAGAGTCTATTTATATTCAACAGCCACTATGTCCTTGGTCCCAGGCAGAAGATGAAAAAAAGAGTATGGAATTTTAAAAATTTTCACTAAGCATGATTAATAAATGTCAAAGCATAAAGGTATTGCAATCACAATGGTTATTAGAGTGTCAGCTGGTGGACAATCATTCCTGTTCCTAGTCTCTGCTGTCTTCAGTTACCGTCTTTGGTACTGTGCAGCACTCCTGGGAGAGCATGACTCAGCTGAGTGTTTTGTTGATGCTCTGCTCTGTTCTCTTAACAGTTATTCCATTTACCATCCTCACAAATTTAAGACCTAATTCAAAAGGAGACAGGGACATGGAGCCAGTTCAGACAGTTATTTTGTTCACAAAAATATCCTGGTTCAAATTTTTTTTTTGTTCCTTCTCCAACTGACTTGGTCCCAACTCTAAATTTAAATGAGGAAAGCTGCTGTAAATGTCGGGAAAAGTAACTGATGAAAGCCTTGATTCATGATACTCTTTTGAATGTCTGATGAACTGGCTCCATGGAATAACTGCTATACCTGAGAAATACTTTTTTTTAATATCTTCTTTCTTTGATGCTACTGTGATGGATCCACACAGTGGAAACACTGCTTTCTTCAAAGACAATCCAGTATTGGAATATGACATGGCTCACTTATCCCGCTGCACCCCTCCCACTATCCTACCTCTACTCCTCCCTCATCTCATCACGATTCACAGTCTATGTGGGTTGACCCATCTGTAAGTGCCTTCATAGCGAAATCCAACTCTCTTTGCAAGGTCATCCGCTTCTGTTGGGCCACGGCTGAAAGAAAAGAAAACAATCGCATTCAACACGACTGAATTCCTCATCCAGTTAAAAGCATAGTATAATGAACAACCTGTCCTACCTTCCATATTTGTATGGAATAGGATTTGGCTTCTCTCCGTCTATCTGATGAAGGAGAGGCGTGAAGATCCTCCAAGCTTCCCGTAGTTCATCGCTGCAAAAACAAACCATTCAACATTTAGTGAAGGTTGAACAGACAGACCTATGATTCTGCCATACTGAGGTAGAGAAAAGATGCACCATGGCGCCATCTTGTGTTCAGAACTATTACTTGATCTGAAGCTTGCAACATATCATTACAAAAGACAGGTTTAGTTTCCAGGGAGTAAGATGAGACAACAGTAGTGGGAAAACAAAGACGGACCTGCGTACAAAGTGCATCTGACTCCCACAGAAGACATCCAGGATGAGACGTTCGTAAGCGTCTGGAAGCTTCACGTCCTGAAAACAAGACATGAGTTTTTATTCTCTACTTCTTCAATTAGAAAAACTGTAGAAAAACATAACATGCAATGTAGATAACTTTGTTAGTGTTCTTTGTCCTGTTTCTTTAAGTCAGTGCCTGTAGTAAGGGTTTTCTTTAGAGCTGACCTGATCAGTCGACAGGTAATCCATTAAGCGTAATTGGCAACTATATTGCTGACTCAAGCTCCACAAATGTGAGGACTAAACTCTTTTCTTTGTCTTATATGATAGTAAACGGAATATCTTTGGCTTTTGAACAGATGGTTGGATAAAAGCAACAATATGAATACATCAAACAGAGCTCTGGAAAATTATTGTAGGCGTTTTTTGTTACTTTCCAAAATTATTTATAGCAAAAGATTAATTCAGAAAATAACTGACATTAATTGATGATAAAATAAGTATCAGCCCGAGTCTGCTTTTCATTTGAAGTACGTACATGAAGTGCAGAATGCAATAAATCAACTTGAACATGCCTTGTATCTACTCTTGTAGGTCAGGTCCAGCTCAGTTTCCTCAGGGCTGAAGTAAACGCCGGGTTTCTTGCTCATCATCTTGGCGTAGACGGCCTCGTTCGGCTGCACACGCACCACTAGTTCATTCCTGCGACACTGATTCCCAAAAATGTCTCCTGGGACATCTGTGAACTGCAGCCGTACCTCAGCTTTCCTCTCATTCAGAGCTTTTCCACAGCGAAGGATGAAAGGAACGCCTGAGGAGGAGGAATTTCAAGTTGATGCATCATGAAAAAACAGGAAAGTGCGACATTTGTTGTATTTGCTTTGGAAGAGTTTTGTTTGATGTTTACCATCCCAGCGTTCATTGTGCACATAGAGCACAGCGGAGGCGAAGGTGGCCTGCGTTGATCCTTTAGGAACTGTGGGATCATCAAGGTAGCCCAGTTTGGCATCTCCCTCACCTTCTGGATCCCCGGCATACTGACCCAGCACCACATCTGACATGGACACTGGAGTGATGCACTTCAGCACCTTCACCTACAATGTTTTCACATATACCGTAAAGTGAGGTGAAGTATTTTTAAATGCCAGTACTTAAATAATGGCTGAATCAAATAGAGGCTGGTGGTGTGATCAGAATAAACAACAGGATTTCCCTGTAGCCTTCTACAACAGCTCACTCACTATACTGAGTATAATATACATCTGCAGCTCTAATTGTGTTTTTTTTTTTTTTACAATACTATTCTCTTGATTGATGTTAAGCCACTGTCAACAAAACTCAACACTTTCTGATATTTTTTCCTACATTAAAAACCTACCTATCAAGAAAATGCTGCAAGACTTTTAATGGGAAAATTCAGTGTTTCATTCATGGTAGCTAAACATTAGTGAGGTAAAAAGGCAAATCATTAACACTTGCCAAACTTATGGATTTAGTGCTATTAAACTAAATTCGACAGGACAACAGGTAAAGATGGAGGACACTTGGAGTTTGCATGAACTGTGGAACTGGGGGAATTTAAGTAAATCCCTTCTGTGTCCATGTCCTGGTTCTCTCTGATACTGAGGTAAGTAAAGGCCTCCGCTACTATATTAGAATTTACTCTAAAATACTTATTGTCTTCATATCTGGCGCGTTGGGGGTGGTGTTGAGTGTTTTTGGTCACCTTTTCATCCCTGACGTCATCAGAGCTGGTGGAGGCTGGTTTCTCCATGGCGACCAGGCAGAGCATCTGGAGCAAGTGGTTCTGCATGACATCGCTAATCATGACAAGGGGAACAGGTGGTAACACAAATGACAGAAAGGAGAATATGATGACTGCAATCATGTTAATTAAAACTGTAACTGATTGTGTACTGGTACTACTTCTCTGTATGGATTTTTAAAACAACACTCTGCCCCATGCATCATCAATAGGGTAGTAAGCTACTAATGATTATTTACCTTTCACAGGTAACACTGTATTTTAACCCCCCAATTTAGCATTTATAAACACTTAATAGTAGTGGTATTAAACTTATATTTAATTTATTTAATATTATACTACAAAGACAAACTTTTCCCCTCACCGGATGATGCCAAAGTCATCAAAGTAGCCTCCCCGTCCCTGAGTGCCAAATGGTTCTTTAAAGGTGAGGACAACACAGGCCACATTGTCCCTGTTCCAGATTGGTCCAAAGATTCGGTTCCCAAACCTGCAACAAACATAACATCATTGTTCTCTGCTCAGCAGCACGCAGCGCAAGGGACAGCTGTTCCTGACAACATGAATAAACATTTATCTTCTCTTTTGTCCGTTATTAGAGGCGAGTTTCTATTTACTTTGTATAATATTCACAGTTTTTCTAAACCCAAACCAGATGAAACTGAAGTGTTGCATGATTAAAGTTACCTTAACTCAACTGCAGAGGATTGTTTAATGGTGAAATTAAAGAACATCTCTCCTTCACATCTCTCATCCACACAAAGAATCCCAGAGGTCAGAGAGAATCTTCACCAGCAAACTAAATTTCATCTACAGAATTTGTTAATCTTAATCTTTAAAGGGCTAATATAAGCAGATAAAAAGAAAAGCTAATATATCTATTATGGTTTTCTTACCGGAGCACCATGAGGTTCTGCACCATTTCTTTGCCCAGATAGTGATCTATACGGTAGATCTGTTCTTCAGTGAAGAGGGAGGAGAGGTGAGTGGACAGCTCTTCAGAGCTCTGAAGGTCCCGTCCAAACGGCTTCTCTACAATTATCCTGTTCCAGCCTCTACACAACAAACATGCACAGCCACAGACACAAGAAAATGAACTTCTCAAGTCCTGTCCACTTTGCTTGATATTGTGCTCTTCTTCCCACACTCATCACCACAATGAGACATTAATGGGACACAAGGATCACAAGTAGATCACTGATGATAGTAGCAATTGAGGATCACTCCTCCTATAGGCCTACTGGTGGCAAAAACAGACAATGGAAGGAAAGGTTCTCTTTTAAGTGCCATATTAACTTAGTTAGCAGTTTATTACGCACACCTAGTTAAAACTAATGCAATCTAATACAACAGTCCTGAAATAAATCCAACCTTCATGAAAGTTATAGTTTTCAGTTTTTGTTAAAACTTTGGGATCATTTTGAAGGCTGCAGCTTGTGATGCTGTTGCCTTATACCAAGAGGTGTTTCTGTTATGTAGCCAGTCCTCACTGATGTAAATGGGTTGGAAAAAGTAATTGCACACACCTCTGAACCATAGCACGAGTGTTGTTGGTGGTACCTGTAGACCTGCCTTGTATGATGTAAAATCTATAATTATATTATAATTTATTTGAGGGTGTGCCATAAAATACAAGTTACCTCCTTAAAAAAAGTAAGCTTCACATAATACAGGTGGGGTATTGGCACATTGTACATTCAAATACGGCTGAACAGTACACCAATGGGCATCACTGAAGTCATGCAAAACAACAAGTAAAAAGTGTAACACAGTAACAGTCAGAGAAGTGTGTGCACTGACTTTGTGCTCATACAGTGGTGCTTGATGTTCTTGGTAACATCATGGTAGACGGTGGGTGGCAGGGCCAGGTAGAAGAGACGGTTTGCCTCAGGTCCTCCAGGCAGAGACAGGATGTGCGTGTTAAGTTTGGAGAAGGACCCCTCATCAGCATATTTCCCACTAATATACGTGTTCCTGCTGAAGAAGGCTGACAGCCGATCTGCTTCTGTATCCAACACCTGGGCCACAGGTTGACAACATTTATGCACGCATAGGTTTAACTAGGGTCCTTTAAAATTCATAACAAATTTTGTGAGGAAAAAAATGGAAATATTTAAAATATACATTGATAAACTTGTGGTTTAAATGGACTAATTCTATTTCTTCGAGATGATTTAGTATACACCTGCAATAACAGATTTTTATGGTCACTTGGTGGCAGCAGTTGCTTATTTATGCATCCAATAGTTACATAGCAACACTATCATTAATTTGGAGTTGTTTTTATGACCTCCTGATAAATGTATGTCCAGTATTCACCTTTCTTGTAGCTCTGTTTTTGGTCTCTACCAACTTCTAAGGAAAGGTGCACCAAGTTTCACATTGTCACTTTGTTTTCACAGTGTTATGATACATTGTTAACATAAAAATACTAAATTAAGGTAGGTAGGAAGTAAGAGGAGGAGAAAAGAAGGGGAGTAAAATTGGTGAGAGAGAGAGAGAATGGTGTAAGGGGGGCAGGACGATCAAAATGTCAAATACTAAAAGGGTAAAATGACAACAAGCAAATCTATAGCATTCACTTGTCTTATTGCACATAATAAAATAAATGATAAAATGTTAGAGAATTAATAAGGGCAAGACAAATTGGTTCTTAGTTTTAATTTGGAGGGGAATGGATACACGTCGGAAAAGTTAAGAGGGTGTACTTATTATCTTTTTTTTTTTATTATGCATTTGTGTACATTTTCTTTATTGCTCTCACCTTGTTCATTTATTTTCATATTTCTTGCTTTAAAAAGTTTTTATGTTTATGGCTACTATCAGCTGTAAATCACATTAGAAAAAGAATCTATCAAATGTTTTACCTTCAGGTATGGCATGCAGGAAGCTCGGATCGCATCTACTGTCAAATCAGAGCGAGCAAAGCCCACAAAATATGTCTGCTCAGGGAGGAGGCCGTCTCTGTACAACCACCTGGGAGAGAAAAAAAGAAATATATGGTTCATTACACCCAATTTCAGAGGCTCCACCCCAGTTTAGAGTAATGTCTTTCATCAGCTTCATGTAAAGGCCTTTCAGGGTGGTCAGAAGTTTGCTCACCAGAGAGTTGGGTAGATTTTCTTCTTAGCCAGGTCCCCCTACAGGTGGTGACACAAAATCAGAAACATAATTTCACAAAATTATATAGCTTATGTATGCTATTATTAACTGTTGATGCAGTGTTTGAGTTACTGTGCTGCTTATTTAAAAAACAGTGCACTATGGCAGAATCAGAATTATTTTCCACAACACAAAAGTCTCAAGATGCTGCAGTACTGCAGGTTGCACTGGCAACAGGTAAGTAGGTTGCTTTAGCTCATTTAAGAATTGCGCAACTTTGGTAATCTTTGTGGAAGCAAGTGCCACACACCAACTGACAATCTGGAGACAAAAGACTGTCCTGCTGCTGACTGAAATCATGCTGAAGAACCTGTTGTTTTAGTGCACTAACAGTAACAGCAAATGCATCACGCTCATCTTTAAGAACTGTTCAACAAGTTTCACAAGGCAAAACAAGGCCATTATTGTACAGTACACTAGATAAAGGCTGGGTATGCCAGTGTCAGACACTGACAGGAGGTACTCAGGAAATCCATCAATAGAAGATTCAATTGTGCCATGTACTAAGACATTAAAAGTCAGCTTAATTTAAATGAATTCCCATAGCAGTATACTGTTGGCCTAAATCACATACTGACATCTCCGGTTAAAACACTATTCTTCAGTTGGGAATTCCTCAACTCATAACCTTGCTACTTTGTTTAAGATTACGCGTGTAAAATAATAGCTGTAGATTAGAGGAACTGAACGTCTCTGTGGTCATTCATTGGAGCTGATCTGGAATGCACAATATCCTGCAACATTAGCAAACGACTAACTTGCTGCACTCAGCCACACCTCTCATATCATTAACAGAAATAACTGTTGATTTAGTAGCAGCAAGCAAATGTTTGAAAATGTGGCGTGACTAATACCGTATTCACTTGGTAATGAACATTAAAGGGCTATTAGGCTATACAAATAAAAAGTAGAATGTACCCTAATTTAAACAGCTGCAGCATCAAACTCAAGCATAAAACAAAACACAAATAATTTCACAAAGCCCAGACCAGCTCGACCCCTGACCTGCCTGTGTATCCCACTGAAAGAAAAATGCTGACAGCGAGTGACACTGCAAAAATCAGCAGCAGCGCCACTCCGCTCCCAAGAGCAAACAGTGCAAGAGAAACAAGGACACAACAAATGAATTAACAGATAAATTACTGTAGCCTGGCTCAATGTTCAAGAAAA
The DNA here is from genome assembly GCF_046630095.1 of Trachinotus anak. NCBI lineage: Eukaryota > Metazoa > Chordata > Actinopteri > Carangiformes > Carangidae > Trachinotus > Trachinotus anak. The sequence continues at coordinate 20,199,364 of NW_027273855.1, read as the reverse complement.
GACTAAACCGAAATCATCGTTGTCAATCAATGTGTTTGCAACAGTTGTTGAAATAGTATCTTAAAAAATTTAAATGGATCCTTTGAAAAATAATTTTGCCAAAAAAAAAAAAAAAAAAAAAACATGTCTTGAGCAGGGAAAGCAAAACTGCTGCTAACAGAAAAAAGTTTGTGTGTTCTCACACATTCTCACAGACACCCCACACTTTTGTGTTGTCTGATCTTTAATGACAGAAACAATTTAACATTAAGGAAACACATTTGGATAAATTTAGAACAGACTGGAGCCCTAGTAGATGGAAATGCCTTAAACAGTTTTAGTTCCTGGAATCAACACCTGAATAGTATGAGGAAATAGGAAGCAGGAAAAAAAAAAGAAAATTCTCACTACTCAGAACTATACTACCTTATTTTTGGTCAGATTCATGGCCTGGTTTATTTTATTCTTTAAATCAGTTTTTCCAAATTCAAATTAAAATGTTAATTCTATAAAATTCAGTTTTATTCACACCAAGTCTGCATAATACAGCAAACAATCCAGATGCATTTGATTTTGTTAAATAAACAGAAAAACAATTCTGTATGCAACATGCTTATGGTCAGCAAAGAATAAAAATAAAAGAAAACAATAATTTTTTTTTAAATTACGTTAGCATTGGTGTTGGTCATTTTTACCTAACTATGAGTGTACTATTGAAATGATAAGCAAAGAGGAACCTTGAGGTATTCAGTGTCTCAATTCCAGGCTTTTGAAAGCTCGGATGGCTTGTCCTGCTTGTTTGCAGAAGCTCAGTGAAATCAGTTTCAACATTTCCCAAATCAGACCATGTGCAATTATTGCAGTACTTCTAAAGATTTCAACACACTTTCTTTGAAATTATGGCCCAAAAAAAAATCTTGCCTAACTTGGCTACACTAAATGTGTCTGACTATTAATGTGTGTGTTCTGATAGCGCTCTATCATAGAAAGTTATCAGAACACGCAGTGCATTGCAGATTGCTGTGTATGGCTGTGTAGCCATAGACCAGTCAAAGTGCCCATGTTGACCCCTGTCCACTGCTGAAAACACCAACAATGTTCAGAACTGCATTACAATGTGACCAAGGAGCAATGGAAGAAGGTGACCTGGTCTAATGAAGTTACTTCATTAGAGTAGAATAAGTTACTTTTACATCATGTGGACAACCAGGTGCATATGTGTAGTTTAACTGGGGAAGAGATGTCACCAGGATGCATCATGGGAAAAAGGCAAGCCAGCAGCAGTAATGTGTTGCTCTGGGTAATGTTCTGCTGGGAAACTAGGGGTCCTGGTATTCACATGGACGTTACTTTGACATGTACCACACACCTAAACATTGCTATAGACCAAGTTCACCCCTTCCAACACAGTAACTTCGGTACAATGAAGATTGCTCCAGACCATTAGCCCATCCATTTAATTTCACAACCTGCCTTACTACCTCTCATTTTTTCACTTTACTCAAACAATAAGTAGACCTTGACTGCCCTCCCCTGCTCTTACCGATGCTCCCATGATGATGAAGACGTGAACGTCAGACTGCCGAAATTCTTCATCTTCATGCAACTCCTTCCTCAGTTCCCCAAATACCTCGGAGCGAGAGAGGGGGATGCTGCTCATTTTCTCTAGAAAAGCAGATAAACAGAAAACCTAGTTTAAAAAAAGCCCCAATTTTCTAGTACATGTTAAACCAACCCTGCCAGAAGACAAACACAGGCTACTAAACTACCGTAGTATATTAAAAGTAGTATATTACCAACAGTAATATACTAGTTCCTCTAAGTCTGCATAGAAATTAGTGTTAAGTTCTAAACGTAATGGCTCGTGGGCAGATTGACATGTGTTGGAGAGACCCATTAGTGAGGCAGGAGTAAAAATGCAGAACAGTTTTATTTTTGTCTCATTTCTTTGTAAATTCCTTTTTACAAAGGAATGTCTGAGACTGGTTGGAGCTAGGGCACACACAACACGGCTAGGGTAAAAACAAAAAAAAAAAAAAAGAAGAAAGGGAAGAAGGTAGCCTATATAGCCTGCTGTTAAGGTAAAGTGATTACACCTGAGGGGTGTGTTTCCTTTCCAGACTGCAGTGCTTGTGTTGATCCGCTTGTGCCTGAAGTTTGGTCAGGTGACCTTCTGGTGGGTACTTCTGACAATTATGTAAAACACAAGTGTTCAAAAAATTACCCAACATCTGGCTGGTGGAGATACTGTCTTGCACACAACAAAAAAAAAAAAAAGACAGAAAGAGCAATGTACTGAAAAGTTAGCTTCTTAACCACAACTCATTTTTAACTAATGTCTAACCTTTTTAACTAATGTTTAACATTCTGTACAGTTTTTCCAGATTTGGAGAGGGTTAGCATTTCAGGCAGTCATTGATTTCCATGCATTTTGGTAGGATGAAAAAATCAGTTAGCAGCCAATTGAAGACCATAGTGGACTGTTGCCAGTGATTCAGTAAAAAGAAAAGTGTAAGGAGAAAATTTGTGAGTGCTCACCTAATATGGGAATTATTTTTTTGCTGCGGGCTGGCAGTGCAACGAGTAGAGCCTATGCTGCACTTTGTTTTGCATGAGCTGCCTATGGAAGCTTGGTTTGTATCCAAAGTTTGCATTCATGTTTGTCAATGTAATATTATAGTTGTGTACTAATGAAGTTTAGGTGATCAAGTGCAGATTTGAAAAGTCTGTACTGACACTGACCAAATATCTGCTGACTTGATGTTAACTGTATAAGAGTACAACAACTCAAGTAAGTTTGAAGTATGCAACAAGATTTTCATACCCTATGAAAATAAACTGAATAGTGCTGAAACAATTTGTTGATGAATGACATAGAGAACAAACAGAAAATAAATCCTCAGTCATTTTTCAAATCCATATGCATCATTGCAAATTTAATATATTTGGGTTTTGCACTAGTGGTTGAACAAAAAGAGCCAAAACAAGCCGATTTCACCTCAGAACTTTTCACCACTTTCTAAAACGTACACCAAACATCAGAAAAAACTCTGCCTCCATTTTTAATTTATTCTTTTAAAAAGATATTAGGCTATTTTAGTGCTGGATTGACTTGAATAACTGAGCAGGACAGAAAATTAATCTGCAACAATTTTGATATTCCACTGATCATTTTGAGTTTTCCTATGAAAAACACCAAAACTCTCCAGTTACAGCTCCTCAAATGTGAGTATTTGCTTTTTTCCATAGTCTTCTACGATGGCAAACTGAATGTCTTTGGGACATTCAAAACATCACATTAGGCTCTAGGAAACTGGGGTAGGTATGTTTCACTATTTTCTGACATTTTATAGACCAACTGATTCATTGATTAATTGACAAAACAACCCAACCCAATTGACAACCCAATGGATTGTCAATAGGAAGGAAATTAAAGTAGGAACAGTAGGAAATTAAAGATTAGCTTTTCAAAATACAGCAGCAATGTTTGAAAAATGGTTAGTTGTGATGTAAATGAGCTAAAACAGGCAAAAACCCAAACCACTTCCTTCTTTACTTCCCCCTTCAATATCCAACATTCAAAGAAAAGGAGGAGCATATTTGAGAGAAAGGACAAGCTTCAATTGTTTTTGAGTCATTTCAAATGAGCAAAATCAGGAAGTACTTGGTTTTTTTTTTTAATAAATGCACCGATGATTTCATAATCGCTGCAAGTGATGCAAGTCAGATGCAACTAGTGAGCATTTTCATTATCATGTACTCATTTTACTTCACTTTAATTAACACATGACCAGAGTCAGTGGAATTTGTTATACATACAGAATCTAGAAAAATGCACTGAGTACACATGACACTTTACACAATTACATATATTCTCAGTTTATCATTTGGTCTGTAAAACGCCAGAAAACAGGTAAAATGTCCATCATAATAATATAGAACACAAGCTGACACCATCTAAAGTTAAGTTTTGTCCAACTTTCTCCCACACATGAAAAATAATAATAATAATAATTAATCACTTATTTTAAAGAAAAAAAAAGTTGCTGATTAATTTTCTTCCAACAACGAACTGATTAATCAACCAATTATTGCAGCTCTACTCATATAACCATCTCAACACAAAAACACACACACACACACACATGTATGTGGATTTCTGTCAGATGGTCACCACCGCTCCCAGAAATAGCCTGAAACACACACAACAAACTATAATGATATTAGTCAAATCCTCCACCAAATCCCGTATTTAGAGGGCTAAACCTTACTGCAGATGAAGCTGGATACCTTCGGCTAACATGTAATGGGAACACGGGCTGACACTTTGCTGCTCCCTTCGTGGCTTCGGGGATAGTTAGCCACTAACACCCAGAAGGGAAAGAGCTCAGATTATCCTGCTAATAAAAAAAACTGAGCTCCACAGCTCTTTCTCGCCGGCTGCATGTATGTTGGGCTAATACCAAAACCGCTCAGTCATGAGCCCTTAGCCTCACATGCTGTTATGACAACATGACTTGACAGGCACCACATTGCTAGCTTACAACTGACAAGCTACAACATGCCACCAAAAAACAAAAAAACGGTGAAGTTACAGAAGAAGAAGAACAACAACGGCTACTCACAGGTCCGTTAACGAGATGATAACCTGGCAGATAAACCCCGACTGAACCCGGGCGACAGGACAAAGACTTTAAACACACTCACGCAAAACTACAGACAACAGTCGTAGCTGGTGGTGTGTGTGTGTGTGTGTGTGTGTGTGTGTGGGTCCTGCCTACTTCCCTGTTGAAGTGACAAAGCAGAATTGAGAGATTTTATTGGTTTAACAGAAACTCACCAGCGCTCGCTCGACTTCCCATCACAGTCGTGTCCAGTGACGTCACCGGGCCTGCAGGTGGGCGTGGCCTGAATTATTTCTGTGTGTGCCATATAATCGACACTGTCCGCTGCAAGGCTGCAGCCAGCAATCATTATCACCATCAAAAGCTCTGAGAGTTTGTTTTGTTTTTTAATCAGTCAATCAACTAATGAAATAGTTGATTCCACAATATTAATTAATTAATTAGTTTATTCCAAATAGAACAGTCTAGTTTTAATTTTAAAACCATTATAGAAGTTAAAAACATGAGTTCTAACTATTGACCTGAAGTGATGAGTTGAATAAATGAACTGCTGATAATTCACTGAACTCATTAAACAAAGTGTGTAAAGAAACAAAACTAACATATTAACCAACTTCCCAGAATGCATTGTTTGAGAGTTAAGACTCTCCAGAGACTCTCCAGAGTGCCCATGCTGAGCCCTGTCCACTGCTGAAAACACCTACAATGTGCACGTCAGAACTGTTTCACAATGTGACCATGTCATGTGAGAATGACAAAACAAAATAAAAATACTGAAAGGGAAAAAAGACACAATTCAAAAATGTTATCTTTATTTTAAAAGATACAAAAGTTTAAGTTAAGTTAATTTTTTTCCTTTAACAGGAAACATGTTAAAAATATTTTAGGTTTTGGACAACAATGGAGCACTATGACAAATAAGCTACAGCAGGCTTTAGCTACACACAATATGTTAGGTATTAATAGTAGGATCAATTTCGTGTTGGTTTAGGGCTTTTCATGGGATTAGCTGACAATGAGAAAATGAAAAGATAAAATATCATGGAACTTATGCTTTATGAAATATTCACAAGCTCATACATTTGAAAACAAATGATAATAGTCACTGCAATGATTCCTCCTGTTGATACGGGTAAAGTAAGAGATGGGTGTTATAATGGCCGTCATAATCAGCCCTCACTTTGTGTAAAATGCATTTTAAAGTTCAGCCGAAGCTAATCAACAGTCTCAGTTTGTCATATTTACATACAGTTAAAAATTCCCTCTTGTTAAGGCAGACAGTGTTTCCTTATTGGGTTGATGGGGGGAATTTTGTGCTAAAAGGACTGTAACTTTGTAAGATTTTTTTTTTTGCTTCAGCCTGCTGAAGCCTCACATTAGCTTCAGTTGAACTTTAAAAGGCATTTTTATAAACAAGGATTCATTCCCAATCTTTTACACTGGCATTGCCCTATTAATAGGATTACAGACCAACATACACAAATAAACAAAGTCAGATGAAGGACCAGCTTTGACTGAGTCTGGTGGGTGCGCATTTAGTCACGATCACATGTCCTCCTGCCACTGTCAAACACTTGCCTGATGAGGGATTCTGCAGATGGTTTGTCTGAAAACAACAACAGTGTAAACTGTGTGAGATCTTCTGGCATGATTAAGTCAGTTATATCTATGGATTTAGAGCCTGTAAAACAAACTAAGAGGTATAGAGTGACAAGAATGTTGAAATGGGAATTTGGTTTCTGTGCAATCAGAAACAGTGTTGTAACATGAGTTGCTGCATTATAATAGTCACTGAAATTATTCCTCCTGTTGATACGGGTAAAGTAAGAGATGGGTGCTATAATAGCGGTCATAATCAGAGTTTGGTTGCTGCAGAAATGCATGCTGTACCTGTGTAAAGATCCACACTTGCTCAGGTGCTGTTGTGATAACTTCTCCCTTCAATCGACACAGTTGAACAGACACCTGAGATTTTCCAGTGTTTGCATGTAAACACATCTCATTGTCAGGGTTGAGCTGTACCTCGTAACGGGGGGTGTACTCAAAATACTACAAATCACACAAACAAACAATGTATTTAAGTTGGGTAGGAATAATGTTATTGCCATCAATTCATTTAAAACTGTCCTCTAGCTTGATATGTTGACCTAAAACTGATTCCCAACCCTCCTGTTACCCCTCATTTCCTTTTTAGATTTCTTACACCTGAGGAACTTTAGTCCAAAAAAGCAGAAGGAATCCAATAAGAAAAGAAAAAAGAATTGGGGAAAAAAAATTATAACCATAATTATGTGTGATAGAACACAATTTATTTTCCCTTTATCCCTTTATCTTCCTTTCCTTTTATTCTGCTGACCCATCAGATTTTTGTGACTCTCAGTTTGGGAACCGTTGACCCAAGAGAAGTTTGTGTACCTGACTTCCACATGTTTTGTAACATTTGAGCGTTTGAACAGACTTCAATTGATTTTTTGTCCTCTCCACACCCAGACAGCACTTTAAACCAACGTTTTCCAACTGCAGAAAAAACAAAACAAATAACAGTTTTCCAGTTGCCTTTCTTTTACCACTGTATCTCCATCTAAAATGTACTGTGTATGTAATTTCATTTTAAGGTTTAGACAAAATAAGAAAGTATATTCACACGCCATTAAACTCATAATAGAAATCTAACATTAAGCTAAAATAAACTACAATGATCATATTTCACACTAGCTCTCATGTAATTATTCAGACAACAGATTTATTTCTTAAAGCAAATAATATTCGGCAAGTAAACTGACAAACTGAAGGTCAAAATGTAATTTTTATGTCTGCTCTTGATTATGGTATTATTGTGTATATGCAAGCCTCACAGTAATAAATTATTTTTCTTAATGAGAAACTAATGGAACTTATGTGTGAGTTTTCTGTGTTTCTGTCTATATATAAATTGTATATATATTTTTTTACTTTTACACAGGTTTATCTTGAAAAAGAGACCTTGTTTAACCTGTTTGAATAAAGGATTTTAAATAAATTGTCAGGTTTATTTCATTCATATTCTCTGCAATAATGGAAAACCCTATCCAGAAAATTATGACAGTGGGCAAGAAAACCGATGTCTCAAAAAAGAGATATGTGAGACATGTATGTTATACAAATGCAAACTGTACAAAGATGGTCAACCAATGAGAGGAAATCAACTGTTGATCAAGTAGCTCACCTGTCCATAGATGTGAGGGATGTAGGACTCTGGGTAAATGTTCTTCAGGTACCAAGAGAAGTTTCTGCATTTTAATCTCTCCCTAAGTTTACGGCGTTCAGTGACATCCCCAAATGCACTCTGAAGGGCAAAATTACAAAAGAAACGCAACGTGGTGGGGTAGCATGCATTTCGAGATCATATAGTGTATATAGTGTGGCTATTTTCCTGGGTTGGAAAGACACTGTGCATTAGTGCTAACCTCTTTAGAAATGAACGCAGCCAGTCTGTCTGCACGATAGAAGATCCATTTGTACTCATCCAGCCAGACCTCAGCCAGGCGGACCAGGTTGCGGGTGATTACAGTGGAGCCATTGGGGAAATGGTGGGGGCTCGCTTTGCGGAAAATGTGCCCTACAACAGAACAAGGAATAATCTCGAGCTGACCTCCACATTGCCAGACCTGCAGTGGAAGAGGACACACAGCACAAGGTGTAAGGCTTGTAACCCCTTGTAAAGCATATACACACAGGTGACAAATTAAAGGGAAAACCAACAAAAAATGTCTTAGTAAGGTGTTGGGCCATCATGTGCCACCAGAACAGCTTCAATGCTCCTCTGCATTAATTCTGCGAGTCTCTGGAGCTCTACTGGAGGAATAAACATCATTATTCCAAAGGATATTCACTCATTTGGTGTTTTGATGAACCCGGTGTACAACTGGGTTGAGATCTTGTGACTGAGAAGACTATAGCATATTATTCATTTTCATATTCATCAAACCAGTCAGTGACACCTTGCGCCCTGTAGATGGGGGCATTGTCTTTGTATTTCTCCACTCACTTTTGATATTTTTTCCTTCAATTTGTCACCTGTCTGTATAAATTGAAAAACAATGAAAGCTTCTTACCCTGAAGGACATTTCCAAATTCTCACCACCCCAGAACTCCATCTGGTCATCATAGGTCCCAATATGCTCAAAGTATGATTTAGATACAGAGAACAGGCCACCAGCAAATGTAGGCGTTCTACAAAATGAGACAAACCAGTCACTATCAATGACCATAAATGATTCAATTCAAAAGAACAGTTTGGGAAATCTTATTTGTTCACATCTTTATGCTAAACATGTAGCTGGAGCCAGCATACAGTTAGCTTTTAGCTTAGCATATAGACTGAAAAGATGAAGGAAACAACTCTGACCAAAAGTTAAAAAAACACAGCCTAACAGCACCTTTAAAGCCCAGTAACGAATTACATCTTATTCATTTAATCTGTAAAATGGTGAATTGTCATTTTTAGACGTCAGATTTTGTTTCTTTTTGACAGAGCCAAGCTAGCTGTCCCCTTTTACTCCATGTGCTTGCTCCATCTTTACATTGACCATACAGACAAGAGAGTGGTATCTATCTTCTCATCTAACTCTCAGGAAGAAAGCAAATAAACATATTTCCCAAAATATCAAACTATTAATGTAAATTAGCTGTAAAAACTTGTCAGCAGATTTCAGGAAAATTCGGCATTGCCTTTGGCCTTGAATGAACTGGTTACACTTGGGTTAATAGAGCCACCTTGTGGACACATGAGCACCACCCAAGCTGACAGTGGGCGAGGGCGGGATACACCTGCCAGTCTATCACAGGGCTGACATATAAGGACAAACAACCACACACACTCACATTCATACCTATGGGCAATTTAGAGTCACCAATCAACCTATCGTGCATGTCTTCAGACTGTGGGAGGAAGCCAGAGGGAACCCACACAGACGTGGATAGAACATGCAAACACACACAGAAGGGCCCCAGTTCGTACCCGGAACCTTCTTGCTGTGAGGCGACAGCACTAACCACTGCACCCCACCACTTCATGTTTTGGCTTACAACACCTGAACTGTTTGGTATATAACCAAGACCCGTTCCTTCTTGGATACCTTGGCTCAAGACAAACGTATCAATATGGGCCATGCCATTATCTGTCTAAGCACAAGATTTCATCAACAAGCATCTGGAGCGCTCTGGTGCAGAATCATAATATGGGCTATTTGAATGGCCATAACTAAGTACCAGATTTAGAGGATCCAAAGAACATTGCTTTTCTGTTTATATGCAGTGTGTGTGTCTGTGTGCATGTGTGTTTGTGTGAGAGAGAGAGAGGGGATACACTTTTATGTACCTGATGGGATATGTCTCATTCTTCCTACGGCTCATCTCTTCCACAGGGATGGGCCCCCATTCAAATGTGAGCCTCCAGTCAAAATTCCCTCGACTGAAATGAGGCCTTTCAGGTAGTGGCTTACTGAACTTAAAGGTATCTTCGTTAATACTGGCAATTTTTGGGCTCACCACAGCAGTAGGCTGCTCTGCTATCCGAGCTAGAAGAGGCTCCAGCCATCCAGTGAAGCATTCACCTGTGCAGATGCATGTATTTGTCGCTCAGTAGAAATAGTCATCACAGTCAGGGGTGTAGCTCAGGAGTTGTTGGTTGAATGTGGAAACTCTAGGGCCCCTTATAGTTTTCACTTGTTCCCTCTCTATCATTTACTCCTACTAAATGCCTAACTTTTAGGAAAAAAAGATAATTCGTCAACATTAACAAACATTGTGCAACAGACATCTGGGTAAACATTATTCTTGTATGTTTCTATTTATCGTAGATGATAAAATACTTGTTGTACAACTGATACAGTATTTGAGGAACATTTGCAGTGCTGTTTTGTGATGTTTCTCTTGCAGACTATCAACTGAATCCTATATGAAAATGTAAGGGTGCACATACAGTGGGAATCCAGGAAGGTGAGGACCTCTCCTTGTGCAGCTTGCACCCCCAACAGTCTGGCTGAGACCAAGCCTTTCCTCTCTCTCTGTCGTAACACACGCACTATCTTCAGCTGTTCCACATACTCATCTAGTTGAGTCTTCAGGTGATCTAAAGACAGAGGACTCAACAAGTAAATCTGGGGAAGGACAAATCCAAACTGTGGTGAAGTCTCACCATTTACTGCAGTGGTGTTCCTGTGTCATCCTCTAAGTGTATAGCAGCAACACAGTTTTGGATTAATGACTATTATATTCATGGAACATACAGAAAAGATCCTTTACATTTGTTAAAGTTGCTTTAAAGTACAGACAAGTACTCATGTGATCCATTGAAAATACTGATAGCTTTAGGTTTAAGTGATGTCAGCACTGGAAATAATGTTTTCAAATTTGAGATACTTGTACATTACTTGTACCAACCAAATAAAATGCTACTGGCTCATTGTTGTTGTATAATAATATATAAAAGTATCACTGAACCTACTGTACAAGTAACACCCACATCTCTGCTTTCTGAGCACTTTCCCTCTTGATACATTTAGCTGATGTTATTTCAGTAACAACATGACATGTATATTCTTAAGGAACTTCCCCCTACATTTATACAGCATAGCGAGGACTCTTACCATCTGTGCTGGCATCATCCACCAGTAAGATCTCTGTGAGCAGGGCAGCAGGAGCAGTGTGTAGGACACTGTAGACCGTCCTGAGCAGAGTGGACCAGGCCTCATTATGAAATACTATGATAACACTGGTGGTAGGGAGGCCAGGACAACGCCAAAACTTCTGTTCCAAGCAGCTGTGGGCGCAAAACAGCGGTCAGATTTTTTTTTTTAACAAGACGCATATTTTCTAAAGAATTATATGTCAGTGTCACCATCCACCGAACCTCAAAGGAACAGTAAATATTCTCACTCTGGGTGGCGGGTGTCGTCCCCAAGGTCGCGGTGCAAAGAGATGCGATCACTGGCAAACTGGTTAAACTGGTTTTTATCAAACCCATGAACGTTCTCGTTACGTTCTTCAGCAGTCATTGGTTTGGACACAAAGGCTTTGCCATTTGCACCCGGTGCCCTGGAATCTTGAGGGGGCCTCTGAAGGTGAGGCTTCAGCTCCTCTTTGGTGTAAAAGCCAGGAGGACAGTGGGAAGGCCTACCTGAGGGACCCAGGACAACAGGTGGGAGAGCTGATCCTCCGAGGTTCAGCACATTTGCCTTAAGTCTTTGTGATGGTAGTGGGAGCACTGTGTAGTCCATCGTGTTGTATGAATGAAAAACAATGTAAGTTAAAAACAAAAAGCAGAAAACTGCAACCAGGGCGAGTCGAAGGCGACATATATGCATGGTTTGCACAGGGAAGGACTCATCTAAAATAAATCTGAAAAGAGATCACATAAAATACAAGATTATGGACAGCACTGAAACCTTTAAAAGATGATATCTTCTTAAATTTATTTTTTCTTTGCTGTTTTCCTTTTCAACATGTCTAATATTCATGACACGCATAAAATTAAACGCCATATTGTTTCTCATCATATACACTCGACTTTCACAATGGGCTCTATTTCAACAGTCCAAAGTGCATGGTCTAAAACGCACGGCGCAAGTGCATTGACAATATCCACTTTTGCTGGAAAAAGTGGTGCCATCTCCCCTTCTCTGTAAAAGCCAGGGAGGCTTGCACCTTTGCGCATCGCTCCTATAATGAGAATTAGATTCTTGAAGCGAGTTTGTTACATATTGTGACTGTGAGCCGAGTCTCAGCGCAAGCAAGCAGCGGCTCTGCGCGCCCAGAGGGGCAAGAAAGGGCTGAGTTAATCCATGCGCTGCGCACAGCTCTGCAAAGACGCAACGGCACAGATCACGACGTTAGACGCGTTATTACGAGAAGTGTGAATAAATATTCGCTTTATTATGAAACTGTAGGACAAATTTAATGTAGGTGATGAGTGGGAAACTCCGTGGTGGATTTACCAGGTAGTAAGAAAGAGCGCTTTTCTGAAGAGCTTCATTTATGTCCGGACATCCAGGATATACATGGCAATGTTGTGCGACCCACAATATGCCACAAAGAATGATCCGACCTTCTGAGGACTTTATTGTGATGTCTCACCTGATTTCTCCAAACATCTGAAGCGCATTCAACACAATCTGCTTGTGCGCAACAGGCAGAGTGTTTTTGGGCAATGTAGGAGCCAGTGTGTTGATCTGAAATGAGCAGAGACCCTTGCGTTTGGCTTTGCGCCGGGTGTAAGATAGAGCCCACTGAGTCCACAAAGGTAGTCTATTGTAAAATATACACATGAATAAACTTTCTATTTGAATTCACAAGCTAAAATTCTACACATAGACCACTCCCTCTGTTTATATGTACCATAGGTCCACTGTACAGTAGCCTATATTCAAAATCAAAACAATTGTAGCCCATATGTTGCGCAGTGATCAATTCATAACTTCTGTAGCTGTGATTTATCCACAAAGGTTACAATGTTTGTGTATTTTTGCCCTACAGGTTTCCCACACCACTCGATCATCAAGTAGGCACAATTTTTTACATAAATCTGTATTAAATTGGAAAAATGAACGTAAGACATTGTTTTACTTTACAATGTTTTGAAATTCTACATTGAATAGATGTTACTATTCACAAGAAAGGCCTCATGAACATCTAATAAACAAGAACAGAAAATGTCATAACACGCCTACTGTATGTCTATTAGTTCTGAGCTGGGCATTACAGGACAAAGGTATACTTACTGTTGTTCCGATATGACCACATTCCTCCACCTGTGTTCTACCTTTGTATGTGACACTGAATAAATTTTTTTTAGCCTTTCAGGAGGAGAGTCCTTGGCGTTGGCCCTGTCACACAATTGAGTAGGTACAGCGACTGCTCAAACCGGTCTAATACTACAGTTGGCATGCTGGTGTGCCATTTGTGTCAGTTGTAATAAGCCTGCCAGACTACATTGTACTTTACATTACATTAGGTATTCATGGTGTGGCTCTAAGAGGCAGGTGAGTGACGTCAGTGAGGCACAAAGGTGAAGAATCACTCTCAGTACACTGATTATGGTACCACTTTCTATAATGAGTTGGTCTTTATAAGGGGGGTTTCAACATCAATCCACATGTTTATTGTTGTTAATAAATCATTTCTTCACTCCTGAAAAACACTTGCTTTGTCTTCAGATACCATCGTCATTTCATCGGGAAAATGGGCATCTGGACCAAAAGCTGTTTTTAAAATTGCAGACAACTTTTTGCTGCACTCTAATAAAAATTACACTCGCTCAACTTAAAAAAAAAATTGTTGTAACAATTTGCATTGATCTTTTTAAGTAATTCCAACTAAGACATTATTGAGTAGTTCCCATGAGACTTTTGTAGCTGGACTAACTCAGTTAGTCTAGTACAACCAACTTGATTTGTTTTGTCCTCTACAAGCTTAATTACGTTGAACCAACTCAATTTTTATACCAAAGTTTTTTTATGTTAATAAGTGGTCAACTTACTCTATTTAAGTTGCTACAACTCCTTTATTTTACTTTCTTTTCTACTCAGAAAAGTCCATGCAAATTGTTACCTCAATTTTATTGAGCACAACTAACTTATTTCACTTAAGTCAGAAGAAATTAGACAATGCAATTCCAGTTTTACCGTCAAAGCACATTTATTGTAAGCAACTTCAATATCGATAACAATTTTTATTGCAATCAACACTGTCACTGCCTGCTATCTGGACAGGGTTCTTCCTTAATGAAGCTGGTTTGTGCGTTATGTAATAAATGTACTGACCTTGTATAGAATAAAGTGTAGACAGCACAACTTCACAAAATGTACAGATGTGATGTAACTGTAAGTTCTGTCTATTTGAACTTAGATGTTAGGTAGCAGTAGTCCTGTAGTAATAACCTGCTGTCTATATGATGTTTTTCAGTGTTTTAATGTTGCTATCCGTTGTTGGCAACTGTTGCTTTCCTAACCGGATGGTGCGACCAGTTCTCCCGTCTCTGAAAAAACAAGAGGAAAAAATACAGTTAAAATCAAATGTGATCAAAATAAACAGCTTATTACCATCCAACAGAAACAAAATGTAAGAGATCACTGCCAAATCACAAGTTTCTCTGATTGTATTTGCAGAAAATATTAACTGTTCAAAATATATATACAAAAAAGATTAATATTCTTTGCAATACTCAAGGTTTGAAAACACTGCAATCTTCTCTCATTTTGAACACTGGTTTTCTGGAGCCAAAAACAGAAACTGATCATTTTGCGGAGCCCCTTAATTTTATTTTCAGGGGCTGTAACTTATTTGATGTGGTGTTGGCTCTCAGCCTACATTTGCACACTGCATGTGGAGAGTATTATTTTCTTTTAATCAACCAACTTTTAACACAAAAATATTTTTACTTTGAAGACATTAGATAGCTGGCTAAAAGCTGAGGACAAAGCATGCTGCGGACATTTCACTTTGAGTGTAGTGTGACTGGACTGGGCGCTGGTCGTTACTTGCTGTTGCACATACAGTAAAGACAATAAAAAAATATTTACTCACCAGGTAAAGTGAATCCAACCCCCTGACCTTCACTCCTTGCAGTCTCTCCCTGTGCTGCTGGTGCAGTCTGGCAGCATAAAATGGCCGTTGGTCATGTTCTCTGCTGGCACACGTGATAGGAAGCTGCACTAACTTAATATTATAATACAATATTAAGTTTCTTTAACTTAATTCTTTTCTTTGTTAAGTGGAGGCAGAAATGCGTATCCAAAATCAATATGTTTTTGAGTTAAGACAGCTTTCTTCATTTTTCATTTTGATCAACTTCTTGAAATAAGTTATCAACTTAATAAAATAATGGACATGTAACAAATTGTATTTTTTCTGTTGAAAAAGCTCATGTTTTTAAGTCATACTAACTAACCTCCTGAATCCTTTCTTAGAGTGTGGCTTATCAGAAATTGAGAAATCCCTGACCGTTTATTTATGACTTCCTAACATTATATAATAACTGCAGACTTGGTGGCTTATAAATGGCTTTTGTGTGACCTGTAAAGCATTAGTAAAGGATTTATTAATAAAGCCATTGGTCCTAATTAAGGCTTATAAACCCACAACGCGAGGTATCAGAGAGTGGTAACCTACCAAGCAGACTGTATTACCCCATAAAATTAAACGCCATATTGTTTCTCATCATATACACTCGACTTTCACAATGGGCTCTATTTCAGCAGTCCAAAGTGCATGGTCTAAAACGCACGGCGCAAGTGCATTGACAATATCCACTTTTGCTGGAAAAAGTGGTGCCATCTCCCCTTCTCTGTAAAAGCCAGGGAGGCTTGCACCTTTGCGCATCGCTCCTATAATGAGAATTAGATTCTTGAAGCGAGTTTGTTACATATTGTGACTGTGAGCCGAGTCTCAGCGCAAGCAAGCAGCGGCTCTGCGCGCCCAGAGGGGCAAGAAAGGGCTGAGTTAATCCATGCGCTGCGCACAGCTCTGCAAAGACGCAACGGCACAGATCACGACGTTAGACGCGTTATTACGAGAAGTGTGAATAAATATTCGCTTTATTATGAAACTGTTGGACAATCTAGGTGATGAGTGGGAAACTCCGTGGTGGATTTACCAGGTAGTAAGAAAGAGCGCTTTTCTGAAGAGCTTCATTTATGTCCGGACATCCAGGATATACATGGCAATGTTGTGCGACCCACAATATGCCACAAAGAATGATCCGACCTTCTGAGGACTTTATTGTGATGTCTCACCTGATTTCTCCAAACATCTGAAGCGCATTCAACACAATCTGCTTGTGCGCAACAGGCAGAGTGTTTTTGGGCAATGTAGGAGCCAGTGTGTTGATCTGAAATGAGCAGAGACCCTTGCGTTTGGCTTTGCGCCGGGTGTAAGATAGAGCCCACTGAGTCCACAAAGGTAGTCTATTGTAAAATATGCACATGAATAAACTTTCTATTTGAATTCACAAGCTAAAATTCTACACATAGACCACTCCCTCTGTTTATATGTACCATAGGTCCACTGTACAGTAGCCTATATTCAAAATCAAAACAATTGTAGCCCATATGTTGCGCAGTGATCAATTCATAACTTCTGTAGCTGTGATTTAACCACAAAGGTTACAATGTTTGTGTATTTTTGCCCTACAGGTTTCCCACACCGCTCGATCATCAAGTAGGCACAATTTTTTACATAAATCTGTATTAAATTGGAAAAATGAACGTAAGACATTGTTTTACTTTACAATGTTTTGAAATTCTACATTGAATAGATGTTACTATTCACAAGAAAGGCCTCATGAACATCTAATAAACAAGAACAGAAAATGTCATAACACGCCTACTGTATGTCTATTAGTTCTGAGCTGTACATTACAGGACAAAGGTATACTTACTGTTGTTCCGATATGACCACATTCCTCCACCTGTGTTCTACTTCTGTATGTGACACTGAGTTCATTTTTTACAGCCTTTCAGGAGGAGAGTCCTCGGCCCTGTCACACAATTGAGTAGGTACAGCGACTGCTCAAACCGGTCAGATACCATCGTCATTTCATCGGGAAAATGGGCATCTGGACCAAAAGCTGTTTTTAAAATTGCAGACAACTTTTTGCTGCAGAAATTGAGAAATCCCTGACCCTTTATTTATGACTTCCTAAAATTAATAACTGCAGACTTGGTGGCTTATAAATGGCTTTTGTGTGACCTGTAAAGCATTAGTAAAGGATTTATTAATAAAGCCATTGGTCCTAATTAAGGCTTATAAACCCACAACGTGAGGGATCAGAAAGTGGTAACCTACCAAGCAGACTGTATTACCCCATAAATCTAACTAATTATTGACACATATATTTCCGCAGCCCAGGTCTGATGCCCAGCAAAAGCAGTGTGCTTCCCCCTTTCAACACTTATTTTAAAATGTAGCCTGCGAACGCTACTTTGTGTTTCCTGCGTATTTTGTTCATTTGTTTTGCAGGCTGCACATTTAATGATATATATTTTTTTAATTTAATTTTTTTTTTTTTTTTTTTTTTTTTTTTTTATTACAGAGAGCAAGTCACTCGTCATCGTTACTAGGAAGTCCCCGGGAAGGCAGGACGTGTTGCCATGGTTACGTCTAAACCAAAAGTTGTGATTTATTTACACAGCCTGTCTCTGTCTCTCTGCGCGTCTCGCCTCGTTTACTGTGCCACACCATGGCCTTCTTCGGTTTAACACACCTGGGTTATCAAAACCCAATAGGCGACAAACTGATAGTGGGTCCTCCGGGAGCGACTCGTTGTGAGGGTAAGAGGAGCTGGACCTGCAACCGCTGCAGCTAGCTCGCAGCTAACGACAACAGGCTACTTATTTCATTCTTTAAGTCTCAGAAATAGCCAGGTTTATTGGCGTTAACAAGTGATAAAATAAGTGCTAAAGATGGCAAATTGTTGCACTGGAAGACCTTTACAACACGGATTATGGGATCATGGGCCCCTAGGTGCAGGCATGTAAAAGGCACCCATCCCTCATGTGTGTCATGTGTTCGTAATCTTTTTGCATCTCCTTGTGGTTGTTTTCCTCCCTTTTGGTGGTTTTGGGTCTCTGTAGTTTCTGGAGGTTTTTTTTACCACAACACAGAGACTCAAAAGGTTTGAGTAGTTTTAAGTCATTTGGGTTTCTTGGTGGTTATTTTGAGTCTCTTGTTGTCTTTTTGTCCTTTTGTGGTAATTTTGCATGCTTTTGTGGTAATTTGTGTCTTTTTGTGGGCGTTTTGTGTTTCTTTGTTTTGGTTTTGTGTCTCTTTAAGGCTGCATCTCCTTGTGGTTATTTTGAATCTCTTTTGTGGTAATTTTCTGTGGTTGTCTTAAATATGTTTGTGGTCATTTTGCATCTTTTTGGGGTTGTTTTGCATCTTGGTGCACTTTTTTGTGTTTTTGTGGTTGTTTGATTTACTTTCCAACGGGAAATGTTAACAGCCCCCTGACCTCTTGTGCCCCTGTGACTGAGCCTGGTTGACCTGTTCAGTACTTCATGCTTTCCAACATGTGGAAGACTTAAATAACACTAAAAATGTACCTATAACATTTGACTGTATTTAATCAAGTGGTGTCATTGAGATCAAGATTTTTGCAACTAACCATTCATTTTCTGGAGAACCTACAGGGGAATATTTGGCAGTTTCACTTTAAAAAAATGACTGAAATGATCAATCTGTCATCAAAATAGTTTCAAATTATTTTCTGTTGATTAATTGTTTTAAGATCTAGATCCTTTTTTCATGAGACCTGGGAAAAAGTAACCCAGAGAGCTACACATACAGCACATACTGTGTAAGGCAAGACAACCTACAACCAAGTGACAAATAAAAGCAATTCGAAAAGTCATAAAGGACATCAGTTGATAAGCTTTAAAATGGCCAAGTGCAGTGAAAGACTCAAGCTGTATCCTTGTAACTTTTTTGTTATAACCCTACTGTAGAATTTTGTGCAGTTCTGCAAACCAAATATAATTACAAACAGTTTCTCATTTGGGGTTGTCATGTTTGAAATCATCAACTACTAGGGCACTGTATAATACATGCTATATTTTACCATATTTATGAAATCTCATATACTGTACAAATGGTTAAATACAACTGCTAAAGTTTGACTTTAACTTGATATATTGTGTCCTTTTTGTAACAGCCACACATTTAATAATGTAATCTAAATAATGACTGCTGTATACTGTGCACTTCTTTACAGATGGTGGGATTCACATCAGAGCAGGGCCACCTCCATCGCTTCAAGAACAACAGGGACCCCTGAGATGTGCAGACAGATGCAACGTTTACCACCAGCCTATTCCTTACAGCACTGACATACACCATGGGAGCCATGAACGATACAAGGAGATGGTCAAACGGGTTCAAACACCCAGATGTAAGTAGACATAAAGATGTTAGACATAATTTAAGGGTCTAAAGGACACATCACGGCTGTAATAAGGCAAGTGCATGAAATGAGAAAGTCTTCTTTTCTCCAGCTCCTAGCCAGCTGTACATTATGCCTCTGACGGACAGCCAGCAGTATGGATGGATGATGTCCAAGAGTCCTGCACCATGGACACAAGTCAAAAGATTTCCCCGAAAGAACAGTGAGATGACCAAGTGGGTAACAAAATCTAATATTGGATTTTAGTTTTACATGTTATCTTGATCTGAGTGTAATCCACTTGTTGCTTTCACAGGTTCGTCAAGGAAATGTCAGTGACAGACCGGGAGTTCAGCCTTTTCTGATAGCCCTCTTCATATTTCTTCTTCTTCACAGTCACTACACACTGACATAACAGATGCTGCATCATTTTTAATGAGAATTTCAGAAATAAACCCATTGAACCGATAAGCAGATCTACTTTTGGAGATTTTTCATGCGTCATTGTGTTATTAATTAATTAATTAATTAATTCTATTAATGGATTTATTTTTCAGATTGAAGTAATTAATTGAGCTGTGAGTAAGTACCTCTGTTGAACAGTACTTCTTTTTCCTGTTTGGAAGTCTAGAGGTATGAATCTTCAAAACAAGTCCTGATGGGTACAAATAACTTTCTGGCTGCTAACTGGTCGAGGCGGCATGGTGGTGCAGTGGTTGTGGGTTCGAACCCTGGGCCTGGGGCCTTTCTTTCTGTGAGGAGTTTGCGTTTGGAGTCTGCGCGGGGTTCCCTCCGGGTACTCCGACATCCTCCCATAGTCCAAAGACATGCACGTTAGGTTAACTGGTGACTCGTAGGAGTTAATACAAGCGTGAATGGTTTTTTGTATATATGTGAGCCCTCTGATAGACTAGCGACCTGTCCAGGGTGTACCCCACCCTCGTCCAGTGTCAGCTGGACCCCCGCGACCCATTTTGGATAAGCGGTATAGAAAACAGATGGATTGATAACTGGTTGAACAGTTTGTTATTATTAACCTTTAAAGAATTCAAAACAAATTGCCACATGTATATATTACAAACCAGTCTGACATTAGACATAAGATGTCATCTTACCATCTCTCAGGGGTTCAGACCTGAAGGTTTAAAAGCACTGCTGGAGTGGTCTGTAGAAATAGTGAGATTGCACTGCCCCCTAAAGGAAATGATGATAATACTTCTTCATTTTAAAGGATTATAGACCAGAGACTGATGGCAGAGTTTTTCAGTGCTGTGAGAATTGAGATTAGTTAATAAACAATGCAAAGTTAGTTTTTTTTACATGAGGTACACCAGGCGCCATAAAGAATGTGTCTGAGCTTACTATCGCAGCACACTCATCACTGAGGAGTGCAGGGTCACCTGAGGTGCCGCAGTAGAGGAAACAGAAAGATCACAACTGCCTTTCTGATTGGAACAGGAATGAAGCGGGACCAGTGGGACCAGGAGTATTTAAGTTGACAGTAAGTGCCTTCCTTGTTTGGCACAGATAGCTGTCAGCTATCAGTGGTGGAATTTAAGGGTTGAACAGCAATAACCTATTTATTGTGGGTATTATTTTTAGGCTGAAACTACCCAGCAGTAGATTCAAGTACAGCTGATTAGTTTATTAATCAGTTTAATTTTGGATGGATTGGTTGAACAAAACAAACATTGTGTAGGTGTCACTTTGGGCTCTGGGTAATTGTGACAGCATTTCTCACTATTTTCTGAATTTTTATGAACCAAATGATTGACTAATCATGACAATAATTAGCTATCTGCTGATTAATCCTTAAAGAAGATAATCATTAGCTGAGTGAAATTCTGCTTCTACATTAATACATGAGTAATGATGATATAAAACATTATAGTATATCAGTTACATGAGGCAATTTTTCTGCTTGAGTACTTTCCCATTTTCCTGACTATACTATAAAGTTAAATTTCAGTGCAATACTTCAATCTAAAGGATGTGAATACTTCTTTCAGCATGGGTTGATATTCCTCTGTTAAAAAAAGAAAAAGAAATCATTAAACCTGTAGTTGCAATACTTACTTACGTCTTGCTAACAGTTTTACTGGGGTAAAAACAAGCACTGAATGCAACTCAGAACTGAAGGTGCACAAATTATCCACAGGTGGCTCAAGTGTATAATTTCTATAGGCTATTACTTACCGTAACTTTCCTGTAGATGGTGCCAGGTTACATGTTCATCAGCAGTACTGCTGGTCCTGCAGAACCCCTTGGATATATAATATTGACTATGTTTAGTCTCAGGTACTTTGCATTAGTGACCATGTCCTTGTTTCGGCAGTCCATTGCTTCAGTTTATGGTCCACCCTTGTATGAATCCATGACGTATTCTTCGTCTTCCTGTTAAATTCATAGTAAAAAGGGCAAGTGATTAATTGCAAGATGTTGCTTTTTTTGTTTCTTACAATTACTGTTATTTACTTTGAAAATACCTTTGTTTGCAGCCCTGTGTTGTCCAATATGTTATAATCTTAATAGTTATCAAGGTTTGCTTTCATGAAAAAAGTGAAACTTTGTATATTTGTGGCCTGTGTGGGTAACTCTTGACACGTCCAAAGCAGGGTCACTGAATATACTTATAGTTGTAATAGAATAATACAGTCAAAACACAAAATCTTTTAAAATTTAAAAGTGTGACTATTAAGTACCTGTTAACTTACACACTTTTAACTACTACAAAATAAATTCACAAAGCATTTACCACAAATATGAAGTTATCTCTGGGTTTCTGTTCCTATAAGCCACAGGTTATACATATCTGGAGCACATTCAACAAGATTAGTAAAGTATATAACCACACAAAACAGCCATTGATTTTTTTTTAATTTTTTTCTTCAAGGGGAATTGTTATTTTTCTCTTTGTCATAGTCCTCAACTCTTCTTGTCCTTCAACTTTGCAAACACTCCCCTCTCAACTCCTCCAACTCAGGGAAAATACAAATAAAACAAAAACAAATACGGAAGGATTCATCAGGCCTGAGCAAAACACTGTTTCAGTAGTATGGGGACAACCTTCCTCCCCTCTCCTATTCCCCCAAAAACATCCCAAGAGTTAACAATCAACACAAGTCTATGGACAGCCAATAGAAATAGAATACATACAATGCACATTTTTATAAACTCATGTCCATTCTATAAACTCTTTGCTTATATGAATCACTTATCATTGGTCACAGTTCACGTAATAGTTGGTGATCTCCCTTACATTACTGTCCTCTGGTGCACCAACAATGCCCGAGGCCAAATATCATTGCACAGGAGGGACCAATAGCACAAGGCTGCGTGAGCTGGCTTTGGTACAAACTTGATCAACTGTTGGTTGCTATTGTTGAGTGTGGCGGAAGAGCTAAGTCAGGGCTGATTCTCCCAATTACAAAAAGTTGAAGCTGGAGAAACGAGCGTCATTGCAATAATGAGAATGTTTACTGAAATTTATTCTCGACAAGCCCTTATCCCTTTCTCTCCGTCCAAACATCAGTGGTCCAGACAGGGCAAGCAGGCACAGTTCCTGTTTAGTGTTATTCTAGGATTTGTTTTATATTAACTTAAGGCAATCAAATTCAGCTATTAGTATTTTCACTTTTTGCTGAAAGACTGAGTGGGGGGAAAATAATAAAATAAATATGTGTAGGCCCACTAATTCTGCCTCTTCATATAGTGTTATACCAGAGATGTCATCGGTTACTACTTAGAAGTTTAATCTGTGGAAGGGAGAGGTCACCTTAAAGCCTGACTGAGATTTACAATACTGCAGTAGTGGCATAAATAAAAAGAGCACAGTGAATCATCTGTATATGTGTGTGTTTACTGCTAGGCTTATGTGAGCATAAACCACACGGGTTCTGCTGCAAAGGCAGCTAATGGTTATTACTTACTATACATGATCACACCTATCGCCAGTTGAAATACTGTATTGTACATTTGGACTGAACAGCAGAATTCATTGGCTGCAGTTGATCAGTTGGTACCAGTGAGCTTGAGCTTTAAAACTGGCATTTTACAAGAAAGCGTGCTGGTCTTTGATCCTTATCATTGGAATGAAATCATCATAATAAGCATAATAATTAATCAGAATCATCATAATTATAATAACAACATTAAGAATATACAAATGATGGATACAGAAGTGATACAAAATACCCTACGTTAAAACAAACAAAAATGAAAACAAGATACCACGATCAGACATGCTTCAAAGCGGTTATGTTTGGCAAGAAAGCAGTTTTGTTGTATCATAAAAACCTCACAGTGAAAATAGTTATGCCCCTTCAGGATTACAAAGCACAGTATTCAGTCAAAATCAATATATATTTTTTTCCTTCATCTATTTCTTCTTCATAGAAGAATCAGACTGTGTGGTACCACTGCATTATAATCCAAGGACCCCCCCCCCCCCCCCCCCCCCCCCCCCCCCCCCACCACCACCCACCCCCACCCCGATGGCTCTGGGACAACTCTCTGATCCAAGTTCCTTAATTTCCACTTGCACCAAAAAAATACTTCTGAAAGGGATGACAACATACTGTTACGGCTGAAACCAGCTGTACACTGGCTGCTCAAGCTCTAAGGAACCAGTCTGACATGAAATGATGATGAAGAGGATCCTAATCCTAGCTGGAGCTCCTCAATTAAGTAGAGATAAAAATATAGATTTCATATATCACCTTCCAATAACATCCTTAGTCGTCCTTAGCAGTTTTAGAGGTTGAGGGAAATATCATAATTTAGAGTTAATGTGATCAGCTCTTTGCTGCCTGAATGACAGACAAAATAAGTTAATTGTATGTATTTTATGAAAATAGTGAAGCAGCCTCTGCTGCCAGCAGTTGGGCAAAAAGACAAAGGGTTCAGGCCTGCTGCCTAAAAAACAGAGTCGGTGGTCACTGCTGACTTTAGCGAGAACATATCAAACATGTCTTGCCTTGCTTTTAGTAAATACTTTAGTCTTTGGTCAATATATTCCTCCTCAGTTTACACAAATATTCATACACACACAAATATGCATGTACATACACACTTATAAACGTGTAATAAACTGGATATTTGTGCACGTATGTATTCACACTTTATCATAAAGGACCTTTTGCACAAAACATCGAGTTTGAAATAAATAATTAATCCAGAAACAAAATATGAGTACCTGTTCATAATTCATGTGAAAAAAAAATTACAGAAAAAAAACAAAACACAAAGTAAAATAAAAAGTAGCCTTATGTACAGCGTTAATCTTCTTTTGACACAGGCTAAAAGGCGTTGTTTTAAATAAACAGACTTTGCATCTTTCAAGAAGCCTGAGAGTGAGGCTAGACATGAGAAAAACACTTGTCCTTCAACATGTATGTGGGCCAAAATGGCTGTCAAACAAGAACATTTCCCTCTCATCCAAGAACACTTTCCTTTTGAAGTCTTATAAGTTTTTTTTTTCCTCTTTGCTTGGGATTCAAGTGATGGCATCTCTAGTTTTTAGCCATTTGCTCACACTGTGAGTCCTCGCTCAGTGGTGCTGTGTCCTGGCCGTGGGGGTTCATCCCAGCATCTGCTGCTGCCATGGCTGCTAACTGTTGGGTGGTCCATCGTTCAGGAAGTAGGTTGTCATTTCCCCTTTACCTTTGACCTTAACGACCCCACGACACTCCAGCACGTACCCTTTGATTGCAAGCACCTGGTAGAGGTCTGTGGTCACCTGTGAGCAGAACAGGAGACGGCACATACTTTTTATTTTTATTACTTTTCTAATGTTTTTTTTTATAATACTACACAGAAAACACAGCTGCAGGAGTGAATATTGGACTTAAATTCATCAGGTGGCCAGAAACGCGACTTTAAATGAACACCAGTGTTGTCCTGTAGATAGTTTATGAAGTAATTGGCAGCTCTGCTAAAATGTTAATCATGTCAACTTTTTAAGGTGATAATGTCAATGTTGTGTTTATAGCTTGCTTTGCTGGTCTAAAGTGGCAAAAAATCAAACACTGCATTTTGAGGAAGTATACTGTTCTAGAATATGGGCAATATTTACATTTGAATCATTGTCTTTTATCCTTTACATACATACTGACTTTTTTTTGTGATGACCTTTTAATGACAAATTTATTCTATTCTATTCTATTTGCCTTGTTGCACAATGTTTTTGGGTTGACCTGGCTGCTTGGCTGGTTGCAAAAAAAATAAAAAAAATAAAAACATAAATTATATAAATAAATTATTTTATTAATAATTAATAAAATCATTTTTCTGGTAGCTTTCCAGCAATCAACAAAAACGTAGCATGATGAACTTTGTAAAGGTGAAGTTTATGGGGGAACTTTGGACTGGAGGTGTCCCTAATTAAGTGACCACTGAGTGTATTTTTTTAACGTTATTGCAATCTTATTTTAATTCTGAAATGTATTCATAATAAATATTAACACAAATCCTATTCTACTGAGAGCTTGACTCAAAAAATGAATAGTCATTGTTTTGCAGTTTAAAAACATGTTTGGGCTGAATTATAATAGTAGTAAAAACCCTACCTGTATGCGATCAGGTACACCTGTGCTGTCCATACGACTGGCCACGTTGACTGTGTTTCCCCAAATATCATACTGTGGCTTCCGTGCCCCAATAACCCCTGCTACCACAGGTCCAATGTTCAGACCTGGGAATTAAAGACAAAAAAAAAAAATCATCACACTGCATCAACAAAAGCTGCCATGTTACTAGTTACAGAGAAAGCAGTACATTTTCCCCTACCTATCTTCATCTGGAAGTTGTTGAAAGAATGCTCATTGATGTATTTCATCTGCTCCCTCAGTCTCATGGCATAGTCGGCCAGTGCAGTAATATGGGTACGGCCCTCCTTGTCGTAGGTGGA
Source organism: Trachinotus anak (assembly GCF_046630095.1). Taxonomy (NCBI): domain Eukaryota; kingdom Metazoa; phylum Chordata; class Actinopteri; order Carangiformes; family Carangidae; genus Trachinotus; species Trachinotus anak. The sequence goes on along the minus strand of NW_027273855.1, from coordinate 20,172,939 downwards.
GTCATTGAGACCGGAGGCCGCCATGTAAGTGGAACCGATGGTCTTGATCTTTTCTAGCTGCCTGTACTTCTCTTCACTGATGATCTGAGACATGAGAAAAAGGAAATAACAGATAGTGACTACGCTGTTACAATTGACATATTATCAAATCTGTAGAGGAAAAGTCAAATCTGCAGAATGACAGTGACAGGCCTTTACATATACACCTCAAGAAGCTTCACCTCATCAAAGTCAGCAATGATCTCGTTGAGCAGCCGGAGACACTCCACTCCCTCGTTGTTGGCCTCCAACTCCACGTAGAACTCTGAGAAATTGCTGATGGAAGCAAACATAACGGCCACACACTCACAAGACTGGTAGTACAGCTCGTCGTTACGTCGCTCACGCGCCAAGAAGTGAGCGGCTACGTCTTTAGGCAGAATATTATGGAGGAGGCGACGATTGTAGGCTTGCAGCTCCTCCATCTCCTCCTTCTCCTCTGTGGCCTGTGAGAAGAGGTTCTTTATTAGATATATTCAGCTTTTGCAGCAGTGTGGCGAGATTCTGTTTGAAGTCAACGTGGTCAGATGACGCTCTCTCGTGGTGTAACGCTGTACATACCTGTAATTTCCACAGGAAGTCGAGGCGTGCAGTAGATTCAACTTGCTGGGCGTGCAGGTACAGTGCCAGGACAAAGACTGTGAGGATGACTGGAGTCATGACCCTCAGGGACACTTTGGTCACAACAAATGGGCTGCAAAGAGATAGAATCATGATCATACTAATGAAAGGCAGATTCTGTCAACTGGGAACAGTAGTAGTAGTAATACCACAGCGCAGAAATACTCTGATACGAGTAGAAGAACATACATTCAAAATTTTACTTACATTAGTATGAAAAATATACTGAAAGTACCAAAAGGAAAATCTCTCATTATGTAGAATGTCCAATTTCAAAATGATGAATATTATATTATTGGATTGTAATTAGTAATGCATTAATGTGTACATCACTATAAGGTTGCAGCTGGTAAAGGTGAGGCCAGGTTTCACTGCTTTATACCACTGGAGAACTTATAAATTTCCACCCAAGGATCAATTAATCCCTTTATTAATCTAGAGTAATAAAAATAATAATTTAATCTGAATCTGCAAAGTATATATAAAGTATAAATAAAATTAGTGGCTGTAAAATATATGTAGTTGAGTAAATAGTACAATATTTGCCTCTGTAGTGGAGTAGAAATATCAAACATCAGGAAATGGAAATACTTGTAGAAGTTCTTAAGTAACTGCTTTACTAAAGGTGCTTAAATGATAAAAAGATCAAAACCTTAAAAAATAACAATAAATGTAATCTTACCACTGGTTTGTAGTTTCATTGAAACTGGACCTAAAAGTACAAACATAAAAAATAATTCTGTTAAATACAAATAAAGCAAATAATCATTATAATATTATTTCATTGAAAGTCTTTTATTTGAATCTAAATACAATTTTAAGATCTTACCATTGAGCACTAGTTTCATTTAAATCACTAAAAAGAGAAAAGTACAAAAAAATACAAAACATAAAATTTAAGTTATATATACTTTAATGCACAATATACAATTCATGCATATATAGGGCCATATATATATCAGGAAATATGTGATTAAAGATTAGGTAAACAAGACTAAGAATGTGACCATGAATTTGATGCCAACTTTCAATGCTTTCTGATGATCAGGCTAAGGAAATATTTCAAAAAATGACTGAGGTTCACAAGACGAAAAAGTGAAGTGAAAATAGAGAAGAAGCTTTATTTGCCATCTTAATTAACACAAACAACATAAACTGGTCTACTGCTCTCCTCATAAAAAAAAAAAAATGTGGCACTTACATGGCATTGGAGGTGACAAAGAGGTCTGCGTTGTCAAATAGTGCTACTTGCGGCCACTCCACCAGCAGCAGGAAGGTGAGCTGGATGAGCAGCATGAGGGCCAGCTTCCCTATGCTGCTGATCTGCAGGAACACTGAGCAGGCCAGCAGCGTCAGCAGCACGCTGTAGCTGAAATACTGGCACAAGGAGGAGACAGCAGCGTCACAAAGAGGAATTATCAACAATGGATCTCAGAAAAACACAAATGCAAATGTGACATTTTCTTTTGAAAATGGTTCGACCGGTTGCATCGGGGAAAGAAACGGTGAAGTAGTGACATAAAATGAATTTACCTCTGGAAAGGGGCAGGAGGGGCCTTGGCTCGGACAGATCTCCAGACCCCCCTCAACAGACACATTCAAGCTGTGGATCAGACAGGGCGTCACCAGGGCTGCAGAGGTGTTCAGCTTCTCTGCAACGCATGCCGCCAAGCTTGTAGTGTCACAAGCAAACTGCAGCAAAACACACACACACACACAGACGTATGTATTTAGCATGGTTTCAACAAGTATGACTGGTAGACTGTATGGATATGCTTTGTATGTGTACATCCACATTAAATGTAAAAACACATCTTTTGTTCAGTTGTCCATCCAGACTAATACGGTGTTTATTGCCCCCCTAAACAGAGGATTTATTAAACTACCTCCACAGTGTGTAAATCTTGGTGTTTCAGTGTGTACGGGGTAAAGGGAGCTTTTCCGAAACAATAACCTACCAGCACAGCAAGGTTTGGGGGCTGTTGCAGAGCTGCTGTTGTTAACCTGGATTAACGTTGATTTTGTCAGACAACATTATGACAGCGCAGCAGCTTCTGAATGACTGCTGTTTAACATGTAGTGTTTAGTGGGCTGTGATTTAATCACGATTTCATACTCATTCATTAAACACAGTATAGGTGACCACAGGGAGCAGGAGGAGACTGAGTGGAGGTGTACCAGCCAGAGTAACTGTCTGTGTGTCGCAGCAATGTTAAGAGGATAATTTTCTGTTATCTCTTTTTGTTTTTCTGTGATCAAGCATTTCAAACACCAACATAGCTGTTGTCATTAATCTATATTTATGTTGATTTTTTCTATGTCCCGATCATGAAATAGTAATTGTTATAACAATCACTTGGACACTTAGTGGACACAATCAGTTGGACAATAACAAGTTGGGCTGACTGTCCCACCCCTTACCACATGTTGGCTGTGATGGGGTTTTGTTGTTTGCCAAGTGAAAAAAGGAGGAGGAGGAGATGTAACCACTTTCTGTGAATAGAGCTCTCTACAAAACCAACCTGGTAACACTGACGTGGACGCAGATCGAAAGAAAACTGCGTTTTAAAATTTAGACAGCTTAATGTAGATGAGGTCTGTGTGTTTGGGTAACAAGTGCTTTGATCTTACCATATTAACAAAGGCAGAGATGAAGACAAGGATAATGGTAAATACTCCAACCAGGGTGCTGTTGGTGCGAGACTGGACAATCTTCTTTGAAACAGTCTGCATTGCAGCTGGAAAGAGCTACAAGTGGGAGCGCAGCAAAGATAAATGATTTACATACTAAATATACAGAGTAAAGATTTTGTTAATGTTTCTTGATAAGCTCCACTACCTTGATGCAGGAATATATGGCACAGATGAAGAGGATGTTGGCGAGTATGAAGAAGATACTGATGTAGATTCCCAGCATGACTGGGGTGCTGCAGGACAGAACACAGAAATGCAGTTATAACTAAATGTTTTGTGCCGTTTCACAACTAACCTGGTGGGTGTTTCTGGTGTGTTTGTCTGTATGGTTTGGTTCATTTGGGCTGTGGAAAGGTGTAAAAGCTGTCAATCAAATCTGGTTGAATCCAAACAGATGTTGTTTTTTTGGTGTGAAATCACAAGAGACAAACCACAGCACTGTGTTCAAGTAAATTTGTGTATTTAGCATCAAGCAAACTGCTGGAACAGATATCTTGATTACTGTACTGCTCTCTCTAAGTTAATAAAGGGCTTTACTACAATGAGTCTGCAGTTGTAAATGTTAATCAATCCTCACCTCCACCCAACTTTTAATAAATCAGTGTGAATATCAGTTGGACCACAACTTTATTTGGTCCAGAACAAATGAACCAAACTAGGAGTGAAAGAACCATTAGACACATTTTAGTGTAGTATTATGTGAATGTTCAATGTACTCACTGTGGAAAGACAACAATCTGTATGAAGGATATGAAGCAGAATACTAGTAGAGTACAAGCAACATAGCCTCCAAAACGATCGTCCACCTTCTTGGAATACTATGACAAGAAAAAGAAAAGGACAAGTGTCAGAAATGAGCAACTTCATCCGTACGTGATTCATTCTGAAGTTGCAGAAGGAGGGAAAATTAGTTTGCACCTTTTTCTCCAGGCTGGAGGTCTGGAAGGTGAGCAGGAACTTTTTGACATGGTCTTTTCTTAGCTGGTCAATGCTGCGAGCGTCAATGGCTCGCCCGAGAAATTCATCCACCTCATCCTCCGGGTTCATGGCCTCCTGAACACCACGGCTGCAAACAGCGGAGAAGACACAGATCAGGCGGGAGATAAGGGGAAAAGCACTTTCCCTTCACACACGTTCACCTGGGTGTAAGCATTAAGAGTCAATACTCACTTGTCTTTACTGGAGGTCTCATCAATCCCCTGAAGAAGAAAGCAAAAATTAAGTCTCTTACAGAGGAAACTGCAGCCTGGCTCCTTCACCATGTAGGAGTGTGTTGATGCTGAGTCTCACCATTTGTCTGAAGACTTTAGAGTCTTTGGTCCTGGAGAAGGTCCTGTCAGGGACCCAGCGTGGCATCAGCCCCTCATTAGAGTTGGCTCTCGTCCGCTGCATCTTCGCCATCATCGCCTTCTCCTCCTTCTGCTCAGAGGGAAGAACATGAAGACCTGACCAGCTGTTCTCATACAAAATAACCCTCACTGAATGATAATAGAAGTCACTACGTAGCACTCATAGAGCAGCTACTTCTTTATGTTACAGTCATTGACCAGCATTGGTACGTGTTCAGAGCAGCTGTACCCTGTGTGAAATAATGCAGCCCCCTCATTCCTTTGAATGGGATCTGTAGTGTGGGTGTCAAATCAGAGACCTCCTTTCTTATAATGTTATCAACCACTGTGCAGTGTCTGAAAAACCTTCAAACTTGTGGATCTGCTACTCAGCCCCTTAAAGTTTTTGCTGTTTTTGTTCTGAACATCCACAAAAGCAACAAAACTCCAGTTATTTGCTCAGTGCAGGGGTACACATACTGTATCTGTCAATTATTTTTGCCCCATTTACAGGGTTCTTTTAGTCTCAATTGATTTCTCAGTTTTTCAGATGTGTAAATCTCTTATATTTGTACTGAGCCATGTGTGTTTTTGTGCACTGACCCGTTTCTGGCTGCAGCCAAGGACCAGGAAGGTCTCGATGCTGTTCTCCTTCAGATATGCATTCCTCTCACCTCCAAAACCTGGCTCCACCTCATAGTCTCCATTAAGATACTGCAGTGTGGCCTTAGTGATGTGGATCCGCCTACAGAGATAAAATGACCAGGAATTATATATAAAACCTGCATAATGTTTGTCCGTGTTTGATGGTGTTAGTGGAGATATGACTTTTTTTTTCTTTTTATAACTATGTTGGTGTATGCAGAACAGAGGAGTGACAGACATGTTTCTGAACATGTTACATGTGCCAGGGACATTATATGAAATAAATTATATGAATATTGATTTATAAAAGTAAAGAGATGACAAACATCAAAATTGCAAACAGAAAATAGAAGTTTTTGACTCCAGTTTTTGACTCCAGTGATACACTGTGTTATTTTTTGTTTTAAATACATCAACTGTCTCGTTATCAGTATAAAGTAGGACTGAAACGATTACTCAATTAACAGATTATTTGACCAACAGAAAAATAAATGATAACTATTACTACTAGGTTATTTTTTGGTGTGGACAAAATGATTTATTGACTACTCCAGAAACCTGTGAACCTGTGTTTATTCCTCATACCCTGCTTTGCCTCCTGCTTCCATGTGATTGGCCAATGTGACATCGTTTGACCACACATCAAACTGCCACTTCCTGAGTCCCAGCACGCCGCAGTGCACACGTCCGCTGTGAATGCCAACTCGCATGTTAACGTTGACCCCTGTCACCTCACGCACCAACCTGCAAAAAAAAAACAAAAAAAAACCCAGAGGATCAGTGTCTTTTCTACAACAAGAGCAAAATACAGTGAACAAACTAACCCCAGAACAAACACCACACACACACATACGTGCAAACACTATTTCTACTCACGAGATGGCCTCTATCATGTCCACACCCATCTCCACACAGCAGTGGGCGTGGTCAGCCCGGGGTTCAGGCAGCCCGGACACACAATAATAACAATCACCCAAAATTTTAATACGTAGACAGTGGTTTTCCTAAGAAAGGCAGACAAGTAGAAAGAGAGAGAAAAAGGAGTACAAAGAGGAAGGAAAGAAAAAAAAAAAAGATCTTCAGGTGTCCAAAATGTGACTGAGATTACAAAAAATGAAAGAAACATTTTTAATTTCTTTTTTCTTTTGCTTGAGAAAATAAATATGACTTTCATATCTATATCTGTCAGTTGAAGGATAGATTCCCAAATTTTCAAGGTGGTCTTAAATCAATGGTCAGGTGCTAGATATAAACACTGAAACTGATTTTGCTCGCAGTCATCATCATCACACACTTTCCTGAATGTAAGTGATGGGGGACAAAATCTAAAGTCATCACCCTGTGTAAAAATACATTTCACAGTTTCTCTGAAGTTAATAGGAGGCTTCAGTAATCTGAGTTAGACACATTAGTTGTATATTTTCCAGTGTTCCTCTGTTAGGTACAAAATTCCTCCGTTTTGTTTCCCCAGACGGCGTTTCCTTGCTGAGCTCTGGTATAGGGACAGTAACACAAAGGAGGATTATTGGACTAAAAATGTATCCACTAGATTGTCTAACTAAGACTGCCGACGCTTCATATTAGCTTTAGATAAACTTTCAAATCCATTTTTACACAGCATGAGGACAGTGGATTTTTGTCTCCCATCAGTTACATTGAAACTGACTTGAGAATGGATCTCATCCTGAAAAATAAGAATGGTTACAGTGAGTAAAACCTGTTCAAAGTTGATATTGAACACAAAGTTGAGTGGACACCTGACAATTGTTTTAAGGCGAACTTCAAAAGCTGTGAACCTACCCCTCATGAAGCTGGAGCCAGGAGACTGTTAACACAAAGACTGGGGGCATGGGAAACAGCTAACCTGCTAACAGCTCTGTCCAAAGCTAAAAAAACAACTGCCTATCAGCACCTCTAAAGCTGTTTCCCAAATGTCATACTATTCCTCGGAGAAAACATTTGACACAACATGCGGAAGATACAGAGAGGAGAAAGGAGACTGTAGCTCCTTACCGATGCCAGCTTGTCGAAACGGGCAAAAAGTTCATTGAGTGTCATGACCAGCTCCTGAGCTGTACACTGAGAGGCCAGGCTGGTGAAACCCTCAATGTCTGCAAACAGAATACTGTGGACGAGATCAAGAGGTGGAAAGACAGGATGAGACAGAGAGAAACAAAGACTATGAATCTGTGACTATAGCCACGTTCAGACAGGATAAACATCACGGGAGGGTAACAAAACATTCCCCCTCCTTCCTTGTGATAACTCATTGTTCTGGATGGCATTTTAGCCACATATTAACTACAAGAGATTAACTACAGAGATTAGTATTATTTTTAATATTAGTAATTTTTTACTGGTAATTATTATCTTAAAAAGCAATTCAATTATTGGCAGAGAGAGTTACAAATTATGTAAAGTCTTTGTCTGAATATTGATTAAGTTATCCATCTACAGCTGAGATCATAGCTGACAGAAAAACTGAAATCACTGACCAGCAGCACAGGTAATACTGAAATCATCCCCATCTCCTCTGGAGAAATAAATCCAGTCCGAATACTGTGATTTTTCTTCAGAGGTGTAGTATCAAAGTTTGAGTATCTCTGTTTGCATTATGTCACTATCAGCGCTGCTGACCTTGAGAGAGGTGGGGAGTTTGACCTTTAAGTTCTCTGAAGGAGATCTGTGGTGGTGTAATGTGTGTGTGTGTGTGTGTGTGTGTGTGTGTGTGTGTTAGGGAGAGAGGGACTGTGTGCAGTGTGTTTGCTCAGTGCTGTAATTGAATGTGTGCTGAAGCTCTCCATCTTTAGGGATTATCTTATCTTGGCTGGTGGTGATTAAGTATTCCCTCACTAATGTTAATTAGCCTCCACTCTGCCAAACCACTCTACCCTCTTCTGACTCAATGAGCGAGCGAGTGTGCGTGCGTGCGTGCGTGTGTGCAAATGTGTGTGAATCCTTTTTAGGAATTAGGGAAAATGTTTGTTTTGGGTTGAGAGTTACAGGATTAAGCACATACATCTACATCATTCATTTTTATGTTTAGAGGAGGACATTGCATGACATGATATACTATACTTTATAGTACTGACATTATGCAACCTGCCCCTCATTTCATTTGTTCCATTTCTGGTTTTGTCTTTTAAACTCTGGTCCCTACTGCAGGCTACAGTAAAAGTGTTGGCCATAGGCTACTTCATACTTAATATTTCTGAAAGTTGGGAACGCATTACCACGTTCAAGGTGAGGTCTGACAAAACGACATCACATTAGCTTAATGAGAAAAACACTGATACTTAACTTGTTAATAAGGGAGTTAAGTTATTCATTTAAGTTACTAAAAATTAGGAAACAATCATTTTTGCTTTGTTGGTCTGGAAGCTGATTTATAAATATATGTAATTTTATCAAAATTGTTTATGCCCAACTATGTAATATATAACACACACACACACACACACACACACATACGTATATATATATAGATAGATAGATAGATAGATAGATAGATAGATAGATAGATAGATAGATAGATAGATAGATAGATAGATAGATAGATAGATAGATAGATAATTTGGAATAATTTGCTTTTCAGCTCATGTCATAGAAAAACTGGACTGTGTATAATTGTCTAACTAAAACCAGATGAGGCTCAACTGTGACTCTGTGTTTTGGATGAAGAAATACTGTATGTTTTAAACAGCCTCTCAGACATGTTCTGTTATGATATCACACTGTTATAAAACAGAACAGAAAACAGAAATGCCAACAGATTGTGATCAGCCACCATGACTATTATAACAGAAACATGTAGCTGCTCCAGTTGGCAGCATTATGTAAATAGCTGTCAGTGTTTGTCAGACTGACGTAGAAAGAAGTTTTTCCCTGCTCTGTTAGGTCTTCATGCTGTACGTTAGATTATATAACTATTCAAATATTTGCTAAAATGTAGGTGGAAGGTGAGCACAAGCAGCATATGTCAATCTACACGATGCAACACAGTCCAACGTCCAGAGCTTACAGGAAGTAGAAAGACAAAATAAGAGCCTGTTTGTTGCTGAAATGCATACGGCCAATATCATATAATATACTGCAGGGTTTTCTTACACAAAACTTCAATCAACTATACAGCCCCACAAAGACAGAGTGCAGTTACCGCAGAGGCAGTTATTTATAATTCAATACATTGATGTATCTATTTTCCAACAAATTTCATGGAAACTTTCTTCATAATTTTCTAAAACTTAGCTGGTATTTAGTTGTTAATTACAAAGATATTTCCAATAAAGGCAGATGCAATTTAACACTAATTAAAGGGAGATGGAGAAAGTGTACCTGTTCCTTCATTCTTATTTTTAAGAAAAAACATAGGAAATTAGTGAGAAAGTCAGAAATAGTTCATAAACACATTATCTCTCTGAATTTCAAAGAAAGACTAATATTAAGAATAATATTAATCTAACTGATGTTTACTGTAGTTTCAAGCTGCATTACAAATTAGTTTTGTGTTTGAAACTGATGTTTAACCAATAAAACACACTGTGCTTACAACCTAATCTCCACGCACCAGACATATAAAATCAGTTTCTAAAAAAACTTGTGGGTACCAGTAACTGTAGAAATTGAAAAATACTTTCTATATGTCCCTTATAATTTGTATGAAAATGAAAATGTGCCAGCCTTTCATGGAAATATGCTTGTCATTAACAACTATACATCTGCAAATTTTTTGGCTAATTATGAGGAATTTCCTGGAATTTACTGTAGCTGGAAAAAGCAGCTCCCTTAAAATAAAGCATTACCTAATATTCTTTTATATAGTAAAACAGTAAACAGGCCAGATAGAGGTTATAACTCAGATTTGACCAAATATATAGCTACTGTGTTTTGCTTTTGTAGGGCAATAATACCGAAAACAAAGATGATTAAGTGGCTGAAATCTTTAATTAATGGGTAAAACATGAAATAAAGCACTGAGGCCATGTGCCCCGGCTGACCTGACATTGTCGTGTTTCTGGATATAGATCTTATGAAACATCATGTCTTCCTTCTTGGCATTGATGTCAGCCTTCATCTCCATGGCAACATGCCTTGGCAACACTGACAGCAACAGACGTTCCTGGAAAGCACACACAAAAAGAAACAAAATGCAGATTGTGTCATTCACAGTATTGTCTATCTGCGGTCTGTCAAGTGTGCATCCAAGTGTGTGTATTCTTCTTTTAATCATGTGGCGAGAATTTTGAGGTTTAGACCGGTGTCCACATTCAGCTTATTAAATTTGTAAACACACTTTTTTTTTTCTCTTTTTCTGCCCTCAGTCCAGATTCCAACACAGAGTGTGTACAGTGTAAATCTGAAAACACTGTAACTACAGAGTTCAGACGTTTTAGGAAATTACTGAGCCTTTTTAAAGTTGAAAGTTCCTATTTGTGACCTATTTTCGTAGATGTATTTCTTCAGTAGGAAAGTACTGAGAGACTTGGTCTTTTTATTTGCTGACAATAATGACGAGACAGATTTAAGAGTAAAAAATTCTATTACATCTAAACAACATTAAAAATAGTAACTGGAAATGTACCCTCTATTCACTGTGCTATTCTTGTCCAATAACATTTAAGTATTTTTGATGCACTTTCATGTCTCTTCAGATTCAGAGCAAACATTCACTTGGACTCAAGGATGAACTGATTGGATTTTGGTGGTCATAGGTCAAAGGTCAGGGTCGTGGTGACCTCATAAAACATAACTCAATTGATATGCTTATTATGAGACTTTTTTTTTTTTTCAGGCTTTTGTGCCTTTATAATCAGACAGGACAGTGGATACTAACAGGAAAGGGGGCAGAGAAAGGGGAATGACATGCAGGAGAGAGTCGGGCCGGTCGGGAGTCGAACCGGCAACTGCCCGCTAAGAGCATTCTGCACCGACATGGTACGTGCCCTAACCACTCAGCTATCGGGCTGCCCCATTATGACACAATTTAACACAAATGCCTAATAGGATAAAATGATGAAGTGATGACATTTTACAGCCAAATGGTCAAAGGTCAACTTCACTGTGACATCATAATGTTCTGCAAAAACACCTCTGGTCATTATTCAGCGCTATTTTCTGCAATTTGTGGAGACATACACCAGTGAGGCAGTGATTCTAGTTCGTCTTTATAAGACATGCAAAAGAAAAGATGTGACAGGAAATGATGGAAGCATCTTAAGGCTTTTTTTTTTTTAACGTGGGGATAATGGCGCACATTTTCAGTGTCTCAGTAAAGATATTCATTGTGTTGCACATGGTTGTCTACATCAAAAGTGCCACAAATTGTTGTTTAACAGATAAAAAAAAGCTGAAGTACAATGCCTGGTGGCTCTCGCACCTCCATACAGCTGGCCAATTACAGCATGAATGTCGGATCATCAGTGTCAGAAAGTTACGGAAATGTTACCATGGATATCGCTCTGCTGTTTCTCCAGCTACAAAAATCTGACCCATTTCCAAATGACCTTCATTGTGTGACCTCTCTTCCCCATAATTTTCTTGTTTTGTGCAGATGTCCAACTGTCCTAACAGGTACCCATTTCTATGTTTCCAATGATGTGTGTGTGTGTGTTTTTTTTTTCCTTGTTTTGGCGCTACACACCTCAGCTACGTAAGCCTGTTGCTGTAGCCTAACAGGGCGATTGTGTAGATGTGGGCTGGCTCAAATGCAGAACAGATACATTCATCGTAAATTACTCATCAGTTTATCACCATTATTGTGCTATGTTTTTTCATGATAATTATTAAGATCATTGTATCGCCCAGCCTAATATATAAATGTAGACAAGTGTGTGTGTGTGTGTGTGTGTGTGCAGGCCCACCTGTTGCTGATTCTCCCTCTGCAGGTGTAGTCTGGCCTGGATGTATCCTCTGGTCTCCTGGAAGGCTTGTCTCTGAGAAACCTCAGCAGGGTAGTGGGTACAGATTCCAATGATGTTGGTGCAGAGGAAGATCAACACGTTAGCACTCACCTGAAGAGAGGAGAGAGGAAGGAGAAAGAAGTAGTCAGGCTTAAGATGAGACAAAGGAAGGAGGATGCTGCTAATTCTGTGAGACAACAGAGGGAGAAACTCATAAAAGTAAGCAGGTAAAGTAGATCACTGATAGTGCTTTCTCATCAAACTGTACAAGCGATTTATTTCTTATGCATGTCTGTAGTTGTTATTGCTTCCTGGACAAAACGGTTTCATGAATCAAAACCGCAGAAAAGGACACGAGACAATTTCTTTGAAACAAGCCTGGTTTCCCAGGCAATGAGAGTGACAGTAATGCAGACAGAGATAGACAGAGATAGGTACACAGTACATCTCAAGTGCTTAACTTTACCGGAAAATCCTTCCATTAAAAAAAAATAAAAACATTTACCAGTGACCTGCTTTTATTGCCCTCTTTGTTAGGGTTAAATTATGATACTAGCGGCATGAATTTCATTTCCCTGTTTGCCTCTTCTGTCAAACATTTCTGTTCCCTATCTCTCTCAAGAGACTGTATGTGCATTAAAGTCACAGTGAAACATAAGTCAGAGTGTCTTTATCTTCTGTACTGTGATGTATTTCTGTGTGAAACCAAATGGGTAAAGTTTAGTTACTAGAGGGATTCAAATCAAATCCTCAGATCAGAAGTGTGCGGGGCGTAGTAACTACGGCGATGTGGTATGGAGCTGCAGAGGACAGACCCTCACCTGTGTTGTTCGACCACAACGAGGAGGATAAGGGTTAAATGTACAAATTAGACTTCGACCAATTCTTTGTTTACCTTATAAATTCATGTAAACACCCTCAAAACCAAAATGCATCATACTCTACACACAACTGTGTCAGAAATTCAGGATCATATGTGACCCCATGTCTACCTCCTCCAAAGAAAATTAATCAGCACTTGAATTACATTTTTTGCTGGCATGTGACTATTTGTTATATCTTAAGATATAATTTTGTCATTCTTTTTACAAGGTAGTTTGAACTACTTTTTCTCAGTAGCTTTAGTTAACCAATCTAGATCTCTCCCAGGGTAGCTTTGCTAGTTTGTGGCACGATGGCACTGCTCTCATATCCACACTCTGATTCACCACACTGTCATAGCACAGTCTGAATGAACTGAGAATGCATGATCTGATACGGACTGCAACCAAGATCTTATTAAACCTTTCTCACACACATGTGACATGAAATAAAAATGCATGATTGTTGGACAGTGTGAAGACGCCTTTACACATCAACAGAATTGGAAGATAAATGTATTCATGAGACATCTTCAGTTCTAAATCAATTAACAACTGAAAAGCATGTGACATGTTTATCCTAAGTCCACATATTTTATTATTATTTTATTTATACTTTAGATACACCAATTTTGCTTTGACATACACTAAATTGCATCAACTTGCAGTTATCTGTAGCTAATCTATACTTACAAATGACACAAACACACACACACACACAGAGAGAGAGAGAGAGAGAGAGAGAGAGAGAGAGAGAGAGAGAGAGAGAGAGACAAAAACATTTCCTCTGACAGGAAATACCCCTGTTTGTGGGATCAGTTATCCCTTTTGCTCCTCATGGTCCAATGACCACCTAATAATTTTTACAGAGTGCTAGTCTGCTGCGTCAGTGGTTTAATGTGCTGCTGCACTGGGATAACCTCCAGTGTCCAAAAATTATCCCCAAGTACAGCGTGGGAATTGCTGTTGACCCATTATAGGGCCACTTCCTTAAGAGATGGGCCCTTGTTTACAGCCTGGATGTGAAGCTCTTCACTCCAGAGGCTACACTGGACACTAACAAAGGAGAGTGGACTAGAAGGAAGCCCAGAGATGATACATCCTGTATTAAACAGCAACAGGAGAAAAGGACTAACACGAAGCCTGAATTCAAACAGGGTTTTACGTCGTAATCAGACGTAAAACCCTGATCAAACGAAATCAGTGTCTGAAGCAAATCTCCTTTGAATCTTTCTCCTTCTTTCAGTATTTATGATGTTAAATCCAGTATTTGGGTATGTAGCCAGAATCTACACTGACATCTCCTGGGTAGAAATGGAAGTACACAAAGGTCAAGGGGTTATGTAAATGTTACTACCATACTGTACCTTCAACTCACATTTTAAACAAACACCCAACAAATAACATAACAGAACAACAACAGAATATCTCCTATCACTCTACTTTTTCATGAGTATCATTTTTTAGTCCTGCAATATTTGCATTTCTCCTCACACATGAAGCTCAGAGTTTAGTTACACTGCAAAAAGAAATGGTGATAAGACAAGGATGGCGACATCCGGGCCTTGACATCCTTTGTTCACTGAAAGCTACAAACAAATTTGGTTTATAGGCAAATAAATCTAAGATGATTCTGCTTTACATTATTTATTTTTATTTACATGTGAAATGTCAGGCTGCCACCAACGATGTCATAATTCGGTTTCGTGGTTATTGTGTTGATGTGTACTTCAAATCTCTCTATTTCACTCACACTTTTATGTATTCAAGCTGCTAGCTCGCATTTCTTAAATGATAAATGATATTACCTCCTCTTAACATACCATCAGGACTTTTCCTTCTAATTCTGTAAATTTTTTAAAGAGTCAGTATTCTCACATATGTAATTATAAATGTTTATCATCTGAAAGACACACTCCCTGCAAAAATGCAATTCAGATACTTTCGTTTTCTTTTAATATTTCATGATTTTACCTTTAAATCTAGATGCATGTTTTAGAGCACTGTTGTAAAACTACACTTCAAAATTTATTAATTAAGAAATAAAAATGGAAACCACTGAAGTATAGAAACAAATCAGGAATAGGGTGTTTGCTTGTAGAGCTAATTGTTTGACTTTTTAGTTAGGTAGTTTGACTTTACTCTCTTCACTCTTTACTATCTCAGCACGATCCAGGTCGTTCTGGATGACTTGTGAGCACCTTTTGCTTTTAACATCAATTGTTCTTCCTTAGAAGTTCATTAACCTCAAGTGTTTTGTTTATAGATCATCATGCTTCCTTTCCTTTTGAAGTTTTGCTGGAAAGGCTATCCAAACACATGTAGAAAATAGTCAAAATGTTGTACTTCAGAACGGCAAGCCTGCAGTTTAGAAATTATCTGTGTGTATCTTTACACAGTTCTCCTCCTTGACATTCCTCGTGATGAGAGCTTTTCTACCGTCCTAATATTGGTCAAAAGAAATGTGTTTACTTGTTTGCATGTACGCAGATAAGAATGGATGAATAAAAAATGTATACTGTAGCTACAAAAGACTCTGAGAATAGCAATAGGTTATTCTAAGTGGATAAAGGTGACCCAAGGTGACACAGTGCACAGAGTATCACAGACAGGAATAGAAACAGATGGGAAATGGACAGATGAGTTTGAAAAGAAAGCTAACAAGGGGTGGGGTAAAAGAAAAAAGAAAAAAAACAAACAAGCAGCATAATGGACAATACAGATAAAAAAAGAAGAATGGCAGATTTTAAGAGCAGGAAGGAAATTAGTGGTAAGTATGAGGAAGGAAAAAGACAATGTGAGGATGACAAGAGAAAGAAGAGTACAAGAGAGAGAGAGAGAGAGATCTGCGTGAGAGAGACAGACAGAGAGCAGGACAGATATGGGCCACAGTGACATTAGGCAGATGGCTCAGAGCGCTCAGCTCTGTTTACATTACTCTCACTGTTCAAGCAAAAACAGCCATGAGACAAAAGTGAAACCTGCAGCACGATGTGTGTTTTGCAGGTGAATACCTCCTGTCTGTCCATATGTGTGCGCTGTCAATACTTTGATGTGTGGATATGTGTTTTCTCACCAAATGGAAAATGTAAGTACTACTGTAAGTATGTATCTGGTGAGATTCACTCAACATGCGTATCACACTCCATGTGTCTGAGCTCACAGGCTCAAACTAATTGCTTGCTTTTCTCAAGAGGGCAAGGGCTAGTGGGTTTACAGAGTACACAGTAAGGTCCTGTGTTTACGCAACAGCACTCCACCTCTTTAGGAGCTCTGCTTGGCAGCGTTTACCGGCTACCTGTACACACTGCCACGCTCCCAGTGCAAGGCCACTGCACCTGCTCCTGTCCACTGTGCTCAACAACACGCTCATTTATCAAAACTCATCACTTATTACCTCACCCTGCCAGCCCTGCCTTTGCTGGTGGGTCCAGCACCATTATAATCATACCACTACGCATTACGATCTTCATTGCTCACTCCCTGTCAGGTGGGGATCATGACTGAGTTACCAATATGATTATGGCCTACTAAAATGGTTATGTTCAGTTTGTGAAGACTAAAATAAACCAGGAATTGAACATCACGTCACTGGAACATCACATAGTTTTTTTTTGCCATAAAAGCAGTCGTCATTTCCCCGGGGGGTGAAATGATGGAAGCAGCCAGCCAGCCAGTCTGTGGAGTGGACCTCAGCCTAATCCCTGGATATCAAAATGGCATTATGTAAGAGCTGCTCTGATCTAGACAGGACAGGCAAAACAACAGTAATACTGGCTATTCAGCACAACATAGATTAAAATGTATTTTGCCACAAAAAGCCTCCAACAGCTTAGGGAGGATATGAAGGCTTAATCAATAAATGATCAACATGGCTCTATGGATGCACTGCTGAATAAATCAACAACTCATACTGTATGTACTATATATAGTATGTAATGATGCACAACAATAACAACATTTGAAGGAAAGATACAGGTACAAATATAATGAGTGTTAAGTTTGAATATTTCACTTAGCATTAACATCATACAGTACTAGAACAAGCTGATACAGAAATACTGGATATGACTGTAGAGATATACTGAATATACTGTTAGATAATGCAAAATCAAAGGATTTTAGCAACTTTAAAGCCCCTTAGTGCAGAAATTAAAGTGCAAAACGCAGTGTTAGGGGGTTAATAATTGCATTTTTCTTGTAGCAACGCTATGCACTTGCCTGTCAACGGTAATGATGGGCAGCAACACTATACCTTCCCTCCACATCCACACACTCATCTCCACCTCTGGAGCTACTGTCTCCAAGCTGGATGAGCAGACAAGGATGGGAGGGGGGCTAATGGAATATTCAGAAACTTTATTTATAATTTTTCTCCTCCTTTATGATGGATTTAGCACAGCAGCTATTTACTTTAGCAGGAAGTCTGTGGTCCTGACAGTGAGTCTATAAACATTGACTTTTAAGGCCATCAGGCTCCTTTTCAGTCTGGGGAAGAGTTGAAAGAGGAGAGAGCAATGTGGGAGAATGTGGACAAGTGGAACATTTAACAGCGTCCTACAAGAGAAATACGAATCTGATGTATCAGGAGAAAATTATTAAAGCAGATATAATCCATGGTTTACATTAACCATGGATTATATGGCTACTTGGATGTGAAAGAAACTGCTAATTGTGAGTAATCCATTTTTTTACCCGACTCTGAAGCTCCCCTTGGCTTTACAGTGTCTTTTAGCTCATCGTTTTGGTTTTCCAGTCCCCAACCGCAGTGTTGTGGTTCACTCTCATTCCTCTAAGAATCACTTTCGGTAACAACAGCTAAAAAAACTAACTATACTCACAGATAAAAAGCCACATATTTCACTCAATAGTTGATGAAGACCAAAAACAGAACTAAAATTGGACTTAAATTAGCCAAGGGCCAGAAACTTGGGTCAAAATGAACAATAATTTAGCTCCGTGTTAGCTCATTGTGTAAATATGTGAAACAATGTGCAGCAGTCTGGCAATAGGTTTGCCATATCTTCTTAAAAGATATGTGAGTGTTGTGTTCACAGCTTATTTCTGTTGCCCCCAAGCAGCCAAGAAATATGTTATTGTACTGTCAACATAAAAGGAAACTGATGAACAGAAAAACAAACGTAGACTGTTGGTGCAGTGAAATAACTAAAAGAATCCTCTCCAAGACAGAAGGATGTGACTAATTACCAGCACTAAAAGCCAATGCCATTTCAAACCACTCAATCTTGATCAAACTGGTTCAGGTTTCTGTGCAGTGCAAAGTTCCAGTGTCTCTTTTCCTTTTTCCTCAGTGTGTTCACACAGCACAGCAGTAGGTGACCAGCCCCCTTCTTTAATCTCCCCATCCTGCTCTCCATCCCACTTAACAATACGCAGCCAACACCCAACACCGAGACGCTGATCACAGGAAGGCGAGTGTGCGAGTGTGTGAACACGCAGATGCACAAACCGAGCAGGTCGGGGAAGATCATAACATTTTCCCCTGGTATTTGGAATTACCACTGCACCACTTTCTTTATTCAGACCCCATGCAGGCGGGTACAGTTGACAGAATGAAAAGTAAATAAAGTACGAAGTTACTTTCAGGACATGCAATGTGCATGCAAAAACTGGAATGCTTCATGCAGTGTAATTCACACTTTAAGTCACATCTGTTAGCAGGAAGAAATCAATCAGATACATTTCCCAAGACACAGAGCTAGACAAAGCTAAACACACACTTTTGACCATTCAGTCAGTTTGGAAGTCATTGCTGCAAAAACAAGATTTGCTCTAATGTGCATGCAGGTATTATGTTCACTTTCTCGACTTAATGTCCCTGTTAGAGAGCTCTTTTTGAAGCCAGCAGTCATTATGCATGAAGGATAGAGATGTGACGATGATGGTGATTTTATATATAACTCAATCATCGTTGAAGAGTCTCTTTCTCTCTGCTTCTTTCTCAGCCTTGTGAAAGGTTCTGCTTAGTGTTGGCCCGAGACTCACACCCACGGAGACTGTGAATTATCAGAGATGGCAGTGCAGCATTCACTTAGCAACTATCACCCACATTCCACAGCCTCCCTCCAAAGACCTGTGGTCCACCCCCCCCCCGGTTCATGTAGGGTGCAGTGCCGGGACCTGCCGAAAAGATCGGGGGGGGCTCATGACTTTGTTTTACAATCTCACACTGACATTCCACAGTGAGAATATACTATATCCATGACTTGTTTGCAGCTAAACCATTACAGCTGCAAATGACAATTGTTTTTAGAGGAAGGTGAAAAAAAACAGACAGCAGTAACAACCAACAACCAAAAGACAGAGGCCCCCACCTTCTGGAACTCTCTCCCAAAACATGTCATGTAGTATTGGTGTGTTTTACATTATATGGTATTTGTCTTCTGTGTAAAGCATCTTTGAGTATCTTAATCTATCTGTAAATAAAATGTATAATAATAATAATAATAATAATAATAACAATTTTCATAAGAGTCTATGATTATGACTCAATTCATAAATGACAAAAATCGATTCTTATAAAGGCAGAGCTCAGTGCAGCGCCGAGACAGTGCACAGAGTAAACATCCTGGTAATATTAGAGTAATAATATAGTGAGCTAGTTAGTGAGACATGTCAACAATTGCTAACAACATTCCAACAAACACACAGTTTGATCTGTTCCTTACACTTGTGCTCTTGGCTTTGGTTTTGGAGAGACTAGAGAAAAAACTATACCATCCTCAGCTCTATTTTAGTCCTGAACTTTGCAAGTAAACTCAATATGTATATATGGACCAAACAAAACATCTGGAGATGTCACCTTTGGCCTTTGGGATATTGGAATGGACATTTTCTGACCTATTATTGAGCAAACAACTAATCAATGAATTGAAAATAAAAAACTGTTTAATTTATAATACAGATAATCATTGGTTGCAACCATAGACTGGACAACCACTGTTTGTGGGAGGGGTTTCACAAACTGTCAATGAACTGACTAATCCTTTCAGCGCTGCTTAATTTCAAATAGCTTGAAGCTGTCAATGAGAACAATATTTCATGCTGACATGGAATAAATCATTAAGCTGGACAGTACTGTCCAGTAAACCTGGTTGAAAATAAGATTCTGAATTTATAAGACCTCTTCTCCAGAGGGAGCGATGACTGATGGGATATTGTTGTTGAAACTGGGCCAGCAAGAGTGCAAGCCCTAGCTCATTGGTCTTTGAGGAACATCTGGAACTCCTTACAACATCTGTGTTAGATCAGGCTCTGTAAAACACACTCTAGCACCCAAAACACAATGACAGTGCTTTACTCGTGACAAAATACAAGAGTCTGTCCTGTAGGTTCCCCCTTATCTTTCCCTGAGTGTTATTTATTTCCATATTCTTTCATTTATTTTCTCCTGGCTCCTCACGCTCCTGCTCTTACTCGCTGTCACTTTTAGCCTTTGTTACAGAGTCTGTGTGTGTGTATGTGCAATGCCAGGCAGCTGCTGGGTTTGTGTACTCAGCCTGAGCCTCATGTCTACACACAGCTCGCACTGCCCTTATCTGAAATGACCAGAACCACATCAACAGATAAAAGAGCCAAGCCCCGCCTGTTCACTCTGCTCCCACACTCGGTCGGTTGGTCTATACTATACACTGTCTGGAGGTGAGACGTACTACAAGCAGGCATTTGCGTCTTACCCTGGAAAAACTTCACATAAAAAAATAATCTTTTAAGCTGTAGAGAACACAGTAACCTGTGCAGTCTAGTCATTTCTGAAAACGAGATTCGGTAAATTTGCGATGAACAACAGGGGAGAGTTTTGTCCTTTCTCAGGAAATCATTTTCCAGGACATTTCCAGAGCAACATCAATCAAAATGTTTAAAGGTATTTTTAGTTTCTAAGCGCTGTCATCATTTCGACTGATAAGAAGCAGTGTTATTTAAACAAAACAAAACTTTGTGATGTGAGGGCACAAAATGTAATATCTTTGCCCTAATTTACGAGTTCAATTTCGATCATATCTTTTTCATTTTAAAAGCTGTTCCCATTACAGCGAGTAACAAGTCTCCACTGATTTTGTTCCTCTGCCACACACACATAAATCAGTATCACTTATATACTCTTAAAACATAAGTGTAAACAGTCTGTGAATTCCCATTATAGTTTGTTACATGCACTTATACCAGGGGAAGAAAAGGGTTGCAGGAAATGTTGACTTGTGTAAATATCTTGGATATATGGATCAGAAGATTATCCTCTTTCACATAATAAGACTGGTTCAAAGTCCAGTCCACAAAACAGTAAATTTAGATTTTGGACACTTATGAATAAGCATCATTCCACTTATTGTAAATCCAGAAATAATTTACAACAGGAGATTTGTTCCAACAGCGGACAATAAAACATCTCTTCTTTTTTTTTTTTTTTGTAATCTACTAATTCAGACATTTAATAGATGCAGTTTACTCTCAACTCCATTAGCAGATGGGGTCTTGCAATCTGTGAAGGAAGTGGTGTATTTTTGTCTAAACCAACATGCAGCGCATAAGATAAATCACAAAAGATGAAAGAAAATGGGTATCTGATATTGTATTATATGTGTGTGTTCTTTTAACAGGAGGAAATGGTGCAAATGTGTGGCAATTGTTTCTGTTCCTTTAACTGTAATTTATTCAGAAAGTTCCAGTCACAACATATTTTATTACAACAAACATGTTTTTTAAGCTAAAATACGCTGACGCTCCAACTCTTTTCCCCTGTCAGTGCTGGTATTTGCTTTGAGAGAGGAATTTACTTTTTTCTTATAAACATAAAAAGTTAAGTGTGTCATCAGTCATAAAAAAGTATGTCTGATGACACACATCTTCCTATTAATAATTCTATTTTTCTGCATTTCCTTCAGCAATTTTAGACATCTGTGAATGTTTGAGAGGCTGTGCACTGAAATACAAGACCATACACATTTCATAAATAATGTAAAGCCAGTTGTCCCGATCACACTGTCCTTATTCTTCAGTTGTGTTTCTGTAAACAAGGAGAGGGGCATGCTGGGGGCCTTAACACTGAAAAACTACACACCCGACACATGTCTATTGGCAACCAGGCGGGTGTGACTTCTGCAGAGAGAGTGTGACTACTGAAGAATTCTGGCATGGGGGGGGGGTGTAAAAGTGTTTTTATTTAAAGAGAACAACAGAAAATTGCATAAAGACAGGAAGGGAGGAAATTAGAAAAAAACCCTGCAAGGCTTCTCGGGTTCACCTGCTGTGGACAGACAACAGGTTCAGGGATAACTGCTGTGATGAAACAGAAAGCCTCTTAGATGAGTTATGTCAACATTAGAGGAATGTAAAGGAGTTGTAATTAGCAATAAAACCAATTATGTAGAAAAAAAGAAACTCATCTAAATAACGGAAGCATACAAGGCCAATTATTCACCCAAGCGAGCTTTCTTTAAAAACTGTGTATCTCTGAGGCCTAAAAGCACATCCTGCACTGTTCCCACAGCACTCGCGCTGCAAACATGCACTGTCATAGCGAGCTGACCAGAGATAAGCTTCCCTCAACTGAACAACAGGCAAACAACATCCTGTGCATCCTTCTCCCTCTCAACTCCCCACCAACCTCCACTCATATGACCTCTCCTCTGTCGCCACCATGTTTAATAATGGACTGTCTCATTTTGACACCAGGGGGGAGGAAAACAAAAGCACGAATCCATCCCTGCAGCCAAACAGCAGCGAGTCTAGAAAGCTCGGACCCTTCCCACCCTTTCAGATTCTCAAAAGGAGACGTAAACGGCAGAAATCAATTTTGACCTGATTTCTTTTCTTTTCTTTTTTTAAATCTTTACTTGAAGTAACGGTTACCAAACCGTATACCAGCAGGCTGAACTGGGTCTCAGCTGCTTGAGTCGTAGTTGTTTCCATGGCAACCGCTGGACCAACTGAACACAGGCACTGAGTGAGACACTTAGCAATGCTGTTTATTCCCCATCATTCTCAGAAGTGATGCTAAACTAATAAGTCCTTTTTCAGGGCTCTTATTGGTCCACAGATTGAAATCATTGGCAGTGGGCATATGCGTTTGCGTTTATGTGTCTGTAGCCATGTAATCCTCATAGAAGTACACTAAACTGGATTCTATATTTAACATTATTATGATTACATACTATGTAATCTATATACTATATATTATATGCTGTACAAGATCTCGATAATTATCATAAAAAAATTCCCACACTAATGATGATATGGAAACAGAAATGGTTCCGATTTTTATAGCTGGATAAAAAGTGGAGCAATGCAAATGCAAGCAACCTGTGCCGATAAAGACGGGGACCACAACAAACCTTTCCCACCATTTGAAAAGATAATGTTACCGTCCCAAATGGTTAGCATTAGCACCCAAGCTCACATACAAGCGTTTTGTGGAAATGCTACCTCACACCCCTGCAGTGGTCACTACTATCTGCCCTTTCAATCATTACCCCATATGATAAGAGCTCAAAAAGAGCTAGGGACACAGCAAGTGTAATTTTAAAATGAAAGACATAACGCCAGTTGGGATGGTGGGAAAAACAGGTTTCAAAAGCTAATGGAAGTCATTAACTCAAGGTTTAAGTCTCAGGACAGAAACTTTTTTCTGAAAACAGCCCTGCCTCAGTTTTATACAGAAGGCAGAGTCTGTGAAGTATTACGCCATGTTGGTTGAGGAGAGCATGATAATATTATAAACTAAATGATCCAATGATTATATGATATAATATAATATAACATAATATAATATAATATAATGCATCAGTATGTCACCTCACCTCACCATGACAGAACTGTACTATTAGTTTACAACACGCTTATTTACAAATACAAATAAGTGAAATATTTAAAAAATGAAACAACAATGTGTGCGTCTGTGCATCTCTGTGTGTGTGTATGTGTGTGCATCTGTGTGTGTGTGTGTGTGTGTGTGTGTGTGTGTGTGTGTGTGTGTGTGTGTGTGAGCCCATCAGTCAGCACCCATTCCAGTCCGGAGCAAAGTGTACATGTGACAGGTATCCTCGTTAAAATGCTGCTGCTGCGTTAAACACACAAATTATTTATCAAGGAGGCTGTGGAAGGACTGCGTGGGGAGAATATCGGATTCTCGCCTCACTGCCTCCTCCTTTCCTTATAAAGGGTGTCTTATTCTATAGCTGCAGCTTTGCACAGGTGATCATCACAGGCTGACACTTCCTCCACTGGGATCCTAGTCTTCCATCTCGAAACACACAGGGTTATTCCAGCACCAGGAGCTGCTGTAAAACTGTGAACAGCTGATACCCTTGATACTGTGTGAGATTTGCTCTGATTAAACTACATTTATTCTCTGTACAACATCCTGGATATTTAAAAGAAAAACGAGTAAACAGCCATTTGGAAAGTTTGACGTGAGACATTAGCGGACTTGCGTATAAACTAAGTGCATTACTACATAAGCAGCACATTTTTATTTAAACTCTATTCCCTTATCTTATCTAATGAATACAAAACACTTTAAACACTTAGCGGGAGCTTGACAAGGAGACTAGTGAAACATATTGGCTATCCCCTGACCCAGAATCCACATGCCCTCTGTGCTGTTTAATGGGCTTTTAGGGGCTTAACCTATCATCTCTGCTGTGGTCAAAGATCAGAGATCCACCAGAAAATACATTAGGTTACGCTTCATTAACGTACAACATAAAAAGATAAAGAAATCGGTGCAGTATCTGTGAATATACAGCATTATCAGCCTCTACACCTGTGTGTGTGTGTGTGTGTGTGTGTATGTGTGTGTGTGTGTGTGTGTGTGTTTCAGGGTTTGTGAAAACGCAGATCCATGTGTATGCAGAGAAAAGGGGGATAGAGTGACCTGCCTGTTGCTCTGACGCAGGCTCTGATAAGACTGTTCCATGTGACGCAACAGTTAGCAGAAACGCCAAGGGCTGGATATTTTTAGGAACCAGTCTTTGACCTCTTACAGCACTTGTGTCAACAACATCCACATAACAATGCTGGCCATTGTCAGGGGCCATAAAGCAAATAATGCTGGGGTGAAGAATGCACAGTTGTAAGAAGTCTCCGTGACAAAATGCAAAAAAATTTCAACATATCATCAGCGGTTGGCGTGCGTACAAAATAAAGTATGGCCCGACAGAGTGACGTGTAAGACGTGCTCTGTGCTTTTTTCTAATTTAATCCTGGACAGAAGATGTACAGTACATGCCAGTATTCACATTCAATTACACACCCACATATAAGATACAGGACAATAGATTTGTGATGTTAATTCCCACAGAAAAGCTAACTGCGGCAATTCTGACAAACATTCAAAAGAGACTATAAGAGAAGGCGTCAACCATAACAAAGCATGATGGTGTGTGTGTGTGTGTGTGTGTGTGTGTGTAGTGATGGGTGACTGGGTGGGACGTGCACATGTGTACGTACTGTCCTGCTGTGGCTAATTGATTTCAGCTGAAGAGTTTGAGTAACAGCAGAGTGAAGCTCACATGTAACAGGACGTCATTATAAACTACAATAGACTGGTGTTTTTAAAACGCTCCTGCATATGACCAGGCAGTTCAAACTCGTAGATGCTGTAGTTTATGGTGCGAGTGTGTACAGTACAACACTCGGAGTGAAGCTAAGTACAGGCACTAAATTCTGCTGAATGCAGCTGTAAAAACACACACACCAACAAACGCCAAGAGCAATACAGCTTAAGCAACAACCAGATGGACTGCATGTGTTTTTGAGAGGTTTGAGGGGATTAAGAGCCATAAATTTCTAAGAGCTGAACATGAAGATACTCCTCATATAGCGAACGGAACCCGTCAAGATGTCTGCGAGAGAGAGAGAGCCTAAACTGGTCTGGTGAATAGAAACAGACAACCCTGGACAGAATAAACTCATACTAATGCTCATTTTCATGAACAAGCATACAGTAATCTCATCCAAAACTTTATAACTCTGTGTTTTCTGTGATTATATGGTCAACAGGATGATGATAATCTTGTTTTTTTCAAAGGTGCTAAATTAAGCAGTATTTTTACCACTGTTGTGTTTTCAGTTTATATTTTTTGTGGATGTCTTTTCTTTTGTGCTTCGAATAAGACAAATGTACTGTTAAGCCATTCTGTCCAGACTTTTATTAGGGTCTTTCATGTCTTTGATTTGGAACATCTGTTTTGTGTTTTGGATGATATGCTGCAAGTCACAGGAAATGTAAGTTAGTATTTTACCTTTAAAAGGACAGCGTGTGTGTAAAAATGTAAGTTAATATAAATAGTAAGTAAGTATTTGATTCTTCCAATAGTTTAAAGATGGTTTTGGTTTATAGAGAAAAGGTCATTTTGGTGATATCTACAAATTAAGAGCTAGATTAAGAGTTTAGGGTTTATTTTTTAAAGAAGAACAAACTATTATCCTATTGTTTATAAGAAGTAGATCTTAATTCAAAAGGAACAGGAGTGAAGAAGATTTATGGGAAAACTTTGCAGCTGTTGCTGAGCGGTCAGTTAGAGATGCAGTGGGAAAACAGCTATTGTTATACACCAGTTAAACTTGGGAAAAATGGGACTCATGGATGAAAGTTACTGATGGAGGTGTCAAAAGGAAGCAGGTACTTTTATGCATGCAATGTTGGGTTGTTCTTGCTCTCTGGAGACAGGTCTCTACCACTGCGTATATCCAAACAACAATTCAGAGTCAGACAAAGTCAGTTAATTAAAATTAACATTGGACTTTTCATCTTTTGAAGCTTTAATCATAAGGACCAGTAATTACTATGTATCTAAAGAAAGAAACATAACATAATATTCATTTTAAAGTCTCATTTTACTGATTTCACTTTCTTGACTTAACACTTGCACTTTTCTGCAAGACAAAATATTCATGACTACATAAGCAACAATCTAAGTTTAAGTTTGCAACTTATCCCTCAAATTATCCCATTATTCCCTCAAGGGACAGATACAAATGTTAGAAAGAGCGGAAATATATAATGATTTATAAGTGTCCGGTCCACAGCTGGCCAACAATGTCTAAATCACATTTTAAAAAAGCAGAAGTCAACAGTGTAAGTGCATTTATTGCTCGATATTCAAAGTAAACTTAACATTTCTTGTACAGTAGCCTAACGGCCTCTGGAATAAAACCAAACTGTATTCAATCTGTTTTACATGAAGGCGATCTAAAACGCCATCTGATTGCATTAGCATAAAGTATTCACAGAGGACATGAGTGGGGTCTTTGATGAAGACGTTAATAAGTGTTCGGGATCTTTGTGTTTTTACAGTCATTTAAGAGCTGAGGTTAACAACACCTAACAATCAGTTCTTGTCCTTTTGACAAAGGGAAGTGAACCAGCAAAAAAATAAAAATCTTCTCTGATCTACTCCAAAGCAGTTTAGTTGATGTAAGTACAGATGTTGCTGAGCCTCTTTCATAACCACATCTGTATTTTCACCAAATCTCAATCAGTCATCAAACACAGTTCCCAAGTATTTTTAAGGTCTGTGCGACTGAGAAATTTGTGTTTGTGCTCAAGCGTTTTGTGGGCAAGTTTACAAAAGATCTGTTGCAACAATACTGAAAGTTTAACAATCAAAAACTTCGTTAATCTGCTTCATCAGGACTGTGTGGGTGTGGTTTCATCAGATCTGTATATTTGACAATTTATTCACAAAATGATTAACTGTTTAATCAAGAAAATAATAGCTAGTTGCAGCTTTAAACACACACATCATTCACTCTACAATGATCAGATTCTTATAGGTTTTTTTCAGAAATCAGGAGACTGCAGAATCTAGTCCCAGTCAACAATAACCTTTCAACTCAGCTGCACGGATTCCTTCACAGTTCCCTGTTTAAACCTGCAGTGCCACCAAGCCACCATGAAAAGACAGACAGAAAAGAGGATCTGCATTTACATCATTCCTCATGCACAACAATATCTTTATCTATAACCATCAACAAAAACCTAGTGAGGTTAATGAATTATTGGAGAAAGAGGAAACACTTGTACACAAGCGTGAAGCGGTGATTGATGACACTGTATTACCGTGTCACACAAGCGCACAGATGACCTCAGGAATAAACAGCATTGCTGGGCTGCAGCTATCTCATGACATTCATTTACTTCACAACGGTAAACAATGTGGGAGCCTGTGATGGATTGTACTCTGGTATCATGCGTGATGTTGCTGGGTTCCCACGAATCCCTACCCTTGTCCTGTACATCAGTAATTAATTGATAATAAACAATCACAAGGTTATAAGAAATCCAGCTAACACGTGAAAGGATATTTTGCTTTATGCTTATAGCAATGCCAGAGACATTACAGTGACAATCAGCAAATCATTATGTCCTATATCCCTCTATTGTTTTCATGTAATTGTCTTCCCATTCTAACTTTTCCCCAAGGAGACAGACAGTTGTAAAACAGCTATAGCAATACAGAAAGCAAGCAGCCACCATACTGTGCCCCCCCCCCCACACCCCACCCCGCACCCCACCCCGCCCCTCCTTGGCCTCAACCCGTCACCCCACCCTTGGAGAAAAGTACAAAGCGTCCCTTGTGTGAGAGCACAGAGACCTGAGTGATACTGCTTTATATCATGGTATTCTCCCACTGTCACACAGCAGCACACACAGACTCACGCACACAGAGCTGTCCAGCCGGAGCGGCTCTTTCAGCCCACTGACCTTCCACGAGCCCCTTGGTCCTTGGCATGACGCACAAACAACACACTGTGCAGCAAGACCCATAAGCTTCAAAGTAAATGTAAATATGCAGATACAACATGGTGACAAAACACAGAGGAGCAGTTAGAGAGCGTATACACTGCATCAGCTGTGCTGCCAGTTCACGCGGCGTCACCCCATCATAAATGTCATGACAAACGAGACGTTTTAACTGCAGCCAGACGTGACGGGACGTCACAGTGCCTCAAGTTAGGCCAAATTACAGCGATCACTTATCATCATGATTCAACATTTTCCAGTTTTCTGATGTATTTAATTATTTATAGACAACTTCAACCGCAGTGTTTTCTTTTTGATGAAAGAATACTTAAACAATAAACCAATTGTCAAAATAGTTGCCAGTTAAGTTTCTATCCATGTCATTTTAGCCCTACTTTTTTTAACCACATTGCAACAACAATACAATACAACACACCACATTTTGTATCACTTTGTTTGGAAAGAACATCTCACTTGTTGGTGAGTTCAACCATTGTATTCAGGGCTCCATTTCTTTATGGATGACCAAATACATTAAGGTAAAAATGTTCCCTGTGTATAATTTCTTTCATGAGATATTTGGTTTCTTAGAAAATTTGGGATCTTGTTTATATTGTTTGGCTCATGGTTTAATTTGTGGTGGCTCACAAGTTTATTCATTGACCCCATCAGCAGCAGGCAGCTGTTTTTAGCTATGTGCTACCATCTGACAGCAGCTACCTGGTGAACACACTGTGGAAACTATAGAAGCTAAAAAGCTGGTGGCCTGAAACATGATCATGTTGCTTCTGATTCTGCAAGTAGGCAATGGTTTGATAAAATATTCACCATATTGAATTTTAAGGCGTAAGTTTGTCAATATTGCGTTCTCTGCTTGTTGCACTATAAAGTGGCCAAAAGTCTATAATGGGGTTCATTCACTCAATATGACTGAATATGAACCGAATGGAGAGATTAACATGTTTTCACTTATGTTGTCTATGGTGTATACACATAAATGCCAGGGTAGAGTAGTACTGGCTGAATGTAACCAAGCCCACAACCTGTCCTTTGTATGAGACAAGACTATTAGCCAGACACAGGTAATTTAAAAGTCTCTCCTGCCACTGCATCTTCTTACCCTGATGAGGACATGCTTTATGTTGAAACAGACCTCATCACCCCACATCCTTCAAATAAAGTTATTTTTGGACTTGACAAATGCTTGGCTCCACAACATACATTTGTGTTGAAGGAGCCACCAAAGAATCTGGGAGTTAAAAGTGAGGAAATATATAAACACGATCAGGCGAAGCTGAACTTCATTCATTCGATCAGAAAAACTGCAGGATAAAATACCCACATATACTGACTGAGAAATTACAGAAGAGAAGGGGAAACAAAAGTAGAACTGCCAGAGTAGTTTCTGACCTGTTCCCCATCAGTTCAGGTCGAACATGACAAACAAACAGATGTCAAATCAGAAGTCAAGCCTCTCTCACCTGTTTCCAGAGGAACTTGTCTTCCTGGTTGATCTGCCAGGTGGTGACCACGTGTATGATAGACAGCACTGCTCCACTCAGCACCGCCGCTCTCATCCTCACAGGCAGCAGAGTGTAGATGATGTAGATGAAGAACACGGACCACCAGATGCCCTCTGAAGCACTCCTGGGGGCCACCATGAGCACCCCGAACACCTGTACTGACACCAAGACTCCGATCACCAGGTAACTGACCATCCACATGTAGTCCTGGTGGAAGCCGTTGCGGTTGCAAACTACCATAAGAGCCATGAAGAGCGCCATCGCCACTGACAGTGCTGACGAGTAGGCCACGTGAGGGGCGGCGTGGACACAGTGGAAGGTCAGCATGATGCCGCACACGATCACAAGCACCCCCATGAGCATGGTCAGGGAGCTCTGGTTCAGCCTAAAGAAGTATCGCTGGTATAGGCGCTCCAGTTTGCGGGACTGGAATTTTTTCGACTGGAACACCCGCACCACCCTGAGCCAGCAGTCCGCAGCCGTCACCACCCCTGCTGCGCCGTTGGGACCCTCATCGCCCATGTCCCCGCTTCCTCCATTACATCCCCCTTTCCTCCCTTTCAGCTCCCCGTCCTCAAAGCCCAAGTCGACCGATTTCAGCCCCACCCCTTCCCCGGGAGCGCCTCCCCTTTTACCGTAGTGGTCCTCCTGCCATCCGCAACGGACGCCGAAGTTACCCCCGCCTCCCACAGCCCCGGCCACCCCTCCGCGGTGGTGCTGATGGAGGGGGGCTCCGGAGGGGGGCTCCATAGCATCTGGGTCCCGCAGACAGCTCATGTAACGCGGGTTGCAGAGAGATGAGCCTCCCTTCCGTTTGGACTTCTTGCCATTGCGCTCTCCCCACGCAGTCTTGCGGTCGTCCACTCTGGCAACTAGGAAACCACTGAACCAGGACATTCTGCATGAGCGGACAGAGGAACAGTCAGTACAGGAGCAGGGTAAAGACAGGTAACAACTACTGATAATGCTATATGTAGGAGGACCCAACACCATTTCCTCCTCTATCCACCTGTGGGAGGTGTTCATTTACCTGTTGGGGTTCTGGTACATGTCCCAGCCCTTTCCCTTGCAGCCGGTTCACTCATTTATCCCTGTGGACGAAATTCTGAAGAAGTGAGGAGAGGTTTGTAGAGGCCACACTGCAGGGCTGCGGGGCTGCAGGGCGGGAGTGACTGGACTAGGTCAAAAGGTGCACCAGTCGCTTCACAAAGCTCCAGATGTTTGTGCCAGGGCCAGTTACCAGAAACCAAGGTTAATGAGAAGACCAGTCCCTGCTGCTAGGCCTATCTCCACGGCTTCTGCTGGGTCTAGAGGAAAAAAAAAATCAGACACACACAGTAGATCGTAAATGAAAAACAGGGAGAGCCGATGCACAAATAGATCTGTGATGGTGTTGATGGGAATACATGGTGCAATTTAGATCAGATGAGACACATCAAATCATGATGATAATGTGGATGTCTTGTGCTGTCTGTTGATGATGCTAATACTCCTATTAATGAACAGGCCTGTCTCGCAGTTAGCTCTTTCAATCACTTGTTGGAGAACAGAGCCCCTTTGTCCAAAATCTGACAGGAAATAAAATGCATCATTTTTTTTCTACATAATGCACATAAATCTCATTTCCTGGATAACCAGACACACTTGAGATTTCGTCTCGTGTATGAAAACTGAGACAGAATCAGCAGAGAAGAACAAGCCACTTCAATATCAGAGGGGGAGAAGAGGGGGAGGGGAGGATAGGACCCAAAATAGCTTGTAGGTCTGGGTTTTTTAAGGTGAACCAGAACTTGCTCAATTTGACCCCCATGCAAAAACACACCCTCTGGTCAAAACACACAACAGCATTTTGGAGTCAGTTGGGCTGAAGCTAAAAGAAGGACCTTATCTACTGTAGCTCTGTTTATTATCACAATCAATGATAAAAGATGAGCAATAAATACAGATAAATGCTGCAGGACAACGGGATACTGTCAAGACAAATATCAAGACAGAAGTGGTATATACAGCATGACAGGGTCTGTGGCTCTTACAGCATTAGATTAAACCAACAGTTGTTTAGATATCACTAAGAAATCAAGCTGCCAATACTTCCCTCTTAGCATTATTTACCATATCTAACACAGACGCACGTGTCTCAGCTTGCTGTAGGAAATTCATGAGTGGAGAGAAGAGAAAGAAAATATTAACTGTGAATGGTGTCAGTTCTATATTCCTTCAGTTCAGAGTTCAGCTTTGCTTAAAAAAATCTCTGTCTGTTTGGCATGATGTAGACTGTTTTAAATATGAAGCGTTTGCCTTGGCTTTGTGTTACATGTTCTTTTAATTTTTTTTTACATATATATATATATATATATATATATATATATATATATATATATCATGTTTTTCCACACACAGAACAGAAGCGTTTTGCTTGTTATCTCTTGCTGCTGCATGTAGTGTAAATGGTGTCTTGAGGCCCTTTTGTGCTGGGCAAATTTGGGCGTATGACAATCATTAATTCAGTCATGACTGGGGATGCACCGCTCTGTATCAGGGCTGATACTGTCTTTTGTTGCTATCAGTAACATTCATTCTGTCATTTTAGTGCTGCTGTGTTACCTTACAAGAGGATGATTAAATCCAAGCACAAAAGTATATAGATCTTAATTTTTGGTATCCTGGGGAATCAGTATTGGCTGAGAAAAAGTCAGACAGAAACATCTCTATTAGGAAGCTACACTGTAGTTTCAGTTATTGTTCTGACTTAAAATATCTAAAATATTCCCCTTATGGTGTCTAGGGACGTAAAGGGGGCCTTTCTGTGATATTCAGTTGTGGTTTTATGCTGACCTGGTCACATTTTATAGTATTTATATCTGCCGTGACATCACTATACCATCCCTACAGCACTTTTATAATAGCAAATATAATAATAGCGTGGTAGAGTAATCATTCATTGTAAGTGCTGTTCATTTTCGTCCTGATTGAATTATAAAACATCCACATATGCCTCAGCAACTGCTACCAGCTGATCTTACCAGGCCTCCAGACGCCCTGAGCTCCACACTGTGCAGAGACACACGCAAACGCAACGCAGCCGCCGCCGCCGCTGCTGCAGCCGCTTCTGCCGCCGCTGCTGCCGCTGCCGCCGCCTCCTCGACCGGCATTTTCACCGGGGAGCCATGCTGAGTCGTTGAAGCAAAAATAGCATTTCCTCGCTATATCTTGCCTGCATGCATGCGCCTTCTCTGGCACGTATCCGTCCCAGCCGTATCCCTCCTCCCAGCTGGCAGCGGATCGACAAGATTCAAGGAGAACCCCCCCCCCCGACACACACACCCTCTCACACACACCTCCCCTGTCCTCTCCTCCCACCCTCTCCTCCCCTCCACCACCTCCCCGGCTGCGTCCCTCACTCCCCTGCACAAGGTCGACCAGTTTGTACCCGTTCGCAAACGTCGCGGTGTTGCCAGCCGCTTTGGTGCGTGTTTGCATGGTGCTGGCTGTACTTACCCCCACCCCCCTCTCCACCCTCCCCACTCTAGCGCTAGGGGAGGGGAAGTGGGGAAGGGAAGGCGGGGGTGACTGACTATTCCCAAGGGGACATTTTCAACCGGACAGCCGCTACACTGGCGTTACAGCCACAAACAGCGCGCATAAAGTCATTCATTGTGGGCTTGTTCCAGCCAGCCATGTCCGAGGCTACCTCTCTCTCTCTCTCTCTATCTCTCTCTATCATCCAGATGATACAGATGCGAAAACAGATCAGGCAATTAGGGGGGAAATCAAAGGTATGCAACGCGTTGCAGGCTCGCTTTTTGTTTTGTTGTGCTTTGCTTTTGCATTTCCCGTCGCCCCGTTGTAATCATGTGCGGACGATAGCTGTGCTTGCGATCCGGTGTGTGAATGCCATGCACAGGGGAGGCCGTGCGTGAGGGCCCGCATTCAAACAGCGTAGGCTTCTTGTTACATAACACCATGGCCTATGTGACAACCATAGCGGGCACCATAAAACCATTCGTCCGGCAGCTCAAGTTAAGATACAAACATGCCTCTGTCAGCAATTTATTTATTTATTTATTTATTTGATCTATATATGTATGGATAAATACATAGGCCTATATTGGCAAATGCACCGAAGTCTGCAGCAGAGCAGTAGCGCGCAGGATCAGTGTGCTGGCAAACATGGGTAAATAAACAGATACAAACATGTTATTGCTGCTGCACATTCCTCAGCATCAGTCAGTGGGTGAAGGACCAGCGGCGAATAATGCTCTGAACCCCATCATTTACAACCCCCACGGTGTGTGTGCATGTAATGGCAAGTGGGGTATAAACGGGGGTGTTTCAGTTAAAAGTTATGTTACTGAAAAGACATATCTGCAGCCGATGTGAATCCTGGTGAGCATCAGCTGCGACCTGCAAGCCTCTGAACGCAGCCCGTGTTTAACACCCTTCAGGACTGTCAGCTGGTAGCAGAGACAGAAACGCAACGTGATGCAGCTCATCCTCCTCTACCCCTTACACACACATATGTTGTTATTGGTGGAAAACATTTACTGGCCGTGTATCCTTTGCCACCGCCACCAGTGTGGAGCGGAGGCCTCACAGCAGCTGTCGCCCAGCGATGTCATTCACTCCGGCAGAAATGGTGTATTGACAGGCAAGTGGCGGAGGCGGCTCGGTGCAACCGCGTTTGAGAGGTTTGTGTGACAGCGGAGCATATATATATATATATATATATATATATATATATATATAGATTATATGTCGGCCTGCAAGTGTGTCACAGCAGCAGTTAACAGTGAGAAAGACGGGACTCACCGTGATCATCTTCTCTTTCTGTTTCCCCCGACAGGACCGCAGCAGACAATCCGATTCGATGTGCGAGAGACGGCCGGGGGTGGAGGACCATTTGTAGCCTGGCTGTCCGAGGATGGTCCTGGTTAAACTGGTCACCCTGTGGTGGATCTCCTCCTGTCGTCTTCTTGCTCCACTCCCTTGCCTCTCCTCCCCCTGACCCTCTCGGCTCCAAGCACCACTGTTAAGACGGGGGAAAGCCAGACACCACACTTCCGATTACGGTTTTCAAATTAAAAGCTCTGCAACAAGCAGTGGTGGGGGAAGCATTCGATTGAGTAAAAGTGGCAATGCCACAATAGAAAAATAAGTGATTACAAGTACAATCATGCATTTAAAATGTCACTCAAAGGAGAAATTTGATGAAAAGATCACCAACATTCAGATTTTACATCTAAGGTGAAGGCTTTACCCATATTATCAAGCTGTGATGTTCCTAATAAAGTCCTCTGTGAGTCTATGTTATGTCATTAGATTAGGACAAAGTGGCCAACTGTTCAGTGGTCCTAAAAGTGTCTTGGATATCATAGAAGTACTGTAAGGCTGCAGTCAATAATGCATTCATTATCAATACTTCTGACATTTAAAAAAAAAAAAAATCAATTCATTGTTCAGTGTATAAAAAGTAAGAAAATAGGTAAAAATGTCTAATGTTATTCTCTGAAGCCAAAGGGAACATATTAGAACGACTTGTTTTGTCTTACAAAAAGTCAAAAATCCAAAGATGTTGCGATTATTGTAATAGAAAACTATGTAAACTAGCAAATATTCACATGTGAGAGGCTGAATATTTTACATTTTTGTTTAAAAAAATACTTAAACAATTTATCCACTCTCAAAATTGTTGCCAGTGATGATCAAGTGGCACCAGTGGTGAAAAGTAATTCAGCAGATGGCATTCAGGTGGAGTTAAAGCTTGTGGATATGTTTACTGCTTGAGTGTTTAAAGCCAATCAGAACAACTGTTATTGCGTTATTGCTGAATGTCTCCTGGACAATAATCAGAGGTCTTACTTAATGAAATGTTACAGCGGTGGGCATGGTGTCACTTTTAAAACTGCCTCTTTTTGATAAGGCTGTGATCCAGTCAGCTATTAGGCAACCATCTAAATTCTAGTTTTACAATCTTCATTTTGTTAATTTCTTTAAATATACTAAGTGTGTTTGCACGGTCTCAACAGATTAAAGAAAACCTGATTTCAATCACTGATCCAAATCCACTGTTCCAAAGTCTGTTTCTAATTTTAATTTTCAAACAAACAGGGCTGAGGCAGTTGTTTAATGTTTAGACTACTAAATCATATTTTGGAAACAAATAATAACGACCTACAATAAACTCTGTTATTGTGGAAATGCTTAGCTGGATGAAGTAACCTTTAATAATAGCTGAGTTTTGAATATTGTCGGTACCGATAGACATGTTTCATCTGTTATCTGTAAATGTGCAGCCAGTGACTGTGGTCATACAGAAGGAAAACCAGAGGTAATGTATATATTCATTTTCCTTAAACAACTCTGGTTCACATGATGAATATTTTTGTCTGTCTCACCCTTTCTGAGGTTTCTTCCTTGTTTCCCCCGTTCTGTGGTTTCTGGGGAAGTTTATCTTTATCCATTTCAAGGATGTAAGGATGAAGGGTGTCACATGCTGTGCAGACACAAACTTATGATATGTGATACTGGGGTACATAAAGAAAATTGACTTGTTTTAATTCAAACGATTGCATTAAATGTAATTGGTTTGTGGTTCTATTACCCCAATTTCCTTGGCTTTTAAGCTTTTATTTTGAAATCAGATCGGCTGCAGTTCGGCTGTAATGCTGTCTGACTTTGGCTGGTTTGACGCAGCTCTCCTCAGCCCAGGCGCGCCGTTGCTCACACCACTCTCCCATTCCCACTTTTAGTAACTCGGTACTCCCTCTAGAGGTGAAGCGGTGTCTGCAGTGAGCCCGGTCGGTCAAACACCAAGAGCTGTGATCTCCAGCAGGAGTCCCACAGGATAGAAACAGTGATGGAGCGGAGGAAGGTGAAGTCAGCCTAAACATTTATTTTATCCTTTTAGGAGGTTATCAACTTTTAAACCATAGCTGCATTAAACTCTTAAGGGGTCCATGGGGCAAAGAAAATGCTGTTGGGCCCCCACTGACCTACACTGAATGACAGTTACATCATATCCACAGGCACCCAGAGACCAGCCAGTACTTAAGAGCTGAAATGATTGGCTGATTAATTGATTCACTGATTGACACAAGATAAATTGGCAACACTTTTGACAAATGTTAAATTGTTTAAGTTATTTTTAAGCTAAAGTGGCAAAATTTCTCAAGCACCAGCTTCTCGAACGTGAATATTTGTATGTTCAGTTGAACATTGAGTTGAGTTGAATTTTTGGGAAATAATAACATAAATGTTTCACTTTTTTCTGACTTTTATACACTAAACAATCAATTGATTATTAATAATGAATTGGTTACAGGTTTACAGTACTTCTGTGATGGAATAATACTGCATTATCTGAGGCTTTATTGCACGGTTTTACATTGATGTTCAAAAACTTCTTCTTAGAATATACACTGTAAAATATACATATACATTTATTAATTGATTGATTAAAAAAACATTTAAATAATTATCTGAAAAATGTACAGGGGGTGTTACAGTATTTTTGCAGAGCCTCCAGAGTACAGCCTCCAGGGACAAAGTAAAGCACTTGCTACTGCTCATAAAGCTTATTGCTGTAAGCTCACAATTCACTGAATTCTTGGAAATGAACCAGAGTCATTACAGGGTCTATTTTCTAAGAAATATCTGATTTATTGCCAGTGTGTAAACTAAATCAGACATGATACAGCTGTGTTCACAAAAGGTGACAGGTGATAAGGGCCCTGTCAAAACTGTAAGTGTAAACAAACTGAAATGAACAGGTTACAGTGGATGGGCCCAACTTGAGAAAAATAGATAATAGTCTACAGACTGTAAGATAATTATGTAAAGCCCACAATCATCTTTTCAAGTTACTACTGAAATTAGATATTTATATTATTATTTTTTATGAACTAATCCTAGA
This sequence comes from Trachinotus anak, assembly GCF_046630095.1. Classification (NCBI taxonomy): domain Eukaryota; kingdom Metazoa; phylum Chordata; class Actinopteri; order Carangiformes; family Carangidae; genus Trachinotus; species Trachinotus anak. Next base: position 20,134,652 of record NW_027273855.1, on the reverse strand, counting down.
TAAGAGTTTGATATTGTAAGATAATTTCGGCCCACGTTTTGTTGGTCTGGCTCACATTTAGTTCCCACTGTATAAATACAACCATGTGTGTGAAGTCTGGGTTACTGAAGCTTAAGGCAAAGCGCAAACTGCCCTGGGGCCCAACATCCCCAGATTCACTGCATTTGGTTTTAGGTAATTTGATAAAAATGTAGATTTGTTTGAGAATTTGCACCACTTCTGTACAAAATAAACAGAGACTGGTTTTGTATTGTTAATGAATTTTGTGACTCTGTCCTGTAAAATCGCACTGCGTCAAACTCTGTTTTTAATCATTTTATCATTTTTGTCAAATTTTTTTTACATGCTCCTACAAAGTTGTTTTAAATCAATTAACACAAACTGACACACAAATGTTGTTCTAACACAAGAGAAGTGGTTATTTTCTGAATCTCTGGGCATATAGCTAACATGACATATTTTACTTTAATTTTTTAATCTATTTTATTGGTTTTATTATCTTATCTTTTTGATACTTCTGTATCCTGTGTGCATTGGTCTCAAATTGTTTTATTATTTACCTTTGTACTGTCTTACTATCAGCTTGTGAGTCTATAAAACATTTTGAGATACACTGTCCTGTATGAAAGGTGCTATACAAATAAAGTTTGATTGATTGATTCCTTTGGCTCTCCCAATAGTTAAACTGTCTATTGCATACTATAAACGGAAAACAAGTTTAGATAAATTCAAAATATGTTCTCTAAGTGTATAAGAGTACCATTTAAGATTTTTAATTTTTGTGTTTAAATACTTTAATAGGTCTGTTTAAGGACAGATTACATGTACTGTTAGCAAGATTAAGTTCAACCCTGGATTTTTAGGACAACTATAAAATGAACAATAAAGTAGTAAAACTGCCTTGCAAAATGGTTTTGTGTCAAAACTGAACACAACATGAGTAATTGTCTGGTTCTGATTGGGGTTAGTGCTATTGCAGTCATTTTAGTGTTAAGCATGTACTACACATGGATTACACGTACATCTATGGAATAAGATCTGGCTTTTGGAGGAATTTGGTGCAGGTTCATGTTTTCACAACAATATTTGGTCTTTTGTGTCTGAACAGCAAGCTGCAAGGTGTCAGAGGGATAAAGCAGGACACTGTTTTGGAACCTGCAGAAACAAATCTAGTTACAATCAGAACTGAAATAAAAAAGTGCACCTCAGATGGAGCCATGTTACTCTCCTAAATAGACACGGCCGACAGACCAACACTATCTTTCAAAAGAACTTGTGAATAAATGAAAACCGAGTGTACAAGCAGGTGGGCAGAAAACAAAAGTATGTAAATATGTCCCGAGTGGGTCTGGAAAATGAAGCTGGAATTACACGTAGGCAAATGTGCATGAGGGTCACTCAGATACATTGGCTGTTTATTTTGTACTTGTATGTACATTTACGTGTTCTGCAGTATGGCAACTTACTGAAGTCAGTCTATCACACACTGACTGAGGGACGTTCATATGTGTCATACATGTAATAGTGGTAAGATGTTCGAGTGGTATTTTACCCTGGTATAACTGGGTCTGAGTAGTTTGAGTATTGGGTGTTGCACACATACGCTGGTATCAAGTAGAAATTGAAAATATTATCCCAAAATATTAAGCTCTAGGCTACATCAAGCTGATTGTTATTTACCTCACTGTGATTATTGTGTTGATTTGTGTTTTTATCGTAAATAAAAATATACAAACTAGTATGTATGCTGTATCATGAAAGTAGCAGAAATAAGAAACTCTGAAAAAACCTGGGGACACTAAAAGTATTAAGGCCAAAATATAAAACAATAATTAACACTTCCAAGATCTAAAAGTCATGTATCGATTACGCAAACTGCAGGCAGCAGGAGTAGTATCCACAGGCTAACATGCTAACAAGCATGACTTTGGTAAATGAACGAATCTGGCACTTTGAAGAAACGGTTGGTCTCTTCTGCATTCTTTGGTCTATGCACTGTAGTTTTGGCATCTAGTGAAATGTCGAGGGCTTGCAAGAGTTGGTATCGGCAAAACCGAATGGCGTCAGCTCGAGGTGAGTAGTTAAACCGGTTTGTACAAATATAGAACTGAAGGGTATCAGCAGCGAGCACGGTGAGCCCTGAGGGGAAAACACAATTCAGCCCATCACCATCTGCACTGCTTAAAGTTAAACTTTGTTGCACAGTACTGAGTGAATCTGTAACACTATTTAAGGTTGCATATGCTTACCAAGGTCTCTGCCAGCCCTCAGAGATGCTTCACAAGACGTACAGGACAACCAAACGGTGTATGACACCTTGGCTTCCTCCTACAGGAAACTGTGGCAGGTAGATGACCTCTCATATTTTCTACCACAGCTCTACAGATCTGTGATGTGTCTTCTAGGTCTTTTATTGCCCAGCTTGTGCTGTAACAATAGCTAAGGTTGGATCCAAAATCAGTCTTTCAGAACATGAAGCAGGTGTAGTAAAAATCTGTTTTTACAGTTCATGCCGTCAAAAATTGGCAAAATAAAGCAAACGCTGCAAGTAGAAGGCACATCAGCAACAGGTTGTCAGAGAAGGGAAACTACTGTAATGAAACCAGGTAATGTATCAGACAGGCTTAAATATCATTTCTATGTTTTTACCACAACAGTAGTCATCATTTAATACCTAACAGTAGTGAGCAAAAACAACATTGGTGTCAAGAAAGGGCAAATAAATGCAGTCTTACCAACTGACCCTGGTCGATGATACAGTTTGAGTAAGATTTTACTATTTTAAGTATTTTAGTGTATTTAACACATGTAGGGATGTAAAATAAAATGTGGTTTGAAGAGCCTCATGAAAGCTGCAAATTTTGAAAAGTCTCAAAAGGAATTGATTTAGGTTTCCTAAAAAAACAAAACAACTACGTATCAAAATACAAGTATACCGCCCACTCTCCTGGTCCCCGTAATTTCAGGGTAACACGAGTTTTCCTTGTGGTTTTCCTATATTCTGCACAGTGCCCTGCAGTAATTTGTCTGTGGGCCTATTGATCCGTTGTGTCAGAAGATTTGGATCGGATTCAGACAGCCTCTTCAGCACGGACAAAATAAACTTAACATCCAACTTTCAACCAACAGCAGCACTTCAAAAGCAGGTTACTATCACAAGTGGCAACTCTGTGCTGTCTTCTTCCTAACAATACTGTCTTTATACTGTCTTTATACTGCCATCTTGTTTCGCTCACATGGCGTCATGATGCTGACGAGATATGACGTACGATGTTGCGAGGCCATTCTGGGAGTTTTTTTGCATAAAAATGTAACAAAGTGTGAATTCTTGAATTGTGGATTTCAATATTGTTAAAATAAAATGGAAATATTGACAGGGCAAGTCCAAGGAGTTTTCCCTGGTTACAGGGCTGTAGTCATTTCAGCTCTGCAGTAGGCTACTGGTTGGCTTCTGGAAAAATATTAAAATTGTAGGCTAAAGCTGCCACGTATGCCTGTTGTTGGGGGTGTCACCAGGGGCCCAACAGCAAATTTTTGCCCGAGAGCCCCCTAGGAGCTTATTCCGGCTATGCTTATCAGAAAGTGATACAAAAATCTGTTTCAGCAGACCCTGACCTCCCCTACTGTACATTATGAATTCAAAGATCCACATATAATTTGATTCAAGTGTTTAAATCCTCCTTTAACAAACAGATATTATACACAAATGAAAAGCAAAACGTGATTATATAAAGAAACGCACTTCTAAAAAAATAATAACAATAAAAAAAAAGAGATGCAAGCTGTATGCCTGTATGAAATTATTGCTTGACACCCCCGGCAGAGACATACAGTTAGTACGGACCCGTACGGTTGCTGGAGCGATGACGCTTCAGTCATCACGGTTTATTTTAGCTCCGGTATTTTCCTCGCTCGCTTTACATTTTCCCCGATGCAACGCGCATTTGGTTTGATGAGCTGCAGCCTTCCCGTCAGCTGAATGTGGATATCCATCGCCTTCTCTGTGTATTTCGGCTCCTGCGCGCCGCTTCCTCCGCTGTCTTTTTTTTTTACTGCATATAGATGTATTTTGTATCCAGTGTTTCCTCCAGTAACCCATGTCTGTGTGCATCCCGCCTCCCTGCGCTCTCAATAGATGGTGCAAGTCAAAATGTCCAAATCGCCCGTAGACCCTCTGTCTGCCGTGGAAACCGGCTCTCAGTCGCACTATTTCCAGGTAAATCCACACACTTCGGTCCTGTATTTACACATTTATCACCGACTACTTGTTGTTGAAATTGAGGCGTCGCGATTTGGCAGCGAGCTACTTTTTTTTTTTTTTTTTTTTTTTTTTTGATACCACCGCCTTCACTGAAACTGCAGATCGATGCTTGATCGGTGAAACAAGAGAAAGGGGTTGCTAATATAAAGTGATTGTTTTTGCCTTGAAGACTCACACAGACCCAGGTTAAAACCTCCTCAGTTCTTGATACATTTGCTGTTTGAGATCGGGCCTTTTGTGCATTCTGTATTGATGTTTTATTATTTATTTCTAATGCATTTCCTGCAACACTGATTCCACACTAATGTAGGGGGACCAGCACACACCGGGACCCTCATGGGAGTTGTATGCTGCTTTTTATTGCCGTGAAGGTGCATGACTCTAACTCACCTGTAGCCTGAATCTACAGGGCCCGTCAGCTCTCACCGCTACATCCAAGCTTTCTTATTAATGTGCTGTGTTAAAGGAGGCCTGAGGAACAGTCTCCTGCGTTACACTGACCAATATGTGCAGCTAGATTCATTTGATCCTGAGGTTTTTGTGATTTTGGCAAAGTTACAGCTGCTCTTTTACTCACACATTCCCTCAGATTTTAGGCTTTTATTTTGTCATAAAGCAAAACCACCTAGTTTCATGTTTCTATCTATCTATCTATCTATCTACCTACCCAGCTGATAGATATATAAGTTAGATAGTATATATCTGTCTGTGATCGGTTTAACAATAGGGCCCCTAAACAGAATAAAATAACTTATCAGATGTATTGATAAATGTTGGTTGCAGACTCTTCTGTGGTGGAGTAATTCTACCTCGCTCCAGGTTTTCTGTGTGTTAATTACATGGCATCAGTCAATCAATCTATCCATCGCCGGTGTGATTCTCGTTCATCACAGCTGCCCAGGAAGTTGCCTAAACGGAAGAGCCGCTTCAAACGCTCAGATGGCAGCACGTCTTCTGACACAACATCCAGCTTCATCAAACGGCAGGTAAAAAGCTCTTAGGACCGTTTCTTTTCCTCCTTGTTCCTTATTTATGCATGCAGTGTTGGCTACATTATGTTTTGGTCCATTACAGTAACAGGCAGGTAATCTCACTGATTTGTATGAGGAGAAAAATGCAGGCCACCCTCTGGGGCCTAAATGAAGCTATAGTGGTTTGAAGTTGCTTTTTAATCAGAAGAGGTATCTCTGCATTATTCTGTTGGCATCAGTACAGCACCTATAGTCCCCCCCTCCCCATATATATTGTATTGGTGGTGAAACCAGGCTCCTCTTTCTGTATTTATTATCTTGGCATCCCGTTCATGAACATTTCTGTTCTGCATCCTCACCTCCACTGAGCTGTCTGCTCAGTTGCAGTTGTTGTTTTGCACAGTAGATGGCAGCAAAATGCTTGAATGTGGAGATGTGTTACATCAAAATCCCAACACAGCCCAGTTTTTTTAATTAATGTTTTTAGGTCATGCACGTGCAGAGGACTCGGGTGGAGATTTGGTGTTATTTAAGATCTGTGCGTCTGAAAAAAAGGAAAGGAAAAAAAAAGCAGAAGAGATTTCCCTCATGCTGTTACTGCGTGGCTGTTATGAATCATACCCTCTCATCTAGATCAGCTCATCTGATAGTGTAAAGTGTTGCATCTGAAGATGTATTTTATTTTTTTTTTGGTGTCAGCGTAAAAGCAGAGGTGGTTTCAGAGAGTCCAGCAGAGGGGAGAACTTGATCCCTGTAGAAATCAGGTTGTGAGGAGCCGAGAAGTTTCACCAAGCTCATCCCAAATCACTAGATCCCAGAGGTTTGCGAGCCTCGATACATCAAAGAGGGAAAGTCAGGAGTTGGGAAGGAATCACATACCTACTCTTAAAAGAAGCCTCATGTACTAATGACAGAAACGACAAGGCTCTCTACATTCCTGCTGGCTTTCATACCTACTAAAGAATACAGTACGTCTCCTGTATCCATTTTGCTCTGATTTAGGATGTGAAAGCATTTTCAGCTTTTCTATGTCAGAAAAATGATTGTAAACTGAATACCTTTGGGTTGCAGAATGTGGTGGAGGAAGTACTCAGATCTTTTCTTTAAGTCAAAGCTGCATTACTACTGTGTGGAAATACTGCAGTAAAAGTAATGCATTCAGAAAATTACTTGAGTAAAAGTACAGTTAAGTAAGTATTAGCATCAAAATATACTTTAAGCTCCATAAGTAAAAGTACTCACAATGTAGACTGACCTATTTCACAATAATGAGTCTTATATTATTGAATCACAATTACTGATGTGCACATCACTTTAATGTTGCAGCTGGTAAATTACCTTATATACCACTGGGTGGCTTGTAAATCAATAAAGAGTCGATAAAATATTATCTTAACCTATAATAATACATCACAATGTATTTGTTGATTTTATTTGTGTCATTTGTATGAATCTGCAAGTAACTATTTAGTAAAGATATCAATTACATGTAGCAGAGTAGAAAGTACAATATTTGGCTCGGAATTGCTGTGGCATAGAAGTGTAAAGTAGTAGAAACAGTTAAAGTACTTGAGTTAATGTACTTTGTTAGCTTTCTTTTTAGTTTCCGATTGTTGGTCGAACAAAATCAATTTTATGACATTTCTATGGACTTTAGGAAACTGCGATCGACTTATACAACTTAATCCTCAGCTAAAACTCTAAAGAATAGGACAGAAATAGAAATGCATCTTCAATAAAATAAAGTAATCCTGAAAGAATTAGTTGATAAACTGATGTTTGTCTGAAAATTAATTAACAACTTTAGTGACACTTTGTCATATTTGAGAAGGAAAAATAATCTTCCTCTGATAAATAAAAACGTAAACCTATACAACAAAACTCCACCCTTACCTAATTTACCTCCCTCAGGTGTTTTGCTGCTCCAGTCCTACTTGCCCTGGTATAACTAGCTTATCATGGCTAATGTTAGCTAATGTTGGCATAAACGCATAACAAAGATTTTTGATAAGGATTCGTTACATTTAGTAATTTGCAGCTGCATGGGGAGTATCTGAATCAGTTTACACTGTCATTTCCACACATCAGTGTGCACACGTTTATTTCTAGTGTTTTTCCGCTGGTCTTACAGACCCTATGATATAACCAGTTCTTGCTAGTGGTTTATCGACTGTAACTGCACTGATAGGCAAGTCATAGATATTTACCTCTAGGTCATTTAGGCAAAATGAGTAGGCTATAATGCTACATGTTAACAGCTCGTTAGCTGGCTTCCCCTGGCAAACCATGTCATTAGATAGCTTCATGGCTAACTGATTTAGCAACAGATAAACTGCAGGCATATGTTTTATAGCAGCCGTAATGTGTTTTAGCTACTTTTAAAACCCACCAAAAAAGCCAGTATCAGTTGAAGTGTATGCTTTATTTTGAATATTTTCACCGCTTTATTTTGCTGTCAAACAGCCCTTTCCTTTGGCAGAACATTTTCTCAGCCGTTGTATGTATTGGTCGGGCTCTATTGTGTAACCAACATTGCTGGGATTCAGAAATTATGTTTTAGCGCTTACTATTGTCCCTTAATTGTCAATAAAATATTAGAATATAGAGGAAAAACTCATCTCACAAGTTCCCAGGGCCCAATGATACAGGATTCAGATTCGTTTGCCAGAATGCTATCACACACCCCAACCGTAGCCCAAAGTAATGTCCTTAAATTGCCTGTGTTATCCGAACACCAGTCCAAAACTAAAAAAAAAAATTTAATTAAATGTGATACAAATGATGCAAATAAGCAGCAAATCATCATATTTGCGAAGCTGGAACCAGCAAATAGTCTCCATTTTTGCTCAGAAAATGACTCAAATGATTCATCAATTATCAAAATTTTCTTTAGGTGGACTAACTTGTTGCAGCTCTGATTAAAATGTAGTTGAAACACATCAAAATGAACTTACAAGGATGTGTTGTTACAAGGACTGTATCCATGATATTCCTTTCTTGCTGGAATGAGTCATTTGTTTGACACCTGCAAACATGAAATTCAAACACGGTGAAAAATACCTCGGTCTCATGCATAGCACCATTAACGTGAGGGAATGTGGAGCAGTGTGAGAGGCGTTAGTGAGAAGAATAAAAAGGGCTGAGCAGACATCTTCTTCAGGAGGGGACATTAGTTATCCTGATCGGGGGGCTTAATGACAATCTCCAGATTCCCTGAGAATATTGCACTGCTTAAAATATTCATGACGCTCATTTTGACGGCCTTGGGCAGTGTGATGTGTGGGTTCACTGTTCACACTAGCACCTTTAGTTTCATTTCAATCATTCCCTTCTCTCTGCACGCACAACAGGCATCCCCCACCCACCCACCCACCACCCCATAGGTGATATGACAAAGTGCTTTATGCAGAAGGAGTAAATTTTACAAACAGAGCAGATAGTTTCTTGTCTGTGATAGGGGTGGGGTGTCTATGGAGGAGCAGTGGAGTATGACTCATTTCTGCAGCAGGATACAATAAGCAGTACGCTGCCATGAGTGTGGATGTATGTGTTATATGTAGGACATGAGGCTTTGAAACAGGAGAAATCTTGAGCTGTATGTGTCTGATTATAACAGCACTTTCTGTTTCTTCTCTTTCTGTGTATGCTGAATTGGACTTCAATAGAAGAATGTGATGTAAATTTAGAAAGGTGGTTTGATCAAGTGACACAAAAGCTGCTTTGGTGGTTGGTGTTGTTTGTGTGTGTGTGTGTGTGTGTGTGTGTGTGTTGTGATAGAATAAGGAGGGGTAAGAATAGAAAAGAAGGTGTTGCTCGTGCCTGCTCCAGTGCAGGTTGTCCCTGGTTAGAGGATGGGACACAGTACAGTTTGTCTGCATTTTACGGCATGTAGTATATAGAGAGGGAGGGACTGGCAGCAGCATCACCACATTAACTGAGTAAGTACAAATGACTCCCAACACAGTCCACTTCTCCTTCTCCCTGTCTGAAACTCCTTTCCCCTCTGTCTCGCTTTGTACCATCTTATCATCGCTGCTCCTTTGTCTTATCCTTTGTCTTCCTCCCTCACCTCACCTCCCCTCTCCAACAATGCTTTTGTTCCTCTCATTCCTTCACCTGTCTTACTTTTTGACTGGTGTCATCCTGCATGCACGCTTTACTCTTCCCCGACGAGTCTTGTGATTGATCAATTTGACACACAGTATGCCCAGTCTTGACTTTGATATTGTAGTAACCACACTGTTAGTGAGTGATTTATTGCATTGTGTATGAGAGAGCTCTGTGCATGTGTAACTTGCTGACACTGAATTATGACTGCACAGTTAATCGAACACTTTTTGAAATTGGATATGTGGCAACTGGATTTCCAAATCGCTGGAGCTTGCAGTTTTTTTGTTTTTTTTTTCCTCTGAGGGAAAGGTTTTTCAGCCTCCTGAATAATATATTCTGCTGTTGTGCAAAATCTCTTTCCTGCATAGAAAGCCAGATAAATTAGATTTTTCAGTATGCACTCCCTGCATTTTACTTCAAGTCATTTCAAAGAAACATAGCATGTTACATTCTTAATCCATTTATGTATAAATTTAAGTAAACTTTGCTACCAACCATTTTTAAAGCATTCAATAGATTTTTGTATCATGCTTTTCCTGCTGTCTGGGTTCCCATTGTTTTTGGTCGTGCTAGCGTTGTGGCTCTACAGATGGCAGTGTCGGTCTGTCGGTTGGTCCACTGCTCTGGTCCAGACTGAAATGTCTCAACTATTGGACAGATTGCCATGAAACTTTGTACAGATGTTCATGTTCTTCAAAGAATGTATTAACTTGTATTAACTTTGGTGATTCTGTAATTGTCTATTTAGCGCCAGGTCATTCTTTTGTGTTCACTACTTCTACATAACTAATTACAGTCCCATTGCCTCAGCTCTACATTGTGTTTATGCTAATTTGAAAATGTCAGAATGCTAACAAGCTAAACTCAGATGATTAACATGAAACCTGCATGCTAGCATCCACAGCATGCACTCAGTTAACTCAAAGCACTGCTGTGGCTAAAGTGGCCAGTTTGCTTCCACAGAAGTGCTTGAAGATGGTTGAACTATCTGCAGAAAACAGCTTCTGAAACAAACAATCTAGTTTTCACATAGTGATTGAACAGTGGTAACAGTTATAAGAGTTAAAAGTAAACAGGACCTTCTCTCTCAAGATCTGTTTTCATTTTTTACACAACAATTACACAAGGCTTTTCATGTGCATAAACAAGTGCAATACTATGAAAGAGACACTCTGAAAATGTGCACCATTATCTTTATATTTAAACGATTATACAGGATCTCCACCTCTCTATGACATCCAGCTTTTTACCCCAACTATACAATGGTACATTACGGCCATTCAGAACAGCTATAATACTTTCAATACGGTTGGATGATACATTTTATGAGTTTTAGAGATCATCCAATACTATTTTTCTGTCCTGATAATGATTCCAATACCTGAACTTGTGCACTGGCTGATACCAAGTACTGATCTGCCACCACCAGTGGGACTTCCCAGTGTAATATATTGCCAAATTACTGACATTTAGCTTATGGCTAACATTACACTATTAATTATTTTTTGTGGCTCTGAAACTAGAGAATTTATTAATAAATTAGATCAGTGCCTAGACTTGCACGCTCGGCGATATCCCTTACCGTATTTTAGGCAGTATCGGTAAAACCCTCCTGTATTAAAAGGATCGTATTCAAAAATAAAACTTTGATTTTTATCATGATATACAAATATTACTGATATAAAAATAAATTAACTTAGAGCTACTATAATCATTCTTTTCTACTACTAATGGATCAATTAACTATAAATGAAAAGGAGTCGCTTGTACTGATAATTCTGCAGATCGCCCTCAGCACTATGCAGCATTTTAGCATCTTTCAGCTCATTGTTTTGGATTTGTTGCCATTACATTACTGTTCTGATTCACTCTTACAGCTCTCATTGTGTTGTTTCCAGCAGTAGCAGGCAGCTTTTGGCAGTGAAGGAGCTCTGATAAAGACACTGTATGCTATTTGCCCACCACCAAACATCAAACACACTGCTAGCGACACAGCTATCTGGTGAACATAGTGGTTCATAGTAGAGTGACTATTGGACTTATTGACTTAGATTTATCAAGTGGACACAAACACAACCCTGAATGAATGTTAATGCTGTTCTGTATCCGCTTCAATGAGCCACTCATATTGACTTTATAAGGTGATATGTTCACATTGTGTTTAAAAAAAATTAATTAATACAGGTTTAATAACATCAGGAAACATTAATAACGGTTTTATTTGCTGTCTAGTGCTATTCTTTGTGATAAAAGACATGCAAATGATTTAAGAGTGGAAGATTCCAATTGTGAATTTGGATTTTTTTCATTCTTGAGATTTTTGCATTGCATTAACATTTGCTTAACATTTTTCAATTGATCGTTCAATGATTGTTGCTTTAAAGTTGCTCTTTGGCATACTCTACTATGGCTAACCTGTTAATTAACCTACAGTTTAAGAACAGATGGCCGATGGTGAAGACATCTCTACATGTCTTACCAAAAGAAAATTACAACACATTTGAATGTAAATTATTAAACCATTGGACAACATATCCGTAAAATCATGGTAAAAATGAGTGTAGAAATCCCCTGCTGTTCTTTCCCTAGACTGTAGGATGACTTGGCCCTCTTGAGGACTCGACTAGCTGGATGACACACTTCCCCGTCGGCCCCTCCCTGTGGAGTTGAGGCCATCAGTGTTGCAGTGTGTGAAGAATAATCACAGAAGCAGAATAGGAAGGAACAGAGTTAAATTTAGCCCCCAGACGGGAACATTAGCAGTAAAAAAGAAACAAGACATCCTCAGACCAGACAATAAAGATGTGCTGAGATTGTTGCACTCTGCACTGCAGAACCAGCAAAATACACTATTTTCTGGTGGTAACACAGTTTTTTTTGTTTTATTGTTTTAGTTTTTTTGAAGGATCCGACAGGTAGCAAGGACAGAGTGTGTGCAGCAGAGGTCCACAGCCTCATGTCCAAACATTAATAATGAATGACAATCACAGCCTGAGCAGCTCTCGATGTTCTAACATCATTAAACAGCTCTCTGACATAACGCCGTTCCCCTGCGCCCACCACCATATTTATTCCACTTTTATGTCTGTGTGTGTTTGAGCATGTTCCCAGTGAAGACAGAGCAGTGAGAAAATTCAGATTCATGTCTTTATCAGGCTCTAGCGCCGTCCTCCTAATCAGCCAGGTATGCAACTCTCTCTGCTGTCTTTGTGTCTCTGTCTCTCGTGGTCTGTGGTCATGGTCCTTTTCATCCCCCTCCTCCCTGCTGTTTCCCCTCTTTTCTTCTGTCTACGATGAGGACAGATATCTGGGTCTCGCTCCACTCCTTCGTAGCATTTTATTATGCTCTAATCTCATCTTCCCCCTGAGATAGCCTCGCTTTATCTCGTCATATAAATCGTTTATACCTCTCTTGTCTCTCCAACCATCCATCAGTCACTCTCCATCCTCGTAAACATCCTTCTCTTTTCAGGATATCTTGTCAACAATATTCATCCCCATTCTCTCTCTCTCTCTCTCTATCTTTCCTGTTCTTCCTCACCCTCCTTTTCTCCCTCCGTGCTTCTCTGACACTGGTGCAGTGTTGCCTTGCAGAGCTGCTAAAAATCAGATCTAGTTATCTAACATAGACACACACACACACACACACACACACACACACACACACAAAGAAACAAGAAGAGCTGTTAGCTTGCTGCTTCTCTGGGGCTTGAAGTGGTACAGCAGATAAAGATTTATTTTGGATTATACGTATGCATTCTGAAGTGCAGAGAAAGCAAAGGTGGTGGTTGTTTTTCATATCCGGGCACTTTTTTTGTATTTTGAGCCTGAATTTCCTTTTGTTGTGCTGCTGCTAATTGGTCCTCCAGAGGATCCGTTTGTATATGTTGGCAAGATGGATGACCAGGACTAAGTCACTGCACTCTGGAGGAGAGGGAAACCAAAGTGAAAACTGTATTATGTGCTGTTTTCTCTTTTCTAGTTTCTTAACATCTTGGCTTTCTTTGCAGTGTAATTTTGAATACTGCAGTTACCTGTGAGAGGTTTATTTGAGCGTCTTCTTGACTGTTTCATTTGTCATTTCTTTTATTCTCTTCATTTCATGTTTGTCTCCTGTCTCGCCTCTCTCTCTCTTGCCTGACTTTTTGCTGCAGCACTTCTTTTTACTGCCAGATTCAGCATTAAGTTCCTTCAGCAAAGCCAAATAGATGCCAAATATAGGAGAACACACACACACACACACACACAGACACACACACACACACACACAGCACCCAAACTGCACCTAGCACACAGCTTCACTTTCTTCTCCGTTTCATGTTTTTCTCTGTGAAAATCAGCATCATGGTTCTTGTTTGAATTACCACTACATACACTATAATAAGTTAATTTCAATATGAATTAAAGTCTTGATTTTTCTCAATTAATTTCTTATAATTATTGATTAATTAATGGGTGATTAATTTACGCTTTGGCTAGATGTCCATAATAATTTTCAAGGGTCTATGGTGTCGTTTTTTTAAATGTCTTGATTTTTTCCCACCATCAGTTCAAAACCCAAAGATATTCAGTTTACTCTCAAATAAGACAAAAGTGGAAAGCATCAATCTGAGAAGCTGGAACCAGTGAATTCTTGGCATTTTGCTTTAGAAAAAATTTTAATATTAGGAAAATAGTTTCTGATTAATTTTCAGTCAATTGACTAATTGATTAATTGACTAATCATTTCAGACATTTAAAAAAATAATCACACAAGTCTTCTGAATAGGGACCTTAACAGCAACACCTATCAAGAGTTTTTCACCATTTTACTTTGTGCAAAATCTTGTCTTTGTCTTTGTTTGCTTTATCTGTCGCTCTCAGCATAATGTGCTATCCATCCCTGGGATGTGTCCTTAAACCGCTTACAATGAAAAATGATATCCCGCATATATTTTGCTAATGAGGAGATGTCCTTGGAGAATAAACAGGGGAAGAAAGGATGTATATGTGCTGCACTGTGGGGGATGATGGAATGGATTGGGGCCAAGCAGGAGAGAAGAGGAAGCAGTTGCCTCCTTTGTGCTATATTTGGTCTACCAGAAGATGGCTGGTGTGGGAGAGCAGCGCATTGTGTTGTAGATTCACACATGAATGTGTTCATGAATGCAGACACATATTCACATGCACACCTGCACACAACCAGACTGCAGAAGAGAGAACAGCTGAAAGCAGAAGTATAAACAGAAACAGCAGATCTATGTATCTAACCTCATAGTAATATGTCAACCAAGTAATGAAATTACCAATTCATATATCACAAATAATAATCCAACCAAATCTACCTTTGGCTCTCTCCTGACAGGGGTCGGCTGATTCATACACCAGTAGACCGTCGGATTCAGACCTGTCAGCAGAGGAGGACCGCGAGGCGTATCGGCGTGAAGCCGAACGCCAGGCACAGCTGCAGCTCGACAGAGCTAAGGTAGGTGATACGCTGATTCATACTGCTACATAACGTTGTAGAAGTTAGAAATTTTTTGTATGTTAAGTCTGGAGCCACGTGTTCATCTACTGCTCTGGGAGAACTTTCACATGCTAGTGTATGTACACTTACACACAAGTACTCAAGTTCTGTACCTAAGTACAATTTTGACGTACTTGCTTACATAAGTACTGTTTTCTGCTACTTTATACTCCACTACAATACATCAATATACTTTTTAGTCCACTACATTTATATGACAGCTGTAGTTACTTTGCAGATTCAGACTAATGATACAAAACATATCAATAAATAAATTATGATGTGTTGCTTTAGGTTAAGATAAAACTTATTTGTTCCCTAAGGGAGAATTCATAGACTACCCAGCAGTATATAAAGTGACAAAAATTAACCCCACATTTACCAGGTGCAACATGAAAGTGATACGTATTCATGGATCAATAATTATAACCCAGCGATATACATTATTCTGAAACAGGGCCTTCTGCATAATGATTTTTGTTACTTTAAGTATATTTTGGTGTTAATACTTTTTCTGAATGAATGACTTTTACTACTGTTTTGCCACTGTAACTTTAGTATAAGATCTAAGTACTTCTTCCAACACTACAAATATGTCTTACCTTCGTACAAGCACATAATCACTGCAATGAAGAATTATAAAGCAAAGGCATCATTTAGTCAAACAAAAGAGGTAAATCTAAAAAGAGGTAAATCTGCAGAACATCCAACCAGATTCATGACTCCAGTCAAAACTCTGGTGTCTTATATGTTTGTTCTGTAGTTTCCATCATTGACCAGTGGTTTTCTTGTTCTTATTTACTGTTGCCACAGTCCAAACCTGTAGCGTTTGCAGTAAAAACAAATGTGAGTTACTGTGGAGCTCTGGATGAGGACTGTCCTGTCCAAGGCGCTGCAGTCAATTTTGATGCCAAAGACTTCCTGCACATCAAAGAAGTGAGTGGCAATCTGTTGTTTATGAGGACAGCCTCCTCCATTAGATTAAAACAAAGCAGATAGATGTGACATGGTACTGTTGTTGCACTGAACTCAACAGAAGTACAATAATGACTGGTGGATCGGTCGGCTAGTAAAGGAGGGAGCAGACATCACCTTCATCCCCAGCCCTCTACGACTGGAGGCCATGAGACTCAAACAGGAGCAGAAACAGAGGTCAGTTAATACATCTACCCACATTTGGATATATTTCCACAGTATAAGTTTCAGAAATTTGTGTTGTGCTGTTGCAGGAAAACAGGGGGTAACTCCTCGAGTTTAGGCGACATGGTGACTGGGAGCTGGAGGACCACACCGCCATCTGCAGGTGAACGTAAGTATTACAAACCTGCCTCTTGTGCTGGAACAGAAACCTACTTCTACTGTCTTGTCCTTTTCCATTCATTGACTGTTATTTTCTTGTTTTCACAAGCCAAACAGAAGCAAAAACAGGTAGGTTTTGGCACTTGGTGAAACAGCATTTGTTCATAATACACAGATTTTGAGTTTTAGTGACATTATCAGGAAAAGTCTTGTCACTGAATTCAGTTCCTTCAGAAAAGGGAACTTTACAAACTTTACAAACTTTTATGAGGAGACGTCAAACATTTTAAAAGTACAATCAGGCTATTGCAGCAGTGGATGTCAGAAGCTATTTCTGAATCTGAATTTTTCATTTATTCTTTATTATTTTTCAATATAGCTACAGTATCGAAGAAGCTCACTCACTTTTCTCCCTCTTATCTGGGTCCAATTCAATTAAAATATTTAATATTTGTAGGCCTTATTGTTCCTACTGGTTTTCCATCATTTTTAACCATTTTTAACCAAAAATATGTTAAAAATGTATCAAATTTCATCATATTTGGTATTAAAAGGGTCTTCATGTTAATTTGGGGAACTCTGCAGAAACCCTGATGAAACCCCAGAATTTTTTACCCCTGTTCTCTTTGTTCTTCATCCCTCTCCCATCGTCCTCCCCTATTTCTGGCAGGAACACGTCCCTCCCTACGACGTGGTGCCCTCTATGAGGCCGGTGGTCCTCGTGGGACCATCGCTGAAGGGCTATGAGGTCAGCCTCACTGCATTTTACCTCCCGAAGACAGAACGACTGCCTCACACTGCACTCTTCTCTATCAGAACTATCCCAGTTTCCTCCACATCTGTCTGCAGGAATAGATGTAATGTGCAGAGCAAAGCATTTGAAGTTACAGAAAACATCCATCAATAACTTACAATCATCAGTGATTTTTATGATTTTTCCAGGTGCCAGGACGATGTGGATATTTCATTTAGATGTAATTAAAATCAAATGAACATCAGGTTTCACCAACAAAGTTGGTGTTGTAGGTTACTATGTCAATACAGAAACATGACACTAGGGCTCCAACCAACAATTGTCATGATCGATTTATCTGCCAACTACTTTATTGCAATTTGGTCTATGAAATGTCAAAAAAGAGTGAAGAGACGATGCAAAATGAGAAGCTGAGAGTGTGCTACACTTTAAGCTATTTTTGCTTTAAAATAACCTCAGTGATTAATCAATTATTAAAAATAGTTGCAGATTTTCTTTTCCTGCTGATCATTTCATCAAATCAACTAATCCTTTCAGCTCTACTTGGCACAGTGTAAAAGTGACAGAGGTGTTTCACAGCCACAAACTGAATATTAGACCATGATGAGCCCCAACCACCAGAAATGAAAACAGTACACAGCAGCTCCACCAAGTTCAAACAAACAAGAAGCCAAAAGAAAAGCTTATTTGTGCCGAACACTGACAGTCTCAATGACCCAAATATCAATACACAGGTCCACTCAACAACCCCAAAAATGACAACACATCTGCCTTGCACTTAGACAGAGGGGCAATGCAATAAGCTGTTGAATCACATGTGTGCTCCATCAGCTGTACAGTGCTGGAAGAAGTATTCACATCCTTTACTTAATTAAAAGCACTGATACCACGGGGTAAAAATACTCTATTTCAAGTAAAAGTCTGGCATTTATGTAAAGTATTTAAAGTATTAAACGTATTAAAAGTAAATAAGCAGCATTTTACTGTTGTTTATGTGCAGGTACTTTAACTGTTCTATGTAGGGCTTCAAGTAATTATTTATTTCATGATGGATTAATCTCCTGATAATATTCTTGACTGAATTAATGATTGTTTGGTTTGTAAAAGTTTATAACATAATGAGAAATATCCAAAGAGACACCTTCACAATGCTTTACTTTTGTCCAAACCTAAAATGATTAAACCACATTAAAAGTAAAATTAAAATTATTATCAAATCAGCAGCCAATTCATTTTCTGTCAACTTACTGATTATCATTTCAGCTCTACTTATACTCCTGGTTAGGGTTAGGGTTATAACTAACCCTCATATTTCACAATACTTTATGTTATGTATGAAAATAACATAATGTCAAATAATTGTAATGTAATAAAAAAGTAGGATATTTATATTTTTATATTTCCCTCTGAATTGTAGTGAAGTTAAAGTATAAAGTAACATGAAAAGAAAATGCTTAAGTACAAAAGTGTAATTCAGTAAATGTACTTAGTTAACTTTCTACCACTGCAGCAATAACAGTAAAACACATAAAACATATGTATCACTGCCATTTCACAATTAATTATATAAATAAAAAATAAAAAAACTCAGCCAATGCGGAACTCCAACTTGTCTTGCATTCACTTCTGCTTGAAATTCGTGCTGCACACAAACATCCATAGTTTTCTGCACTGAGGTGTTGAAGCCCCGCCGTCGCCATCTTTGCCCTGAGTGAGACACCTGACCTCCAGGTAATCAATGCCGGTTCAGCTAGCTGCACGTTAGCATTATCGTTCCTCAAAGGCTAACCCAAGGATAATTCATTTGTTGGCTAATTAGCCAGTGAAAGAGCTAAGATAACAAGCCAGCACCTGCTAATTAGCGGTAACTTATATAAAATAATACCAGAGTTTCACTCACTTTCAAAAAACAGGGGCAGAGACTTCTTCAACCATGTTATTGCTGTATTTGACAACTATTACAACTGTAGTAGCTATAGAGACCAAAACAGTTTTTTCTAGATTGTAAACATGTTTATTTCTACTGTAAATTTGGGTTTTTTATGGGGATTGCCACAATATCTCCCTCTAAGAGAAAAGGACTACAGAGATGACTTAAAACTTAAAACAAACAAATAAAACAAAACCTGCTGGTAATCTAGTTGGTGGAACAACAGTGCCACTGTTAACCAGTAGTTGAAAGTTGTACTTTTTACGCCACTATATTTATCTGACAGTTTTAGCAATGAGTTACTTCTTAGATTTCAACACACAAATATAATCAACAAATAACTTATGATGTATTATTACAGATTAAGATTAGAATTTATTGATCCCATTTTGGGATTATAAAACACCCAGCAGTACAGTAATTGAAAACTAGCCCTACCACCACTTCAGACTGCAACATTAAAGTGATCAGTAATTATAATCCAATGATTTTCATTATTCCGAAATGGGCCTTTCTCCATAATGAGTACTTTGACTTTAAATATAATTTTAAATATTTTGAAAGTCTAAGATTTTACTTTTAAAAATAGAAAATAAATAATACAATTTAAAAATAAAATAAAAGAATGATAATTATAATATTGATTAATAATATGCTCATTATATAAAATCAGTGGTTTTCAACCATTTTACATTTGGAAAGTTATCTACAAGTGTCCAGTTGGAGCCCATTGTCACAGAAATATGGAGTATCCAGCAGTATCAACAATCATCTCATGACTCCTCAGGTTTATCAGGGGACCCTTTGGAAAAGTTGGCCCCTAGGTCGTAACTATTTATTCATGACTCCTTTCTGGAAAATGTATTCTTCATATGTACTTTAAAGTTTGTTTGTAGACACTTTCACATTTTATATGTTCAGCTCACCTGCTCACTTCTGACTGTCTCTGACAGTAAACCAAAGTATGAAATTTATTTAATTTTCTTTCATTTCTTTTTTTTATTAAATATTATATTACACATTTGAATGTTGTTTTCAAGGTATGTGCTCTGTCTTTTTATAACAATCGGTCTCTTATCCTCCCACCTAGGTGACGGATATGATGCAGAAAGCCCTTTTTGACTTCCTGAAACACAGATTTGAGGGACGGTCAGTAAAAAGGAGAGATTACAGAGTAACCCCTGTAGTTGAGTAAAGTCATGTCTTTAATTAATCTGATGAAAAATGTTTCACTGAGCTTTTTTCTCTGTGTATTTTGTGACCGTTTGCAGAATCTCGATCACCCGTGTAACTGCCGACCTCTCTTTAGCCAAGAGATCTGTCCTCAACAAAAGACCCATAATGGAGAGATCCAACACTCGTTCCAGCCTAGGTAACGTCAGTAGGCTTGGGCAGTGTCTACGTTTCACACTTTAATACCTTCCTAACATTTAATTGGGTTGTAGTGTACTGTTAGAGATGTTCCCTGTTGTAACAAATTCAATTACTTTTCCATGTTCTTTTCATCAGTAAAGACATACTTCATACTTCAATATTTCACATAGCTTTGTTGCAGAATGTTGTTTACATGTATTAAATAACAGTGGCACTAAATAAAAAAGGCTAACAGAATAGACACACTTGTTCAGTTAAAGGTCGTCTTAATATAAGTATAAGGCCTGTTGCCTGATTGGTCCTATGCTTCCCTCTTCATATAAAAAAAGCAACAGCACATTAAATACAAATAATCAACAACAGGCCTACCAATGGTAAGTGTGGGAGTTTTGGCAGAAAATGAATTAAATCTTAAGTCAATCTTTAGTCTGCAAGTATAAACCAGCCAAAAAGTAATGGATCAACCGAAAGGTTTAGTGGACGTAATCATTCAGGTTTTTTGGAAAGAAAAGACAAGTATATTGACTTTAGAAGCAAGATTTAAACTCACAAAAATGTGTCGTCACTGTGCAGCGGAGGTTCAGAGTGAGATTGAGAGGATATTTGAGCTTGCCAAAACCCTGCAGCTGGTGGTTCTGGACGCGGACACCATCAACCATCCTGCACAGCTCGCCAAAACCTCCCTCGCACCCATCGTTGTCTACGTTAAGGTTTCCTCACCAAAGGTACAGTATCATTGGATTCATGCAGCCTCATCTGCCTATAATCTATCTATCTTTATCTTAATCTATCTTTACTTTTCTCTCAGGTGCTTCAGAGGCTGATCAAATCCAGGGGGAAGTCTCAGAGCAAGCACCTGAATGTGCAGATGATGGCTGCAGACAAACTCTCTCAGTGTCCCCCTGTGAGTGGAAGGAGCGCGTTGATTTCTTTCCACTGCTATAAAGCACATTCAGTCCTAATCAGCCTGAACATTTTATGTGCACAAGGTGATCAAGGGTTTACGAGGAAGTAAACCCTTGATCACAAACTTTATTGGGTTAATATTAGGTGTTTGCACTTGAGTGATTGTCACACTGGTAATTTAATAATAATAATAATAATGATAATAGTTATAGGAGGTGTTGAGCAGGATCATGGGGCCTTAAATTTCTGTGTTGAGAGTATTAAAGGCAGCAACGCACAGTCAATATTTTCTTAATTAATCAATTCATTGTTGAGTGCATTAAAAATAAATTGTGAAAGATGCCTATCATTATTCCCCAAAGCATAATTTAACTCATTCAGATTACTTTTTTTGTCCAACTAACGGTCAAAAACCCAAATATGTTGGATTTGCTATCATAGCAACCCGTGAAAACCAGTCATTTTTAGTACCAGTCATTGTTTTTGGCAGTTTTGCTTAAAAAATTACTTCAGATGTTAATCAAGTATCAGAATTGTTGCCAATTAATTTCTGTTAACTAATCTACTCTAGAGTACTAGTTGGTGTCTATGTGTCTGGAGAAAGGGGAGAAACTGCCATGTTTAGTGGGGGTAAATAAGTGTAAATGTCTGCCCCAGGACACTGTAATAGTTTAATCCGGCTGCATGCTAGCAACGTGACTCTAGAGATGCTGATGTCTGTCTGTCTTTTTGTTGGTCAGTTGGTCCACAACTTTCATCCAGACTGAAATTTCTTTTTTAGATGGACTGCCATAAAATTTGATAGCATTGTTTTTGTGAGTATGTTAGCATGCTAATGTCATCATTTAGCTGAAGTGCAGCGTCACAGAGCATCTAGCATGGCTGTAGACTCTCAGTCTTGTTTATTTGTTCCTTGTTGTTCACTTGCAGGATATGTTTGATGTCATTTTGGATGAGAACCAGCTGGAAGATGCTTGTGAGCATTTGGCTGAATACCTGGAGATCTACTGGCGTGCCACTCACCTCCCAGGAAACACCCCTCTTAATCCCTTATTGGAGCAGAGTCTGATGACCCCGCCTTCTGCCATCTCTAGCCTACAGGTCAGTGAATCTTCATCCATTTTTTAAAAACAAGAGAGCATGTTTAATACTGTGTCAATACTGTTTAAGACTCTAAAGTAGGAACCTAGTTTTGAACATGTTGTCACTGTCCTTACCAGCTCTTCCCATCTCAGATTCTCACTCCTGTGTTTTTATTTAATTGTATCCAGTTGTCTTGTCTGTCCTCTCACTCATCCATGCTTAACATTTTTGCAGTTTTCTGAAACACAGGAATTAATTGAATGATCGCTTACAAAATGGGGTGAGTAGTAGGGTTTATATATATATTTGCACTCTCAACCCCAAGTCCCCTCTTACACACCTACCAACACCTGAACACGACTCAGCGGCTGAGACAGCGAATGAACAGCATTTTATTCATTCAGATCTCACCACAGAAAAGATGGCGTGTGTTTCTTTATTGCATCCTGCCTCCTTTCCTTTAGTTGATGGTCTCAGGTGAATCCACACTGCTCCACAAGCTTTCTGGGGGAAAATTCACAAAGCAGTTTAGGTCAGGCTTCAATTTAATACCATAATTGAGAACATTATTTGGAATTAAAAAAATGTTTGCGTGAAATGTCAAAGTCTCACCATTATTCTCTATTTTCTCCAAGCGTGCTTTGTGAATGGCCGCCCTACTCACAGTGGCGCATAATGCTATCTTGAATGACAGTGCTAATTGAACGCATATGATCAATGCTTAAATAATATATTCACCGGAAATAACTGCAAATTAACACAACAATAAACCGAGACCTTAACACCCAAACAATAACATTTTATTTCCAAGAGTAACCCCCTGACCATCCATTCAAGTGTTTCACTTGCATTTCTTTTGTTCAGTGTCTGTAGTATTAATCTGTATACACACAGATTAAACACTGTAAACACTTTACTAAGGAGGACTTTGAAGAGACTTTACCAACACTGCAAACACTGCTGCATGCCAGTTATTAACTTTGTCAACTATAGGGTATTATTGTAGCAGCATTATTCACAAATGTGTGTGGAGAGTTGAGACACTGTATCTCAATCGGTACTGTGTGTATGTTTTCAGATTTCTAAAGGTTTAGGCAAATTACATACTTTGCGTCATTCACTTCAAAACTCAATAAAATATGTAATGTGTCCAAAATGTTGTAAATTATAGCAGTCCTGTGCTCATCCACAAATCCTCAGTGGGACAGGTGATGTATACAAAAAAATAAATACAATTGCAATACAAGGAGTATCCGCACACTGGAATCACATCTCCCTTTAATTTTAGCAGCGTTGCTTTCTTACACTATCAGATATATTACCAGGTGGAGATTGTCAGTTATGATTTACAGCTGTCAAATGCTGCTAATTGGCATCATAAGTGACATTTTGTTTTAGTGTTTTAGTGTTAATTATCACAGCTATTTAAGGGTTTAAAGATGTATTTACACTTTTTGAAACAATTCTGACACGCCCATATCAAGGTTGAAACAGTTGTTAGTCTGTAGCTGTATTTGTTCCTCCTGGTTTTACTCGTGTAAAGAGATCCCTTCCTAAAGTGATTCCAATGTAAGAGATGATGGGCCTAATCCACAGTCCTTGTTCTGTATAAAATTAATGAAATTAATGACAAAATTAAATACTGTGTGAGTATCCCTCCACTGCAGCTCAGCAAGGTAGTAGTCTGTGAAAACAAGAAAAGGGAAATCCCTACCAGAAAGTAAAGTCTTCTTAACCACTTGATTTTAGCGTTGTAGACTGCTGATGCTTAATATTTTATCAGGGTCACACAAACTTTTAGGATTTTTGCACAGACTGAGGACTGTGCATGTTATCTGCTCTATCTTACATTGCTAACACATCAGGACGGGGTGTCTTTGTAGCCAGTGTGGACCGAAGGAACAATTTCAGCAACCAATAACTTTTTCAATGCACATTTGGGCATGTGAGTGTTGTTTCAGGATACATTTGAGCCTTTCTTTCAAAATCCTTCTTAATTTAGTGTTTGCTTTGTTTTGTCCACGTTCTGTGTGTTTGTGGCAGAAAAACTGTGCTGACAAAAAAAAAAAAAGTTTGCAGAAAGCGTGCAGCTACTTTGAGATATCGTCCTGGTTTACGGAGCTTTCTTTTGACTCGTGTTGTTTGTTTTTTTTTTCAACTCTCCATGGCCACTCGAATCCTCCAGAATCAGAACAAGAACCAGCCGCAGCCTCATGAGGCGGTGGGCTTGGAGGGTGACGAGGAGGAAGAAGCGGGTGAGGAGGCCCACTCACCCTTGGAGCAGGACAGTCTTATGCCATCCGACGAGGCCAGCGACTCCCTGTCTCGCGGCCGGAGGGGGAGCCCATGCCACAGGGGGGGTGAGGAGGACGAGGAGGAGGAAGAAGAAGAGGAAGAAGAAGAAGAGGAAGAGGAGGAGGATGAGTATGCCTCCCCCTGCCATGCTCGCACATACAGGGACATGTACCCCCCTCACCGTGGGCACACAGGCAGTGCCCACAGTGCAAACGGGCACGAGTCACAGGACAGGCTGCTCCAACGTGAAGCTCAGCAAGGTCACAACCAGAGGAACAACCGCCAGCGCAGCCGCCCCTGGCCCCGAGACAACTACTGAGGAACAAGGCCCCCCCCTCCCCTCAGCTTCCAGATCAGCATCCAGATCACCTCAAGCCCTCCGAATGTCGAACTGTCCCAAACACAACATTTAGAGATGAAAACACATTCCCAAAAACAGCTCCAGACTTTCAACATCAGTCAGAAACAGACACAGATGCCCAGTTTATTAAGCAGACGACTGTAGGTATTTAGTATGTACAATCTCTCTCTTCCAGACTCCCAGTTTTAATTTATCTAAACCGAGGCGATGTAATGACCTCTCCAGGGTCAAGTCATTTAGATAAAAGTCAACAGGGCTACTCACCTCTGCAATGGAAAGGTTTCAGGCTACCAGCTGTACGCAAACTCAAACTTTAGCTGCTTTGCCTAAGGTTTCTCTATTGTAGGATGTCTCATATACTGGCCTTAAAATTCCTAAGACTTTTAACTATCTTTACTATTGCATGTACAAGTATAATTATTTTAAGACTATTTGCACATTAACGTCAGAACAGGAACTGAATGATCTTTCCAGATAAACTAATGTAGGAATGTCTACTGTTGAATCAATATATGGGGAATAGTAATGCATTTGATTACAATGTATATACTGAATGGGCACCTGGTTTCGTTTCATTGCTACTTTATTTATTGATTAGTTTGATTTTGTTAATATGGACTTGTTTGCTGTTTCAGAGATGTTGCAATCCGTGTGTTGTCAGTTTTTACTCTGAAGACAGTGAATGGCTCTTTGGGAGACACACATACAGTTTATCATTCTGTAAAACACTCACCATGTAAGTATGAAGCTGCAGTTCAGCGTCGGTGTCACTTGTCTTTGCTGTTGCACAATCACTCTCTGAACACCTCTAAAAAGCTAAAAAAAAAAATTAAAAAAAACGGGCACAGAGAATGTAAACACAACTAAGGAAGGGAATGTTAACTTTTAAAGGATGAATTATTTGCCAAACTGCTTGTTTACATCAAGTCATTCACATATTTCAAGCACATGCTGCACAGCTGCAGCCCCTCTTCAGATCCAGGCTTCAGAGAATGTAAGCTTGCATGCCTTTTGCACCTCCAGCACCACCTGGTGTCTCCCACCCAACCGATCACCCTGTAATTCGATTGTAGCACGTTACTGATTGTAGCAATCCACATTTTGTACACCTACACTCAGCCCTCCCCTCCCCTTGTATGTCTCTGCCAAACATTGTGTTGCAATTTGTGTTCTGCAGTTTTACCACTGTTTTTTTTTTTTTTTTTTTTTTACCAAGGCAGATCCTCAGGTGTAAGTCCTCCACACTCATCTCGCTCAACTTCATGTTAAAAAAAAAAAAAAAAATGTGTCGTGCTCCCGAAAAACTCGTAGCACCCATGACACAATGTCATTCTGTTCCTGCACCATTTTTAGTCCATGAGCCGATGACGAGTTGGACGTGATGCTGACGAGCAGCGACCTGCTTCTGTTCACATAACAGGGTCGATACTGTCACAGCCTGCTTTAGGAATTACTGGTTTACTGCTTCCATGTCTCACAGGTATCTATCTAGTGTTCTGTATATTTTGAAGAGAAAAAAAAAATCAGCATGATTGGAAAAAAAAAAGATGAAAAAAAATCTATGCAAGTGTTGCATGAAATCTGATTGTTTCTTTTTACAGTTAAGTATTTTAGTAATGCATTGATTCTGATTCTCCTCGTTGTCTTGTAGTGATAGTCTTGTCTTTGAGGCTACTCACTCCTCACACCACTAACAACACTATTACTAAAAATGAGAACGCATCAGTTTATTTATCCACAAACCTTGATATTGGGGATATTTTTCCACAATATTGGGTGGACACTGTTTAACGCACTTTTAAGAGTCACTCACTAAAACTTGCCCCAGATCAGGCCTACCTTTTTTTCTTTTTAATATGTAATTTTAAAAAAGGAATGAGTGAATTATTAAAGCCCTGCATGTCTTAGTTCACCAATTAGCAATTTTCATTATATTTTGGCAGAGTATGTTTTTCAAAGCGGACCAATTTAGCAACTGATCCAGCAGTTGAGGTTTTTCAATTTATGAAGCACAATTTTTACAAGGGTTATAATTTAGTTTCCTGTATTATTCTGTATGCAATACTAAGCCTAACATTGAAAAACTTTAAACGCCTTAGACCATCTGGACTTCCTCTTTTGTGTGAGTAGAAAAAAAATTGCACTACTTTTGTTTTTGGGATGGTTGCTTTGTAATGCAATAACTGCACTAAATATAACAATGTACCCACCAGACTACCACAGCGTGCTAGCGTGACCCAACACGCCTCTTCCCTCTATTTATCTGAAGAGACAGCAAATGTATAAAAAGTGAGACATTTCCTGCCTGATGCTGTATAGAATGCTTTCTATTTGAAAATAGATTTACAATGCTGAGTAAAATATGACTTCAACAAAATAAACATGACATTTTATGTACTTTTAACTGTGTGGGTCGTTTTTTTGTTTCACTATAATACACTTCCTTCAGTAAGTAGTATTTTCCTAGACTTGGTCTGTCAATTGGTCCTGTTTGTTAATTTTTTGGTTTGTAAGTTTTGGGGAAGAATTTCTGAATGGCACTTATCTCCCACCTGTTGTCACAATTATCCAATCAGGACATCAGGACCCATCCCTGCCTGGAAGCATACAAAGTTGAGGCTCTGGTGTTATCACTAAGATAAAAAACAGTTTGATGACAAGCCATGTTACTGATATCAACCAAAAAGTACTGCTCCTCAACACAGTAGCGCCTGGAGTTTGAATTTTTTCAGACAACCTAAAACTACTTATGCTATTCACATTGCAACAGATATGTGGTCATGCAGATGGTTAGCGTGTCATATAAAATATTTAGACAGTTACGAGACAGATGTCACTCAAATTTGCTGTATTAACTTCATACAAATGTTCATATTTAAAACAATGATTAGCAATTTAACCAGCTGATGTATCTGAAGTGAAAACAGTAGCCATTACTTCTGGCATTGGTCTCTTAAACAGTCAGGAAAATCAAACGGTAATAGTTAATAAAATTCCACAACACAGTACTCACTACTCATCTACACTTGCATCCTGGCTGGTATTTATCATTTTTTGATAATTATTGAAGGGCAGCATCTTTACAGTGCAGCTCATCAGTGTCCTGCTAAGTCATCCTGGACCTGTGCTCTTATTCACAGAAGCAAAACACATAGCTGCTTCTGAGTCTGCATTTACATATTTTTGAACTGAGTAGACAAACTCAAATTCACAGACATCAATTCACATTTGAGTCCTACCATCTCAAAGCCAGTGCCGTGATGATCTCTGCACCCGTTAATCGATTTCAGACACACACAAATCTGTAGAGTTTGTGGAGTCTGTAATGTGGAGTCTATTTTTACCCACAGACTGGACTTAAAGATGAAAACAGACTGACAGAATAGGAGGCAAGGTGAGAAACAACTAAAAACATGGGCGTAATTAACATCTCGACTGCAAAACTGAGAATTCGGACACTGTGTACAGATGCAACATGACAAAACAGTCTGAGCCAGCCAGAGTAAATCAGGCAAAGATGGTCTCCTCGCGTCTCTTCTTGGTCAGGATGGTTCCAGGTTTGTGCTGAGCGTCTGGGTGGTTGGCCAGCTCTGGAGGGCAGGTGGAGACCGGGCTCTCGAGGATGGCCTGCTTCAAGTCGTAGAACACTGCCGAGTCCTCTTTGGTGAGGAAAGTCATGGCCACACCACTCTTACCAGCACGACCAGTACGACCGATACGATGGATGTAGTCTGCAGAGGGAGGAAGAGCATTTGGTTACCAGAATGAAATAATTACACAAGAACTGCTTAATTGGTATTTTAAGTTATTTATATGTATTATACATTGTATGTTATCTATTCTTAACAAAAAATAAATATCAAACAAATAAATATCAAATTAAGGTAAAAAAAAAGAAAAAAATACAGGAAATGAAGAAAAAACATGAGTACTGAGGAAACACTGTGCATCGAATGAAGCTTCTTACCTTCAATGTTCTTGGCCATGTCGTAGTTAATGACCATGGAGACGTCCTGGATATCAATACCTCGACCAGCAACGTCTGTGGCCACCAGAATATCTTTGGCTCCTGCCTTGAGATTGGAAAGTGCAAACTCTCTCTGCTCCTGGCCTTTGCCACCGTGCAGTGTGCAGGCATTGTACTGTGAGAAGAAGAAGTGGATCAGTAAAAACAAGCTGCTGGTAACACTAGGGGAGGAGTCAGGGGATCACCAGGGTTAGTAGTGAATTCTCTGGGGCCCATGAATGTCTGTATAAAATGTAATGACTATCATTCTAGTAGTTATCAAGATATTTCAGTAGAAACATCATGTAATTTTCATGAACTACATCATCAAACAGTGAAACCTTGGTTTGGGAACGTTGTGGTCTAGTCTACTGTGGCTTACCCCCATTTTCTCCAGAGACTTGGCCAGCACATCGCAACCCTTCTTCTGGTTGACAAAGATAATGATGGGAGGCTCGAAGCCGCTTGCCAACACCTCCAGGAGCTTCTTCCTGCACCACACCACACAAAACCCACAAACACTCAGTGTGACAGAAATAAACATGACGCTTGGTGTTTACAGTTAGTGATTGTGTCTGTCTCACCTCTTCTCTCCCTCTGACATGAGCAGGACCTTCTGTTCGACTCTCTCGTGAGGTTTGCCGGCAGACCCGATGTACACCACAGCAGGACGTCTCAGGTAGCTCCTGGCCAGTCTCTCCACAGCTGGAGGCATCGTAGCTGTGAACATGACCGTCTGCACGGTGCAATCAAATACAGACACACAAAACATCAGAGTGTGAGCCCCTGGCACCGACAGAAGAGTCTTGTTTATGAAGATGTTTGCAAACACGTGACAGATAAACATACTTGTCTGTATTTATGTTTTCCTGATTCAAAGTTCATCATCATTTTCTCAGGATCCTCTGCTTCCTCTGTGTCTGGTTTCTGATTGGTCACAGGGATGTACTCCAAAATCTTTTGGACGTCGGGCTCGAAGCCCATGTCAATCATACGATCGGCCTCATCAAGGACCACGTAGGTGCAGCGACCCAGGACCAGATAGCGGTTCTCCAGCACATCAATCAGACGGCCAGGAGTGGCGATCACAATCTATTAAATTAAGAAAACAAACATACTCTGTGTGAATGTGCGTTTTGTGTACATAGCATTATTACCTCATGAATGTGAAGACCGTATATAAATGTAAAGGATAAGAGAAAAGTGTGAGTGTATACAGTGACTGAAATGATGTTTTTGTTTACATTGTTAAGGCAAAGTAAGTAAGTACACCAAATTAGCAGTTCCTGTCTGCACTATAATAATGACTGTACTGACAACTATCACTGGATTCCCTTGATCCTGAAGAAAAACTTCCAAATGTGATGATTCAGGCTAAGGACTTTTAGCTGTGACAGACAATGGAGACATTTATATCGCCAGAGAGTACAAGTCTACTCAACCCAAGAAACACAAGTGCAATTGCTGAATGTTTCACCTCACAGCCCATCCTGAGACGGAAGCCCTGGTCCTCTCTGGAGATTCCTCCAATCACAGCCACTGTACGGATGCCGAGCGGTTTACCAAACTTTATGGTCTCCTCTTCAATCTGCTGCGCCAACTCACGAGTTGGGGCCAGGATCACAGCATAAGGACCCTGATCTGAGTCTTCAATCCTACAACCCAGCAAAAGAATGTAGTAGGTTGTTGTCTGAGTAAAACAACAAATGTCAATATCAAAAATGGAGCGGGGCATTATCAGAGCGTTTACTTGAGTTTACTAGATCATAGGCGGTTTTACCTGTCAATTTTTGGCAGGGTGGTGATCCAGACAAGCAATGGAATCAGGAAAGCAGCTGTTTTACCGCTACCTGTCTCAGCCACACCAATGATGTCACGGTTCTGTAAGCCAATAGGAATGGCCTGCCTCTGAATAGGCGTTGGATCCTGGATTTGAAGAGAAAAAAAGGAACATTGGAGATTACATTCACAGTGATATCTTTAAATGTCTTGTTTTTCCATAAACCCAAAGACACTGTAGTAGTGTAGTATGATATAAAGAGAGAAAAGCAGGAAATCTTCATATTTGTGAGGCTTTTCTTGCCACTGTAACATGAAAAATTACTGAAATAATTAAGTGAGTCATCTAAATAGCTGCCGATTTCACATTTTACCATTGTGTCAGCAACAATACTATAAAAAATACTGGAACTACAACAAAAGTCAGAGATACACAAACTCAGTGATTCCTCTCGTGAAAACTTCAACACAGCGACTCTGATCTGACCTTGTAGCCACATTTGTCGATGACCTCCAGGATGTGTGCGGGCAGCGGGTACTCCTTCCAGTTCCTGATGGGGTTCGGGATTTTTCCGCCCTTGGTGGTGATGCTGTAGTCCTCTCTGAAGATTCGCCAGTCCCTGTCCGTCATCTCGTCCAGTTTCTTCTGGGACCAGTGTCTGTCGTCCCAGCGCTGCTTGGCCTCCTTTTTACGCATCTTCTTCAGTCTCGTCCTGAAAGGAGTGCAGAATAAAGATTGAACAGTTTTGGAGGTGCAGAGGGTGATGTTGTTGAGTTGGTTCGAACTGTGTATGCTTTACATTTCTAGAGTGATTTTTCTCCCTTTCAGTCAGTTTTACTTAATATACACTCTTTTGTGTTAGATTTTAACACTTGAAGTTGTTTTGATAACAGCATGCTCCTTTGAGCCACAACCAAAGCTGATCACTTCGATGCTTTACTCACTCTTCCTGCTCCTTCTCTTCCAGCGTGCGCCTTTTCTCCATCAGGTCACCATAGAAACGTGACTGCTCTCTTTTCTGCTGTTTCAAGTCGATGCCAGCGATGAATCCTCGCCCGTAAAGCTGCACCTGATGCTTTTCTTTGTAACTGGGACACAGATCATATAGTTTAGACTGGTACACATTCCAGCAAAGCAAAACCTGCTCCGATTCAAGAGATACATGTTTGAATGATGTAATAGGTTAATGCTGACTCACATTGGGTTATAGTCGACTGACGTGTCTTCAGAAGCATCCCACTCAAACACAAACTTCCTGTCATTCAGGTGACGAGTTCTCCGACGTTTCTTGAGCCCACCAAGGTAACGCTCCTGTAAAGATTTATTATTTACTTCTTTAGTACATTATGCATCCATCAATCCATTCATTCATCCTCTGTGACCTATATGGGGCCGCGTCGTGGTGGCAGCAGGCTAAGCAAGGTATTCCAGGCGTCCTTCTCCCTCGTAATGTTTTTTTAACTTAATATTTTCATGCACAGATTGATCATATACGAACTACAGATGGTCAACATGTTAACAGCTATGGTTGCAAACCTGAGTAGAAAAAGTTAACAGGTCAGTGACACATTACATTTTGTGTTTTCAAGTGCCAGCTGCCGAGATGACTTGACTTTGATGATAAATACAAATAATCAATTGGATATTTAGAAGCCTCAAGAGTGTAGTTTCATATAAGAAATTTAGAGGTTTATGGGTTGACTAAAACTGCTCAAACAAACAAGACTCAGCTTAATGTAAAACATTTAAAATTTCTATTTCACACAACCAATTCAACAAAACTGTGAACTAAATTTTTTCTCCTTGGACAAACCTTGATGGCCTGGAGCTCTTTGCTTTTATCCTTCTCCTCTCTGAGTTTTTGTCGTCCATCATCCTCTTCATTCCCATTGTTTTCTCGCTCCATTCGCTCTCTGCGCTCTCGTCTCTCCCTTTCCTGGGGGTCCTCTGCAACAGACAGTCTCAGTCACTATCAGCACGTTTCACAGTATATCAAAACGCAGATTGTGCACAACTGAACAGACAAGGGGCTGATACACACCCAGCATCTTTCTCCCTATGTCCTGGAACATCCTTCTTTTCTTCCTCTCCTCTTCAAACAACCTCTTCCTCTCCTCTGTCTGTTGCACCCTTCGTTTCAGAGCCTCAGCTTCTCGCTCTGCTTTGGACAGGAATTTGGGCTGAAAAGAACGAATTAAAAAATAAGTTAAAAAATAATTCTGCGCCTAAAAGGAAAAAGAAAATGTATACCTCAGAGATCTTCTCACCTTTGCCTCTGCTTCCTCTTCTGCCTTTTTTTTGGCCAGAAGCTCTTCTAAAGATAGGGGCTGGACCTGAACAGAAGGCAAGGCAAGTTTATTTATTTAGCACCATAGCACCAAAAGTGAATGAATAATAAACACTCATATAAGACATGTGAAGATAAGTTAACTTAATCTTTAGGATGAAAACCTTTCTCTGCCTAAGTATGCATTAATCTAAAGCAACACAGGTGAAAAACTGAAAAAAAAACAACCTAAGAAACAATGCAACACTATGAAATCAGATTCATACCTTTTCTTTTTTCTTTTTTTCATCTTCCTCCTCTTCCGTTTTTATATCCTTCTCTCTCTTTAGCTTGGAATCCTTTGACCTTGGTGAGGAACTCCTTTAGAGGAGAGTGACAGACGATATTAACAGGTGTAATCAACCTCTATCTTTCAGCGACAGACTAACTGACATGAGGCATCCATGTCTATCTGGTTTTCAGGCACTTCCACATTATAAACCACCAAGTTGGATATATCTTTCATAAAAGTCCTGAGTTTCCCTGTCATTATTACACGCTGGATGTTGACGTGAATGTTATTTACACACTGGGAGCTGGTAAGCGCGGTAAACTTCAATGATCATACAGTTGTTAGAGAGTGTTCTGACTTCTGTGAGCAAAACATCACAACCTAAAGCTGTTGAATAAATTCTCAAAATTCTGCACAAAGAAAGTGAATCAGTAGCTACATGTCATCAGATCCGTCTCCATCTCACAAAGATGTATATTTCAGCATTCACCCACCTGGACCTTTTGCTGCGATCTTTATCGCGTCGATGGCTATCTCTGTCCTTGCGGCTCCTCTCTCTATCTTTATCTCTGTCACGGTCCTTGTCTCTTTCCTTGTCCTTTGTGCGACGGTCTCTGTAATTATGAATCAAATCAGATACAATGTTGTTGTTTTTTTTTTGTTTTTTTATTTTTATTTCAACAACAGACAAACTGAAACTTGGTCATGCAGAAAATAAAACACAGACTATGTCCGTAAGGACTCAGGACACTTGAACATTAAGCTAGTGTTAAAGGTGTGTTTGCTCCTTTGTGTTTTGATTACCTTTCTGCAGATTTGGAGCGATTTCTTTCACGAGACCGATGGCGCTTGCGTGAGGGTGAGACTTTACGGTCTCTGTCTCGTGAGCGGCTACGTTTCCTCTCCCTGTCTTTGGTCCCCGAGGATTCTGCATCCTTCTTGTCAGTAGAGTCGGCTGCCATCTGGAAACACAAATGGCATGGATGGTGGATTTGTCAGGAACATGTAATTTTTAGTGTATATTTAAAATCAGTAGTTTACATTTACACACTTGAGTAGACTTTTGATAAGGCGTTATAATCTATTTTTCTATTATATGATAATAAACAGCCTACATTTATGCTGTTATGGCAGTGTAAGCGGAACATTTAAATTTGCTCTGAACAGTTTTTCTTCATTAGATAATATTTGAAAATAACTAAATGCCTGATGGTAGATTCTGCCTGGTGAGTGACCATCCTTTGTAGTACACCAAACAAATTCACTATATTACACAGTATCAGCATCCCTAAATGCAACAGAACTTTACTGAACTCTCAAGTTCATTCAACTAAAAAGGCAGAACATAAATCACAGCCAACCCAACTACAGTAGGAGGAGAAGAACAGATAAAAGCTCACATTTCAAACAGACCACAATAATACATATAGGAACAGAGGAACTACTGATGTGTAAGACTAAGACAAGTAACACTCACTTCTGTTTGCATGATTTTAAGATCGTTTTAATATGGATTACAAGAAAGCACCTGATAGTTATTGAGAAATTCGGCCTTGATATAATTGAAATAATTATCTCTTTTACAGAAATATTTCAAACAATCAGGTGGATAATTGAGAGTCAGACATATGAGCAAAAATAAGGGACATCATAACTTAACTTAAAAACTAAGTGTAACTGTATATTACACAATTTAGGAATTTTATTATAGTTTAAGTTGAGTTCCAAGTTCAATATTTTCCAATTCTGTTTTTGACAGTATGCACTACAACACACAATCCTAAAACAACATAAAATGAGTGATGGATTTCGTACACATACATCCCAGCTTTTACTCCTGCAAGTTCACGGTTTATCCACTTTTTGTTTTGCTATCACACAGAGAAACTGTGCAGTATTAACATTAGTCGTTTAGTTCAAGTTTCAGGCTTGCTCGCTATCGGTTTTTAGAAAATTTAACTTTTAATACGAGACGTAATTAACTAATAAAAGAAAATTAAGTAACTCAACCGCTTGAGAATGAATGCAGCGGTTAGCGTAAGCAAGCTAGCGCCTAACATTAGCTAACAACTTAGCAAAAAGGCTAACCATCTTCAGTAAACAGCTCAAACCTGCAACATTTAAAACCTCGTCCAAGTCAGTCACTTGCAGGTAATGAATCCCAGCAGGGCGATGTGCGGTTTACGACATTTAAAGCTTACCTTTCTCACTTGTCAACAAAACACTTGCGATTGAAGTACGCTTCAAGAAGACCCCATATCGCTCGACACACGAGCAGAAGAAAGCTCGGGCTTGTGGGTATTGTAGTACTTAGCGGTCCATAAACATGGATGTATTATAAGACCTGGATGACGGATCTAAAAATGGCGCCCATTCAGTTCAATACAAGTTGCTCGCCTGGCGCATACGCCGAAAAAGTTTCTGGCTTCCGGGTTACTTCCGCGTTATGCGGCCCATAGAGACTGCGCAGTAGTGTCACTCCCATAATGCCTTTGGGCAATGAGAACGAGCGAAAAACGTTCTCGATCTGGCGCTGCGCGTTCACGAGTGCGTTCATTGTATGTACATCCTCCTAAACTTTGATTTATCAGTCAAAAACTGTTGCTGAGTGACTCTCAGTGCTGCACAATGGAGACAACAAACATGTTTACAAGGTCTTTCACCTGCATTTATTTAGGTTTGTTATTCTGAGTTTGCTGTGTGTGCAATCACCACTGGAAGTGATCACATACTCATCAAGCTCATATCATTTTACAGGCTTTATATCTGAAATGAATTCAAGAGCTTGCTGACTGAGAAGAAGAGTGCATTTAGGTGAGGGATGAAGGTGAAGCTGCAGAGGGAGCAGACTCATGCCCACAGCTGGTTGAATCTCTGCTGTGACCTGGGATCAGAATAACGACCAGACTCCTGTCTCTCAGCTTCTAATCACTTGTTGTGATACATTTAAATTCTTTAAATTATATGTCTGGTAATTTTCATTGAGTTGTATTGATATAAGACACAGACGGGTAAAACAAGCTGCTGCCACTGCCCCAGACAAAGTGACGAGAGACGAGGAAGTGACGTCCTCACTGATGAGATGACTGACAGACTGAATTTTCATTTTGACCCCTACAGAGTGTAGCGACTTGTAAATGTAAATTTTGCTGCTGGCCTGAGCAGGACAGGTGTGCTGACTGGGCGGCTCAAACAGGTGTCTTGAGTTTTCTTTGTTCTGTGTCCTGAGCTCATTCTCTGATTGGCCTTCAGTTGAGCTGCTTCCCTTCGTCTTTCCACCTTTGTTCCTGAGTGAGTAGTTTATTTCATTATATTTCCTCAAATCATGTTTATCCTGTTGAACATCTAATCTCCTTGGTGAGCTGGATTAGTTACTCACTTGAGATTGAAATGTTGGCAGTTGTGTTATGTTCACTTCACACTCAGACTTTATGACCAAACAATCAAGTCTTGATTGGTGCAAGGTGTCGCTGAAATCCAGGACGACCACAACTGCTGTTTTCAGTTTGCTGCAGAGGCTTTTCTTTATTTTGAAGGAGGCTCAGTTAGTCTGTGTTTGTGGGTCACCTGTGGAAAAAAAATCTCACTCATCTTAATATTTTTTTAAAAATTGTATGAAAATCAACATTAGTTAGCAGGTTTCTGGGGCCTATTCAAATTATATGGTTGTTATGGTTTAATATTTGAGTACATGGTCTTCAAGAAAACGCTTGTTTAAATAGTAGGAACCTTGTCTTGTTTTCTTGTTTTCTTCCTCTGAGTGTTGAACTTGGTTCAGACACAGAGCAATACTTCAGTCCTGTCACTAGAGGTCACCACAGACCTGCAGTTCAGAGAGGAGCTTCCTCCTGTGGGCTCATTGTGTGCACATCCTCCAACGGAGACAACAAACATGTTTACAAGGTCTTTCACCTGCATTTATTTAGGTTTGTTATTCTGAGTTTACTGTGTGTGCAATCACCACTGGAAGTGATCACATACTCATCAAGCTCATATCATTTTACAGGCTTTATATCTGAAATGAATTCAAGAGCTTGCTGACTGAGAATAAGAGTGCATTTAGGTGAGGGATCAAGGTGGAGCTGCAGAGGGAGCAGACTCAGCTGATGGAGATTCACGCCCACAGATAAATTCTTTAAATCATGTCTGGTAATTTCCATTGAGTTGTATTGATATAAGACAC
Organism: Trachinotus anak; assembly: GCF_046630095.1. NCBI lineage: Eukaryota > Metazoa > Chordata > Actinopteri > Carangiformes > Carangidae > Trachinotus > Trachinotus anak. Next base: position 20,097,275 of record NW_027273855.1, on the reverse strand, counting down.
AGATGGGTAAAACAAGCTGCTGCCACTGCCCCAGACAGACAAAGTGACAAGAGATAACGAAGTGCCGTCCTCGCTGATGAGATGAGACTGTCTCTCAGCATCTTATCACTTATTGTAATACATTTAAAAATCTTTAAATCTCATCTCTGGTCATTTCCTTACAGAGAACAAGCTACAACCACTGCCCCAGTGACAGAAAAATGACAGTTGACAAGGAAGTGACGTCCTCACTGATGACCTGCCTCAATGAGAGGACTGAGTGCATTTTCATTTTGACCCCTAAAGAGCGCAGTGACATGTGAATGTAAATGCAATGGCCTGAGGGCTGTTTGTTCATTATGTTTAAATACTGTCACTGCAGAGCAATCATCATTTTAATATGTTCATAGATGAGTGCACACATGAGTATGTGAAAATGAAAATGCAAAATGGAGTACTGCATTTTCTTTTTAAATGATACTTAAAGCATCCTGTGGGAAGTGGGGTCACATGACTGCTGAGCTGAGCAGCACAGGTGGAGAACTGGGCAGCTCACACAGGTGTCTTGAGTTTTCTTTGTTCTGTGTCCTGAGCTCATTCTCTGTTTGTCCCTCGGCTGAGCTGCTCTCACCTTTGTTCCTGAGTGAGTCGTTTGTTTCATTATATTTCCTCAAGTCATGTGCATTTTGTTGTTAAGTGGTACATTTAATCTCCTTGGTTTGTTCTCCCACGATTATATATTTAAAGCAATAATGTATGTACTGATTTTGATTTAGAATTGTTTGTTGATTTATTCAAGATAAAGTGATAGAATTTGACCTGTATGTTCGCTTTCTTTCAATTGTAGACCTGTAACCACTCACACCTGACTGACTGCAAGCAAAAGATTAAACACCTTCAAATGGAACCTGCTTGTCCTGCTTTGCTCACATTCATTCAGTCCAGTGTTTTATCCTAGAACACATACATGTGTCAGAAATCTCAATTCTATCATAGATTTTTTTTTCAGTTTCAAGTTTATATGATAATTCTATTGAAGTCTTCTATAGGCTTTTGTAATGACCTTAATGTTTATAATTTAGTTATTTTCCTGCACCAGATGCTTTGAGGACAGACCACTATAATCATGGATTGGACACTACAATCATAATGAGGATTGTGCATTTAAAGGAGAACCAACCCTTTGACAGAACTCACTGTTCTTATTCCTGTGCCTCAGAACAGTTTAGTCAGTATTTGTGAACATGCAGCTCTTCACTGACGTTAGAAAACAAAGAGGGAACATTAATGTTCGATGTCAACCCGGTTTGCTCTTTAACAGTGAATGGGGCTCTGATGCTGTGAGGCCATAAAATGTTTATATAATTTCTTGGCCCAAAATGAGATTCAAATTTCAAATTTTGAACCCAATTTAAAGCCAAATGAGACACAACACAGCTACTGTAGATTATAGGGTTAGCACGGTAACTCATTTCCCCCCAGCGGCTCAAATTAACCTCAGCTGTAGATGATGAGAACAAACCTTTGACTTTTGTAGTCGATCGTTCCAGAGTCTGTTTTTCTGCTGTTTTTGTTCATTTGCTCTCAATGTGACTGATTCAATTAAAGACTGATGCATTTCCTGCATTAAACATTTTCATTGATCACTCACAGATTTTAATCAGTATTTTGATGGAACACACAGCTGCTAACATTTCACAGTCAGTGCCGCTGTGTTGTCTCTGGAGGATTCTCTGGTTTCCAGCTTTAGGACAGAGTGACGTGTTTTCAGACACAGGCTTCACTGGTCCTGGGGCCCAGGAAGCACTTGTGACATTTAAGCCTTTTATTTATTCAAAGTTGCTTTCAAACGAATGAATTGTGTGTTTCTGAATGTTGTGATTATTATTTACTAGTAAGTTAAACTTTGTGCACAGCTGTTGTTGGGCTTCTACCTTCACTCACCGCTGCAGTTTATGAACTTTAAACATTTCCTGGCACTTCCTGTTGTTTCTGGCCTTCATGTTTCTGCTTTAATATTTCCCGTGTGTCCATGAGACAAACCGGAAACAAACTCGTTAGACTCGGTCGAGTCTTTGCCAGAATAATATGAGTAATGTCAGAAATATAAACCGGGAACAAACACGCAGAAACAGCTGATCCTTGTGACAGTGTGGAGGCCGGTGAACCGGAAGAGACGAGGAAGCCGCAGAGCCGCAGAGAGCCGCTGTTTATCCGCTGCCTCCTGCGCTGATTGGGCAGAAAACGCGCGTTTTCTTCTTTAAAAAGCAACAACAAACAAACATGAGGCAGAAACTGAAGCTTTGCTCTGTCAACAGCCTCCAGCGGATCTGCTCCTCTGCAGCACCGAAGGTAAGAGAGTTCACTTTATTCATCAGAGCCTGTTTGGTTGGAGGACGAGTCCTTTGCATCATAAGAGAAATGAACTGAAATATTGATGCTTATTGTTTTGTTTGCAAAGAGGGAAACTCGGCACAAATGAGACGCTGAATATACTGAACAGAGTTTTTGTAGCTGCTGAATCTCTGAGAAGTGATGTTATTGTTGGAGACACCAGTGGTGAGCTGATGCAGAGACGATGTGACAGAAGTTGTGCTTTTGTTAAAATCTTTGTGCAGATACAGAGCAGACAACTGTGAAGCCAGGGGTGGGTGATCTGACTTTGGCATATGATCAACTTTTAATATGAATGTACAGATGCCTTCATTAAAGCTGCTATATTTAGATAGCCCTGGTTAATGTCCAGGGTTAATGCTGCTAACCTGTCCACTGTCACCTGTTAAACAGCTAGCCTGCTAACCGCAGCTAGCCTGCTAACCGCAGCTAGCCTGCTAACCGCAGCTAGCCTGCTAACCGCAGCTAGCCTGCTAACCGCAGCTGGCGATAGCGGCCCTTGTTCTGCAGCCTGCTGCATTTGGCTCACAGACATATATTATATTACATTATATTATATATTATTATATTCTTCACCTGAGCAGAACAAGAGCTGACGTCACCAGCCAATGAGACACCTGTGGTAAAGGCGGCACACAGGAGGCGGGGCAGCTGGTTAGCAGCTGGTTAGCAGCTGGTTAGCAGCGACTTCACTTTCAAATCAAAGCGCGTATAACACCTCATAGATAACTGTGCTGTCCAAAAGAATCCTCCATATGAGCTCAGCGAGAAATGTGATTGGTTGTGGCACAATTTGTACATGTAAGACAACATTGTTGGCGAGGAAGAGCTGCTAGCTAGCTAACATCTGGAGTTGGTGTCAAAGCGGCGGAAAAAGACGTCGTTACTTCCGGTTAGGACTTTCACAATAAAATCAGTGGAAACAATGTAGATCGTGATAAAGCTCGAAAGATTGACATATGACCTTTGACCAGATCGCCCACCCCTATGCTCAAAAATTACAAGTACACATTCTGACTTTTTTTTTTTTTTTTTTTTTTTTTTTTTTTTAACTTAATCTGATTGGACAGCGACAATCCCACAAAGCGTCCAATCAGAGAACAGGTGGTTCCTTTAACTTCATCTCTGCCTATACCCTGAAAGGTGTAGTAGATTTTCAAGATGGAGGACAGCATGGGCTTGAAAATCTACTACACCTTTCAGCATCTGCCATGGAGCTGAAGGCAACTGAATGACCTGCCCTCTGACTGAACTTTGTGATTGGATTGTCATTGTCCAACCAGTAAGATTTAAAAAAAAAAAAAAAACAACTTCTCTTTTTTTTTGGCACAGGTAAATGCCACTTAAACCACAACCAAGTAATGTAAGGTTTTAAAAATCTTTCCAGGATTCCTGTTAACAGTATCTGCGGTTGGAGCTGTGTGCGGTAACCTCCTTTGAAACTGATGGGAGCTAACTTCATAACTTGCACTTGACTGAGTTTATAATGGTAAGTGAAATTAATTATTTCAAGTAAAAATGTTTCTCAATATTGTTTTGTGAAAAGCTGCCTAAAATGTCTTGATTTGCCCTGCAATGGAAAATGTGTTTTTGTATAACTGCATGTTTTTATAGAGATGGCAGAACCCACCTCAGGCCAGGACCACATCCTGTATGGTGCCCCACAACCAGCAAAAAATGGTAAGTCATGGGCATGACTCCATCACATACCTATACCTAAACTAGGATCAAAAGGATTTTGAGCTTATAAAGTGATGTTCACAAGTAATTCCAAACATAGTTTTAAATCAATCTTTGTAAACCTGCAAAATCTGTATGAGAAACTCAAGTATATGCACGTGAAGACATTGTGCTTGTGTAGAGGAGATTTGTATTTGTAAAAAGACCGTGTGATTTTAAAATCTGACCAAATGAAATTAGTGGTGAGGTAACACAAAGACACCGTGGAAGAACTGCTTTTGTCAATGTGTGTGTATAGATACAAAGCAGAAAACAGTGTAAAACTTGGTGTTCAAAGTTCCTACACAGTGTGTGACACTGACTTTACAATCACACTTTTGACGCCATCCTTACACCTTAAAATGATTGGACAAAGACGGTCCAATCACAAAGCAGAGTCCAATTAGAGGGCAGGTGGTTCTGGTATCTTCATCTCTATCACACATCCTGAAAGATGTGGTAGATTTTCAAGATGGACAACAGCGCTGGCTTTAAAATCTACTACACTGTTCAGGATCTGTGACAGATGAAGGCAACAGAACCACCTGCCCTCTGAGTGGAGTCTGCTTTGTGATTGGACTGTCTTTGTCCAATCATTTTTAAAGTGTGAGGATGGAGTCAAAATTGTACTTGTAACCTCAGGGTTGTACACTGTGTAGGAATATTGAGCATCAAGTTCTACAGTTTGCTGCTCTGTATCTGTTCACAGATTTGGTAAAAGCACCGTCTTCCGCAGTGTCTTTGCGTTACCTCACCACTGATATCAGTTGCTCAGTTTTTATTTTTCAGTTCAGTTTTTCTTTTTACAAATGCAAATCTTATTTGCACTTTTCACTGTACACTAATAAGACATAACAAGCTGTACTTGGTATCAAATTAGACAAAACTAGAATTATGTTCTTAGAGGGTAATTTACAACACATGAGAACAGAACTATGTTGTAAACTAAAAGGAACTTTTTTTTTTTTTTTTTTTTTTTTTACACAGCTTGCATAGCTTTGTGAAGCAAAGTGATGCATCAAACAGAGTTGTTATAGAGTAGCTCCTCATTACTTTGTCATTATATCACAATGAATTACTTCACAACGAATAGAGACGGCAAGTTTCAACACAAGTATTCATATTTGTAATCACATCCATGTTGGTTTTTTGAGAAATTAGTGATGACAATTATACTTGTTTGGAAACTTGCTGTGTCTGATTGGTTGTTAAGGAACTTATTTGATGATATAATGATGAATTAATGAGGAACTACTCGGTAACAACTCTGTTTGATTTATCACTTTACTGACCAAGACTCTACAAGGTGTAAAATATCACTTTATCTGCAACTTTGCCCTGCAATGTAAAGTCATTTTATTTAATACAGTACCATTGTATATTTTCATAGGGATGCCGGAATCCAACTGGGACCAATACCACACCTTGTCGTCCTCCACAACCAGCAAAAATGGTAAGTCATATTCATGACTCCACCCCATACCGATATAGGCTCAAATTAGGGTCCAAATGATTTTGAACTTGTGAAGTGATGTTCACAAATAATTCCAACGTTTGTAGTTGTAAATCAACCTTTGTAAACCTGTGAAATGAATCTGTATGAGAAAGTCAAGTCTGTGCATGGGAAAATTATTTGTCCTTTTGACAAAGACATTTGTATTTGTTACAAAAAAAAGACTTTGTGACTCAAAACGATGAACAAATGATCAGTGTTGAGGTTAAAAAACACTAAATAAATAAATGGTTTTGTCAACAACTGTGCTGATACAGAGCAGCAAACTGTGAAACTCTGCTGTGTGTGTGACCCGCTGAGTTTTACAGTTTTCAGCTTTTTATCTGTACACAGACACTTACAAAAGCATTTCTTTTATGTGTTAAACCCTCACCACTGACCATTTGTGTAGTTTTATTCAGAGAGTCTGTCTTTGTAGCAAATACAAATGTCTTTGTCAAAGGATAAATTATTTTTTTCCCATACACAAACTTCCATTTCTCCTGCGGATTTATTTTACAGGTTTACGAAGTCTGATTTACAACTACAACTTTTGGAATTATTTGTAAACATTACTTCCCAAATTCAAAATCATTTGGACCCTAATTTGAGCCTATATAGGTGTCGGGGGAGTAAGTCGGGGGAGTAAGTCGGGGGAGTAAGTCGGGGGAGTAAGTCGGGGGAGTAAGTCGGGGGAGTAAGTCGGGGGAGTAAGTCGGGGGAGTAAGTCGGGGGAGTAAGTCGGGGGAGTAAGTCGGGGGAGTAAGTCGGGGGAGTAAGTCGGGGGAGTAAGTCGGGGGAGTAAGTCGGGGGAGTAAGTCGGGGGAGTAAGTCGGGGGAGTAGCCTCGCGCGAGGCTGAACGAGCCCGATGGCTGGGCGCAGGGCCGCCTGGGGGTCGGGCTGTCCAGCCTCGCGCGAGGCTGAACGAGCCCGATGGCTGGGCGCAGGGCCGCCTGGGGGTCGGGCTGTCCAGCCTCGCGCGAGGCTGAACGAGCCCGATGGCTGGGCGCAGGGCCGCCTGGGGGTCGGGCTGTCCAGCCTCGCGCGAGGCTGAACGAGCCCGATGGCTGGGCGCAGGGCCGCCTGGGGGTCGGGCTGTCCAGCCTCGCGCGAGGCTGAACGAGCCCGATGGCTGGGCGCAGGGCCGCCTGGGGGTCGGGCTGTCCAGCCTCGCGCGAGGCTGAACGAGCCCGATGGCTGGGCGCAGGGCCGCCTGGGGGTCGGGCTGTCCAGCCTCGCGCGAGGCTGAACGAGCCCGATGGCTGGGCGCAGGGCCGCCTGGGGGTCGGGCTGTCCAGCCTCGCGCGAGGCTGAACGAGCCCGATGGCTGGGCGCAGGGCCGCCTGGGGGTCGGGCTGTCCAGCCTCGCGCGAGGCTGAACGAGCCCGATGGCTGGGCGCAGGGCCGCCTGGGGGTCGGGCTGTCCAGCCTCGCGCGAGGCTGAACGAGCCCGATGGCTGGGCGCAGGGCCGCCTGGGGGTCGGGCTGTCCAGCCTCGCGCGAGGCTGAACGAGCCCGATGGCTGGGCGCAGGGCCGCCTGGGGGTCGGGCTGTCCAGCCTCGCGCGAGGCTGAACGAGCCCGATGGCTGGGCGCAGGGCCGCCTGGGGGTCGGGCTGTCCAGCCTCGCGCGAGGCTGAACGAGCCCGATGGCTGGGCGCAGGGCCGCCTGGGGGTCGGGCTGTCCAGCCTCGCGCGAGGCTGAACGAGCCCGATGGCTGGGCGCAGGGCCGCCTGGGGGTCGGGCTGTCCAGCCTCGCGCGAGGCTGAACGAGCCCGATGGCTGGGCGCAGGGCCGCCTGGGGGTCGGGCTGTCCAGCCTCGCGCGAGGCTGAACGAGCCCGATGGCTGGGCGCAGGGCCGCCTGGGGGTCGGGCTGTCCAGCCTCGCGCGAGGCTGAACGAGCCCGATGGCTGGGCGCAGGGCCGCCTGGGGGTCGGGCTGTCCAGCCTCGCGCGAGGCTGAACGAGCCCGATGGCTGGGCGCAGGGCCGCCTGGGGGTCGGGCTGTCCAGCCTCGCGCGAGGCTGAACGAGCCCGATGGCTGGGCGCAGGGCCGCCTGGGGGTCGGGCTGTCCAGCCTCGCGCGAGGCTGAACGAGCCCGATGGCTGGGCGCAGGGCCGCCTGGGGGTCGGGCTGTCCAGCCTCGCGCGAGGCTGAACGAGCCCGATGGCTGGGCGCAGGGCCGCCTGGGGGTCGGGCTGTCCAGCCTCGCGCGAGGCTGAACGAGCCCGATGGCTGGGCGCAGGGCCGCCTGGGGGTCGGGCTGTCCAGCCTCGCGCGAGGCTGAACGAGCCCGATGGCTGGGCGCAGGGCCGCCTGGGGGTCGGGCTGTCCAGCCTCGCGCGAGGCTGAACGAGCCCGATGGCTGGGCGCAGGGCCGCCTGGGGGTCGGGCTGTCCAGCCTCGCGCGAGGCTGAACGAGCCCGATGGCTGGGCGCAGGGCCGCCTGGGGGTCGGGCTGTCCAGCCTCGCGCGAGGCTGAACGAGCCCGATGGCTGGGCGCAGGGCCGCCTGGGGGTCGGGCTGTCCAGCCTCGCGCGAGGCTGAACGAGCCCGATGGCTGGGCGCAGGGCCGCCTGGGGGTCGGGCTGTCCAGCCTCGCGCACAGACAGAACAGAATGGGAACTTAAAAATGTAATAAAGTAGTAAACAACTCTTAGCATCAACACTTCACATTTACAGCTCTAGTTATAATTATAATCTTCATAAGCTACATAAACTATTAACTGATAAAACATAAAACATTAACAAAGGACTCAAGCATTAATTACAGCTTCTAAACCCTTTATGAATGGTGCCTTTTTAGGAAGAGGCAGTGATATGTCTTAAACTTTGATGCACATGTTTTTGGTTTTTTGCATGATGAAAATTTTGATGCCTTCATCAGGATGCAGGGAGAAAATAATGGATCAGAGGGAGGTTCTTCAATGAGACAGCGCAAAGTCTAAAGACTGTGAAGGCCACAATCCAGCAGATTCAAGCTTCTTGAAAACTTTTTTATTTATTTGCATCAAACAAAATGCAATATCCACCACTTTATAATCCTACTCCTTTGATTTGTTCAGTTTCCTTTTTTTTCTCTGCTTCACCAGAAGAAATGATTGACGACAGTACGGTCACGATGGGTGAGAGAACAAATTGTTTACCTACTCCGTTTTTACTCCTTTTAATTCCTTTTCACAGTTGTTTCTGCATTTTTGTTAGTGAGCAGTGCCTTACACTATACACTACTTTTTGGAGTTTGTCCTTATAGTAATGTGTGTCTAACACTGTCTACATACTGTGAATTACCTTAATAATCAATATCCTCATATTTCTCGTGACCCCTCAGACCCTTTGGAGGGGCCCAATCCCTAGTTTGGGAAACACTGGATTAAACTTATTACAGTTAAAGGATTTCAGGACCTAAAAGCAGACGCGCACAAAGGCAGGAAGGTGTGGTGAAGGTAGTTTAATAAGTGAAAACATCCTGAAAAGAAAACCTAAAAAAATTAAATAAATAAGCAAAAACAGGCTGGTAAAAAAACACAAGTTCAAACAGGAAGCCAAACGCTCCAGACTCTGGTGAACCAAACTCAACAAAACCAAACTCCAGCTACAAAAACCAGAGGCTCGAGGTTTCTTCAGGGAACAGGACAGATACACACAAGGGGAGAAATTTTAAAAATAAAAGGGAAATAATACAATCCAGGCAGGTAAATTACCCAGAGGGGCAGATCACAACAACACTGTCTACCTGTTTCTGAGGTAGTTGAACCAGCTCCACCTGCAACACTGGTGCATCAGTATTAACAATCCAGTTAAATAAAATATCATTTTACTGCAGAGTGACATTGACTGCTCACACTGTCAGTACATTTTGTTGATTATATTTCTTCGGTTTTTTTGAATGAAAGACTTTACTTGTACTTGGAATATTTTTAGTTTTTTGTCTAATCTTTGTATGTATCATAATGCATATGTTTTCAGTATATACTTGTCATCTTAATCTTTGAAGTAAGCACTTACTATGGAAGTATATAAAAGCAGGAAATTGAAATACGTGAAAATAAAGTGAAGTACCTCAAATTTGTACCTAAGTATAGTACATGAGTAAATATACTTTCTTTAACTGAAAAAGACAGATACTGTAGCCTCCATCATAGAAGAAGAAAGTCTTATAATAGGTCTTATAATACATCCATGATATCGCCCTACACACGAGCAGAAGAAAGCTCGGGCTTGTGGGAATTGTAGTACTTAGCGGTCCATGAAGAGTGGAGGTAACGGCTTTTAAACTACATTTCCCATGAACATCTAAATGCCTGATCAAAAATAACTTTCTGAGTCCAAACATTTTCCATCTCGAGCACAAGGTGGCAATCGTGTTACATAGTGTGACACGTTTTGGGTTTTTTTGTTTTGTTTGTTTTTTTTTAATTCAGATTAAATGAAATAACCGTGTATTCCAGACAGTAAAACGCTGTTGACGACACTTCCAGGTGAGGGGAATTTGGGAGAAATTTTCCCAACCAGACTTGTCAAATCTGATTGACCCAGAGAAGTTCATGATTGTTTCAGATTTAAGATACTTTTATTCTTTTCGTTTCTATTCCTCAAACTGACAGCACTCTAAAGTTAAAATGCAAAAATACCAATAATCATTACCAGCTTCTAAAATGTAAATATTTGATAGTTTCCCAGGTTTCTGTGATCTTCTATCTTTTGGTATTTGACTGTTGGTCAGACAAGTAAAGAAAGATGAATATGTAATTAGGATTCATTGAATACTGATGGGTTTCAATAATTATTAATGAAAATAACTGTCAGTTGTGTTGTTAATGAAAGTAATTGTTGGTTGTAGTATTACAATAGCTTACAGTTATAATGGAATAACATGCCCTTGCCCGAGCTTTTCTGTGGGTTAATTAGAAAAAATTGAAGCACAACTTTACAACTAAAAACATAATATTAAGAAAAACAATTAAAGGAGTTATTTTTGTAATTTCTGCTGCTGCTACATATCCAATGTTAGCATTAATAGCTGTTTACTTAGCAGTTTTGCCAAGAGCTTCAGCCATTGTTAATACAAGAGGTTATATATTCCCTCTGAGCAGTGGACCTTCAGGTCACAAGGTCCAGCTGGACCAAGGCTAGCTGGTTAGCATGCAAACTTCCGTAGAAGACAAGAAGTCATAGAAACAGAAATAAAGCAAGTTACCATAGCTTTGCTTTTGCTGTAGACAGTTGTTGGCAAATCAAAGAAGAAAGGAAGATTGTTTTGTAGAAAATCAGTAGTTTAGGAAGATTGTATATTTTTAAGAGGTAACAGCACAAAGAAACTGTCAGTCTAAGGCCATTTGGCTGGACTGTTCACATTGACAGGACTGAAAGACTAAACCTGAATCTTTGTAATCCAGTGATCTTATTAGTCTGCTGTTTACCTGAAGGAAGAATAAAAAGGCCTGCAGTAGGAGCCAGACCTATCAGTCTATTGTTGACCACAGACTATATAGTGCAACCATGATGAAATAGGTCTGTCTGCTCAGTTCTACTTAAAAACACACAGCCTCTGCAACATATTAACATTCAAGAAGTGCTGTTAGTGCAGGGACCAGACCATGTTTTTCCTGTAATCTAAACTATCCTCTGTTGTGTATGTGAGTGTGCGTGCTCCTGCAAACAGATAAAAGACATTTTAGATTCTGCTATGCTTGACTACAGTCTAGAGCTGCTCAATGCTGGTTCGTATTCTGGACCTGCCTCTTCATCCGTGGGGAGATGAAGAGAGATTTATGGAGCCCCTCTGAAGGAGAAGCAGTTTCAGTAGGAACAGATCAAAGTTTGATCGTACGAAAAAAAAAAAAAAAACCACAAAGGAGAAAGAACTGGTTAGATAGTAAAAGTCAGAGTTTGTATTTTATGTATTGAACTGTGGTCATTAGTTTTTCTTTGTTTTTCCAATTAGCTTTTACTGGATAAGCCTAAAGAGTGAATAAAAGGATTAAAGGAGGATGAAAGCTGCTCATGAAATGAATTATGAATTCCCTTTATTTCGCATTGTAACTACTAATCTGCTAAGGGCTATGTGTTCTTTACTGGCAGAAAAGGTTTGCCTCATAGGCCTTTTTAAAGTAGACAATTTGGTTTGTTATTGCAGGAAAAGGGTAGGTGTTAATAATGACATTAACAACGGCTCTGTTCCAGTCAAGTATCCCAGTAAGCCTCACTTTACCAACTTAAAACACCCGAATGTCATGCAGATGTGATGAGTGTCATTTATTAAATCGATACTTTTCCTGGTTCTTGACATGTTAAAGTGTCTTGATATGAAAAAGGTCTATTCTGTCTCAAGGATTGACATTTTTAATCATATTATTTTTCATGGCCAACTACTAGGCAATAAGCCTGAGACCACCTAACAGCAGGACAGAAATGTGCTCATGTCACTGACCAGGGTTTGAGAAACTAGTCTCTATGATCTCTATTATTCTCTATTGTTGCATTTATGCAATTCCGGCAGAATGGGAAAAACAGGAAAAACACCCTTTATTCCAACTAGGAAATGTTCACACATTCTTCCACGGTGGTTAGCCATGGTCACACCAGATAAACAGCGTGAATAATCTTCTTTTGTTGCGTTATGTATTTGTAGCAGCTTGTTACGACATAAAACCAGATACAAGTAGTGTATAGCTTGTAAAATTAGCAGATATTGGATGTTATTTTGATTAAACTGCCTGTTGTGGTGCATTTGCAGCCGTTCTGCCAGTTGGTAGTTCAAGTGGGAGATATCACTGTCAGAAACTGCAACTCCAAGGCTGACTTGAATGGTTTTTCTCTGCTCATACTTTTTCATGATATGCTGTTTAAATGATATGCTGTGAATGCATTATAATATCATGTTTTCACAATCTTACACTACTAGGCTGTTAGGCAGGCTGACAGTAGGCAATGCAAAGGCAGTCGGGTCAGGCAAACAAATCCAACAGGCCTTTATCCCAGCAGACATTTTGACTCATCACAGTAGGGAAAGGACAGGTGCAACTAATAACATTAACTATGTTCTTTCTCTTAAGGTGTCCCAGGAAGCCATAGTGAGACGGCATGCACAACACCAAAACAGTTAAACTGAAGAAACTATTTTTTTCATTTTATGATTCACACCCAAGCGTTTCCTACTGTAACATAAGAAGGTCCCCTACATCTCAGCAGAGGCCTTATCAGCCAGGATAAGTGAAAACACCTGCGTGAGTGTGTTGTCAAATGGTAATGTTCATTTGAGAGTAAACAATAATGTACAGAAAAAAATCTAGAAATGTTGATTAAATAATGTAAATAATATGAATTTCTACTGGGGTAAGTGCATTATGTGTTAGTGTTCCCTACATTAAGAACTCTCCTTGAACTATGATATAAAATGTACTTTTTACGATACCTGTCTATCTTATATGATTATGGCACATTACACTAATACTATATGTTCTGTGGTGGTTTAGTTGTGTCTAATGTGTATGTTTTGTATAAGGCATAAATGTCATATGGTGTATAACTTTCTTATACAGTAATGCTTTTCAGTAACATGTATGCAATGTATGACAGTAATAGTAAATGTGTAAGCAAAATACAGAAACATTCTTCAATAATACAATATAGATATCATTTCTTTCACCACATCGATTTACACTTTTATTACCATAACTGCACATTAATATAATTCAAAATTGAGCCATGAAGGCGTATGATTTATGTAATGTTGCTGGCAGCAGTTTTATCAAATCAAGTTTATTGTCCCTTAAAGATACGTCTCTGTGCAGGGCAGAGTGAGAGAATGTTTCTTGGACCAAGGTGCAAAACATAAGGTGCAACATTTTAGGGAAAAGCACGTTCATGCACAAGACATGTCAGAGTGGTGTTGTTTCTATTTTGTGTTGATGACATTTTGTTTCTCTGCAAAGTGCTGACATACCTTACTCACTCAAAAACACACTGTCTTCAAACTTTGGTGATTCACTGTTGCCATGACTACCCTACATTTGCCCTCATATGTATAATAAACATTGCGCCCAGTGAGAATTGCCCTGAGTGAGGATTTAGTACAACACCTGAATCAGAAAGTATACCTATTATCATTGCATCAATATGATTTGTATGTTGCTGCTTTATCTTTGGTGTTTCTACAGTGAAGACACAGCGGAGGTGCAGTGACATGAGGCAGGATGATGAGGAGAGAAAAGGGATGACATGAGATAAACACACAGGCACAATTAATTGAAGATTTTCCTGCATACAGCTCCAATCGGCTTTGTTCTTCATCTTTAGATGAGTTGAGTGTGCTTGAGGAGAAAGTTTGGCATTAAAGCCGCAGGAATACATCTTATAGGAGAGAAACAACTGATTATTTGTCTAAACAGGCAAACAAATATTTGAATTTCACCATGATTCTACTTTTTAAATAAAAAAGTCTCCACCTTTCTGTATATTTTGATTGTGTCACAGCTGGTTAACTATTCTTCAGGTCCGGAAGCAGAACTGCTTTCAGCAAAAAGCTGGTGTTGTGTAATGTTGACTATTACCTCATTTGGATCAGATAACAGCTGACTATCGATAACAGTTGGGCTTTGTGTAAGCAAAGAGATTGATTTTAGAGGGTTGACATGTCATGTTGTTTAGGGTCAATTCTTACGGTCGACACACTTTCGTATGAAAGATATAACAGAAAAGACTCCACTGATTGGCAAATACAGTATTTACCAGCCCTAGAAACAGCCTTTTGCTGGAGCCACACGATTGGATGGCACAGATATGACTATGTTTAGCTGTTCTCCAGATGTACACACCACATCTCCAACAATAACCCTCTCCCCCAACTCCTACAGCCAACCCCCATCCCAAGCACCTCGTGCGCCCCTGTCTCGGCCCCCCTCCCCACATGTTCCCCCACATCAGCCGTGGTTGTCTAATTAAACCGCCAGAAGAGCACTAACTCTTGACATGCCCTCAGGGTGTGCCAAATGGGCCACGGTGGCATGAAGTGGGGGTTAGATCCAGCGAAGGTGAACAGTGTGCATAAACAGGGGTTTGTGGGGGTGTCATAATATGGCAAACGAGGGAAGGGGGGCTGGATAGTTGTACCAGGGGACTCTATTTACCTCTGTCAGGGACAGTGGGGGTCTTATCATTGCAGCAGACCTGAGTGTGAATCTGGCTCACCTCACTGCGCTGAGGAACGAGAAAATATGCAGAACAAACAAGATAAACTGCTTAGTATACACAGCACACACTGGCACACATTCATACACCAATTCACATGTACATCATCACGCATGGATGCAGATAACTGCACATACAGTCCTCCCAGACACACACATGAAGAGATAATGGGAATTCACGAGCACAACTGACAAAGAAACTTGGTTGAATAACAGTATTTACAGCAGCAAATGGAGGGACGCCCGATATTTATTTATGCACAATATGCTAATGCAGCCTAATATGGTTAATGTTAATGTGAGTTGGTCCTCGGGGTTCAGGGCTATAGAAAGGCTGTGGAGTGCCCTGTCTGGTGATGTTTGTGTGCCTCATTGAGTAGCCCAAAGCACAGAGACAGTCACAAGCTGAGAGCTGCCCTGCTGCCTGAACCTGTCACATCATTGCAGCTTTGGACTGAGCAATCAGAGAGAGAGGGACGTACTGATTGAGCGAAACTTCACTTCAGATGAGTTCTGTACAATCAAAGAAATTCAGCTTTGATTTTTCAGATTTTTGTGCCAATGTTGGCTGCCAGTCTGTTCCTTTGTTTAGAAGAGCGATGAAAGAGCGATTCAAACACGTACAAAAAATCTTTTAGAGAAATGAAGACAATCATAATCTGAATACACACTGACAGCTCGTATTTGAACAGATAAATAGGCTGTGTAAATGAATGGTTTTGGCAATATGCTTATTGTTTTCTTGCTGAGAATTAGATGAAAAGATCGAGACCACCCCCATAACTATCCTGGATTAAATAAATGAGATATATACAGTGTTAATTAGTGAGCTCTAGAGGTGCTGGTTGGTGGATTTTGTTACCCAAGATTGCAGGCTTCTGTTTCCAGTTTTAATAATATGCTAAACCACCTGGCTACTGGCTGTCACCTTTTCAACCAGACAGACACGAGAGTGGCATGTTTCCCCAAAATGCCACAGCACTACATGGATAATGTAGACATACAGTAGGTGAGAAAAATATATTTTAAAAAAAGTGGAAAGACATCATAGTGGCCATGTCTGCTGGAGAGAACCACAGAGAGGCAGATGCCCATATGGGACACTCCTTCCCCTGCCCCTCACCCAGCTGAGCCTTCTGACATACAACCCCATTTTCCATCCAGAGACAGGAGTGATGACACTGTCAGAGCAGCTGTGGCAAAGCTCACTATTATCGTGGATGTGTGTGTTTGTGTGTGTGCTCAGTGCGTGTGCGCAGGCATGTGAGGGAATGTAACCCATATAGTATGTCAGTCTGCAGATAGCTCATCAGTAACCAGGCAGCATGCCGTAGTTTTGCAAAGCCTCATCCTCTCATCAGCCCTTTGCCTCCTTCTCCACTGCTGCAGTGGTGGAGAGGTCTGATAGGTTGGTCGTACATATGTGTGTGTGAGACGGCATCGTGTGCACGTTTTGTGTGTGTGTGTCTGCGCTGCCATGTCTTGATAGATGATGTGCTTATGTGGTAATGAGCAACGCTACACTGTGACCATTTTCCCTGACTCCCCGAGAGGGTTTCAGATGGCAGCACTCTTCCCTAAATCATCCTCCCTCCGGTTCCTGATCCTGATCCTCAACACTCGCATTGTCTCTGCTGCAGGCATCATCCATCCACTCAGGAATGAAAAAATGTCTAGACTGCACAGATCACTTGCTGCGGACCTGTTCATTAGTTTACATCCAACATGTCAGTGCCATACATGTGTCATTGTTGGCCTGTAGGTCTATTTTCAAGCATGGAACGATTTACAGAAACTATCATGAACATGGAGGTAATTTTATCAATAAATCAGCTGTGCAGTCGCCCTTTCTTCCTTTATTCTTTTTTTAGTTTTTCTTTTGGTTCAAGTTATTTATTAAAAAAAAAAAAAAGACAAAGTTAAAGCAAGAATAAAAACTATATAGCTATATCTAATCCCTGCAAACAGTAAAATTGATCATGTTTCTCTGTTTGGTTTGTGACTTTGGTTTCAAATGGCTCAATTTCTGTTGTTCATGCACAACGTTGGCTAGCATTAGAACTGGCAGCACTGCAGTGAGTCAGGGTAGGTCTCACGTTTGTACTATATACTGCTATCAGTGTCTTAAGCATTATTGAGTCCATCATCATATAATTATTTGCTTTGTTTGATGGGTCAAGTGGCAGCCCACTGTGACGTCACCGATTGGTCTGTGAACTGCTGTTTTGAAGCCTTGAGATCGTAATGTGGCCTTCACCGTCTTGTTTTTTTGAAACCACGAGAAACCATATTTGGATGAGAAAGTGGACCTGTCAGAGAACCTTAGAGGAACGTTCCCTTAAGGTTCTCCCAAATTTCTACAAACATAAGCTTCCAGCAGTGTTACTGGTATGTTCTCTAAAAGTTATTTTTGCAGAACCATCAGAGAACCTTCGGGGAACATTCCCTCAACGTTGCAGGTTTAAGGCACTTCCTCATTGGCTTCACTTTTAAGACTCAGAGTCTACCTCCATTTTTATACAGTCTGTGGGTGAGCTGCATGAGTATCACTGGCTTAGTATAAAGACTGGAAACAGGGGAAATAGCTAGCCAAGCTCTGCTCCCGGCCAATAATATTTTTATCTTTATACTATGCTAAGCTAACCAGCTGCTGGCTGTAGTTTCATATTTACTGTACGGTTTTGAACTTCCCATCTAACTCCATTCAGGAAAGCTAATACATTTTGAAATTCTGTTTAAAATCTGTTTAGACATAGTCAGGAGCAAAACCACCACAAAAAGCCTCATCCAGAAAGGTGCAGTCTTGGGTCTGCAGTGCTTGAGTTCCACATCCACCATGTGCAGTATAATCATGCCTTGGAGCAACCTGCCATGGATGACAGTCTCAGTGTGCCTTCATCAGAGGTTTATCTGATTTCCAGAGACATGTAATGTACATGGGCCAGTTTTTGATAAATGTGTGTATGTGTGCATGTATCTGTGTGAGATTCGCAGGGAGACAGAGAAACTGTAGAAAAAGATAAAAGAGGAGCATCGCAGACACACACGCTGGCAGCCCAGTTTATTCAAAAGACGATCAAAGCACGGCTATATTTCCAGCTGCAGAAAATCAATGGTGGAGTTGACAAGAGATTAAATTTATCTGAGACCGGGGATGCAGAGTATTTTCTCACAATTTCCTCTTCTCCCATTGTACAAAGGTGATGGATAAGGAGGTCATGAGTCGCTGCTGTATCCTGTGTGTGATAGTTCAGGAATGGCATTTGAACATGAACATTCATCCGCATCGTATCATCGTTGGGCAGAGTGTGACAGCAGGACGTAGCCAGGGAGTTCCCGATAAGAGACAGTATCAGTCAAGTGAAAGACTAAACAAATATAATAATGGAGGTCAGAGAGGATGGTTGGTTACATAAGGAAAAGAAAGAGAGATAGAGGAGAAGAACAGCAGTAGCAGTGGAATAACGTTTTGAAAAAAATGCTCAAGTTTTGGTATGCTTGAAGAAATATTTTGTTCAGAGAATTAACATAAACATTTTCATTCACCATTGAAAACTGAGTGAGTCTGACCTTGTTTGACACCATGTTGTCTGAAATTGGCAAAGCTGTATTTTTTCTCATTTAATGAGCAATATCAGGTACAGTCTTTTTCCCTGAAATAGACTTGTATCATTTTGGATATAAATTCTCATGGTTAGAATTTATGTCCAAAATGGTACAAGTCTATTTCAGGGAAAAAGACTGTACCTGATATTGCTCATTAAGTATCTATAAAAACTATTCATTTGTGTAATCTTTTAAACTTACAGGGTAAAAGTTGGTCAGACATGGCCAAAAAAAGCAGCATTAAAGAAATACGTTGTTACAATCAGACAGTCATCAATTTTGGAAATACTGACTCCACTTTAAATTATTATTATTTATCAGTTAAGTATAGCAGTCCATTATATTTTCTTCCAATTATATATAAATGGAGTAAATCTTTCAAGAAATTGCCTCTGGAAATCAACATCTGCTTATAAACGAATTTCCCTGTATTTAGTACCAGTGTTTGATTTTTTTACTTTTTTTTTTTTTTACATTCCCTTAATGTTCTCTGACAGCTCGGCAAAAACCATCAGAGAACCATCAGAGAACCCTCAGAGAACGAAGGGTTCCCGTAAGGTTCTCTGAAAGTTCTACAAACATAACCTTCCAGGAACTTTTCTGGAATGTTCTCTAAAAGTTATGTTTGTAGAACTTTAATAGAACCTTGAGGGAATGCTTCCTTAAATTTTATTAAAGTTTTTCTGGAGGTCATGTTTCAGCTTGTGATGTGGATTCCTATTTTCATACTTACTAATGTTACACATTAAAGTCTTAACAGGTTAATGCATTTAAGTTCTGTTAGTGTGATTTACTAGAATTAAATACAGTTTGAAGCTAGCTAGTAGTTACTTTGACCATAAAGGATTTATGATGATGTGCAAAATGAGGACACCATGGTAAAACAACAAAACAACTGCACTTCATTTGAAAAAACAACGAGCTAAAACAGCTTCAGTCACTTTTATTTTATTTTGGAGAGCTACAGTTCATAACCCTCAGGAATTAGGGTAAATCAGTCGGCCTCTCAGTCAGACACACAGTCAGAGTAGTATGTTATCTCTATCTTGGCCTTAATAGTGTAGAGAACTACTGTGCCCATGGCCTGGGAACAAGTATATATTATCGTGCCTTCTTTAGACAAAATAAACAATATAGCGCCAAGCTATCAGTCTTTGTTTCTTTGAAGGAGCCTTGAATTTGATTAAATTACCCAAATAATCATTTGTTCTAATTTGATATAGCTCCTGAATCTGAGAGGTGCAATCTGGCTTCTTTAATATGACTGAAAAGAAAAAGATTTTTAAAAAAATAAATAAATGGACTCAAAGGGTGTAAGACAAAACTGTCTTCCCATATTTTTGATATCTTGCATGAAAGGTGTGCAATATAAAATGCTTATATATGCATTCATTATATGCATTTATACTAGTTGTGTTTAAAGTTCTTCTGGTATTTCTCCATTTCTTCATAATCATGTAACAGGTTTAAAACTGAAAAAACATTTTACTTTAACATAAACTTCAGACATATTTATTTAAATAAAGATTTAAAGATGAAAATAGCAAATGACAATAACAAATACAGAATTCAGTCAATAATTTAAGTCATAATTGGCAACTTGACACAAACATTTTGTTTTGATTCAGTAACATTCTTTTGGGGGAACAGTTTTAAGAAGAAGGATATGTACAACAAAACAAGTCTGTCTGCCAAAAACGAACCAGAGAGACACTGTGAAACGCAGGGTATCTGCAGGTCTTGCAAGCCCTAAAAAGCATTGACTTTAATATCTCAGAAAAGTCCTTAGAAAGTATTAAAAGCCTTAAATATAATGAAAAAAGTCAGACATATCTTGGCTGCTGTAGGCAGTTATGTTTGTTCTAAAATGTTACTGTATGTGACTGCATTCTCAGGAAAAGTTACACACCTTTAAACTAAAAATTGGATTGTTATGACAGTGGTTTGGGCTGCGGGTGCCTGTGCAATAATTTTTAGTGGAGTTTCAGTCAGCACTATCAGACCTGTGCCAAACACCATCTACTACTGCAGCTATAGTAGCCAGGAAGATCATCAGCTCAATCAACACATAAGAGATTTCAACAAAAACAAATTAGTCATTTTTCACTAATTAATCCACTAAATCATTTTCTGTTGCTTACCAGGTCATAGACCACAGCAATTGTATTAATTCTATCATTAGGAATTATGGTTATATAGACCTACTGCTGGGAAGTACTGAAAAATGTGATATAATAATAAATTATTCTAGTCCATATCATCCTCTCTGGTTCACATCATACCTTCATACTTTGGACAGTATGAAACAGGCATTAGATTTAATTCTATGTGGTACTGAAACTGCAGAAACCCTGTATAGTGAAATGTGTATTGTGCTATCCTTGTTTGGGATAGTACAATGCTCCAAACAAGACAAGCGAAATGATTGCAGCAGAGCTGTAGAGACATGTTTTAGAGGGCAGCTGTTTCCAAAAACCCACTCCTAGGTGCCACTAGTGCAGGGTCCTTAAAACCATGTAAAGATCTTTAACAGTTCACTGCTGCCTGAAATGTCCAGCCATCACCTTCGCTGTGGCTTCTGTCTAATGCTACAAATAAAAGGTGAGGCGCCCTCTCAGAGAGCCCCCCCCCCCCACCCCCCCGGGAGACAGGAGTCCTGCTCACACTGTTGCTAGGCAACATGTTAAATTCCAGTCTTCTGTACATCCAGAGAAGTCCGGGCTTCTCGGTGCAAACCTACAAATCATCAAGTCCTCCATTAGCTGAGCTGTCAACAGCTGCTAATACCGGACGACTCAACTGAATACAAGAACAACATCAATGGCTACAAAAACACCACAGACAGCCACAAGCCACAAGCCAGTAGAAACATCCAGAAAAAAAGCTAAGTGGAAAATGTCAAGGATACTTTGCAGGGAAGTTGAAAAATAAAATCTAAATATTTTTGAAGCATAAGAAGAAAAATGGATGGAAGGAGGAAGGAAAATCTCTTTCTCCAGACAGGACCAGCCTGTGATTCAGTTCAGCCTGGGGTCAGGTTAAGCATCTTATAAGATGTCTGTTTGAAGTTAGGGAAAAGGTTTAGTTGAGGTGAGGTGACACATATCAACATGCAAACAATCTTTGACACAACACCATTGACTCTGACATCCTGCATTTGAATCTGCCAATCTCACCAAAGAGTTGAAGAATTGATTAGAGGAATTTATTGGTCTAAATATGTGAATGTCTACAGCGACAAATGTAGATGTGCACTAGGTTTATAGCGACCTTGTTCCTTGATGGCCATTTTTCTGGTCCGGTGATTATCAGGTATTTGTGTGATGTTCAGTCAGGGGAGTTTAGTCTTAATTATATTCATCCCTGCTCTGTCAGCTTTCAATTTCATGAGTGCTCTGCACTGTTGGGTACAACCACCTACTCCCATGCCTTGGGATCTAACACCAACCATGCAGATATCAAAGCAGAAAATGGCACCTTTGATAACAATGAAAAATTTAGCTTAAAGGCAACTTCACCAGTTATACACATCAAAGTCTGTTTGCCAGTCTTTGAAAGAACTATTACATAGAGTATGTGGAAAAAGGAGTTGTATAAAGATAGCAGACCTCTGAAGCCCACTTCTCATCTTTGCCTGAAGCTAGCAGCTTGAGGCTACATTAGCCACTATGAGCATAACACACACACACAACTCTGTCTAACTCGTTGTGTTGTGGTCAATGTAGGTGCCAGCTTTTGACAAGGAAGAAGTTATATGTGGAATTTAAAAAAAGAGATGATATCTCTGGGTGTACAGCATCAGTTTTTATCCTTTTTAACTGTCCATCATGAGTCTGTCAATGTTATACGCGTGCAATGCTAACTTAGTGGAGGACTCTTTTAAGCCAGCACCTGGAGCTTGCTGAAGCAAGCCCACGTGAGACATTGCCATTGAGGAGTATTACTCTTCAAATATCAATGAGGCAGAGGATTAAAAAAAACAAACTTTTTTGGTACATTAATATCAATCCATCTAGTTTGGCTTGTGTGAAAAGAAGACAAGAATGCTTTCATTTTTAGCTGGAACATGTTTTAAAAAGTGAGCCATTAAGCAGCTAAAGAAGCAAGGAGTGAGACGATGCATCATGTAATACCACAAAAAAAAAAAAAAATCAAGGCTCATGGTTAATAACACTAAACAATTAAGACTGCTGCGGTGATGGGTAATGAAAGGGGATCTGACAAAAACATGTTCAGACAGTCTTTACATGCCCCAGATTTTGTGTTTGTTTTTGTCACAGCGTGTCCACCCGAAACTGTTCTGTGGCTCATGTGAGTGCTGAGTCACATTGCGCTCCTTCAGATGTGCTCTCAGCTCGTCCTCCCACTGCCTTTGCAAATGAACACTCGCTTGCTTGCCAAGTCCCGCCCTTCTCTCCCTGTTTTCTCTACTGTCAGCTTTAATTCCCCTGTGAAATACTGTGAGGGGTCAGCGGGGGAATAATTTCTTCAAGGACCACTGTTTTATATTCCCCAAGCTGTACAGACCTCTCCCTGCACTGTCAGGTTTTACATTTCATCTAGTAACTCAGCCTGTATCATGACCTTAAAGGGACATTCAAATCAAGAGATGGATGGGAAAGGGAACTGCTATAGAATTTCAAAAAGGGACTCATCAGGGTAATGCAGTCATATGCAGTGTTTTCAACCACTTTCCCCTTAGAGAAGAGGAGGCACTGACCTTATTTAAGCTGACTCTGTTACAGCGACCTTTCTGTGAGGAGAAAACAGGTCTGCACCTTAAGTGCCTATTATCCTCTCTTTGTACAGGATTATCTAATTGATCTGAAATATTTCCAACATCAAACATTTTTCACTCTGTGTCTGCGCTGAGTGCTGGTGACAAGTCATGATCAAAGGTTCAGTGTCAGAGTTGAATATAGAGAGGGTAGTGATCTTTTTGAAGTGGTTGAGGGAGCTTGGGCTGCAAAGGAGAGAGAGGCTTTGTACATATTCACATTGTTGCTCTCTCTCCCTTGCAGACCCTGCACCCCTGCTGAACAGGCTACAGTATAGTTCACTTGTCCTTGCTTTCTTTTTTTCCGGCATGATCCCAGCAGTATTCACATGATGGAGCAGCTCTTGGACTTGTCCTTGCTTAAGGTGGAAGAGAGGAGTTCTGTCTTGCTGGGCAGATTGAGGAGCCTCTTGGAGAGGCGGCGGACGGGGCTTGGTTTATTGCCAGGCTGGAGTTTGTTCATGCAGGCCAGAGCTGCTGTACGGAAAAGACTGTGGATGCTCTTCTCTGATGTGAAGGCCGAGCACTCCAAGTAAGCCTCTGCTCCCAGCTGCTTGGCCATGGACGAACCCTACAATGTGAGGGGAAGAATATGGTGTAAAACTGAGCATAAGCTAGACTCTATTAAAACAAAGGGGGATTTCCACAAGTACCCAGTCTAGACACAGGGCAAAACCTAAATACACACACAAAGGAGGAAACAGAAGTCATATCATGGAACAAACCTGTTCATGGGAGATGGGACTCTGTTTCTGATTGGATAGCTCCATGCGCGTGCATACGTCCGTGCGCAGGTCTGTCTTACAGCCTATTAACAGGATCCGTGTGCTGGGGCAGAAATCCTGGATCTCTGCTTTCCACTGCAAAGAAAATTAAAGAGAGGTGTCACCAGACTCTCACTTTAAACATATAAAAAGTGAAAATAGGGGAGCACACATTACTATATAAAGAAGGTGATCACTTAGAGTAGGTGTACACATTGAGCCGGTTAAATTTGTAAACACATCTTTTTTCTGTCTCAGTCCTTCATCCAGATGAAAACAGCATTTTTCAGAAGATTTTCCAATATGGCTCCCAGAGTGTGTACATCTGAAAACCCCGTCTTATTTCAGTGTGTATGATGTTAACAGTGTTTTTACAAACAATGACCTAAGCCAGCCCAGTGAGGGTCGAAGCTGTGCGGCAGCATAGTTTAGATGACAACATTTAGTTGCCCCTACTTTCACTGTGATCGTTCATTTTAAACTCCAGTATAGCTGAATACACAGCAGAGCTGCTGCCATTAACCTGCATTTATGTTGACTGTGTGAGACAGCATCACAATAATAAGAGATTAATTTTATCACTGCAAGATTCGGAATGACTGCTGCTGGTTAACATGTGGTGCTGATCGGTTGTTAAATCACTATTTCATAATTAGGCCTGCCCAAATATATATAATCAAAATTGCAATATGGCCAAGTAGAATATCCAAATCACTGGAGCTGCAATTTTTTTGACGCAGGTAATATATGTCACAACATTGTTGTGCATTTTAAATGTTGACATAGTTGTTGATACAGTGCAGCTGCTGTCGTTAAACTGTATTAATACTTGACTGATTTTGTCTCGACTATGAAATAAAGATTTTATCAGCCAGCTGTCTGTCCCGCTCCTTATCAGATGTTGGCTGTGATGCAGTTTTGTTGTTTTTCAGATGAGAAGAGGGTGAAGAGGATGAGATTTAATTACGTTCACGTTGTTCAGGCGTCTCACTGTGGAAAGAGCTCTGTACAAAAACAACCCAGAAATACTGTGGATGCAAATAGTTTTCCCACAAAACCAGCATTTTTTAAATGTATATGACTTCATGTAGATGAAGAGGCTGTAACACTGTGGTGATGTCATCCTGTCTCGTTCACATTGCAGCTGTTCATACCTTCTTCAGCGCACTGTCGACTGAGTCTGGTCGGCTGATATCAAAGCATAAGAGCACTGCATCTGAGTCGCTGTAGCAGAGCGGCCTGACGTTGTCGTAGTAGGGAGAACCTAAGAAGACAGAACAGACACAGAGTTAAGTTTATTTAAATATAAATAAACATGTTATTAAAGGAGCTCAACTTGAAACAACATCTTTGAAAATGAAAACCTTTAGTTTTCCTGCTGTCAGAAAGCAGAAATAGAAACTAAGTGTCTCTTTCTATGGTCTCAGTCCAGATGACACTATTATAATGTTCTTTCACAATCGTCCTCCTCACATTCGCACAGTACAAACACAGAACATAAACCTCTGCCAAACTGATAACAGTGCAAATAATTTAACTTCCCACTAGGAGGATATTTTCCAGGAAAGTAAACTTACTCAGTGAGTCACAGGCAGTGTAACTCTGTACCAATCACATCTTTCCATTATGAGTCAATATCAAACTTTATTCACCAAACTTTTAAATGAGTAAAAGAAAGTACCACATGTCCTGAGAAGGGAAATTTTCATCATACGTTACTCTTTTCCATGATTTTTCCATGAAGAAATGCCAAAAGACAGACACTATGTCTGAGCAAAATGAAGCAATATTAATCCATGTCTGTTAAATGAAATCCCTGTATCAATAAATGTTCTATACTCACATAAAAGATAGCTAGAACAAGTAAAAATATTTCTCTTAATGTAAAAGTCTTGACATTTTGGGAAACACACTTTGCTTTCTGGTGACAGTTAGATGAGAAGATTGACAGCCAGCAGCCAGTTAGCTTAGCTTAGCACAAAGACTGGGAGCAGTGGGAGACTGTTAGCCTGGCTCTGTACTAGTGTAAAAAAATCTGCAATGTCACTTTGCCATTTTCCATTGGGTTATGCTATTTATTCTTTGACAATTGCTTCACCAGGCTCAACTCCAAGAGTCTCTGCTGAAACTACAGCTCAAAGCAAAGAAATAGTCTCACACATAACATGAAAGTCAAAGTCAATCACAACTTCTGGTGGCCAATGACGCCAAAACTCTCAAACCAGTTGCACATATCCTCAACATTTTGCACTTAAAGAAAATTTCTAACCTTGTCAAATTGATGCTTATTGGCTAATGACAGCCATGATTTCTGCTAAATATGCGTTTGAGAACATTACAGCACTGTGTGGGGATGAAGTGTGCAAAATTTGATGAAAAAAAGTGCACAACTGTGGAGTCATAGTCGATTTAAGTTACAACTTTATTCATGCTATCAAAGTTTATAACATTTTTGGATGTTGATATGTCACTTATATTTGGTTGCAATTGCAAATTGGGTTTTGTGCAGCCTGTCGAAGTCACACTAATTAGAGACAAGAGTTAAGCACAAAGTCATTAATGTTGCTGTGGGCATCACTTTCAACCACCACTTATACTACAGAGGAACTATTACGCTGATCCTCAGCATGATAACATGCAGAGGATCATCTCTATTCATCACCTCACTCAGACAGGCTACCCTGATTGTTACACATAAAAATGTCACCCTAGTTATGAGAATGTGAATTATGGTGTGAGGGGAACTTATTCTGCTTCCATTTCCATAAACAGCACATCTTTACAATATGTAGATTTTTTTTTAACTCTCAGGAAGGCTCCAGTGCTAAAAACAGACTGACAGGATGTGAGCCCTCTATTGTCCTCGCTCTGCCACCTAATCACTCCCCACACACCAACACTAAGATTTAATTTCCTACCCCTGTCCTTGGGGGACAAATGTACACCAGAAGCTTTCCTTGCAAAAATAAGAGAACATAATTATACCAGGAATAGATACTTCTAATAGGCTTCAAATGAACTAACAATCATGTTGTGTTGATGGACCTGGTGGTCTCTTGAGACATTTAGGAATACATTTCCTTTTCTATAATATTACTATCAAAAAAGCACAGTTGTCCAAAAAGACACTCTGGTTTACTCAGTCTTTCTGAATCTTCAACTTCACTCTGCAAACTAGGACAACTTATACAACTACAGTCTATCAATAACATTTTTTTCAGTGGGAATCAAAGCGCCCATCACATAACTACCCAGGGTGATGTAAGGATGGAGAAAGAGGAAGCAGAGAGATTTTAAAGAGGACACAACTTCGAGCACCTACCAACTCCCACACATTGGCAGCCCCCTGCCTGGACACACAAACACACAAAGCAAACACACACGCACACACACGCACAGCCATTTAAATTGAGCAAAAATCCGCTGATGTACTGAAACTGTCTTGTCTTCTGTCAAAGAAAGAAAGCCACTGGAAGGAGTTGGACTCTTCTTCATACAACAAGAGAAAGATAAAATAGTCCATGTCTTTATAAAAGATGCAAAATAAACTGAAATATCTGATTGTTAGGCTTCGACTAACAGCTATTCCCTTAATCAATTAATCTGCTGATTATCTGGTATTAATTAATTTAGTGTTTGGTCTACAAAATGTCAGATAATGAAAAATTCCAGTGACACTTGAAGCATTAAATTTTAGGCCTTTTCTCTTTTGTTCTGTTCGCTAAAGATCATTTCAGAGCAAAGTGATAAAGAAAATGAACCGGCAACTATTTTGATAATTGATTAATCATTTCAGTCATTTTTCAAGAAAAAATGACAAACATTCTCCATTTCCAACTTTTCAAACATTAGGATTTGCTGCTTTTCTTTGTCATAAATGAAAGTGAATGAAATATCTTTGGGTTGAATTACAAAAGGAAATTCAAGTAAGTCACTTTTGGTTCTAAGAAGAAGTGATGAAAATCAATGAATCAGATTAGCAGATTAATCAGATTAGCAGGTCAATCAATATTAATCTAGAGCAATGTTAGAAATGGAGATAATAGAGGAGGGTATGTGTGTGTGTGTGTGTGTGTGTGTGTGTGTATTGCAAATGTAAATAGGTCTTATGCAATTTTTCCTCTGGAAAGGGTGACTGTCCAGAAAGTTTTCACTCCGTGGGAGATAAACAGACAAACCTACATTAGTTCAGTGCTGGCTTCAGTTACATAAGACCTTTTTTTAGGCAGCACACACCATAAGGCAGTGAGGAGGTCATGCATATCTTTTCTCTCAGTATCCCTCACTTGCACCTTCTGTTCACAGCGACTGTACGCCATACACACACAGTTGCACACATAGTAAGACAGGACACGCACACACAAGCACGCATGCACACACGCACACACACGCCTGCACACACTCTCACAGACTTCCACCCCCCGCATGGACGAGGCATCCCCCTCTCCCCTGTGAAACAACCCCTCTGCAGGCCAACTGGCACTGCTCAACTTCCGCTGAGCACAATGCCTCAGCTAGTGCTGTTATGAAAGAAAACTATACTGCACACAACACATTTTCAAGACACAACTGAGGAATCTTGATTAATCATTTTGTCTAAAAAATGTTTTTTTCTAAAAAATTGTGAAAAATGTCTTTCTTTCGTTTCCCACAAGTGAAGATGACGTCTTCAGGTGAATTGTTTTGTTCAACCAACCGTCCAACTAAAAGATATTCAGTTTACAATTATATAAAATGGAGAAAGGCAACATTTAAAAAGCTGGAGCCAGCAAAGTAATGGCACTCCTGCAGTTTAAAGGGCAAATCAAATGATTAATCAACTAATCATTTCAGCACTAGTTTGTATTTATGATAAAGTCTCAAATTATCACCTGCTTTTGTTTAGATCTTTGTTGTAAAGGTTGTTTCTTGAATACGATGTGTGACTTTCTTTCGCTTTGTTGATAACTCGACTTCTTCCTCATAGAGGTCAAAGGTCAGGAGCATCTGGCCGACATCATCCCTGCAGCTGTTTTACTGATTGTAAAAAAACATTTACCAATTCAATAGGTTGGCTCCCTGATCCGTCTGCACCAAATGAACAAGTGTACAAGACAATAACAACAGCATATACCACAGCGACAGTCACTCAGCTAACTTTTCAAGACCAGCATCTCAAACATGAGGATTTGCTGCTTTTCTCTGTTTCACATCATCATAAACTGAATATCTTTGGGTTTCAGACAGTTGGTAAGAATGAGTGAGGAATCAGAAGACACTGCCTGAGGCTCTAGCACATTATAATGGGTATTTTACACAATTTTCTGACATGTTATAGGCAAAATGATTAATTATTTGATTGAGAAGTTAGTCGCAGGATTAATTGATGATGAAATAATCATAAGTTGCAACCCAAGTTGTATTAACAATAATACAAGTGATAAAAAAAGCACCAGAAATACTGTAATAACCTAATCTTACAGATCAGACTGGAATGCCTCATTAGTTTTTAGATGAATAAAGTCATAACCAAGATGCTGCTGTTATTGGTTCGAATTAGCCTTCCCAATATTCTTTGTAATAACTTGGTTATGTTTATCAAACCAGGGTCGCTATTTGTCTTTGGTCATGGGATCTTTCATTAATTAGATTTGGCTCATTCAATCGTTTGGAGGATTCCATGTGTAAAACTGTTAATTTTGTCCTGCAAGTAATCCCAGCATCGTTCGTTGCTCAGGCCTCTCCTTCACTGCTGGCACCACTTTTCTTTCACCAGATTTCACACTAGTGAAAAGCTGCTTAACTGCATCAAAACAGGACTGACAGATAGCGACGCCTGGGTAAACACCAACAACACTTTCAGTAAAACAATGGACGGGGGCGGGGGCTTCATTTACAGTTGTTACCCGACTCCAGGCTGACTGTGTTACTGGGAGGGTAAACAAGTTCCACAAATCAACCTATGAATACGGCACTGAAACTGACCACTTAACTCATTGCTCAAACGCAAGACATTGACCATGACAGATTGGGTGGATTTTAAACGGTCTGTAAGACATTTAGTTTTATTCAAGTTATGCAAAATAGAGCCTCATCCTCACCTGATGTGTCCCAGAGGCTGAGCTCAACTCGCTGGTCTTCAAGCTCCAGACAGGCCGTGTAGTTCTCAAACACAGTAGGGACGTAAGTCTAGAAAGGGACAATCAAAGAAGGACAGAAATCACTTTAACTTGTGTTTTTTTTAAATCACATAATGACGATCTTATTCATTATTTACTATGAGGAACAAATGGTCATCACAAGTTACCAGTGATGGGTTTACTGAGTCTGACCAACAGCAACATGCATGAAATATATAATTATAAAAAATGAGACACAAACATCTTGTGTGAAGCACAGTTATTTTTAAGTGACTGACTAAAAAAAAAAAAAAAAAAACAGTAATCAAAACTTATCAATTAATATTAACATATTAACCCACACATACAGTGTCACATACACATACATGGCATCACTCTCAGTCTGGAAGTAGTCTGTGTAGACCTGGCTAGGTCGCAAACCTTAGTGACAGTCAGAAATCTTCACTTCACTCCTACCACATGCTCATCCAATAATTATATAAATTTCATTGTATTAATGGTCCCACGGGAGTTTATATACACGAATTTATCAAAATACTGTATATAAGACCATTAGGATCTCAATACATTCATGTTAAGTAGCACTGACCCCAATAAATTGTTTTTTTGTTATTGGAAACCCCAACAACTATAATATATTGTATAATGTAGGAAAACGTTTTAAAAAGTCAGAAAAGTCCTTCTATGATGATAAAGTAATATTTAACAACTGATGCTTCAAAAAAAAAAAAAAAATGAAAAAATGAAAATGAAATGAAATGTGTAGAGAAGCCTCATACCTCTGGGTAGCAGTCCTTGGCCAACACTTGTAACATCGCTGTTTTCCCGCATTGGACGTCCCCGACCAACACGAGTTTACACCTCGCTACAAAAGGCTGAGCGAGTCTTCTTTCCTTCATGGTGGGGACAAATGAAACGGACAGACTGTCAACGGGAACCGCAGTGGAAATGATGGAATAAGTCCCTCAGGTAAGCGGCCGTGTCCCCCCCGTGTCTCGGTCAGTGAGTGAGGGAAGCGGTGAAGCAGCAGTCAATGACAGGCTCACTGCGGAACTTTATATAGTCGCGCCAACCAATGAGCGACTGAGGAGGAAGAGGAGGAGGAGGAGGAGGAGGAGGGCAGGGCTGTGGTCAGGTTTTTGGAAAATCATGAGATAATCATGTTTTTTTATTTTTACTATTCGGATTATTTGTATTCCATTTATTCAATTATACAGTAAAAAAAATTACGAACTGTGTAAAAATAATGGAAGCAGATTAGGATGAGGTTTTTAACTGTACACTAAACTCCCTCCAGACTGCCGAAACTAACAAACTCACAAACACACAAAACAAGGACCTGACCTCATGCCCTCAGCGGCAGTTATGGCCCAATATGTTAAAGGAAAAAGGCTAATTCATGGCTTACACGTTTGAGCAGAAAATCAGCATCTCTAAACCTCATTAATTAAAGGTGGTGTATTATATCTTGATCATTTTAAGCAAGAGCAACACATGTTTTCTGAGTTTATCTTCTCCAGGGACATTCAGACAAATGAAATACTTCTGGTTTCCAACTTGGTCTGACAGGTCAAACAAAGTAGCTCTGTTCTAGGATAAACCAGCCCTTACTGAGGTGTAATGGTGCTTGTAGGCAGGTTTTCTTTACCTTTGAACAGGGCCAGTTTAGCTGTTTCCCCCTGTTTCCGATCTTTGTGCTAAGCTAAGCTTCATATTTAAAGAAGGTCAGTGGTTTTAATCGTCCAATGCAGACTAACTCTCTCCAACAAAGCAAATAAATGTATTCCTAATATGTTGAACTACTCCTCCAAGTAACCACTAAGACATCAATGACAGTGTGAAGGGAATGAAGTTTTGTGGGAATTTCTATCCTCTCATACCCTCTTCATGGAAAACATGATGTGTCTTTGATTATTCATGTGTTGAAGCATGTGTTGAAGTTGAAACAGAAACAAATACTCACAAAGATATATATCATCGATCTCAAAGGAATATCCGATTAATGTACATGTTATTAGCATGGCTATTCCTCTTCTCCCAGCAGTTTGAGTGCAGTTTGTGTTTGTGCAACGTGCAGTGAAACCAGAAGTAATCAGAAAGTACCTCATCTGTTATCTGACTTGTGTCAATAGTACAACTGGTTGTGCGTGCTGGTAAAATCTTCTTTACGTGTTTCTGGAGTCGTATGACAAAGCCTTGGAGTATCCCAGTTCAGAGGTCATTCTGGTCAGATGATGAACTGCCTGAAAATGACAGTGTCTATTTAGTGTCTATTTTGGTGTGTTGTCCTTCTGACCAACTGTGGCATAAAGCCACGTGAGAACCCATGCACTTATTTTTACATGAAACATATGAGTGAGTTTACATGTTTACACAACACGTGGCGTGAGGCGAGCATGGCCGAGCGCTGCCTGCCAGCCCCAAATACATGACAGATGGCTTCATCAATCTGAAGTATAACAGAAAATTTGAGAGTGTGTCAGCCATTTGGAGAGGAAGTGGAGCGTGGCGTGTTGTGCCGAACATAAATGGAAACAACTGGTCAACTGTCACACACGGCTCTTTGATGCCATTAATGTATAGCGTGAAACTCTGGATGGGGAAATCAACTGCACCTGCTGTCTGGTGCAGAGATAAATGAGGTAACTGTGTCCTTCTGTCTGGCTTCATTGAAATTTTTATCTTTGTGCTCTCTTCCCTGTCCTCCACACATGTACACAATACACTAATAGGATGTAAATACTTAAACTCACCTACTTTCACTTAATGCTTCTCTCACTCGTGTTCAATTTCTTCCTCTTATTAAACTTTATCTTTATGTCTGATTTTTCAAACATTGAGTCACAGGCGGTTTATAATGAATCCCCCTTCCTTTATACCACTGAGAATAAATTTAATGAAGATACAATTAAATTTTGGCAGGATAGGAAAACTTGAGGGACCTTCATTCAGCTGCAAGAGAGTGGTATCAATCTTTTCATCTTCTTCTCAGAAAGAAAGCAAATAAGCATATTTCCCACAACGTCAAACTATTGCCCAAAAGATTTTTTAACACTGACGGACGTTCCTGATGATAGGACTTTTGATTCAACAACAGCACCATCAAATGCAGTCAGCATTTGGTCACATTTTCAGCTTTGCTCCAGAATGCGTTTGAGAGGTTTTCTACTGGCCTATGTGTTACCAATGTTTTCCTGATGCGAGGCGACAGCACTTTGAGATGGTGGCACACCTCGGTCATCTGAAGATGCACTGACTTTAACATAATCCCCACACTATGACTCCTCCTGTATAGCTAACATGTTGACCTATATTGTTGGAGATTGTGCTCCATGGGCACCTGACGACTGTTTGACCCAGATTTATCATACACAAGGCTGAAAGTTACATTTTCCTCCCGTGCTTCACTTTACCTAACTTGCCCCACTGACATTTAAAATTGTGAGTGTGTGGATGCAAGTGTGTGTGTGCGGGTGTGTAGGTGTCTGCTTGTGTGGATGTTTGCAAGCAATAAGTATCAGTTATATGCTGCTTACATGTCTAAATGCATGATGAGCTACCGGAAAGCTCAAGTACAACACTTCAGAAACGGCCAGAAATGCTTAAGGTTAGGAGCTACTGTATGTAATGTGCATTAATATGCACCACAATAATTAACATACATTGGAAATGTTGGCAGAGAGAGGCAGAGAGTGGGCATTAATCCCAAATCCATTTCAAATCATTTCTAAGGATGGACCCAAAAAAGAAAAACCCATCATATCCCTTATGCCTTGAAGCAAACTCATTTTCATAATTCAAGTATGATGTGGTTGAGAGCTCTTGCTTTATGTAAATCGGGGTATGATTAAAGAATATTACCATAAAAACAAGTGCAATCATGAAGTGGAAATGTATTGGTAATACCTGTCTGTTAATTGCTGTTGAACATGGTACAGTTCAGCATCGGTGAGCCTGCAAAGGAGAAACCTGTTCATTACCATTAATTTAGTGCGCAGGCATTTCATATACAGTAGCATACTAAGCTAACAACTGGGTGATTGCAGTGCTAGAGGGCAGTCCTAACTCTCAGCATCCACCCGTCTGAGAGTTGTGAAAAATTACATGGCTAAAACAGAGTGCATAAGAATGAAGGTGTCTTTGTCAGTCAGTTGTACACAAAAAATATTAATACGCTATCATGTGATTTGATTTAATACATATGATAGCAACAGCAATGTAGGTAAAAAGGTTTATGTGCAAAATGTCCTGACATTAACATTCTCTCAAATTTCCATTGAACTGTGGAATACAGGCAGAAGAGAAAGGAGAATAGAGAAAGGTTCTTATGACAACAATGGACAAGTCAGGAGATGAGACCAAAAGAATAGAATTATAAAGCTAATTAACACTATTTAATGTCCTGTACCACCGTGCAAAGGGTGAGTGTTATTTTATATCAGAAGTACAATAACTGAGAAGAGCTCTTCATGCTGCACAGCTCTCAACCTTTAGTGTGAACAACGCCACTTCAGTGAGATGGAGTTTCAGACTGGCTGCCAAAATATGCAGCAGTAAAGCCGCATTATTATGAAGCAACCAGTGTTGTCACTGGTGGGGTTGGGGGAGCAAGAATGGACAACACCATGCTCCTTTTTGTCTAGAAGGCAAACGGACAGAAAGGGGAATGGCATAAATAGGTACAAAAAGGTCTCCCATGTGTGGCCCCTCTGGGTCCTGCATCTCCAGCTCTGCTCGACTGAAAACCAAGGAAGTGTTTTTTTGTGCTATTGACCTCAGAATTTCACTTTGATGTTGAACGTTTCATAGTGTTACTCTAGCCTCAATAAACAAACTATGAAAGTGTTTTATAACCAGTTATCTGGAACTTCCTGAAACGGAGCTCAGTGTGGCAACCCTGTAAATATTGTCATGAAACTGCACTGCCCTCTAAAGGTGAAGAAACCGAGGTGCAGTGCAATATGAGCCCTGGAAGCAGAACACAATGAACAGGGAGGGTCTAGTGATGTTTTTGTTGGTGTAATAAGCAAAGACAACTTCTCTGATGCAACAAATATCTATAGCAAAGATCTTAGTGTTACTACTACTTATCAGAAAAAATACTATAAGATGTCAGGAACTCTGCATTTACAACATAAAGCTAGAGTCTTGATAGTATCCCCTAAATGTATTGCATTTTAATTTGCTATTTTATTATTGTCATGTAACTTGTATTGTACATGTATTGTAAAGAAAAACTATTAAATGTATTATTATATTTTATCATTCATTACCCATTCCCTTGTCTTTATATTTGATTAAATATCTATTCATGTTAATGTTTCCATATATTTGTTTTTTTCAAGTGCGAGTGCTCTTTTCTAATATGGAAAATACACCATAATTCTTCATAGATGAAACTTTAATAGAGTTTGAGGGGAAAAAAAACCCTCTGCATTCACTTTGCATGGTGGACCGATGTGGCTTAAGTAATAAATTAAAGCTATTAAATGCACATTTTGTGAGAGAGACTTTGAAACTCAACTGTTCTGCACCTCTGTCATCCAAATCATCTGGAGAAGATTATAAAGTCAAAATGAATTCTTCATTTTCAATTCGGTAATGTCAAATGTGATAATGTATTAATGCAACAATGTTGTGATAGTAGCAAAATTCTTTATACATAAATACAGACATTTAAAGTTTACTCCAACGTGTTTAAATTGTTTATTTTTTGTTTATTTTTGTTTTCACTATATTAATTTGTCGTTATTTGTTGTGTTTATTTCATCGGTTGATAAAAAAAAAAATTTACAGCACGGTGATGACTACACGTCCCATGATCCTCTGCTTGCCCGGCAACACTTCCGCTGCTTGATTCTTTGTAGGACGAATATTACAAGGTTGAGTGAAGCTTTGAGTGAAGACGGATCTTATAGCCTAATACTGACATCCACAGCGGATCGGCCATTCAAGTTCAGCTCAGTTGTGATAGTTTTGCTTCATATTTCCTTTCTAGTCGATCTAACGTGAACGAACTTCTGAAAAGATCCTCTTCTTGTAAAGGAAGTTCCCAGTTTGTGACGACATTGTCTGAACCTTGTCTCATTGGTTGTGTCCGCTGCTTAACCGTTTTCCCGCGCTGTGAAACAACGCACGGAACCTGTGGCGGCGGTAATCTAAGCATCTTTTTACACCGGCACCGGAGCCGTCGCTTCATTGTCAGGTGATGCCGTCCTCAGATTACGACTCCGCTTGTTTGCCGGACTTATTGCCGCTGTACTACCGGCGGCTGTTCCCCTTCTCCCAGTACTATCGCTGGCTGAACTATGGAGGAGGTGAGCATCGTTGATTAGCCGGGCCAGGAAACAGAGCAAAAATCTGTGTTCCCAAGCTAAATGACTGGAGGTTTTCAACAAGGTTGTGTGACTTGCGACCTAACTGTGTGCTTTACCTCAGCGGTGTCAACTGTGGATGTTTTGTTTGTGCTGTTGACAACATGTTGCGCTCGGTTGCCAGTTTATTAGGTACACCTAGCTAACACTGACACGACAGCCCTGCAATAGATCCTGCCTTCCCCACGATTTTTGTGTTCAGTTTCTAAAGAAGTACTCTTGATTGTGTATTGCGTTAAAATGGCAGTTGTTTATATTATTTTGTCCACCCAAAGTTGGATCACCAAGTGGGCGAGGTGGGCAGCTGCAGAGGGGCCCTGTGACCTCCGAGGGCCTCTGGTTAATACGTTGTTTCTTCTTCAACCTCAGTGCAGAAGAACTACTTTCAGAACCGGGAGTTCTCCTTCACACTCAAAGATGACATCTACGTCCGCTACCAGTCGTTCAGCACGCAGAACGAGCTGGAGAAGGAAATGCAGAAGATGAACCCTTACAAGATCGACATTGGAGCAATATACAGCCACAGGGTGAGACTGCATCCTCCTATTATTTGCACTCTTGCAGGACTCTGTGCCACCGCAGCTACTCAGCTGTTTGAGCAGGAATATGGAGGAAGTTTCTTCTGTTTGTCGCCCACAGCCGAATCAACACAACACAGTGAAGTCAGGAACCTTCCAGGCGCTGGAGAAGGAGCTGGTGTTTGATATCGATATGACAGATTATGATGATGTCAGAAGCTGTTGCAGGTAAATGCAGTTTATTTTTGCTGACTGTTGAATGTGTCTCCTGTGCGCTGTGACTGTAAACAACCACTCTATTACACATCACTTTGACCTAGTAAATCAGCATATCCTGATAGTCACATCACTGAGAAAACCCAAACTCTAATTTTAGTGCTGCAGACATTTGCTCCAAGTGCTGGACCCTGATGACCATCGCTATTCGTATCCTGGATAGAGCCCTTCGAGGTTTGTTTGTCATTGATTTTGCGTCAGCCATCTGCTCGCGGTTGGCAAAAATTAGCATCAAGCACTTTTTTTATGTGACTTTCCAGATGACTTTGGCTTCCAGCACCTCCTGTGGGTTTATTCTGGCAGAAGAGGAGTACATTGCTGGGTGTGTGATGAAGCTGCCAGGAAGCTCTCTGTAGCTGCTCGCTCTGCTGTCGCAGAATACCTGAGCCTGGTGAAGGTAACAGTATTTCAGTTTTTATTACACGATTAGGACATATTTATTTATTGGCAGCTGGCCTCTGCCTTCATCATTCTGTACGTGACGGTGTGAGTCTCTCAGATAATCCAGACTAGAGCCTGACTTCTGTATTACTGGGCATGAACCAAGAATGAATTTACATTATATTATTAGAGTATTTGTTCATTTTCTTTCCTTCCAACTAGATATGTTTTTGATAGAAATTACTAGTCACTGGATGTAGCTTAAATTTTTAAAACTCAAGTTGAATTCTTCTGGTACTTATCAATTAGTTAATTAATTAGTTATTTTTTGAGATGTGATGTACTACATCATTGCTGACTTACAGGGTGGTGAAGAGACGGTGAAGAAAGTAGTGCTGACGGATCCAATTCATCCTTTTATCAGGTAAGAATCAGATCGTTTTCTTTTTGAAGGTCAGTTTGAAGCTGTTTTGATGTTTGTGTCTAATACCACTGATTGTAATTGAGATCGTTGCCTCTGTTGGATGTTGTGGCTTCAGCTGTTTAAGAGTCTCTACCTGTGATCCCAACAGAGAGTCTTTGACAGTGGTGGAGCACTACTTTCCCCAGTACGCACTACATGAACAGGAGATACTGAGTCGCAAGGAATCTGTAGACAAAGTGCTGGCCCTCGTGCCTGAAGATATCCTTTTCACAGTTTCATATGTATCTCAAGAACACGTGCAGTAGAGCTGGTGGTTAATGAGATAAAAAAAAACAACTTGACCTTAACTCAGCTCTTACATGTTAGAAAAGAGTTACAGCAGGACTTCCAACATGAGAAGAAACCTGAGACTCGTTGGAAACTGGTCAAGGACCATGCAACTAAGAAACAGGTTGGTAATTCTGCTCACGCCCCTTAATGACAGGTGTTTTAAACTTTCTCATTCTTTTTACACATTCCAACAAGAGGTCTTATGACCAGGCCTGGGGCAGTGATACAATCCTTCTTCCTCCAGGCCACTGCCAAAAAGGGCCAGAACTTTGAGAAAGAAATCATGCTGCAGTACTGTTACCCACGACTGGACGTGAACGTCAGTAAAGGTGTGAACCATTTGCTGAAGAGCCCCTTCAGTGTCCACCCCAAAACAGGTGAGCATAGATCTAAAGAGTTTAAATCAAAGCCATGTGCTGAATGCATGACTGTCAGAGTCTCACTGTGACTTCTCTCTTTTTAACTCTGGACAGGACGCATCTCTGTTCCCATGGACCTCAAAGAACTAGACACGTTTGATCCTTTTGCTGTTCCCACAATCAGGTAAGGGATTTTGCCCTGTAGTGTGCACTGTTCGATGATTTAGAGCTGATGTTGTAACTTTTTTATAGTCTGATCTGTGAGGAGCTGGATCGGCCCAGAACAGGAGAAGAGGATTTGGAAGACACGAAGGAGAAGGAAAACGAGACGGATACAGCAGAGAGACGAAAGATCAGAGGTGAAATTCTGAAATCTTGTAGCCTTATTGAATCCCAGAGAAGAGAGAAAATTCCGGTGCATAGAGGAGGTAAACCAGTGAAAACATGTACTATGGGCAATTTAGACAAATGCAGAGAATAAAAATGCACGGTGTTTGTAAATAAAATCAGTGCCAGCTCTATTCTTGTTGTTGGGACCCCTGATAAATAATAACAAAAAAGTGGTGTAAAATCCGATAAAATGTGCTCTGTTCTGAATTGTACATTGCTTTAGATGATGTGTTATTCATCCGTGACAAATGCTATATTGTACACCTACTCCAAAACATGTCGCAAACTCAAACAGGCTAAAGAAGTTAAAAGAAATTTAATTTTTAAAAAAGTCTTGTCAAGTCTACAAGAGCAGTTTAGTTTTATCTCTCACTTCAATCAAAAAATTCTCTCTCAGTAGTTTGATAAATTTCAGTCCAGAGCGACTGAATATTTCAGCTCACTGATTACTTTTCTTCACAGATTACAAAAGAACCAGCCTGGCAAAGTATGTGAAATACTTTGATCAGTTTCTGGATGGAATGGCTCGTACATGGAAGGGAGAACTTCTCAGAAAGAGTGGTACGCTGTAGTTTTGGTAGATTAAATAAAGAGCGACTTTTGAGATTTTTGCACTTTGTACTCTAATCAATTTTCTTTTATCCTTGTTTTCTTTAGATCTCCAGAAAGAATTCTGAACTGGATCAATAATCAGAGAGTTACACGCGTCTGAGGTGGCACTGTTAGTAGCTCACTATCACTAACTGTCATGTATTTGGGGGCATAATGTTGTGGTGAAATTTTGCCATTTTCTTGACCAACAATTGTTTCATCCAAATCTGTTTTATTTTGCTCTTATGGGATCAGTAATAATATGTTCATAAATTAAACATAAGTAAATCCTCTGTTTAGTGTAGGATTTTTCTAATACATTGCCAATTTTATTATGGTTTGTCTATGTGTTGCCCAAATTTTTCTACTGTACAGTCATTTATGAAAATAAATTTGGTATTTCTACTCTTTGGAAATCTTGTATTCCAGTTACTTTTAATACAAAAGCGGTTTTACAGATTTAGTTTTTCAGTCTAGTTATCTGAAGCAAGCAGTTTGAGGTGATAGCAGAGAGCTCCATATTACAACTTGGAAACAAAGTTTTTTAAATTTTGAATTTTGTAGGCTTTCAACTGATGCTTTACAATTATGTACAATTTAGAGCAAAGGTGTCTTATTTAAGTTTTTAAAAATCAGCCTTTATTTTTCATAGATTAAAAACTAAACATAGGATATGGACCCTCTTTTACAATTTATAATGTCTTTTTCAGACATTAGTTTTGTAAATCTCTATTGTTTGTGGGTGTTGTCAGTGCACTTGTATAGTGGCAATTACCACTAGCGTGTTAATCCTGAATGTATTATTTATGGTTTTATTGTACAAATGGTCAACATGGACACCTGTGGCAAAGAAAAGATAGAACATATTGTATTCCCTCTCTTAAAGTGCTTTTATTTTTAATCTCTGCTTGAACTTGAACTAATTTAGTCCCTCTATTATTACAATATTGATCTCCTTAAGTAGTGCAGCGTACACCATCTTCAGTAAAGGTTTGAGGTACTTGAACTTGAGTATTTTCATGTTATGCTTTTAATTATTAAACATAATGAATAACATTTGATTGATTTGGCAAGTACAAATACAAGAAATATGCAGTAGACAAGTTAAAGGTGCCACTGTGATCGAAATGTAAACCAAAATTCACTCACCCTCCAGTATCAAAATCAAACAACATTTGTTTTACTTTGGTAAATAAAACAAAAGTTTCACAAATCTAAAAGTTGCTTTCAAAGATCGTTAAAACTTAACCGGGATGTCAATCGCCCTTTGACAACAATAAGTGGTTAAAAAATAAACAGAATCATGGTCAAAAAGTGTTGAAATGTCCTTTAACTTTCCTCTTAAATGACGAATCAGAAGCTAACTTCACGTTTCCAGCGTGTTTTTTGCACCACTAACAAGACTACGTTACCAAATGGGCAAAGTGAACAACATAAATCGATTAATCATAAATACGTTATAAATTAGCAACAGTGCAGTAGTTACAGATCAGTCAAAATCTAGCTTTAAGACTTGAAATGTTTTATCTGTTTTATCTTTTGGGGCAGTTATGAACACAGTATCTGAGAAACACAATATTCTAATATTTCCAGAAGTTAGACTCCTGATAATTACTCTATGAAGATATAACCCATGGATGTATTATAAGACATCCATGATATAACCGTGAACCATAGCAAAAAAATTGCCGTCTGTGCCTTTAAATAACCCGGAAGTCGAAAGTACGGCTCTAAAGCGGATATTACGGTGAAACCGGGGTTAGAAGTTCTCTCTCACAGCCATCTTGGATATAGCATCCCAAGTCGGTGAGTGTCTCCTCCGATAATCCAACATCATCCAGCCGTTTTTCACATATTACCGTCTGTTCAAAACGTTTTATGTGTTTAACTAAAGTCCCGTCAACAGGCCGGTAAAGCTATTACTCCTTTATCGCCTCTCCGTTCAGCAATATATGCGCCGTTGTGCCTCCGATTACCGGCTCAAAATGGGGGAACATGATGACTTACAGTGTACACTTAGCAGCCTGTCTGGGCCGGCAGGAGATCTGAGGTTTAATCGTGTAATAACGTGGTGGTCACTGAAGGAGGTCAAGCTGGAGGAGAAAGTGATGGTCAAGCTTTCTTTCTGTCGAGGCAGTAAGAAGCGGTTAGCTTACCGTCGCTCTGACGGAGAGCAACGTTACAGGCGCAGCTCACAAAGCTAAAGCATGGGCTCGGTCACCCGTTCAGCTGGTTATGACAACTGCAACTCATGGTCTGAGCTGGTCAACCACTCCGTTAGTGAGCCATTGTGCGTCGAAGAAGCTGTCCTGAGTTACTTAATAAGCAGCCGATACGCAGGTTTCATTCATCTGAACCTGTTGTTTTTAATAGTATTTGTCTTCTCTGGGTTAATGTTGTCCGCATTTGACAAGTCTTAGTATGGTGGATTTTGATCTATAGCTGGTCTTGTTGTCACAAGTAGTATTTGTTGTCAGAAAACGAGTAAGCGTCTTTTAAATCTAAAGCTGTATTTGACACTTAAACAGTCACTGCAGTCTACGTTGTTTATTATGTTCAGGTTTGACAAGTGTATATTTAGTGGGGGGCGGGGGGTATTTCTGGATGGAGAAAATGCAGTCAAACAACATGTTTCTGCTTTCATAAATAGTCCTGGAAGGTTGCAACCATTACTTTTCGAAGCCCATCAACGTGAACACGATTTGGCTTTAAAATGAAAATCAAACTTGTTGCCGATTGTATGTCAATTGACTATTCATTTATTTCAACAGCTTTAGGTTGGTTTCTGGGTGCTAGGAGTGTTAAAGAAACTGCCCTGTATAGTGGGGGCAAATAGAGGCCCAACAACAAATGACTGACCACTAGAAGTTATTAAGACTTGGCTTGTTCTAATAAACTGTCTTCTCCTCATTTTTCTCACAAGCAACCATGCCTGGTGAAGCCACAGAAACGGTCCCAGTCACCGAGCAGGAGATGCAGCAGCCTCAAGTGGAGACTGGTTCGTATATTTTAACTTGACAAGAACACGCATGCAATTAAATAAAGGGGTCTTTGAATGCTCAGAACTTTTGAATTGGTCAACAAATAACCATCTACGGCAGGTTATTTGAGTGAAGATCAATATTGGATATTTGGATCATTATTTGGTTAAAGGAGTTGACTCAGCTGGCTGGACACTGAGCTGACATAACAGGTGACGGTCTTTTTGACTGTCACCGGCCATGTGTTGAGACATTTGTGACAGTGTTTTGGTCACAGAGGAATTTGCTGTGGTGATATTGCTTGACTTGCTTTGAAAAGAGCAATCCAGGACCCCTCTTTTTATTTACACAAACTCACAGCGGAGTGTGGTGTTTTGCACTGACAACTGAATTTATCACACAATGCATGGTGTTCAGTGTGGTTTTCCCTGGGCACTATAAATGACTTGAACACACTTTGAGTAGATTGGATGTAGCCTTGTAAGTGATGGTATAGCTCATTCTGGTCTTGTTGGGAACAGCTCTGCTGATCTCCTTTTTTAGCTGTTAATGTAAACACAGCTTAAATTGTTGTTAGGGTAATGCATATGGTCTAGTGTTTCCCGAGTGTTGTTACGATGACACAAAAACATAGTTTAATAACAGTAGATATCTTGAAAAAGTCATGAGTTTGCACATTGTGCATAGTGCTCTTTTGACCAAAAGTAAGGTAATATCTGGTTTTAAAAAAAAGTGGATTTACCTGGTGTCCATGTTAGTTGAAGACTGGATGTGACTGAGTTCAGAAAAATTCTAGTCACATGTTTGTTTTTTTTGTTTTTGTTTGTTTTTCTTTTTGATTAATTGTTGTTCCTAAATAAATTCTTTTCACCAGTGTGCACCTCTGTGTTTTCCTGTAGAAATGGTCTGTAAGTGGGTGGAGGCACTTGCACAGGGGTGGGGCATAGATTTCTAAACCAACTCATCAGTTGCAGCAGGCACCAGAGAACAGGCTAGCCCACTAGTCAGCAGTAGCTCTACAACCAAATATAAAAGCCAAGAGGATTCAGTGACATATACTACGCTGTACATGTACTGTCAAAAGCTGCCATCAAACTTGTAGCACATTTGTTTTGACATTGTTACTTTTGTATGTGTGCCCCACAGATGAGACTATTAAATGAACTATTAAAGGCACCAGTGCTCTGTAACTGTGAGCTTACCTGTTTCAACCTGCAAAGGGAGTTTTGACTGTTCTGTAATACTTAAAAAATTACAGTTCAAGGATGAAGGGCAGTAATTTTAACTAACATAACATCCATGTTCTTTTATGTTGGGCATGTGATCTCAGATGGAATGACGCTGGTTTAGCTTAAATCAAACTGGATATATAGTTGAGTCGGGAAGGGCACTGTGAGACTGGCATTGTAACACCTACGGTAGGATTTGGCTCATTACCTTCATTAGCCCCTTTTATGTTATCTTGGTTAAGCGCTCACTAATGTTTTCTTAAAAATCGACCTTTTCTACAGGAAATCTGTATTAGTTTGATATTGTATTTGACCGTCATCAAGCACCACTGAAAGAGCTGTTAACATTTTTGTTTAACTTCTGTAAATCCATTGGATGATGGACTAGTGTTTACAGTAAAACTACAGTTTAACTATCTTAAGCAGTCAAATACTCCACTTGAATTGTGGTTTCATTTGGATGCACTCTTACAAGTTCATTGTGCATTTGAGAATGCTTATCAGCCACGTAAAGCAGGCCAGTATTTTACATTCTTTTCAGCCATGTGGGAGGACAGCCCTCATCAGTTACTGACGACGTTCAGGATGACTTTTGAGAGGGAAGGACGCATCATTTCATTTGGTTTCAAATGTTGACCAGCACTATATTATAATCAACCACAATGCTCTCATCTTGGAATAAAAGGCGGTTGAAA
This sequence comes from Trachinotus anak, assembly GCF_046630095.1. Classification (NCBI taxonomy): domain Eukaryota; kingdom Metazoa; phylum Chordata; class Actinopteri; order Carangiformes; family Carangidae; genus Trachinotus; species Trachinotus anak. Next base: position 20,052,683 of record NW_027273855.1, on the reverse strand, counting down.
TGGATTGCAAAGTTATTTTGGATGTTAAGCTATTAATGTAATAACTCTTGTGTAATTACTCTAGATAGACATTGCCAAGAAGCAGTGTAGTTCATACTGAGCTATACAACTAATCCACTACACAAGTGCAGTGTTGATTAAAGACATTAAATAGATTTATAGGTAATTTAATGCACAGCTGCTGTTTAGGACTAAAGGTCTTTCATCGCTGATCCCACATTTGGGCACTGCATGGACTTGAGAACACAAGCACTTTTTTTTTCTTTGAGTGCACCCAACACCCCCTTTTTTTATTTTTCACGGGCATATCAAGAATCAGTGACCCATCGCTGAACCCTCTCACAAACTCATCATTTTGTTCACGTGTGGAGCACAATTTCTTTTTCACTTGAGTGTATTCACAAAGCTCTTAAAACTTGCAATCAGAGCTCCTCAATCAAGTCTTGTGATTGCCCTTCTCCCTGTTGCTCCTGTTGCTCTTCCTACATCAGCTACAGGAGTAATGAATTCTTCTCCTGAGAAGGCTGTTCCTACAGTGAACAAAGCAATCCCACTGGAGAACCCTCCAGAAACCTCTGTTCCTGCTCAAGAGATAAGCTCCCCAGAAGAAGCTAGCATTCAGACGAGTGGCGATCAACCAAATGGTGTTGCTGCAACTGATTTGGAAAGCTCCTCAGTTTCACAGCAAGGCGCGCCTGCTGACCCATCAGGGACTTCGGCTGGTTTGCCAGTTCCTGAAGAATCCTTGCCAGTTCCTGAAGAATCCTTGCCAGTTCCTGAAGAATCCATGCCTTCTGCTGAGCCTCCAACTAAAGAGGTACAAAGTCAGGAGTCAGTTGCTGTTGAAGAAGTGGTCGGCGAAGAGGTTAAACAGATTTCTGTCGAAGAGAAGACCTCTGGAGAAGAGCCCGGAACAGTGGCAGGAAAAATTCCTGATAATGCAAAACCATCTGCTCCTGAAGACGTCAGTGCAAGTAGCGAAGATGCGGAGAAGGCAGTGGAGGGTCCAAGGAACCTTTGCCTGGATGCAGCTCAAGAAGTATTGCCTGGTGAGGTGAACGTCGACCTGGCCACTCAAAACACTAATCTTGACAAGAAGGAACCTGTTATACTTCTCTCCAAGGCCATTCAATCAAAGGTGACCTCCAAATGTGAAGGCCCACCTATTTCCTCTCGCCACTTGTCAGGTTCGTTTCAGCAGCGTCTACTGCTCTCATGCCATGACTTGTTGAGTTTGATATTGTTTTTGTCAGCATCTGTAGGGCTGTAATCTTCTCAAAGGGTCAAGGGTCATCATCATTGCATGGCCACCAATTAAAGTTGTTGATCATAATTATTAAAAGGGACACTAAAATATTATTTGACTAGGAATAGCTTTGTTTGCCAACATTTTTTTTTTCATTTGACATATTTTAGAAAAAATACTTATGTAGATTATAGTCACTAATTTATCACCTGGCAAGTTATTTTCCCTGAAGCGCCAGGCCAGTGGTGCTATGTCCTTGTAGCAATTGCCCTTGTGTTATATTTGATCATAAGATGCGGTGGTGTAATCTGCATTTTCCTATTCATCCCAAGTGCATCCCGACTAAATATAGAATGTGGTTTTCTGTGTGGAAGTGGGTAGTATGTGCTCTGCATTTTGAGTGACAGTTTGCATCAAACTTGGAAGTTAGGCAGGTCCTTTTCCTAACCCTAAGAGAAATGGTTGCGTCTTGGTTTGAGATCATTTAACCTGCATGAGTAAGACTTAAACATTCCCTTCAAAAAATTTATAAAGAAATCTTCTGTATTCTGCTACATCTCCTGCCCCAGCTTCCTCCCAGCAACCTCAGGCAGCTTCTGGCCCTGCCAAGCCTAAAGGCAAAGGTGCCAAGAGTGCGCAGGGTTCCTCTGCCCCAAAGGCTGTTCCAGGCAGAAGAAAACGCTCCTCTATGTCTGCCTCTTCCTCTTCTCCTACCTCACCAAAATCTACTCCTTCCTCTACCCCCTTGTCACCTGTGACATCTCCCCTAGCCTCCTCACCTGCTAGCTCTTCAGCGAATCAGGCTAACCGCTCCACCCCAAAAGTTGTCAAGGCTGGCAAACAAGGAAAACCTAAGAAAGGAGAGGCTTTTGTGCCAGCTCCCGTCCCTGAGGCAGCAAATGAAAAAATAGTAGAGGCAAGCCTTAAACAAACTGTAGTTGAAGCTAAACCTGCACCAGCTGAGACAAAGAAACCGTCGCCAGCTGCCCCAAAGCCTGTAGCAGCACCAGCTGCTTTCAAAGTTACCTCAAAGCCTGCTGTAGCAGCGCCAGTTTCATTTTCAGATACTCTTGCTTCTAGCCCTCCCAAAACATTTGAAGTCAAGGCAGCTTCATCAAAAGCTGCAGATGATGACCTTCCTCCACTGATCCCACCTGAGAAGCCAATCAAAATGCCTGTATTTGTGCCCCCTGTTAAGAAGGAGGATGCAAAACCTGCTCCTGTTGAGGCTGCTAAGCCAGCTGTTGAAGCCAAATCTGCTCCAGCTGCGGCTGCAAAGCCACAGGCCAAAGCCAAACAGGAGGCTGCTAAGCCACAGGCTAAAGCCAAACAAGAGGCTGCTAAGCCACAGGCCAAAGCCAAACAGGAGGCTGCTAAGCCAGCTGTTGAAGCCAAGCCAGCTCCTGTTGAGGCTGCTAAACCAGCTGTCGAAGCCAAGCCAGCTCCTGTTGAGGCTGCTAAACCAGCTGTCGAGGCGAAACCAGCTCCTGTTGAGGCTGCTAAGCCAGCTGTTGAGGCCAAGCCAGCTCCCGTTAAGGCTGCTAAGCCAGCTGTTGAGGCCAAGCCAGCTCCCGTTAAGGCTGCTAAGCCAGCTGTTGAGGCCAAGCCAGCTCCCGTTAAGGCTGCTAAACCAGCTGTTGAGGCCAAACCAGCTCCTGTTAAGGCTGCTAAACCAGCTGTTGAGGCCAAGCCAGCTCCCGTTGAGGCTGCTAAGCCAGCGGTTGAAGCCAAACCAGCTCCCGTTGAGGCTGCTAAGCCAGCGGTTGAGGCCAAACCGGCTCCGGTTAAGGCTGCTAAATCAGCTGTTGAGGCTAAATCTGTCCCTGACAAGGCTGCTAAACAAGTTGAAGAAACTAAAGCTGCTGCTCCTAAGATTGCAAAACCAAATGCAGAGGTCAAATCTGCACCTGTTGAGGTTGTCAAGCCAGCTGCTGAACCTAAACCAGCTGCCGCGGAGGTTACCAAGCCAGCTCCCGTGAAGGGTGCAAAGCAAGTCACTGAGGCCAAATTGGTTGAGGTTAAGGCAGCACCTGCTGAGGTTGCCAAGTCTGCCAAACCAGCAGCTGAACCTTCATCCGCTCCTTTAAAACCTGCTCCAGTTGAGCCTGCCATTCCTGCCGCAGCTCCCCGTAAACTTACATTTGCTGAGGCGGTTGCTAAACCTGCCCCTGTTAAACCTGAGGTTGAGGTAATCAGTGCAACTCCTTCTGAACCTGTCTCATCGCCCAAACCTGCCCCCACACCAGCCAAAGTGGAGCCTGTGATCAAGAACGACAAGGGTATTTTCTTCCTTCTCTCCTCTCTTGTCTCCTTTTGTGCCATCTGTTTTTCCAACTGTCTCTGCAATCTGGGAACTGCTCAGATGATTCTATGCCATTCTCCAAGGTTGTGCATTATAAATAATAAGTTTTAAGATGCTACCTAGTTGCCATGGATGGAGGTTTTGGAAACAGTCAGTTCGGTGGTTACATAATGTCATCATTTTATGCATTTTCACTTGTGTGATCATATGATGTCTGATGTCAGTCTTAATAAGTTAGTGAAAATGTTGCTTCGGTAAATAGGGTATTAGATTGAAGTGGGATTATGTTCTCAACACACAGAGCACACAGTAGTTTGGATTTGAGTTTAAAAAGCTCTAATCATTGTGATTGTACAGCATTAAGTTCAAGCAATACAAATATACATTTAAATATATAATATATTTTTTCCCACCAGGAATCATGTATCTTATTTACACAGGGCTACACCTGTGTAAAAGGTGCCATGTTGTGACTAAATATTGGTTTCTGTTGGTTTTTGTAGGATCCGGCACTGAGTCGGACAGTGATGACTCAGTCCCTGACCTTGAGGAACAGGATTCTGCACAGACACAGACACAGCAAGCTCAGGTGAGTGTTCAGTTTGGTCTTGAATATTGTGTTCATTGTTGATTTGAGCCCAAACAAGACCGTTACATCTACTGGTTATGTCAGCAGATGTTGTTGGTCTATAACTCTTCCGTGATGATTTGCACAGTGACTTTCGTTCTTCTGAGTGTACTGAAGCCAGCCTTTCTGTCCTGAGAAGAGAAACCGTTAAAACCAGTGACCAGCCTCACAATTTATATCAAGTCTACATTTACTTATTGACATTGAATGTATCTATTACAGCTTGCAGCAGCAGCTGAGATAGATGAGGAACCTGTCAGCAAAGCCAAACAGAGCCGCAGTGAAAAGAAGGCACGGAAGGTAACGATCTTAACTTCATTACAGTGGGTGTAAACGGTGCTTTCTTTGTAATGGTCAAAATTGGCCACATATGTAACATTATTTTCATTTCTTGCAGGCAATGTCAAAGCTTGGTCTCAGGCAGGTAACAGGCGTCACCAGGGTCACTATTCGCAAGTCAAAGAACATCTTGTTTGTCATCACCAAACCAGACGTCTACAAGAGCCCTGCATCAGACACATACATCGTCTTTGGTGAAGCTAAGGTATGTAGCCAGTAACAATACAAGCCACATTAGTCTTTGTGCCTTCTAGAGGTGTCAAGTGATTGCACAAGTGATTACCAGCTTGTCTATTCTTGTCCTTTCTTAATGCAGCAGAATAGACTTGTCAAGAGATTCGGTCACAATGTTAGAAAATGTCCATTTATTCTGCCAGATGATGTACTCGTGTCTCATTTTGCCGTCTTCTTTGCACCTCAGATCGAAGATCTTTCCCAGCAAGCCCAGCTGGCTGCCGCAGAAAAATTCAAGGTACAGGGAGAAGCTGTATCAAACATCCAGGAAAACACACAGACGCCAACAGTACAGGAGGAGAGCGAAGAAGAAGAGGTATATTCAAATCTGGGCAAATTAAAATATAGTCTTGTTTCATGAAACAACATGTTAAAGTTTCCACCCTTATTATTTTTATAGGTTGATGAGACCGGAGTTGAGGTTAAGGACATTGAACTCGTCATGTCACAAGCCAACGTGTCGCGGGCGAAGGCTGTACGCGCCCTGAAAAACAACAACAATGACATTGTCAATGCTATTATGGTAAGACTTTGAAAACCTTTTCTAATGTTAGGAAAATTGTTTGGAGTCATTCTTAATATGCCAGTGCTTTACTCAGATTCCTGGTGATAAACTTGCATGGAGAACTCTTCAGTGATGATTAATACAGTGACTTTCGTTCTTCTGAGCTTCCTGAAGCCAACACTTCTGTCCTGAGAAGAGAGAAACTCTCGAAAGTGGAAAAATAATTCTTAAAACGTACACTAACACACCTTATTTCTTCCCTTTGCAGGAGTTGACGATGTAATGGGACCCTGTCAACGAAGAGTTGAAGAAAGGTTGCTGATTTAATCTAAACCCGTTTATACAATTTATACCCAAGATGGAAATAAAGTTGTGGCTTGATAAAATGACATTTTGATGTGTTTGCTGTTCATTGGTAAATGGAGGGGAGAGTTTTTACTGTGGATTGATTATAAGTCTGGTCAAGGCAGGAATTTGGCAGGTGTCCTTAAACAGGACTACTGGAAATACTGATTTCTTATTTAGATTTTTCCTTCCATTTTCTACACCCATGATTCCTATTTAGAGATCACAGGGAGCTGGGCCAATTACAGCCTTATCCAGGTCACAAGCACCAAACTCTGCATGCTCACTTAAACATCTTCTGATATTTGATAGATTTTAGACTGTTTTCACAAGCAGTGTAACCCTTGTGACGAGTAAAATGACAGAATCAGAGCCTCGACACACCCATCCTACAGCCACTATTCAGACGTTTTATTCCTCAGCTGTGGTGTGGCTGCTAGAATCTTTGAGATTCTTTTCACTACCTGTAAATGGAATTTGGTAACTTCCCCAAACTCCCAGCATGACTCCACCCAACTTCTATCCAGCTATGAATACTTCATGCTAGACTCCCATAAGACCTGCCCTCTCTGGAAATGGTACTGGTATGTAAGCCTGGATTCATTATGTGTGAATGATTGGAGGAAAGCAAAAAAAATGCAGTTTCATTTGTAGATACATAAATGAAATAAGGTAAAAATGACTGTTTTAAACCGGTGATGGAGTATAAGTATTAACATTGTAAAGAGAGAGAGACAAAAAAAGTGAAGTAACCACTTCTTGTTACTTAACTTGGATGTTTGACCTTCCCTGTGCAGAATCATGTATTTGCAATTTGATACCAGGAGGCTGCTTTCGCATTAATCTGCTGAAGTTTCTCTGTGCTCACTGTAAATGTCAGTTTAAGACATGCACATGAATGAACAAGCTTAAATACAGTTTGTCAAATCAAAACTAATTTCAAAATCAATCATGGTCCGAAATGCATCTTGGCGCAAGCCTCCAGTACACAATCACATAGAATGGAGTTTTATGTGAAGTAGGAGAGAGTGTGATTAGTACTTCAGCCTTTTAAATTGATATAATACCCCACATATTCATAGATTGATTTTTTTTAATGTAATTTTAAGAATTTTTACAAGATAATCTGAATTTATTTGTGGAAAAACCACATCCAACACAATCTATCATTCCAAGCATGTGTCACAGAAAAGGTATGTAGGGGACACATTCACTGTAGACAAACAAAGGAATAGAATCAATGCCCATTGTATGCATGAACCAGTACATTTGTATTTATTTTTACAACGTATTGGATCTCATGTCCAGAAAGACAATAAAGACATAAGAATGACAGACAAAAATGTTTGTACTCACGTTTTGATGTCTGAATCACTCAGATTAATGCTTGAGAATGATTAACTGCATTTATTAGTGTCATTATTATTGTTATTTATTATTATTATTATTTTTATTTCTGCACAGTTATTAGGCTACTTCTGCCAGTTTTTACTCTTTCCTGACATTTTTACACCAAATGATGAATTCAGAAAATCATCAGAATAACTGATAATGAAAATAATCATTAGTAGCAGCCTTACAAGTGGAAAAGACAAGACAATGCATTACCATTTAACAAATAAGATTATTGGTTTTTATTTCAATATACACATATATGATATGCATTTTATTGGTTCTGCCTTCTGTTAAGGCACCATTTATAGAGGCTTCATTAGCTTTAATTAATGCATTTTTTATGATTAATATATTTTTAATTTTTGACAGTTCAGATATAAACCACATAGGTGTCATGCTGGAGAAGATTTTTCCACAATCTGGTAACCCAAAAGTTTTTCTTACTAAATGATTTACAAGTATAATCAGTAAATGGTTAATTAACCAGCAGACAGCTTATATACTCATTACGAATGGTGCCTTATCAGAATATGTCCATCTTGATTATTGTTATGGTATATGGCATATACATTGGCAAGAGCTTTTAAAAGCAAATTTTAATTAAAATAATCAGAAATAAATATAATTTTTATTGTATAATAATTAGCATCTTGGCCATGGATACGGTTATTTGAGTTGATCGTAATGAGTGGTATCTTAGTCCGTATAAAATCACATTAAATTTGTGTTTGCCTCCCTCACATCACCGGCAGCTGTGGCTGAAAGCTCTAGAAACGTCTAGTACGCTCCAGCTGCGTCACGACTGCCATTCTCATCCCGAGATACGTAAGAAGATCCGGAGAATTACCGTGCACTAGATAGAGGCGTTTGCATTGGCTGTGTGTGGGCAGCTTTCCTTCTTTTTCCAGGCACTTCCATTCTTCTCACAAGACTGTTTTATCTGCGAAAAAGAAGCTCACTTCACGCATAGACATGTAAGTGGTGGGAAGTTAACACGACGATACAACGGAGGGAAAGTGATAGTACAACATGCTTAGCTAGCAAGCTAGCTAATGTTAGCCGTCAGACAACGTGCTTTCGCAAAGGCGGGAGGTTGGCCTGGCCTCAGTGAACTGTAAGCTAGCGGTAACTTGCTACCTGGGGGACCGGGTTAAAAAAAACAGATCACCACGGCAATTACTATAACAGACCCTAGTTTGCAGCATTAGGTGTAAAGACGGCTACTTCTGCCTTTGTTATGAGTCAGGTGTACTGCATGGCTTCACTAACGTAGCGGCTACCGTAAGCGTTGTTAGCTTGGCTAGCAGAGTATTCATTGATCATTAGGTTAGCACCAGGTCTGTGTCAGAAGTCACGATATCGCCGTTTAAAATTAAAAACAGGAATGTTAACAATAAAGCTAAAACTAAAGCTAAAACTATCAATTGTTAGCGACTTAATTGCAAAGTTGTGAAGAGAGAGAGCAACGCTTAGTCAACCTTTGTGTATAATGCTTGCCTCATATTGGTCCATGATGATTTGTAAGAGGATTTAGCTAATGAGACCATCGGTGCAATGCTAAAAGGAATAGGGCAGCCATAAATATGCAGTTGACTAAATTGCTCTTATCTACATTTAAAAAAAAAAATTCCACACTTATCAATAAACAGGTTAATGAGTCGTTAATGCTGCGTTGTAACTATAAGCGTAACTACTGGAAGTCGACTTCTCAGTGAGCTACCTATCATTAAGTCTGCATATTGGAGGAGCTGTCTCATTATTATTTAATACTTTGTCTTAGTTTCTAGTTGGGTAGAAAAGATCATGGACTCTTCCCTGTTCCTTCGCGTCATGCAGCTGCACCTGTAAAGTTAGACTGATCACTGACCCTAGCATACGAATGGATAGAGCTGCAACGATGAGTCTATCAATCGATTAGTAGATCAACAGAAAATACATTAGCAACTACTTTGATAGTTTTAATCGTGAAAAGTAAATAATTTTAATTGTTTTAGTTTTTTTAAGTAAACATGCTAAACATTGGCTGTGCCCACCTCTCATAAAAACTTTTTTTTTTATATATATATATATTTTTTTTTTCATGCATGACAGAAAGCTGAATATCTTTGGCTTTTAGTCTGTCGATTTGAATTGCACATGATTAGAAAAGGATTAGGGGTGGGACAATCAATCAATTTTCATTGATTAATATGCGGAGTAGTTTCTTGATCAATTAGTTGATTGCTTAGGCTAAGGTGATGTCATCCAATTGCTTCCTTGCCCCAGTCAATAGGCCAAGACCTGAAAAAAACTGAAATTATCTAGAATAAAGATGTAAATCCTCACAAGTGAGAAGCTGAAAAAAAGGAACAATCGACTTAATCGACTACAGTAATATGGGTAATATGTAATACCGTGTATTGTATATTATAATATTGTAAAGTGTAAGGTCCAGACTGGCTCTATATGGAACGTGCCCTGAGATAACCTCTGTTACGATTTGGCACTATTTAAATAAATTTGATTTGACTTGAATATAGGAAAACTTTAGCTGACCTAATCCAAAACATCTTGTTAATTTGACTTGCCATTTGTGAGTGCACGGAGATGTTTCACTTTCAAGGCTTATTGATACAGTAGCACTATGTGTAACTGGATGCTGTGAGACAACCTGATACATGGGGTTTTCGATGGCAGGCTGTTGTGCCTGAAGACTTGCTTACCTATCAACAGCACTGATGTATTTTTATGCACGTTGTAGATCTAATTAGCTCTACTTTTTTTTTTTTTTTTTTTTTTTTTTTAAACAACAAATAAGAAAGAGAAGTTTAGTCCGGATTGACATTCTTTAAAGCTCTGTACAAAGCCAGTGCTGTAAGTGAATTACAATTGGATACTCAGTTTGTCTTGAAAGCAACTTGGCCTTAAGTTTTGTGTAACAGACTATTTACATGTGTTGATATTTTATTTTTGGTGTTTTCTGTCTTTTCACAGGCAACCAGCAACTGCTAAGTGGTACGATAGGAGGGACTCCGTTGTTATAGAGTTCTGTGTAGCAGACAGCAAAGATGTTAAAATCAATTTTGATAAAACAAAGTGTGGTTTCAGGTATGTTTCCTTGTGTTGGCTCTAAAACAGAAAAATTTATTTAATATCAGTTTCTTGTTAAATGTGTTGTTGTCACTTCCACCCTCAGACACTATTTTGGTGAGTAAAGTTTATTGTAGACTACAAAACTGTTGCCATGATTTGCCTGTCCCAGTCAGACTTCTGGGACAAAAACCCTCAAGTTGGCACAGAGTCTGCGTTCTTATCCGTCACAACAGGCCTTCTAGCTCAAGTGGCTCTGAGACCCGTCTTCATGGCGTTGTCAAACACGTCTAATTTTATGGTAGCCCAAATCAGGATGTGCTTGAATTTCTGGATGCAGATACACACACACACACACACACACACACACACACAAAGCCAAATTAAAGGAGTGCTGCAGACATCTATTAATTATTTTATTAATGCAATAGAAAGTGTAAAATAGGCTTCATAAAGGGGATAGAGTGACAGAGTATGGCACATGTAAATGCTGTAACACAATAAAAAAACAAAACAGCAGTTGCAGATTTAGTTTTATTTCACTTCTCAAATGTTTTCAGTTTTCTCACGTGTGGATTTCTCCAAGTAACGTAATCTTGTGGTGCGAATAACACAGTAATGTGAGAATTCTAAAGTCTTGTAATCTGCACTTAACACATCTGTTTTATTTTCCCCCAAAACAAGTTGTTTTTGTTTTCTCCACAGTTGTCTTGGAGGAACTGGCAATGTCAAACATGAGAATGAAATAGACCTTTTTGAAGCTATTGACGAAAATGTAAGTTACACTGAATCTGAATCATTGCTTTGACTAAAAATTGCTTCCGAACATTCACACAGTATTGCAGATGGAATTATGCAATTGTAGCTGGAAATTGATTAGGCACTGCTCTATTCCTTTCCACTTCAATGCAGGAATCCAAACACAAACGTACAGATCGTTCAGTGTTGTGCTATTTACGAAAAGCACAGCCAGGGAAGGCGTGGCCGAGGCTAACAAAAGAGAAGGCTAAGGTCAGTAATACACAGACAAACAGTTATTAAATGTAAAAGACAGAGTGTAAGATGCAGTTAATTTATGCATAGCATTAAAATAATTAGAATTGGGTTGTTTTTTTTTTTTTTCACAGCTGAGTTGGCTCAGTGTCGACTTCAACAACTGGAAAGACTGGGAAGACGACTCGGATGAGGAGATGGGCAACTTCGATCAATTCTCAGATGTAAGCACTTTGATAAGTAGGGATTAAATAATTCATAATTACTTTGAAGGGATTTCTGTTAAACCTAATGAAGAGATTTTTCAAATTATTGTATTAGCTTTAATACAGTCAGTCAGCATTACAGGCAGGGCCATCCTACAAACTCACAATTTACATATCGACAAGGCCCGAAATCTCTGAAAGGCTTGTGTGAATGGTACTGAGACAAAAAGTAAGATTGGTGCATCCCCACACACTGGTGTTGACCAGTTGTTCTCCTTATTAGGTGATGTGGGAAAATTCAACTAGACAGTTCTGCAAAGAGGAAAAATTGTTCACCGTAGTCAAACCTGTCTTGTGATTCCAATAGTATTTGAATCGTTTAGTGTGCCAACTTAACAAATAAGACTGTTGACTTATGAGCCCCAACTGAGGAATATGTAAAAGAGTCAATGTTTCTCTATTTAAGAAAAGTAAATGACAAGGCTTTAACAATATTGGTGTAATATTACAGATGATGAACAACATGGGAGGTGAGGATGACCTACCTGATCTAGACGGTGCAGATGATGTAAGAATCTCTTTTTTTCCCTATATATATATATATATATATATATATATACATACATACATACATACATACACACACAAATAAAAATTACTACTTCTTGTGGTAAATTCTTGTTGAACCATTGTGGCAGAAGATGGTGTGTAACATTTTTCAACCTAATCTTGTACCTTTCGTCTTTCTAGGATGATTCTGCAGATAGCGATGATGAGAGTAAGTGTTCATAAGCCTTTTGAACCACAATTAACAAAAAAAAAGTTGAAATTTTTGGTAATGAGTGCTTCTTTGGACAGAAGGCTGAAAGTACCCTCTGCTTTATTTTACTTTCAGAAATGCCAGATTTGGAATAGAAGACTGTAAGACTCTGGAAAGAAGGTGGAAGAACAGAGGGCAAGAGGAATCTTAACAAATGTATATCATGAAATTGAAGGCAGTGACAAACAACTGTACATATGAGTCAGTAGTCATATTTAAATCCATAGCCTCAGCTCCAAAGTCTCGACTGATCAGTCCACTGAAGGTTGATATGCATGGTATTGTACAGAGCAGCTATCTCCACTTCCATTTGCTGTACTGCACCTTTTGGGTATCTTGTTTTACTGTTAAATATTACAACTAAGCACACATTATTTGTTGGAAAAGCTGTATAGTTGTCCTCAGCTGAGCAATACGTGTTAAAAGATTTACAATCTGTTTTCAAATGAATTGTGGTTTAAAATGATACGGCCCACCCGTTCCCAATGTTGTGGTTTTAAGTTAGTCAACCAGTGTAGTTTCTCCCATGATTTAAGAAAACACTAGCTATGTACATCAGGAGAAGTAGATGCATTTACTGATTGGGTTCCTCCAAAGCCTTCCATGTGCTGTGAATTAGACATCCAGGAAGCCAGTCTTTGTTTCTGTAGCTTAACCTTCCAGCTTACATGTTTCCCTTTACTTCTTGTTTAATGTTTGTATAATTGGAATAATCTGAAATCATTGCAGAAACATTTGCATCTTCCCAGTGATCACCTCCTTTGGTAATCTGAATGAATTCCATATATTTAGTATCTTAACAGTTCCTCCCTGCATACCCACCTAACATGCACACTCATGTTAGACGGCAGAAGCAAGGTGAAATGTTTTGCAGCTGACAGAGGCTTGAAGCTTGGTCGGGCCTCAGCATCATATGGTTTGTTGCTATCCTCCAGGTTCTTTCCGTCATCTAGAACAGATCCTCCCTTGTTGGGGACGTGTCGGACCGATACGGCGACGTGTAATGACCAAATTATATTTGCACTGTCAATAAAATGTAAGGGGAGACAAGTAATGTTGAATTACAGTGGAAATTCTTTTTTTATTGTCTACATCTTTCTAATAAACTGTTTAAGAATCATTTTAATGCCTTTTTTGTAAAGGAAACTTGACTTGTGTTTTATTCATTTGCTCCTAGATATAAAATGTGACTCTGTCAAAAGAAGGATCGTGACCAGGGAGGGTTAACCTGTCTGGTATGGTTTATTACAGAGGTGTTCCTCATGAAGGGGCCACTTAATGTACTTTGTATCATGTGTTTTAACGACAGTTATGCTTGTAATACTTCAGAAAACTTGAAGACTTAGACCTTTAGAGACATCACTATTGCACAGGAACTGATGATATTGCTGTGGCACATTTATCATGAAATGGTTTTACGGACACAGTACTGACTCATTCATGTTGTCCAAGCTTGAGGGTAGTTTCAAAGCAGTAATCTTTGTAGTATTTAATAGAAGTAATCTTACTCATAATGCAGTACTTTTACTCAAGTATGATTTTGTGGTAAAGCCTGCATTTTTGGGCGTTAGGACCCAGAAACCTACAGGCTCCTCGGCCCAGAATATTAGCATACTTCCTCTTTGGGCCTGATTTCCTCACTGTCATTTCCCGAGAAGGTGACTGTAATAAGCAACATCAGTTTCCTGTCGACAGCCTAAAGCAGATTAAAATAAAAGCACAGTCATTTTGAAGCTGTAAGAGGATGACTGACTTAGATTATCATTAGATATTGTCTGTCGGCTTGCATGAAAAGCTGCGTCATTATTGACTGTCTGACCTAGTCAGATTGACTCATTTTAAAATAATGCTTCTTACACCTGTGTGATCAGTCAATTTAAGAACAGTATGCATTATACAGACCTATAGCAAAACACTCAAATCAATATTAACTCTGGCTATGAATCAGTTTGTGTAGTCACTGTTTAACCACGGTGGAAGAAGTAGAAAGTAGTTCTGCATTCAAAATTTTACTTAAGTAAAAGTAACGAAATATTGGCATCAAAACACTTAAAATACTCATTATGTAGAATGGTTCGTTTTGGAATAACTGTATAATATATTTCATCAGAATCAGTTTTATTACCAAGTATGTTTCCACATACAAGGAATATTATTAGTAGATAATAATTATTAATGCATCAATGTGTAAGAACCAATTAAAAGTTGCAGCTTGTAAAAGTGGGGCTAATTTAACTACTTTATATAAGTGACTTTAACAATAAATCATTTATTTGTTGATTATGAACTCAAAATACAGAATAAAATCAAACCGTGACTGTGGCTGTGGTACATCTCCAGCTGTTAAGCACTGGGCTGGAGATGTCCGTGTGTGGCAGCCAGTGGCACAGCAGTGGAAAGAATTGATTCCACTAAACTCAGGTAAATCCTGGATGCTGCCATGCAATCAGTCACAAAAGTAAAACTGAAAAGAGGCAGCGGGCTTCTATAACAGGATAATATCCAAAATGAATTATTTCAATTAACACCAAGTGAAGCTTTTGGACTGGCCCTCACTGGAAATCTGTGGAGAGAAACATGCTGTGTGGCAGACAGCCTAAAAATGTCCTAGGAACCTTAGACTGTAATAGCAAAATATCTGCCAAAGAAGGGGTTGCGAAGAACTGACTTAATGGTGTCCATTAATGTCACAGTTACTGTTCATTTTTCTTTTCTAAACTATATAAATGCGATTTGCCCAGTGGTGCCCAAACTTTGGCATAAGGCTGTATAATAGGGGGCCAGGGGCCATTCCTCCTGCATAATGACTAATTTTACTTCTGACACTTTAAGAACATTTTGCTGAGGATACTTTAACTAGTAACTCCAAACCTGTTTTTTTTTTTTTTTTTTTTATCAATGAAAATAAAATAATTAAATATTATTCTTTTCATTATTTTTTGGGGTGTTTTCTTGTGAAGTGTCATGAAGAAATGTGACCGGATGTGTCGGTGGTTATTGTTGGGGGATTTACACTGCTCGGGCTGTTCTGTGATCATGGCTGCACTGGACCACACCAGCCATGTTTGCTAATTTAAAACCCAAAGGTTAGGGATATAGTTGTTTATTATTTATCGCTGTGCCATCTTCACACCGCATATTCGTTAAGACGAAGGTTTTACGAGCTTCTGCGCCTTCGAGACCCAAGGACTGAAAGGTTGGACAGCTTTACGTAAAATATACGCGAAACTTTTGATGGTGGCGGTGTGGGAGGATGATGCTCTGCAAAAAAAATTGTCTGTGTGCGTGTAGCGTAAACAATGTAACTTCATCTGGCTGCTAGCTAACGTTAGCCCCTGAACAAAAGGCAGCACGCCTCCATCTGTTAATAAGCGAGCCGGAGCGAGTTAACGTCATTCACTCCCAAGCAAACCGGTTGATATTTATTTCCACTCACGGCGCTCTCCGTTGCTGATGGGAATCATGGATCCACACCAGCGTGGTTGCGGTACCTGCTGGCCGGCTATCGGCTAACATCGCAGCTTTAAGTGCCGTTCTCACTCCGGGTAAACGTTAAGGATGCTACCAGTTAGCTCTCTAGCTAGCGTGTGTTAGCTGGTTTCTATTGTGATGCTTTAGCTAAATAACCTTGGAACTGAAGCGGGGAATATTTTGCGTCTGGTGTTTCACACTGAACTAAACCGCCCGTCCAACCTCTGAACGGGTTATATGTAACATTAACAGTATCGGTTGCTGGCAGGGGCGACCAGCAGCTCTTTAAAGTGAATTGTTTGTTTGACAGCACGGCTAGCGCGAATTAGCTAACGCGTCGCCAGCTTTCGCAACGGCCTTCCTGGTTGAATTAGGAAATCAAGTATCCATAGATGGCTACTTTGTGGTACGAGGATATGGAAGTGTTAAACAGTGAGCGCCGTGTGGTAACAGTTCCTCGGGCCTCGGAGCGGCTGTAACTATCCTCGCTAATCCCTCCATTGTTAGGCCGCCGGGTCTTGGCTGCCCGGGCCGTGCGTTGATCACGGTAGATTGAGGAGGCTGCGCTCATGTTAGCAGCGCCTCATCAGCGGCGATGATGAGCTTTTATCGTAATATCCCGGTTGTCCATTGAGGCTCGATGGGGCCTGGAGTCAGCCGCCGCTGCCTGCGACATTTTGACGGCTGTCGGAGCGAAATGGTGCTGTCATAAGCTGCAGCTGGCAAAATCGTTTTAGATAGGCATTTCTCGGGGGAGATTGGACGTATTACGTAGCCTCGAGTCGTCTTCAAAACTGCAAGAAAATAAACGAAGAATGAAATAAATAATAATTTTGTGATTCATGTGGCGACGAGAGCGTGTACATGCATCGTGAGCGATTGAAGAACAGCCCTGAATATTGGAGAGTACATTTGTGTATTTATTTATTTTTAATTTCTGTTCGTTTTGTTTTTCAGATGGAGTCAAATAATCATTTCAACTATGGCACCCACTCCTCAGCAAACTCAGGACTGAAACTCTCCTCAGGGGATTCTCTTTATACTAACGGGTCCTCCATGAGTTTTCCTCAGCAGGGGAAGAGTAAGGATTTTCATTCTTTCCCGTATCAGAATGCTGAATAAAGGGAGCCTTATTGTGAAAAGTGAATCTACTTTATAGAGCCAGACTTCACCACCTTCATTCTTTCAAATGATAGTTCATGTTTTACTAATGCAAACCGTAACCTTCTTAACCTGACTAATGCTCTTGTGTCTAACAGATATGAATGGCGAGATGAATGTGAATGGCGCCACTACTGTACACGGGTCTGGTGTGCCTGGTTCCCACCCAACAACAGCTGCTTACCCACACATGAGCAACCACCAACAGAGCAGCATGGGCTATGACTACTTGTGGAGGGGGCACCCTCAGTATGGTCCAGCCATGGGCACCTCTCCTGGGCACGGGCTGCACCAGAAGCAGCCTTCACCTGGGATGGTTCAGCCTCAGTCACAGCACCACTTCCAGGGTCATGGACAGTACCAACTGAATGGGGGCATTGAAAGCTCCCACCAGCCCCCTGTGGCAGGCCCACCTAACATGCCTCTTACTGGAAGTCAGTACTGGAACAGGAGTAACCCAGGCCCACAGCAAATTGGTTATAATTCCCACAGTATGTATGGGACCTACCAGAGTCAGGCACATCCTGGGATTACACCGTCACAGCATCACCAGCAGCAGTCCTTACAGCCTCCCCCACATCAACCGTCACAGCAGCACCTTCACTCCCACCGCCACCCACACCACCATCACCAGCAGCACCAGCAACCACAGCATTATGGCATGATGCCTAATGGGATGCCCTACTACCAGCATCAGTCCCAGCACCCGACCCTACCATCTCCCCAGCAGCAGCCACCGCAGCAGTCGCAGCCTCAAGGCCAGGCTCAGATGATGCCCCCTGCGGCCCAGAATTTTACTCCTCCGCGTGGCAGCCCTCAGCACCACAGTTTAGGCAGGGGGGGCACTGGCAGCCCTCTCCCTGTGGGGATCACCGGTGCACCAATGATGTCACCCTCAACGGTGCAGGATAGTGGATCACCCAAGAGCCACAGTAGGGATGGCAATGTGGGAATGTCTTCTGCCATGCAAGGTGACCACTTTACATTGAATGTTTTTGTAGAATGTTTTTTTGGGGTTATTTGATCATGTGTTTCCACAGAATGTTATTACTATTACAGCTGTGTCTTAAATAGTTTAGCTCTACTTTTTGACAGTACTGCACTCTGGTGGCTAGCGAGCTACCTACTTTTTATTTCCTCATAAATCTAACTGCGTCTCTGATACTTACATTTCCTCCTTCCCTTAATGCCACCAGCTGAGTGATACACATTTAGCCTTCCTCTTTGGCCAAACTTTACATAGCTTGACATGGCACTCGCTGTTTGCTTTAGAGTTTCATATGGCATCTGTGCAAAGTTCTATTGTTATTATTTAGCTTAAAAACAACTAACTGATTACAACCCAACTGGGCATATTTTCTTGTTTTGAGGTTGGCTGTCTGCACGAGTTCGCTGATTAATCGAGTAGTTGATTGACAGAAATGATAAACATTTGCCCCTCCTGCTTCCTCCAGGGTGGAGATCTGCAGTTTTTTTAATAACATGGTAGTGAACTGAGTATTACTGGGTTTTACTGTTTCGGTGAGACAAAACAAGGCATTTGACTGTGTTAGTAAGTTTTGGCTCTGGGGAATTGTGATATCTATGACATTTTATAGACTAAACCATTAATCAAGAATTGGCAGATTAGTAGTTCATGAAAATAATTTCTGTTTGCAGCCCTACCAGTTATACGCTGTACATTAATGAAGCTGCTGGTTCAGTCTAACTGCTAAATAGTGGGATAGTGCTAAGATTTAACCAGCAGATGCCACTGTTTGACTGTGTGTTGCAGTGTTTGTGCAACCTTTGGCAATAAACTGTCACTTTTTTGCTAGGGATAGCTAATGCCAGCTGAACATGTTTGTCTGTACATCATGACTATTTCTATATCAGAATTAATTATATAAGTGAACATCATGTGCTTCAGTATACAATACCCTCTGAAGATACCATAGTATTGATTATTTTGTTTATTCCCTTTCAGGGCATACGAGGGAAGCTGTCAAGGAAGTAGACGCAAGCTATAATGGCAGTGAAAGGGCCCCTCCTGCCCAGAGGCTACCCAAAACCGAAGGTTACCAGTCCAAACCTTCTGCGGCTCATGTGGGAACTACAAGTGATTATCGACAGCTCTCTGACCAGCCAGCAGCTCCGTGTCCAGAGATGGCTTCTCCTGTCAGAGATGCAGCCGTTAATCCAACTCCCCAGTTTGTGTCATCTCAGCTCTCTGTGTCTCCATCACCCACAGCAGTGTCAGTGTCTCTAACCAAGGCCTCTGCCGCCCCTGCTGCCTCTGGATCGCCCATCTCTGCCCCTGGGCCGCCGATTGTTTCATCTCCTGATGTAGAATCTACTCCACCACAAATCTCAGCACCCCCCAGCGTATCCTCTGCTCCATCTGCAGCAGCTGCTCCCGGGCTTTCTTCACCTTCCCTAATGGTGCAAGGCCTCAGACCTCCCCCCTCTGCTGCCACTGAAATATCCCCTGCTGGATCCAAGCATCTGTCAGCGGGGCCCTCTTCCTCCTCCCTGCTGACATCACCTTTAAAGTCGACACCTCTACCTTCAGCTAATAGTGAGTCTAGACCTGCTGCAGTTCCCTTGGTCCCTCCAGTCTCTTCTTCTTTGGAGTCTGTGGCTCATCAGTCAGCATTGCCTCCTACAGCTTCTGGACCTCGTACAACTGTCTCCCCATCTGCAGAGTCCACGTCTTCTCCCTCAGTGTCTGCACCCATCTCATCTCTTCAGCAGATGGTTCAAGGGTCAAAGGTATCTTGCTTTCCCGATCAGTCCGGAGCTCAGCATGAAAAGCCTGGTCCTCCAAAATTGATGACTGCCACTTCATCTGTGGGTGGAAATTCCTCATCAGCTGGTCTGGTTCCATCCCTTATGCCAATATCTGGACATTCGACCTCAACACCTCCTGGCTCATATTTATCAACATCTGCATCTCTCATGTCTGCGTCAGTTACTCCTTCAGTTGGCAGTAAACCTTGTGAACCAGTGCCCACATCCCAGTATCAGACACACACTCCTCCAGCTGTTGCTGCTGGTCTTTCCACTGCCTCTACAGCATCATCACCACCAGGAGAGGTGAATGTACCCTCCCTAGCAGCCCATGAAAGTCCTACTGTCCAACCTCTGTCTACCCTACCTCTTCTAACCACTCAAGCCTCCAGGACTGCACCTGTGTCCGACCCTCCTGCCTTGGTGTCTTTGCCTCCTGCAATGGGTACGTCTTCTGGAGTGGTCCAAAGTTCTGACTCTGAGCAGCATCCAACTAACACCACTCCTCCTCGTGCACTAAAGCAGTCGTCTCCCAAGCCAGAACACCATGGTCATAGCGAGGAGAGGAAAGCGTTCAGTAATAAAAGAAATGGAAAACCAGAGGAACACCCGACTCAGCTTGATTCAGGCACAATAAGGACACCACAGAAGGTGGAAGCAACTGAGACTCATAAATCTGAAATTTGCTCTCAGAAATCCTTCACTGATCTTCCAGGGAAACTTTT
The DNA here is from genome assembly GCF_046630095.1 of Trachinotus anak. NCBI lineage: Eukaryota > Metazoa > Chordata > Actinopteri > Carangiformes > Carangidae > Trachinotus > Trachinotus anak. The sequence continues at coordinate 20,032,475 of NW_027273855.1, read as the reverse complement.
GCAGACCACAGTTGCTTCTGATCAAAAGGCCAAGGGTATGGACTTTGAAAAGCACTGCATGCAAAGCATTGTTAATGACACCTGTGAGACAGAGGACTCCATGGTGGAGCAAACTCCACTCAGAAAGTCCCCGCAGCTTCACAGCACGAGGATAGAACACCTGGGCGATGAAGAAAGTTTTGATAACTCAGCATGTGATACCCCTTCTAGAATTGAAGTCAGCTCCATCTTTGAAAAGACGTCTCCTTTAGACGGTGACACCTCATGCCTAGATGACTCCACTCAGTTTGGCAACAGCTCCCACGCTGAAGGGGAACCATCTACTGCTTTTTACACCACTAGAGACAGCAGCTTCTCAGTGGAAGACTCCAGAGATGTCACATTGGATTCCACCAGAGAGGGGGAGACCTCTGAGGCAGAAGAGACCAAGAACAGTTGCCAGATCACCGGGGAATCCATGCTGGAGTCTTCTCTAAACAACACAGCTGAGATGGAAGAGCCCTCTGCTGACTCAAGTGATGTGTCCAACTCGCGCTCATTTGTGCAGTCTCAGCCTGGTCGTCAAGGTACAGTCCTAAAAATCATTATCATGGAACTGTGGGTTGACAAGCAGTAATTATTAGTTAAGATATGTAGAATGATTTATCTTAACAGGATTCTCTCTCTCTATCTCTATAAAAATATTTCTTTTTTTCTCCTTTCATTGTCACCAAATTAAGTTATACAGCTCTTCCTGTTTTCCTATGTCATTATCCTGTAATTGTAATTTATGCTGACAAATTTTGTGTCATTCTTTTATCTTTTGATTAGGAGCTGAAGCAGAGTGGGAGCCCAGAGGGCATGACACACCAGACTCAGCTGGACGGATAAGCATTAAGACCACTGTTAATGAGGCAATGACTCTGCCGAGTTTCAAGATGAGAGATGAGAACTTCATTGCCTTCAGTACCCCAGCAGAGAGCCCTGCTGTGCACCCACTCCAACCAGTAAATGATCAGGTTGTGCCGGCTGCTGGAGGGCATCTGAAAACCCCAGGGAAACCACGCAAACCTCGGGCTCCAAAGGCAATGTGGATTAAGACCACAGGTATTCAATATTCTGATTTCAACAAAATGGTATGTTAAAAAATATTGGCTTTTATTTAAAAAATTTTTTTTTCCCTTTTTATTTGAAGCTCCTGAGGAGGTCCAGCGGAAACCTCGGGTGCGAACCCCTAAAGTGGAGAAAATCAAGACAGAAGAGGAGGGAGCCGCCGGCAGAAAGAGGAAGAAGTCCCTCAAAATGGATGTGAAAGAACCATCAGATGTATCTGGAGAGGCTGGGCCTCCCACAGAAGAAGTTGATTCAATTACAGCCACAATTGAAGCTGTTTTGGCCAATGCTTCAGCTATTAACACAGCATTCGATAAACCCAAGAAGGCGAAAAGGGCCAAGAAACAAGACCAAGATGGAGACGTGGCAAAAACACCCAAACAAGATGCTGAAACGACTGCTGAAGATGTTGATGAAAATGACGACGACAGCTCCACTGCAGGTGATAAAGAAGGTTGAGAGAGTTTTGTGGTGGGGGATGCCCGTCATGTGATGGTATTTTGTTGAGACATGATGTCACAGTTTAACAGTCTAATGCTCAGCCTGGTTTCATTACAGGTGAATCTAACAGACGGAGGGTGGCGACGGAGGACCAGGTCCAGTTCCCTCTGTTGCATGGGTAATTATTTCCTGTAACTGCTTTTTTAAGGCTCTAAATGTGAATGAAAGACATGTTAAGGAATCACTGTCAACACTGTCAGACATGAAAATAATAAAGTGGTATTCTTTATGAAAAGTTTTCAAATGTGTGCAGTGTAAATAACTCCACCTCTAGTTTGTTTGCTACACTTTGGTGTCTACAAACCTACTGTATGACAAGAATGTAACAGTGAACTCTCTTAACCATAGGTGGAAGAGGGAGATCCGTGTGAAGAAAACTGAGAACCGCATGAAGGGTGAAACCTGGTATTACACACCTTGTGGAAGAAGAATGAAGCAGTTTCCAGAAATAGTCAAGGTAAAACTGAACCAAAATGGTCTTTGAAGCTGTTGAAATCAATGCTTTCCATGACGGATACAACAGATGATGTCTGGGTTGTCAAAACATTGATCATTATTTTGTTTCTCTCTCGTATGTCCTGCCATCTCCTAATTGCTTGGCTCAGTACTTGAAGAGACACACGGACAGCGTGGTCACCAGAGAACACTTCAGCTTCAGCCCACGCATGCCTGTTGGAGACTTCTATGAGGAGAGAGAAACTCCTGAGGTTTGTATATTTTCCTAAGTTCAGCTTGTTTATTTATTTATACCTGATAATAAACTTCAATGTATTACTGTACAGTTAAGTGGTTTGGAAGACAACATGGGGATTCATTTCTCTCCACTATATGTTACAGGGTATGAAGTGGGTCCTCTTGGCTAATGAGGAGGTTCCCTCTATGATCATGGCCATCACTGGCCGGCGAGGTCGACCTCCAAACCCTGATAAAGAGAAACCCCGCAGAGTTCGTGGCGTGAGGGGAGGACAGGCCCGCCGTCCTGGTAGACCTCCCAAACCCAAGATGATTGACCTCCTTAGCAAAGTTGACGCCAAGCTGTTGAAGCGGCTTGAGGCCAAGGGTGAGTTGAGGAGCTCTGGGTGTATCAGGATGTGTTTGATATGGCTAACGGTGTGTTTGATGAGGCTTGATGTACATGTCTCTAGGACCATTCAGCACATAACGTAAAGAAGTTTGTAATGTTTGTATTCTTTTCATAGAAGCTCTAACAGAGGAGGAAAAGGAGAAACTTGCAAAAATCAAAAAGAAAATGAAGAGAAAGGTATGTAGTCCAGGCTGTTTGTAATTTTGATCTGTTACGCTGTTCAAATCTCATAGTGATTTTGTTGCTGCTGTTCATTTTTTAGGCAAGAATGAAGAGAAGGGAGGATGCTAAGATTAAGAAGATGAGAGAGGAAAAAAAGAAAGCCAAGGTACAAAAAAATACCACACCAAAAAACATAAAACTTAGCAGCAATGCCCTTAGCACCACTTCTTCCTAACCTCCACCTGTTCTTTCTTCTTCAGCTTGAGCAGGAGGCGAAGGGCCAGGAGGTTAAGACTGAACCAACCGACCCGACTGCCCCACAGGTCTCACAGCCAGCCTCAGAGTCTGCTGCAGAGCCCAAGAAGCCAGGCCGCAGAAGGTCAGCCAAGGTTGAGGCCGCTGCACCGATTCGGCAGACAGATGAGGAGAGGATAGCCCAGGGTAAGAGGGTGCTGGGGGCTCGGAGTAAAGCAAAGGCTCTGGCTAAAGCTCAGGCAGAGGCAGAGGCGGCAGCTCAGGCTGCTCTCTCAGCTAAGAGGGCAGCAGAGAGGAGAGCGCAGGCCCAGAGACGTCTGGAGGAGCGAAAGAGGCAGCAGTTGATCGCAGAAGAGCTGAAGAAGCCTACGGAGGACATGTGTCTTACTGACCACAAGGTGAGTTTTAATTGAAAGCCAATCTGTTCAGATCTTGATTGTTAAAACTGAGATTGTGGAGATTTTGTCAGTTTGATCATGACCTTGGAACTTTGTCTCCACCAGCCCTTGCCAGAGCTGTCCCGTATCCCTGGAGTGGTTCTTTCCGGCACAGCCTTTGCACACTGCCTGGCTGTGGTTGAATTCCTGCACGGCTATGGAAAGTTGATTGGTCTCGATATACCCAAGGACATCCCCAGCCTTGCCACCCTACAGGAGGGCCTCCTAGGCCTGGGAGACAGCCAAGGAGAAGTGCAGGACTTGCTGATCAAGCTGGTGGAGGCTGCACTCCATGATCCAGGCCTGCCGTCATATTATCAGGTGTGTGAAGAGAGCTTAAATGGTCAGTGGATGAATCAGCTAAGTCATTTTTTTCAAGGAATGTAACAAACATTCACTTCTTTCAGTGTTTCCAGTGTGAAGATCTGCTGCTTTTCTTTGTACGTGATAGTAGATATGATTATCTTTGGGTCAAAACAAGCAATTTGAAGATGTCATCTTGAACTGCATTAATCGATACTGAAAATAATTCTGCAGCCCCATGAGCATTTTCTTCATTAATGAAATTCCTGAACATTTCCCTGTCTAACTTTCCGTTCCAACCTTCAGTCTGTAAAGATCCTTGGGGAAAAGCTGGTGGAGTTAGAGCTGAGCCGCAGCACAGTCTCAGAAGTACTTCGCATCTTTTTGGAATCTCACGGTTATGAGACAGAGGTGTGCAACACACTGAGGACCAAAACATTTCATGCCCTGCCTCCTGACATCAAAGCAGCCATCCTGGGTTTCCTGGTGGAAGAGCTTAACAGCAGTAACATTGTGACAAGGTTAGACCAAGAACTAATTATTTATTCTAAGGCCACTCTCGAACCTACTCCCTCATTTCTGTTACTTTATTAATGTATGCATTTTATTTTTTTATTTCAGTGACATTGACAACACATTGGAAAACATGACAACCTACAGAAAAAACAAGTGGATCATTGAGGGGAAATTGCGCAAGTAAGATCATGGTTCTGTCTCTTTAAATACAGAATGATTAAATATATTACTGAGATCTGTTATCAGACAAAACACAGAGCTTTATGACACGTTGATCCTGATTTGTTCTCTGCGTGCCAGACTGAAGGCGGCACTAGCGCGTCGTACAGGACGCTCTGAGGAAGAGCTGTGTTTTGAGGAGAGGAGGCGCAGTGCCAGAGTGGCTGAGGAAGAGAACCTTGGGCTGGAGGACAGTGTGGTCCTGGAGAGAGGCAACCGTCGTGCACGCAAAGAAGAGCCCAAACTCAGCGATGTATGCATCTGCTCTAGTGATTTTTTTTTTTTTTTTTTTTTTTTTTTTGTATTTGAGAATGAGAACCTGATCATTTCTACATTTTAATTGAAATTCTTTCCTGCTACAGAGCGAGAGTCCTACCAACGCCAGCATTCCAGAGCTTGAAAGGCAGATAGATAAGCTAACCAAGGTAAGACTGATGCTATGCAGACATGGTGCTTTATACATTTGTGTTGTGTTATTAAATATTCTTCTGTCTTTGGATCTCCACAGCGCCAAGCATTTTTCCGTAAAAAGCTGCTACAGTCATCTCATTCCATGCGGGCCATATTGCTGGGCCAGGACCGTTACCGGCGTCGATACTTGGCTTTGCCTCACCTCGGAGGAGTTTTAGTCGAGGGGCCAGAAGAGCTCTTGAGTAAGTCTGAGAGTTAATCAAAATTTTATGACTTTCCAAACCTTTGGTCTGTTCATCTTCATCTACTTTTTCCTCACATTTCTATCTTGCAGCTTCAGAAGATGTCCTTGTAGCTGAGGTGCCCGTCACCTTCCTCAAAAAGGAGCCCAAAGTTGAAGAGACTCCCACGCCTACCACTCCCCCTTCTACTCTACCTTCTTCTCCTTCCTCTGCTACCCCTGCCCAGGGCCAGGCCTTGTCTCCAGAGGAGGACCCCCTACCTGGCACTGCATCCCTCATGAGCAGGCCGAGAGGACGTGGTCGCCCCAGAAAAATCAAACCAGAAGTGGAGCTTCACCTCCGCACAGCGAAGATCCGGCGGCGGCGGCGAAGTAGCGTCAGGTCTGGTGGTGAAGAAGGGCCTGGATCACCGAACAGCGGCACACAAGACCTCACACAGGCTGCTTTCCAGAACTGGCTCAGCCAATCACAGGAAGCAGTGACCAACGGCGTGTGCTCAGCGGCAGGGGACGCTCCAGAGGGTAATCGCCCAGAGGAGAGTGTGAAGGAAATGGCAGAGAAACAGGGACAGTGGTTCAATCTGCTTCCCAAACAACCGTGTGATGATAACTCTCTCACTGAGCCCCAGATGCCCACCTCACCCAGCTCACCCCCTAAACTCCTGCCTCAGATCCCGAGTACTCTGCCTGCACTCGCTGCTCCACTCATGCAGGTTTGCCCACCACAATCGTACATACACATTTAATTATGCTATAACAGTGCACTTAAGATAATATGTATGGGATATTAATAAAGAATCTCTCCCCATCCCTCAGCCTGACCCACTCTTGCCCAGCTTGGCACCTGCCGACCCTGTGACCCCAGCAACACCACAGGATGTTCCCCCTACAGCCCCTGCTCCTGCTATTCCTGCTGATGCTCCACCGCCACCCCCTCAGCTTCTTCCGGCTCCCATCCCTCCTGCTCCTGCCGCTCCTACCACCCCCGTCAGGCCAGCTCGCAGGCGGAGGAGAGGCAGCAGAGGCAGTAGTCCTGCCCGCAGAGGGCCACGAGGAGCTGCAGCTAAACGCCGCGGCCGCCCTCCCAACTCTGTGTTCCAGGAGCTCGAGCAGCAGTACTTCACACAGCTGGTGGTCAAGCCCATCCCAGCATGTAAGTAGTGGTTGTGTAGTGACTATTAGCAAGCAGTCTGAGAGATGTATTTGTTTTGACTGATACCAAGAATCCCTAAACTAAAAGACAGTTCAGAGCTGGTCCTGGGTTTTATAAACCCCACTCCTGACACTTGATGTACAAAAATGCTGTCTTTTCCAGCAATGGTGCGTGGCTGGTGGTGGATCAAGGATCCAGAGGAACTGTTTAACACCTTACAGGCCCTGCATCCAAGGGGCATCAGGGAGAAGGTGCTTCATAAGCATTTGGCCAAACATATGGAGAGTTTAGCTGAGATATGCACCAAACCTATCAATGGTGAGTGTTGTTAGTAAATGGATCATCTTATTTCAACTCTTGTCATATTTATTTTGTTATACTTGACATTGTTGTGCCTGAATCTCTGTATTTCCAGTGGAGAGTTCCTTCTGCATGTTTCGCCCGCTGTGCTGTGTTCTCCTTTAAACTGTTCTTGTGTTGTTTCTGGCTAGACCCACTATTTGAGTTGAAGGTAGAGGAGAAAGATGTGCTGATGGAGGCTCTGCAGCAGCCGTGGCAGGTGCAGGAGAAGGCCATGGATACTGACATCAGCGCCCTGCAGTGGGTGGAGGACCTGGAGCAACGAGTCATTGCTGCTGACCTCCACCTGAAGGTGAGAAATGCCCTCACTTTTTATGTGTCATCATTATGTGTCATCTAATGTCACAATCCAACAATAATGATTACAAGCTGTAATATAATGATGTGTGTTTTTTTTTTTTTTTAATGGGACTCTAAGAGATTAGCAAAGACACAGACTAACTTGTAGATATTGTTCAAAAAAAAAATGTGTGTGCCAGATGGGAATCTTTTTTGCATGTCATGCCCCATTTCTCTCCCCTTATTCCCTGCCGTCTTTCTAATGTAACAATCTTGAAGTTAAAATATCCGAAAAATGTTTTTAAAAGTTACCGAATCACTTTTGTTTCTTCAAGGCTCCTCCTCAAAGCGCAGTGAATGATGCTGACTCTAACACAGAGGCTCCAATGGCAGAATTTCAGGTAACCATCAAAACTCTTTATAAAACATTCCTCACAATTTTTAGTCTTGGAAAAAATACATTATGCAGTGTTACTGCTGTGACTGATACTTGACCTCTCCATGTCTTCACTCTGCCCCACTTTTAAGCCTTACACAATCCCAGATCCAGACTCCACACGGGATGACCTCCAATACTACGAACATGACGCTGACCCACGTGATGACTGGATTGTGCGAACTAAGAAGGAGTGGTCTGGCCTGCCTCGTATCGCCACACACCCTCTGGACCTGGCCGTGCTGCGACTGGCTAACCTTGAGCGAAACATTGAGAGACGTTACTTGAAGGAGCCGCTGTGGAACCCAGCTGAAGTGATGCGCCTGGCTCCTCTCACCCCCACACCAGGAGAAGAGCATCCCATGGATGTCATTAGGTGAGGAGAACAGGCAGGGTTTGGCATGTGTCCCTCATGTAAGTATAGTGTATATATTAACCTTATTGTCTAATAATTTTCCTCCCCCTCCAGCCTGGAAAGTGAAATCACCTCTCGACTGCGAACATGGCGACAGGCTCTGGATCGCTGTCGCAGCGCTCCCCAGCTCTGTCTGTGTTTACATCAGCTGGAGAAGGCCATTGCATGGGAGAGATCTGTGACTAAAGTGGTGAGTGACTTTATCTCGCTCGATTGTTCTTGGACCCTGGTGTAGTTACGTTTTGGTGAGGACACTTCATTAACGTACTTTTAACAATAAGGATTTCTTTCCTGTGATTTCTCTTTTTCTAGACTTGCCAAGTTTGCAGGAAGGGAGACAATGATGAGTGCCTGTTGCTATGTGACAGCTGTGACCGTGGCTGTCACATGTATTGCCTCAGGCCCAAAATCACCCAGGTGCCAGAGGGAGATTGGTTTTGTCCTACCTGTGTTGCCAAGGTGAGAACCAGACCTGAAGGAGCAACTTCAAATTAAATAAAAGTTACAGGAAAAATTAGGGCCGTAATGAATCCAAGAGTCTTTTACAGCATTTGTTTAGTTCCAGGTAATTTGTTCTACATTTGTCCCTCATTATCTTAATCTGTTTCATTATTCACTCTGTCTCTCAGGAGGAAGATGAATCACCACGCTTGTCGAAAACAAGGATCAGGGTGAAAAAGAGAAGATACGAAGACGACAGCTCTGAAGATGAGATGACAACACGACGTAGTTCTGGCATGGCAACACGGAACAAGGAGGTCGTGGCACCTTCCTCATCCTCTCGTCACTCTGGAGAAGGAGGTGGCACGAAACGCCGACGCATGACAACCCGCAACCAGCCTGACCTCACCTTCTGCGAGTGAGTCCTACCCTCGTCACTGATGAGCTATTCACATGCAGTGTGAAATTATTACTGTTAAAAAACAGGATTTTAAGTCTGTAGGGCAGCATTTGTTTCAGCAGTTATTTTGTGATGGAGTCACGTTAATCCTTTTATTTTATTTCCTGCCAGGATCATTCTAATGGAGATGGAGGCTCATGCAGATGCCTGGCCGTTCCTTGAGCCTGTCAACCCCCGACTGGTGCCGGGCTACCGCCGCATCATCAAGAACCCCATGGACTTCCTCACCATGAGAGAGAGACTGCTACAGGGAGGGTAAGAGCATATCATGCTACACATTTAATTACTACTTCATTTATTTGCTCCCAGGTACAATAGTTCAGGATTCACTGCGTTACAGTTTGCCTGAAAAAAGGCTGAAAATGTACTTTTTATGACTATTTTAAAATATAAATATAAAATTACATAAATAAGGAAAAAATCCAGTACCCAATCAAAACGCAAAAACCAAAAAAATGCTAGAAAAGTTTACGGCTAACCTAAAAGAAAAAAGTATTCTTTATAATTAATAATTGTTTGTGTTTTATATCTTTATTGCACCACCTACTTTTTCCTGTTATCCACTGAATCTTTCCTATTTGTCCCTCTCTGGTACTTTTAAACATTGGCCTTCCCGCTCTCTCCTGTTTCCTTGCCTCAGGTACTGCAGCTGTGAGGAGTTTGCGGCGGACGCTCATTTGGTCTTCAACAACTGTGAGCTGTTCAATGAGGACACGTCGGAGGTGGGAATGGCCGGACACTCCATGAGGCGTTTCTTTGAGAGCCGCTGGGCAGAGTTCTACTCAAATAAGGACAAATAGGAGCCTACGACGTTCCCCCTGATGGTGGGGCTGTAGACTGTTGGTGCTTTCACCGTCCCAGTCACACACTCTCCATTACTGCTAAGACTGTCTGGAGGTTCTTCCAGCCATGTGTATTCTCTCATGTATAGGTATATATGTATAGATTTTGGCTATTTGTCTGTTATTGTTTCCTCTACTGGCCGAATCTTTTTGAGGCCCACAGCTGAACAGGCTTGAACTTGTACCCATTCCCCATTCCAGAGAGTGAGAACATGTCTCTCTTCACTTTTCCTTCCTCCTTTTGTGTCTCCTCATCTTCACCTCAGCACCTCATCTCCTGTTTGCATTTTCCTGTCACATCCTTTCACCAGCCCCATGTCGTAGCGAGGCCTTTGGTCAACCCTGCTGTGGGGTGATGACACGGTCTCAGGCCCTGAGTATTTTGGCTCTCAGACTCATACTGAAGGTCAGGGACTGATCACACTATTGCAGCCTAACCGCTGCATACTGGACCTGCTTAGCACCGCTCAACGACAAAATGGATCAAAACTCTTCACAGAGCTTGGACCATTTCTTACCTGTTCAATGGAAATGTAATGTAACGTGGTCTTATGCCTAGAAGTAATTTTTTTGCTCAATATATTTTTATTATATATTCTATATATAAATATATATAAAGATTACAATAGCTGGGATTATTTAATAGCAATAGCTTGTAGTGAATGTGTACAGATTACCTTATAGAGATGTCTAGACGATTTATGAAAAGGCCAGTTAAACTAAAAGGAATCTGTTCTTGGACTGTCACAAGTAGACGTTGTATAACCTCCACTTAAAGTCTTGCACGCACACAGATACACTTTTCACCAACACACACACACACACACACACAGAACATGCACATGATTTCACACACATACCCACCTTTTGCTGCTGTGTGAAAGACACTGGTTTCTTAAACTGGAGGATTTTTAATGTTGGTCAGTCAGTCTGGGCTTAGACTCTTGTATTTCACTATCCCTCCTGCTTAGAGTAAATAATCAGCTAGATACACCAGATCTCTGTCACTACTAAGAGGATGCTCCTGCAGCTTTAGCACCTGTTAAATAGTCTGTTTGGAGAACACGAATCACACTGAAATTTTGCTCTTGTATCCAATAAAATTTCCTCAAGACAAGATAGCGCTTGCAGCTTCAAAACTGCCACTGAGCGACTGATCCATATTTAAAATCAAGTGTTTGTAGCTCATCTGACCAGGTGAAAATATCGAAAGGTGGTTATATGTGAGGTATCAAATCCTCTCATTTTAAAGACTAGAGTTGCAAAGGAGTTCTGATGATGAAGCACTGGGCATATCATTGCCTAGTTACATTCCTTTTACTGTTTGTTTGTTTTTTTGTTTGTTTTGTTTTTGCTGTATAAGGGCCAATGTACGATGTTGCGCGACATGGTTGATGTGCTATGAAGGCGACAGGATGACTCCACAGTCCAGGTTTTATTTAAACTTGTTTCTTACACTGAACTCAGATCCGTTGATAGGAAATAAACTTTGATGTTCCTTATTACACTTAAAGGGACAAGACGTTTTTTCAAAAAAGAAAAAAAAAAGACATGAAAACCAAATGTGGTGTTAAGTGAATTTTTAATAATGTACAGTTTTGGTGACTTTAAATTTGTTCCTTTATATTTTTAGGACCAATTCATCATTTTTAAGAGGAGGTATTACAAGACTCTGTTGTATTAAGGTGATGTAACACGTGTGCATCTGTAGAATGTACTGTGAGTTGAATAAAAACCACATCTAGTAGAGAGTATTTGTTATTCTGAATCCTTTGTCTGTTCTCCATGTTGATCCCAAATGTTGGGCTTTCCCCTACAGTTTGAAGGCATTTGGTGACTCAAAATTACTCACCTGTGCAGGTATTTGTCTGTGTCTGTCAAACCTGTGTTAGTGAACCCAGCCTTTCGCTCGCTGTATGCTGGGATAGGCTGCAGCCCCTCCTGACCACTCTGAACTGTATAAGATTAGTACATTGATATATTTTACTTTATATAATTAATAGGAGCATCTCTTCAAGATACAAACCATTACTTTGATCATCGTTAAATTTTTTCATTGATTTTTTTTTTTTGTTTTTTTCCAGCAAATTGCTAGACATTACCTGGTTCCAGCTTCTTCTGTGTGAGGATTTACAGCTTGTCTTTGTCATATATAAAAAGAAATCAAATACCTTCTGGTTTTGGACTGATGGTAGGACAAAATAAGCACTTACTGGGCTCTGAGAAATTTTTTCTTGAGCATTTTTCACTCTTTTTTTACATTTTACAGACTAAATTATTAATCAGTTGATTGACGAAATTATGGGCAGATTAGTCAATGATGAAATCCTTAGTTGCACCAGTACAAAAGGACAGTGATGAGAACTGCAAGCATTATTTTCAAATGGATATAAAGTATGCAAGGTTCAAATAACTCACAAGACTTTGAAATATACAGTGTGTACTGCTGCACCATGAGCAGCACTGTGAACTTGAGTATAGTCACTCTAATGTGTTGTTGCATGGGAGGATTCCAGACAAGTGCAAATCCTGAATGAAATAACAAATGCAGACTGACAATAATATATTAACTTAAGGTCCACTTAACAACTTTTTCCCGCTACTTTCATCTTGAGGTTAAAAATGTTTTAAATGGACCATTTAAATTTTTTCCCTTTTTTGGGTCAAAGGTCAAGAATAAACACAAACGCTCAACAAATGCAGGTGTTTCCATACTTGAAGTGAATGATATGCTTTGTGTTGGTTTTTCCTCAAGCTTGTCATCCATGTACAGCTCTTGCATTAATCTATAACTAGTTCCTTGAAGACGTACGTACGTTCTGTCTTTTGTAGTTTATTACACTTGATCGTATAAACATTATTTGCCACATTTCAGAACCTTTTACTCATATGAAACACTTTGTAAAACTCTTTGTGAAACATTTATGAAAGTGGGGCCTGGCTTTATTGGCATGTGAACATCTTCTTAATAGTGTCACACACATTTTACATGCAGCCTGTTCCTCTCGTGCCTGTACTATACCTCACTGTGTATCACATGACCGAAGTGCTGCAGTATGTCGTGATTAAAAGTGAAAAAGAGCTTTTAGCCATGACGCAAATCTGATGAAGGGTTTGGCAGGGGCTCTGCAGCTCCCTGGAGAGTCCTGTCTGAGACACATGCTGCTGGGAACGTGCTGCCATCACTCCCAGCTGCTCTACAGTGGTAGAGACTCAAGTATAACACACACACACACACACACTTATGTTCTACATTTAAGTCTACATGCATCAAAAAAACAAAATATGTGCATATACTCAGGATATAAAACAATAAAATGTGTGCACTGTGTCTCTCGGTGCATCTCTCCCCTTCCCTTTGCCCTCTATCGCTTTCTCAAATCCCTTAGCTGGCACTTTGTGTGAGTGTGTGTACATGTGTATATGTATGTGTGTGTGTGTGAAATTGTGTCAGTGTCAGCACTCTGGGTGGAGGGGGCTGAAAACTCCCCACGCCAGCGGGTTCCACAGTGCCCCCCGCCCCGTCCTGCTCCACACATTTGGGCTTAGCCCCACAAAAGGGGGGATAACAGTTACACAGTTGCCGTGGAGAGGAGGGGGTAATCCACGGTATTATAGGGCACACCAACACGGCCCCCCCAACCCCTCCACCCCCACCCCAACCAACCAGTTCATTCTGGACTTGGTCTGCCTGATTGAGGGCCCCTGATGCCCAAGAGAATCGGTCTAAACTCTAAACATCTCCATATCACTACACGCGTCATGTCCATCCATTCTGCTGCTAAAATGTGCTTATTATAGTAAAAAAAACCTCATCAACACATGTAAAAAAAAAAAAAAACAACCCATATTCAGATAATGCAAAGCAGCTAAGTCTTGCTACACCGCTGACATTTCCAAATTCATATTCCAAGTCTTGAATCAAACACAGGAATCCTGTCTCCTTTGCGAAACGTCTTCACATGGTGTGTGCTTGTTTGATATCAAAGAGTGAAAATGAAAAGCTTGCACAGATGCAGCGTCACAATAGGCTCTATGGCAACAGCATCATGAAAGAGTTTGTCCCCATGGTGATCAGAGCGGTACATCACAAGTAGTTCATAGAGGATGGGAGGACATCATATTTGAGCTCTTTGGGTATAATGTCAACATAACACGACAGCGAGTGTTACATTTGGTTGTAGCCTTCACCTTACTATTTTTCTGTACTTATTTCTTCTGCTGTTTAACACACACTCATGTCTGTCTGGCATGCCTGTCAATCCCACTGCACACCGGGACCTTATGAAAACCTCATTTACCTCCTGGAGATGAAGCATTAGGGGACAGAGGGAAGAGTCACGTTTATGTCATATTTATCTGATCAAAACAGATGATATGATCTGCTGTTGTTATTCTGGTTGTCTTTAGTCACTAATGGTCTTTCTCCTCTAAAGCACATGAAAACCGGGCTGAGCTGCAGTAGTGGGTACCAGGTGCTCAGGACACACTAAAGCAGTTCAACCCGACAGGAGGAGACAATTCACAAACACCATTATGTTGCGTTAATATTATACTTTAATATGTATCTTTGTCATGTTGTTAAAGGATTAGACAGTTGATATTCTGTAAACTGTGCATTTATTGGGGTCTATTTTCAGTGGTGGATTTGTATACATTTGTTAAACTAGTGAAACTAGGATGATATGGGACTAACTGAAATTAAACTACAGTGCCCATGTTTATCATGATTAAACATGTCACCCAGTGCAACAGAATGACTCATTTTCAACAATTTTTGAACATCAAATGGAGCTCTAAGGCACAGAGGAGCAAGCCAAACAATAGTTACAAGGATCAATAAATTGATTTGTTTTTTTATTGAGGTTAGTTGACAATGAGAAAAATAGAGAATATCATCAAAATATTGGTAAACAAAATAATGTAAGCACTACGCTAGTCTGAGGTTTTCATACAGCACTCATCAAGACTATTTCATATACACACTTTAGCCCCTTTGATGCAATACAACACAACAGATCTGCCACAAACTCTACATTTAGAAAGGGTGTAAGTTTTTGTTGATGCCGTCAGAGAGAAGTTGATTCAGCTATGTGTTTATCATTGAGGAAGTTCATGCTAGAATGCTTATATAAATAAATAAATAAATATAAATGTGTTTCTAATATTCCTCCCCACTCATGCTTGTTAATGGGGCTGGCAAAATATTAGAAACACCTCTCAATATAATGTTGTCAAGATCAACATCACTGCAAAACTAGAACCTCTGTGATAAACACATGTTAAATTAATACAATCAAAACTGAACGTTAGTATTTTTGTAAAGGTGGAAGAGATGGTTGAGCTGTCTTTTTGGACTTGAATTGCCTTCTCTTTTGCCTCTTTTGAGCTTTATATTATTAAAAAAAAGTAATTGACAGGCAACATTTGAAGCTGGCAAATGACCCTGTGCCAGTAATTGTGATCAAGTTATTTCAGCCCTTTGACACAAGTGGTGACATGATTTTGCGTCCTCACTGCAATGTTTCAACCAGCTGTGTATTTGATTTATCCAGACATAGAGCAACCCTCTGAAGTGGCCACAATCACTTCAGCTTGAAGAGAAGTGAAAAGCTCCTCTTAGCTTTCTGAAAACGAATTAAATGGCTCAAGGTCAGAAGAAGCTGTTGGAGGAAAGTTGGGATGACATGGTTTTATACATACAAGCTTTGAGAGGCATTTTTTTGTGTTGGGTAAAGTTTGTGCAGAGGAACACTGGATAGGGCCTGAGATGTGGGGCAAAGAGAGGGTGAGGAGAGAGAGACGGAGGGGGAGGAGGCTGCTCTCATCAAAGGACCTCTCAGACTCTACAAGTTAATGAGGGATGTAGCAGACACCCTTAAGCCCTCAGACCCCGACAGCCATACACAGGCAGACGGACAGACGGAGCTACAGAGAGAAAAAAAAAAAAAACTGAGGACAAAACACTCACTGAGTTTGAAATGACGTGGCGTGAGGTAAGCATCTTATTTTATTGCATTGCTGTTAAATTCCCTCATAATATCGATTTGTAGGACTTGTGTTGATGAAACAAAGAAGGGATTTCATTTAATCAGCATCACTTTCACCAAGGAGCCATTTTCTGTTGTGTATTTTATTTTTGTGTTGTATACTTTTGCATTCAATTTGAACTGCTGCAGCACTCAGTTATCAAATGGTTATAAAATTCAGGGATAATCAATGCATTTGTGATCAAGAGCACATTAAACAGATCGAGTTGAAGCATTGAAATACACATTACTAACATGAAGTTGACTTGTTTGTGTGACATACAGTGGTACAAAAAGTGTTGTTCTTGTCTTCTTTAATGTTTAATGTTTAAGACCACTTGTTTCATCCTTTAAAGTTTTCACTCCCTCTAAAGGCAGTGGAGAGATTGTCTTAAGAAGCAGATATATAAACATCATCATCAACACATGGTATACAGCCTGTATAAGGCTTTGTGATCAATAAAAAGTATGTGACTGTATCATTAAATTTTATATTTGTAATCATTGAACTCAGCACTATTTGAGGTTTGAGCAGGATTCCAGTTTTTCCATTTGAATTTACCTCACATTTAAAAATGCTCAGTGGACTAAATATAGGCCATGTTTGTTTGTGCCCATTTTTTTTCCGAGGAGCTACGGAGTCGGCAGTTCTGGCGAGCCATGCTGGCAGAGCTGCTCGGCACCCTGGTGTTAGTGAGCGCCGTGCTGGGTGCCTCCGTGCCAGGCCCTGGTGAGGCCCCTGGGGGACCACTGTACCCAGCTGTAGCAGTGGGTGTGGTGATTGTTGCGCTGGGGCACTGTTTTGGAGAAATAAGTGGGGCACAGGTGAATGTCTGTTAGTCACACATTTAATTTTTTCACTTTGACTTGAACTTGATGGAAACTCTTTGTTGGTGGTAACAGAGCAGTTTAGTAGAAGTACCAACACCACAAAGTAAAATACTTCATTAGAGGCATTTAAAATGCTACTCAAGTAAAAGTAAAAAGTCTTATTTAATAAATGTACTTAAAGTATCAAAAGTAAAAGTATTTGTTCTTGAAATCAGCCTGTCATTGATATGTCATTACACATAACATTAATAGATGGTTACAGATACTTAGAAGTTCAGTGGTTCCCAGTTTAGGGGTCAGGCCCGTCCAAATGGTCACAAAATAAATCTGGGGTGTTTTGAGATGATTAATAGGCAATAAAAGAGGAAAAAACAAAGTTCAGTTCTTTGCCTGTTTGAAAAAACAATATTAGATAATTAGATAATCTGACCTCTTCTGGCCATGAACAGTTATTTAATTGGAGCCATCTAAGAAGTTTAGAGGGGAAATGTCTCTTAGGTGGAACCACTATCGACTCAAGACTTTATTTTTAAAAACTTATCATGTCTTCTTTTAATGTGAAATTTTAATGTGAACAGTAACTAGTTAATACAGCTGTTAGATAAATGTAGTGGAGTAGAAGTATAAAACAGCAGAAAATAGAAGTAAAGTACTCAAGTAAAGTACAAGAACCTCAGAATTGTAAATAAGTACAATAAAATAAATGTAAATGTACTTAGTTACTTTCCACCTCTGTCGTTTGTAGAGTTTTTATGTAAATAAATTGTTTTTCAAGCCTGTGTTTGTCTTCTGTGATCAGGTGAACCCTGCAGTGACTCTGTCTCTGTTGGCCACTCGGAGGCTGGATGTTCTCAGGGCCCTTGTTTATATTGCTGCACAGTGTCTGGGGGCCTCTTTAGGAGCTGGGGCCCTCTACCTGGCCCTGCCATTGAAAACCACTGCAGACTACTTCATCAACAGGGTCAGCTTTAAAATGTTACTGTATCGTCTTTTAAAGTTTGAGAGACACATTCCTGTCTTTTTGCTCACTTGTCCTGATCCTCTTCTTCTGTCTTCACACCTCTTTTTCGTCCCTCAGGTGCCTATAGAGTTAAATGCTGCCCAGGCGCTGGGCATAGAGGTTTTGTGCACCTTCCAGATGGTGTTCACTGTGTTTTCAGTGGAGGACCAGCGACGGAGGGAGAGCACAGAACCAGGGAATTTAGCCATTGGATTAGCCCACACTGCTGGAGTGTTAATAGGGGTAAGATGAGCTTTCATACAGATTTATGTTATTTTCTGTCAGAAATAATTGACTCAGTGTTCATTTATGAAATGCTTAGTTTTGTTGTTGTAATTTGTTCATTTGCACTTGTACTTATTTTTATTTTTTCCACTTGTATTTATGTTTTCCCCATTTTATTCTGATGGATTGAGGATCCTAGTTTTGAGGCTTTAATTTGCTTTGTAGAAAGAGCGCGTAGAGTGGTTGATGTGGACATTTATCTTCATTTTTGTTTGCATTGCTTTAATTTTGATCAAGGTGAAGACTGTGGGGCTGATCATGGATACATGTATGAAAAAGACATAAAACAGACAGCCGTCATAAATCACACAAGAAACAAGCAGTTTTAACCCAAACACGATGCATGCTGGGAAGTGTCCCACTAAGCTGACAATGTTTCTAAAAAAATTCATTTCGATGAGTCAAGTGAACTTTACAGCATATAATTCAACTCACGCATTGTATAAGTTCTGAAATTGATCAACAGCTACAACACAAATCAAGAAACTGGGTGGCTGCGCATGCTGATAATTTATATTTCTAAATCTTAACAATTTGTGATGGAAATGTAATGAAAAAAAAAGAAGCCTGGAACAGCAAAGTTTCTACTGATCTATAAAAAAATCTGTTGTATGTGTTGTTTTTCTGTCAGGCACGATTCTCTGGTGCGAGTATGAATCCTGCACGTTCTCTGGGCCCAGCCATCATCACTGGCTTCTGGGAAAACCACTGGGTGAGACAAATATCCAAACATGTCTCCACGGTAACATCATCCGACTGTCCAGCGCCACTGTTTTATAAATGTTGTATAAATGAATATTTGCTGTTGAGTGAACTGGGCAAGTTGATGTCAGCATTAAAGGATAATTAGGTGATACTCTGTCTCTGTCTTTGTTTTTGTCACAAAAACCCATGAGAAAAACAAAACCAATAACGTGTTAGTCAATTAGAGTTTAATTAAAAACTTACACATGATGAGTATCTTATACACTGATTTACAGACGATATCTTTTGGACAACATAAATAAATGATACATAAATAAATGTTTCAGCAGTTTCCTGCCTAGAATTGTATTCCTGTCGGTGTGGAGAAGGCTTTGAAACAGTACTGAGACCTTCTTTTAAGACCTGCAACAGAGTGAGTTAGTCATGTGTCCTAAATATATTTAGGTCAACAGTGGAGCTTATGGCACACTTGATAGGCGGATCACTTTATTATAAGTTTTGGTCTGTTCAAGGGATTTGTTGACGATAATGTAAAAATATTAAATATCAGTAGACTTTTTTTCTGTCCTTCTAATTGTCTCAAATGTAAAACCCAGCTGATAAAGAGGCTATACTGTGTTTTTGCATCATCCAGATGAACTGAAAGCTCTTCTCTGTCCATGCACATCTATCATTCTATCTCATTATAACCTATTTTTCTTTTGCTCACCTGCAGGTTTATTGGATCGGACCAGTGCTTGGTGCCGTGCTGGCCGGAGTGTCCCACGAGTTTTTCTTCGCTCGCAGCGCCTCTCGTCAGAAGCTGGTGGCGTGTCTGACCTGTAAGGACATCGAGATTGTGGAGACGGCCAGTATGACCGGATCATCACTGTCCACAGTCACACAGAACGCCATGAGAGCCAAACAGGCCAACAAACAAGAGAACAACTGAGGACACATGCACAAAAAAAACACAAAGAAACACACACATTCTGCAATATTACAGTGTTGAAGATGCGTAGTGTACAGTACAGTCACCATCAGGCCTGGCAGTGGTGGAAAAAAATAAAGGGAAGAGCAATGTAATCTACATATAATAATAATATAATAATATTAATAATAATAATAATAATAATAATAATAATAATAATAATAAAGTAAGCCCTTTGGAATTATCTGCATTTATGTAGGAGTTAGGCGTAAAATATGGTCAGACCTTACCACAATCTGTTTTATTTAATAACACACAAATCTTTGTATTGTTCTTGTCCATATTGAAAACACCATTTAAACATTGAGTGTAGGTTGGAAAAATTCTGTGAACCCCAAAGTCCACTCATTGAAACAGGTTTGGAGATGTGGGTTAAAGCTACTTTTTAATGTTTTAAGGACGCAAATGTTTTGTTGTTCACAAGAATCATCTGCTGATGTGAAACATGCCTTGCAAAAAAGAGATCTCTGAAGATCTACAATCAAGAATTGTTGATTTGCATGAAGCTGGAAGCTGGTTACAAAGTCATCTCAAAGAGTTTTGAATTCATCAGTCCACAGTTAGACAAACTGTCATTGTTCCTTGCTGGGCTGGCTCCAAAGGCAGAACGCAGTGAGATAAACAAGAACCCCAGAATAACAGCTAAAGGCTTAAAGGAACCACTGGAGCTGGTTAACATCTCTGCTACATCATGAGTCCACCATATGCTAATCATGGTGCATGGTGGCGATGGCAGGACATCACAGAGGATTCATTGTGCACCTGAAGTTTGCCAAAGAGCAGCGCGACTCTCCACAACACTACTGGGAAAACGTTTTATGGACTGATGAAACTGAGGTTGAATTGTTTGAAGAACTTGAAGAACTGAAGAACATGCAGCACTATGTGTGGTGTAAAAAGGCCACTGCATATCAACATGAAAACATCGTGCCAATGGTGAAGTATGTTCATTCATCTCGGGATAATTTCAGTCCACCTGCTGAAACTCAGTAGAAGTTGGATGATGCAGCAGGACAGTGACCCTGAAGGTCGAAGTAAATCTCCTACAGAATGACTTCACACAAAGAAAATCTGCCCAATCAGAGCCCAGGCCTTCAGTTCTGTAGGAAGACTGGTCCTCCTGAACCCTGTGTGGATCTGGAAATGTTTGTCTGTTTGTATCTGCTGCCAAAGGAGGTTCAACCAGTTATTTAATCCAGGGGTTTGCTAACTTTTTCCACCAACACTAAGTTTAATGGTTGTGCTCAATAAACACATGGCAGATTATATTACTTTGTGTGTTATTAGCTTAATCATGTTGTGTTTGTCTACACTTGTGATTTTAGACGTGGATCAGATCATTTTATGACCCATTAATACAGAAAAAAACAGGTAATTCCAAAGGGTTCACAGTATTTCTTGACACTGTATATTCAATATAAACATCATCAGTCTGAGTTTTAAAGCACCATGATGAATTTGAGGTCTTGATGTAGAAATACTTAAATTCGAGGCAGCTGTAGCTTATGTGGCAGAGCATCTGCACAACTGTCAGTTAACTGTAAGATTTATGATTTGATTCCTGACGCCGACGGTTAAAGTGTCATGTCGAATTGTCATTGAGCAAGAGCCTCAACCCACAAATGCTCCCAATATGTGTGTGTGTGGGAAAATAGTTAGGGTTGCCACTAATGATCATTTTCATCAATGATTCATCTACTGTTTTTATTTTACATTTCCAATAAAATCCAGAAAATGGTGAAAATGGTGAATGATAAAATATCGGTGAATCCCATTCTAATTTCCCAGAGCCTAAGACGACTCATCCAAATGTCTTGTTTTGTCCAAACAAAGTCAGTTAACCAAAAATATTCCATTTCAAATGAAAAGAGGGAAAAGCAGCAAATACTCACATTTTAGAAGCTAGAACCTGCAAACGTTTCGCTGGAGAAATCAAATGATTAATAGATTATCAGGCTATTTTGATAACCTATTATTCATTTGACTCATGATTAATCATTAACCAACAGACTAATTGCCCGTTGACAATCCAATCAATTAACCAGCTAATTGTTTCAGCACTATAAAATGTATGTTGTGTGGGACAAAATGGTCTGATTGTAACTTAAAACTGACATTATAAGTAAAAGTTTAGTTGTGTCAAAAAAAAAAAAAAAGTACTATTAGTGAAGAATGTCCCCCATTCTGAGTGTTTTATTAAAACCCCAGACTGGAAATAGTGTTGGGGACTGTCCTATTGTCACATCAGCTGAAGGATTAGTCAATATTTCAGTAATACCCAACCCAAAAAGGACATATTTTATAAGTTGTACGTGGAAAAAGTAACAGCACCAGAAACTCAAAACTCGAGTAAATGTGTTTACATCCCAACCTCCAAAGATCTGTAACTTCAGAGGGTAAAAATAAACAGTTTAGACACTTTGGCCCGTTACATGAGGAAAGCACAAGTGTAAATAATCAAGTTAATGATGCTGAATTAAATTAAGCTGCTTTAGTTTCAAGGTCCTGGTATTGTTCACGCTGGCTTGAATATAACAGAGCCACCGTTAACGTTATTAGTTACACCCGCTTTCTTCTCTAAAACAGCCGTGTTTTATGCACTGAGTAACTGGTAAACTAACTGTAGTTAAAAGTAAGCTAATGTGTGCCCACAAAATACAGTGGAGATGTCACAAACAAAGCAAGACTGATTTTAAGAGCTGAGTTGTTTGTTAATTGTTCGCCTCCAATAACCTTCAGCTTCAGGGAGTAAAAACAAATCCTTTAAAATCAAGATTCTGCTGAATAAGTGACATTTAACATGACTACAATTAATAATTTTAAATGAATACTATAGGCCATTAAGTGACAATGTGAAAAACAATGTGACAATGTGAGAGATGTGGTGATGAACCAACAGAGAATCATCACCTGAAGAGCTAAAGAGCTTTATAATGAGTTTCAGCTCATTGTCTCTGGCACGCAGCTGTTTTTAGTGTCCCTCCATTGCACTACCAGCACATCCTGGAGGTTCATGATAATATTCTAAAAGATCTGGCTAAAATGAGTTTGTTCCCCTGTTTCTTTTTACTGCACATGTGGAGTGATCAGTGATCAGTGTGGAAGCTGCATTTTAAAGGAGGTGAATGTAACCTTCGGGGGCCTTGCGGCCTGTCATTAGTGTATGTAAAAAGGCAGCCAATATTGTGAGATTGGTTATTGTTACTTTTACATTTGCACATCATTAGAATATACATAATGGAGACTCATTGAAATCCTGCTGAAAAACACCCTTATGTTCACTATTTTCAGTTGCATCCTGTGTTTGCGAATGCTTTGAAATGCTAAAGAGGTCCTTGCTCCGCACTGCAGGTTCAATGAGGCCCTCAATCAGCCCAACATCTCTCTTATGTCTGTGCCTGTTAGCATCTGTCTCTTCTCTGAGGGCTCCTATTCACAATCAAATGGACCTTCATACCTCTGTAATGGCCCTACAGAAAGAACACCTTCAGTGGAAATAAGCTTTGTAATTTGAAATGGATAAAATGAGTGTATTTGTGAGTGTATGTGCCTGTTTTGGTGTGTGGGAGACCATACTTCTTGGTTTCATGAAACTTTTATTTATACTTGCATGTTTTTGGTATACGTTGCCACATTTGTCTTGTCTTAAGATATATTTCAAAGGGTCAGTAACTTAATTTACAAAAGAAAAAAAAAAAAACATATTACAACATATTTTCTCAATGTCTTGTGGTATTTAGCCATAGAGTAAGACCATGTTTTTTTTAATATTCTGCTTCCATCTGAGTACACTCAATACACCCAGTGGTGAGTGAGAAAATATGTTTTATGTATTAATATTTGATGTAAAGCATACTGTACATTGTATTATCTGGATTTGTCTAAAATAAAAACCATGTTAGCAAAAATTATCACTACAGCAGTATAATTTGAACACACATGCACAGTGCAAACATACTGAAATATGCACACAATCAACTATTTACACACACACACACACACACACATAACATGCACAATAGCTATAATTGCCACAGTGCTGCCAGCATTTTGCATTG
Source organism: Trachinotus anak (assembly GCF_046630095.1). Lineage (NCBI taxonomy): Eukaryota > Metazoa > Chordata > Actinopteri > Carangiformes > Carangidae > Trachinotus > Trachinotus anak. The sequence goes on along the minus strand of NW_027273855.1, from coordinate 20,008,990 downwards.
TGTGTGTCTTTCTAACATGTATAAAAGGGAGTTAAAAGGGCAAGCTCAGCGTTCTGCTTTCATCACCCCACAGCAACCCCCCAACCCCCTCACCTCCCTCATCAGTGATGGCTCTCGACTGGTCAGCGCGATGCCCCGGTGCATCTCAGTAACCGCCCTCCTACCCCCACTTGCATCCCTGCTGCACTAGACCACCTCTCCCTTTACCCAGCTCCACACACACAGGGAAAATTCAGGGCTTTAGTTGTGGATCCTCCTGCAACACACACAAACACACACACACACACACACACACACACGGACAAACACAGACTCTCACATTGCAAACCACTGCCAAGCACCTCCTAGAAGCCCCTGTCACAACAGTCGACACGGTCCGCTGTGTTATGTAAATTATTGTTGACTGGTTGCTCATGGCTCTCTGTTTTCTCCACACTTTCATTTTCAGCGTTTTCCCTTTGAATTGTTGTTTTTCTTTTTTGCACACATTAGCCTGATTTACTTCTTCTTCACCTTCTCACGTCTCCACCACATGGCGTTGGCTGTGCAGCAGTGCTGGTGAACTCTCGGAGCTCAGAGGCAATGTCAAGTTCAAGTGATCTCAGGCCTCAGCGATGACCCCTGCCACCAGAAACAGACTTTTCTCTCACAGATAACTAATTATCATCAACTGTGGTTGGTGGTGTGACTGTCTCCAGAAGCAATAAATATGATCCTCAACTTAAGCCACTTTAGCATTTAGCATTGCATATTAAGGCAATTCTTTGCCAGCCGTTGCGTCTGTGCTTTAGTTTAATATGTATTTTTGTCTTGCCTCTGTCCATACGTTGCCCACATGCTTGTTACAGACAATGGTTTCACAGGGTCAGGCATTTCAGTGTATGGGTCAGTTCAGCGCTGTTAGCTTTGAGCACTTCCGTCCGGGGCCCCAACTGTATTATCTGCATGTGTGTATATGTGTGTCTATGTGTGTGTAGGTGTGTGTAGGTGTACGCGTTGTGTGCATGTCTTTGTGCATGCATGTGTGTTTTCTGCCCTTGTCCATCAGCATTTGTGTCCCCTGATTATGACAGTTATGATATGTCAACAGATGACATATGCCCCAAAGATACCTTTCGCCTCTCAGCTCCAGCTGCTCTTCTCCATGGTTGCTCCTCCTAGTTCCCCACTCTCCCTGAATATAACAGACAGTCTTTCCTGTGGTCTCTTTCTCTGCCTCCCATAAATGTCTTTCATGGACTTCACTCTCTCTCACTTTCTCTGTTTCTTTTCTCAGATATACAACCTCGTTTGGCCTCAGTTTGTTATAGGGGGGCGACAGAGGGGTTAAGTTTGTTTGATTTAGGATGTCCTGCACTGCCGCCCCCCGCCCTTGGCCCTACAGGGGGATTATGGCGTCACCTGGGGCCCCTGGGGGGGTATTATAAAGCCCCTGTCTGGCCCTCTCCCCTCCGTCAGAGAGGCTAAAAGGTCCACCGGACACTCTGTCTATCCCCTTCTCTACTTTAGATATACCCCTTTAGTATTGATGCCCACCTCCTCTTGACAACTCATCCCACCTGAGATCTCCACCCACACTCCCACAGTATCTCACACCTATGTCTTTGCGACAGGTGGACAGAGGTGGCAAGCGAACACAGCTGAGTTGACTTTGACAACCCAGTTCACTGCTTGGTAAAGACCTGTTGAGTGGATTCGTCTGTTGACGTTCTGACATCTGTTTTGTCTTTGAACTGACTCTCTGAGTGGTTTTGGTCGGCCGAGTTAGCTGACCACAAAAAGGAGATCAATTTTTTTTGTTATTTTTGGCATTTGAAGAGGACCGAAAAGGTACACATTTACCTTTTCTAGACTCATCCTGATTTATTTTTTATACTTTTTCTTCATCTGGTGGAAAAGCCTCAAGTGAACAGTCACCATGTGGGAGTTCCGGTCCATGAATTTCTGGCGGGCGGTCTTCGCTGAGTTCTTTGGGACCATGTTCTTTGTCTTTTTCGGCATGGGCGCTGCCCTGCGCTGGACCACCGGGCCTCATCATGTCCTTCATGTGGCCCTGTGCTTCGGTCTGGCAGCTGCCACCCTCATCCAGTCCATTGGCCACATCAGCGGCGGCCACATCAACCCTGCCGTCACCTTTGCCTACCTTGTTGGCTCGCAGATGTCTCTCTTCCGTGCCATTTTCTACATGGGCGCCCAGTGCCTGGGTGCTGTAGCTGGTGCCGCTGTGCTGTACGGGGTCACTCCTGGCAACATGAGAGGCAACATGGCAATGAACACGGTAAGGATATGGAGGTTTCAGAAAACAGGAAGTGGAGGTTGGCATTTATGGCAATTTGAGGGAGAGAGAGGAATTTGTTGAATTTGCTAAAGGAAGATTTCACTAGCTGAATCAGTTCTGGTTCAGTTCAGAGTATGTAGTAGTAGTTCAAAGTATGTTTTATTAGTCAAATCAGGCCAGCCACTGAAAAACTAAAAACAAAAACAAATACAGTATTTATAGTTATTTCAAGTAACTTTTTTTCAACTCAAGTAATTTCATTGACTGCAAATATTTTTGTCCATCTGTGTATCTCCAGCTGCAGCCCGGCATCAGCCTGGGAATGGCCACCACTGTGGAGGTTTTCCTCACCATGCAGCTCGTGGTGTGCATCTTCGCTGTGACTGATGAGAGGAGAAATGGACGTCTGGGATCTGCTGCCCTCTCCATCGGCTTCTCCGTCACTATTGGACATCTCATGGGGGTGAGACACATGGAAAAACAGTGACAAATCCAGGCAGATACACACAGATAAGTATAAACATTTCACAACACAATCCAGTAACAAGCGCATTGTGTTTCAGATGTACTACACTGGTGCTGGAATGAACCCTGCTCGGTCCTTTGCTCCTGCTGTGCTCTTCAGGAACTTCATCAACCACTGGGTAAGACCTGAAATCCCACTGACAAGATCAGCCCCCCCACCCCACTAGGAATCATAAATGACTGACCACTGTGTGGACTGATAAATGTTAACACTGATGTTTGTTGCTGGCAGGTGTACTGGGTTGGACCTATGATAGGAGGCGCCATGGGTGCCCTCCTGTACGATTTCATGCTGTTCCCACGCATGAGGGGTCTGTCTGAGCGCCTGGCCACACTGAAGGGCAGCCGGCCCCCTGAGAGCGAGAACCAGCAGGACACCCGCGGGGAGCCCATCGAGCTCAAGACGCAAGCCCTATAAACCTGCCCCAGCCCCCTTCTCCAACTGGGGCTGAGGGATGAGGGACAAGGCCCTGAGCTACGCCAACCCCACCTCCACTGCCTCCCCCACCATCCACCATCGCACAAGACTAACCCAAATACTCACATCTAGACTAACACGTAACATGATTCTTCCAGTGCCACTGTAAAAACCAACACACATACAGGTTCACAACCTTCAACCTCAACACAACAAGACTCCTCTACCCCCGAGTCCTCACTCTGTATTCTGAACTGGACATTGTGTTTTTGATAAGTGGTGACCAGAACCTGACGCCTCATCCCCCCTCCCCTGATCGCCTGCTTCCTCCTCCCAGCCAGGCCTTCATCTGTGACACAAAGGAGTGTGGAAACCCTGAAATCCAGCAGAGTGGTTTGGGGAGGTGGGCGTTGGAAAGGGCAAGGGCAGAATGAGGGTGAGACGGGGATGTGGGTATAAGGGTAAGAGGGCATGGGGCAGGTGAGGGTGGAGTAGATGGGTGGGGATTGGGGTATGGGTAGGGTAAAGAGGGCAACACTCTGGGTTTGTGGTCGTTTCAAGTTGGGTTAGACCAGTGAAGATGGGCATGCTTTTCATTATTCATCTGAATTTATCTCCATTTTATTTTTTTTTTTAGGTTCATTTTGTTTTCTGCACTTCAGACACAAGACGTGGATGTATGATACCATTAGATTTTACCAGGGTTTCACTATTTTCAATCACTACATTTTATCTGTGGGTTTGTGTTTGTGTGTGTGGATACCTCTGCAGTACATGTGCGTGTGCAAGTGTGTGCGTGAGAGTGAGCGCGTGCATGTGCGTGTGCCTGCCCGTATGTATGAGTGTGTTTGCAAGTGAGTGCGTATATGTGTGTATGTGTGTGATCAAGATTGCAGATACAATACTTCTTATTTCGTTTTATTTTCATTACCGCTCTCCTGTTTCGTACCAGTAACTATGTTCATTTTGTCATCAATTTTTAAGACACGATCATTTCTCCTCCCCTCACTGTGGTATTTGCTATGATATTCATTTTTACATACACCATCTGCTTTTTTTGTTCTGAACCAGCGCAAGGAAATGTTGTATCCCAGGCTTTGATAGTAGGTCTGTTCCAGTGCAGATCGGCTGTGCAAGCTTTACATTGAGTCTCCTTTTATTATTTGATCCTTACTGGGAGCACAAGGCGTTTCAATAAAATTTCAATGATAATAAACGTTGATAAATAGTTCGGGTCATTTTTTGTTCCTTTAACCTTTGGACTTTGTTGAGTTTGTGGACGGACATGGAGTAAAGTGTGAGCTGCACTGAACAATTTTGGCCAGAAGGTGGCGAAAAGAGCACATGACAGACTCACATCTAAAATTAGGATTAATTGAGGGGAGCTCATAGATTGCATTAGTTTGAGGTATGTAGGGAGATGTAGTTAAGGGAGGGGCTGTTTGGGTAAGACAGGATCCACCCCAGCCAAGACTATTGCTTGTGTTTGATAAGAAACACATACATTTATCTTCCACTGTCTTCTGTTGTACATTACAGCTGATAAACTACATGACTCCACCTCCAGAGCTCTGACAAAACAAAGACAGTTCAAGGACAAGTCTGGTGATACTCTACATTTTACTTATAGTCAACAAATCTCATGAAAACACCAAAACCGACAACAAATGTATCTGGATAGTAAGAGCTTCTTGTGTAGCCAAATCCAGATACACGTAGATTACTCCCGTGTGCTGTAAACCTCCATTCTTGTCCAAAAAACTACAAATAAAACACATCAGTGAGCCACATCCCTGTACTGGGTGACACGTCTCTTCATTATGATGCACATGGGCATTGTTAGTTAACTTTGACTAGATGCCACATACAACATCCTGCTGCTGGAAATCACAAGAGCACTACATGTGTATCAATCCACAGGTGAAAATAGTCCCAAACAAATCCAATATTTACTCCTGTTTGAGAAAAGTTTTCTACAAACTACAGTGCCCAGCTGTTTTACAATATGATTTAGCATTTTATTTTCTCTCTCCCTCTCTCTCTTTTAAATTGGGCTGAGAGGAGGTGAAGTCAAAGTATTAAGAAACAGAATAATATGTCATTAGTTTTGGTCTTTTCATAGAATTTGTTGAGCAATACTGAATATCACAAGCCTAATCTTTTAAGTTTCATGGCATTTGGGAAAGATATGTAGCCTACTGTGCAGTCACATTAGCAACCCCAAGCCAATAATGTACAGTATATGGACTAAAAAAACATCAGCTTTGTCCAAAGGTTTAAAATTATATTAGATTTATTTAAAAGAATAGTTTGACAAAATGGGAGATATGCTTATTTGGTAACAGGGGGTTAGATGAAAAGATCAATACCAGTAGAAAGGAATCTACAGCCAGCAGCTGGGTAGATATGTTTAGCATAAAAACTGGAAACAGGGGCAAGCAGCTAGCCTGGATCTGTCTGACGGTAACAAAATCCATGTAAAGCTCATTAATGTGCTGCTGGTTGTAGCTTCATATTTACAATAGAGATATTCTCATCCAGCTCTTGACAAAAAAGTTAAAAAGCATATTTCCCAAAATGTTGAACTATTCCTACCAGTCCATCAATGTAAAGTATATTTAGTGACATAAATAAATGTCTGTAATTAAAATGACTCATGTGTGACTCTACAGGTAGAGTCATGCACCGGCTGTTTAGACAGATAGATAGAGCACTTTATTAATCCCAAAGGAAAACTGCAGATATTAACCACACTTTCTGTAATTCGACAAAACTCAGAAAACAGTTTCATTTGTTATTTCTTTTTTTTTTTTTTTTTTTTTTAGAAATATTCACTTTATTTTGCATATTTGTTTTAAGTGTGACGTATGGCTTGGTTTATGACTACTAAGCACTGAGATACTCCAGTACTATCGCTAAAGCATCCGTCTGTATTCTGTAGCACGGAAAGAAAAAAAAGATAATAAAGAAACAACTCTGACCAGTACAATAGGCTGGAAAAGGATCTTGGTCCTCACACTGGTGTATACTGCATCGCTCTATTTCTCTGTCACTCACACACACACACAAAACAGACACCATTACAATACACTCACACACATTCAGCAACAACATATACCTCTTGACACCTACATCCAAACACATTTACTTGATATGTATTGACAGCTATGTAATTTAAGTATCATAAAACCAAATCCAGACTCCTTTGCTCCAAAAGTTACAGGTCACAAATATTCTAATAAGCGACTTCAGGAATGTTATGTGATGACTATTATGTTGTAAGTGTTAACAAAGTCTCTCTGAGTAATGTCCTAACAGTAGCAATATAAAAACAATATACCAGTGTTGTCGACCTTATTCATGCGTATATTTCATCATCATAATTGCATATTCTGTTAAACTGTGATTATCACCATGTAATAACTTGCCAGCGGTAGACAAAGGAACAAAAGGGAGTTCAATAACCATTTTGTTCATTTGAGATGAGAGACTAATAAAAATGACAAATTGAACCAGGTACGGAGAGAGAGATCTCTAAGGCCATAGACAGAAACATAACCTTGACGAGGAGGTAATTGGACCTGCGTTTCTGAAAGAGGAACTGGCTCCCAGCTTGGCTAATGTCCAGCATTCAGCTCAGTACCTTTGGAGAAACTGCAGCTGCAGCATCATGTCAAACAGACATATTTTTCATAGTCTTTGCCGATGCAGTCGCCAGTAGTCAGACTGCCTCCAACCTCTGCACTGAGGGTCAACGGTAAGACACAAAAGTCCGGTCATCTCATTCTAGTCCCTGACATCTGCCATTTATGAAAAACATTCAGATCGTATGCTGATGACAATAGCAATAAAACATTTATTACAACAATAATATATAAAAGAAACAGGAATGAGAGTGCTTTCCCAAAAGCCCTTTTGATTAAATCACACCCTCTCCCTGGTTATCCAGTCTCATCCTGATGATGCCACAGCTCCACAGCCACGCTGTTTTGAATCGTCATTTCAGCAGCTCCAGCTCCGCTCAGAGCTGCTCACTGCATGCGGTCAGGCTGGTGCAGAGGGTAGTGGAGGAAGGCCTGTGGGGCGGCAGACACAGCGGTGAGTGCAGCCAGAGGAGGATGGATGGCAGCTGGAGGGGTCGGGGATGCGGTGAGAGCGGGCGCCGGCGTGCCGGGGGAGAAGCTGTAGCTGAAGTAGCCAGCAGAGGGTGACGGTGAAGGGGTGTAGGGGTACTGCTCCAGTCCTGTGGGGGCGTAGTGGCTGTAGGCAGAGCTGTAGTCCAGGTAAGGGGAGGTGAGTGCTGCTGCTGTGGGGCTGAGCTGGGACTGCAGCACCAGGCTGGGCTGGAGGAACGCCTGGGGGTAGACGTACTGCTGGGTGAGCCTGGAAACAGAGAGGAACCAGGGTTAGGACCAGAGAAAATTAAAAACAAGAGCTGCATCTAATGTTTATTTTCATTATTGATTAATCTGGCAGTTATTTTCTCAAGTAATTGTTGGGCTAGAAAACACCATTGTTCAGAACAATGAAAAACACCCATCACAATTTTAAAAATAGAGCCCAAGGTGTTGTTGTCCAACAGACCAAAACACAAAGATATTCAGTTTGTTATGTCGTAAGGAGAACCAGCACATTCCCACATTTAAGAACCAGATGTTTATTAATTTACATATATACATATTTTTGCCAGGAAAGTGACTCAAACTATTCAAATTCTAATCAACTAATTGCTCTGAGAAATTATAATGCCATTTCATTATTTTCTGACATTACCTGATCAAACAATAAATCATTTAATCAAGAAATTAATCAGCAGATGAATCATGAAAATAATCACCACATGCATAATATAATAGATGCAGCTGTGTATGAAAAAAAGGAAAAATTGCACACACACACACACACACACACACACATACACACACACACACAGCGGCCTGACCTCATTCATACCCTCATCTGAATATCCGGTGGCAAAGTCAGAGAAATGTGACATGATTTATGAGAGTTCAGAGCTGCCACACTGAGTGTCTGGGTGAGATCTGACGTGATTGTTGGGTGTCATTTAAACATTCACGGTAACCAGAAACAGACACATGTTGCACATTTAACAAATAAACAGACACTTTCCTCAGTAACCGCTCCCTTTCTTTACATGCCACATATTAAAGTGAGTCCTCCTTTAAGAGCAATTAGCAGCAGCGTTGCCCTAAAATAGATCTTCTCCCTTGTGTTTAAGTTTAATTAGCACACTGCCTGAGAAATTTTCAAAAAGAAACACTTTGTTCCAAATGAAAAATCAATCGAATCAAAAGTAAAACACTAAATAGGAATCGATTTTTAATCACAATTGGTTGTGTTTTTGAAATAAAAAGTGGTCTCTGAATGGAATGGCTGTGAATCCATACACACACACACACACACACACACACACGACCTGACACAACAGATGCAGTGTATGAGATCGTTGGTACTCTGAGCAATAATGAGGGAAAAAAGCGCTCTACTGTCCTCCTGTATTCAGTCATGCCCTTGCCTGAGGCTGCTCACTTAACCTGAACTGCCTCAGTTACATCTGGCAACAGCAACAATGATCATATCAGAGGAACTAGGTTACGCTGCTGCGCTTAAGTAAAAACAATAGAACATGACAGTGTTTAACACTTACACTCCCGTGATCAGCGCCTACAGTCAAACCCATTAACCTGACAGTAACCTTGTCACTGAGTCTGAGCAGGTGATCGTAGCAGCGCGAGGCGGCCGGCTGCTGCTGCTGCTGCTTACCCCTAAACAGAGCGAGGGCAGGGATCAGGTGTGCTTACACAACAAACACTGAGCCTGGGCCTGCTCACACTGCTGTATACACAACACACACAGGCACACACCAGTATGTATAGTATTCCTGCCATTGTATCACAATGCAGTTTCAACTTATTTAACCTTACTGAAGTCTTCTTTAAACATATTGCTATTAAACCAAACTGTTTGCTGTCAAGGAAGCACAAAGTCCAAAATACTCCCGTTCAGTTTCTGACGGACTAACCTGAAAATTGGATAAAAGTTTTTGCCTGAAAACATAAAATCTCTGTGTTGCTTTGTTTTCATAAAACCCTTATGAAACCATACTTAAATGTTAGGCTATATGTATTTAAGTATAAAACTGGAAACATCTTTGTGCTAAGTTAAGCTAAGCTAACCAGCTGCTGGCTGTGGCTTCATGGTCACCAGACACACATGACAGTGGTGTTAATCTCCCAAAATGTAAAACTCTTCATTTAAACTAAGTGAAATACTTTATGCAATCATATGCAAATGTTTGGCCTAATTATTTATTTTGTTGATTTTTGAAGTGAAAAGAAGCAAATTCTACCCCTTCAGTAAAAAGACATTAAAAAGGAGATTTCTTCAAAATATGAATGCGCTGTTACATTTTATTTCATAGACTTAAAAAATAGAAAGTCTGCACTTAGTAACCCCACCTTTGCAAACTGTTGAGCATGGGAATTAAATATTCTGCTTACGGTTTATGTAGCAACCAGTTGCACAGGAAACACTGCACAGATGTGAGGAAGAAGGGGTTCCAGTAAATATCCGCAAATTCTGGATGCAAATGTCCTGCAGTCAGTCAAGAACAAGTCAGGACAATGATCCCAAAGCAGACTTCAAAATCCACTGTGAACTACTTGAAGAAACACAACCTGAAGCTTTGGAACGGACCTCACAGTCCCCTGACTTTATCATCATTGAAAACAAGTGGGTAGATCATAAACATTTCTGTGCATGCAAGATAGCCAAGAACAGAAAGACTCTAAGCTGCTACAAAAAGCATTTGCAAGCTGTGATATCTGCTCCTGCCAGAGTTACTGAGCAGTGGCTAAGGAGAGGAGTATTATCAGCAACATGTCCTTAACGTATCAAAAGTGAAAACACAGAAAAGTGGCCTGTGACTGACATACTGCATATAACATTATTAGATTGTTAATCCTGATGCATCAATATGAAAGAAGCATTTTACTGATGCAGCTGCTCAAGGGTGGTTCCCAACCCAGGGGTCGGCCACATCCAAAGGGTCACAAAGATAAGAGGTCTTGAAATTTTTTCTAATCTTTGCTGTTTCACCTCTTTGTCAAAGCCCAAAACTCGGAGCCCAAACTGCTTTTTGTGTAACAGGTCACAAACCAAAGAGGTTAGAGTAAAAAGTATATTTCTTGAAGGATGAAGTACTTAGGTAAAGTACAAGAACCTGTACTTATGCAGGGTACTTCAGTAAATGTATGTCCACACTAATACATTTTTAAACAGTGTTTTAAAGCGAAAAACAATCTCCATCTAGACAAGTGTTTCAGCTCTGTATCAGAAATAACCTCTGTCCATACCAACATGCCTGACAACGCATATCACATGAGCATTCAGATAAACTGGGCATGCACAGGCGGGTGTAAACAGGAAGCAGACTGCCTACCTCGCCTTTTATTCTAGAAAATACTACAAAAAGCAGAACAGCAATGGCAAAAAGTAAGACTGGAGAAATTAATGAAATTAATGCATGAGTATAAGGTGGTCACCGTGGCAGAAAACATAGATTGAGAGGAAGATCTGTTGTAACTGATAACACCCAAACAGGAGGTGAAGGTGGGCGTCTGTTCAAAAAGTCTCCATTTCTGCCAATCCAGACTAAGACCCAACCTTGCGGTTTTCAAACTAAAATGGGCCAGCAGCGTTTCAAAAACTCCTCTGTTTTAGAGGCTCCGGAGTAGAGTGGATGCCAGATGTAAATGCAGCAAACGTGATGAGTTTTAAAACGGAGAGGTATTAGTGTGGATGTAGCCTTAGTTTACTTTCTACCACGGGTGCACAGAAATATATCAACATCACTATTTCCAGCTGAGCCTTGTCCTACTTTACACCAACAAAAAAAGGACAAAACCACAAATGCATGAATCTCTCATAGATAACCAAAGCTTATCTAACAGTGGCAAACCCTCGGTGTTCATGTGTGACTCCATCGCTCACCGTAAGAAGCTGATTGAGAAAATAAGTCTGGCCAAGAAGGCAGCACCCTGGCAAAGATAAAATCTGCAGACTGATGACATAGAACAACACCAAGTCAAAACAAAACTGAAGCTAGTAACGCCTCCCCTCCCCACTCCTCTGTATCCCATCTCTCCTTGCTCACTCCGTTAGTCTCTCCCAGAGCAGAAGTGCAGTGTCATTCCCACGGCTGTGTGCTGCTGCCTGCCTGCACCGGCCTGACTGATCCAATGTGACAGTGGCATCGTACGAGAGGGAGCTGCGCCTCGCCTCTCTCCTCCCCATGCCTGGCATCATCACTGGCTGTCAAACACACATTTATACACACACACACACACAGGGGGGTGTAGACAGACAAACACACACACACACACACATGAATTACAAAGCACACATGCAGATAGAGCGAAAAGCAAGCCTGAATGAAATGAATACACGCACACAGTTAACAGGTTGTGTGTAGTCAGTTAAGCAGCTTAGAAGAGTATATTGTCAAATGTGTGTGTGTGTGTGTGTGTGTGTGTGTGTGTGTGTGAGAGAGAGTGGGGGGTTCAGGCATGGCAGGGCTAATTGGCGCAGCTGCATGGGCGTACGCTCACTAACAGACCCATGAGAGCAGAATAACCTCCACTGACTCCCCTCTCCCTCCCCTCTCTGGGTTTACTCCCTCACAGCCAGCTTCCTCTGCTGCTCTCCCCCTCGCTGTCCTTCCTCAGAACCTGGCATCAGGATAAAAAAGATAGGATGTACTGAGTAAAAAGAATTTTTAAAAAATTGTTTTTTTATTTGTTTTTTTTCTTTGCGAGGGTCGAGGTCAGGACTCCTTGAGCGAGGAATGAGCGGGAGAGAGGAGAGAGGGGAGAGACGCTGAGAGGTGAAGGATCAGCCATCATATCCTTCATGCCTTAGGACAGCCACGCTTTTAATAGTTCAGATCAGGGACGTGACGAGGGTGAGTCAGTCAAAGATCCAAACACACACTCATGGAGAGGCACGCAGATGACCCTCCGTCCTCTCTTCATGAACACACACACACAGCTTGAGGGAGGGTGAGCGATAGAAAGGCCAACATCAGCGCTGGACACTCAGCTCTCATGTCAGCAAGCAAGAACTGCACTTAAATTTGATTAATGCAAATAGGGCTGTGTGATAAGGAGCAATAAGTTTACTGGATATTATCAGGGCAGTGGAAGTCATGAAAATGTCAGTGTGTCTTAGACTGTTTGTGCTGAAAGTCTACATCTTGCAAATGAACATTTCAGTGTAAAGAAATTAAAAAAAAAAAAATCTCTTTCACATTCACTTGTGAAAGTGAATGTTTGTTGCACTTGAATGAATAACACGTTAGTTTAAACAAATTTGTTAAATTCAGAATAATATTTGCATTTGATTTGAACAAACTTTTTTGCAAAGAACGCGGGCTTAGATTTTGTTTATCCATTGTTTGTCACTGTCCTGTGTTGTCTGCTCTTGACGTGTGGTACTAAATTCTCCTTATTGTATGATTTCCCTTCAACCAGCAGCAAAATTTCTTCTTTGCTTGAGATTGTTTCACTTTTTGTTTCCATTTTGAACCAATTTCTTATTATTTCATCCTGATTTATCTATTAGAAATACGTTGATTGATATACGTTTCACATGTTAATTGCTATGAGGGATATTCAGGGTTTCACACAAATAAAACTAACTTCAAAAATAAATAAAATTGCTCACATTTCTGCAGAATAACCTTCAGTGCAGTAGAAATGTTTTTGTACCCTTCCTCGGATCTGTGCCATCCTCTCCTCGATCTCTCTCCTTCACCTTGGTTTGGTTTCTGCTCCAATATGCATTGTCAGCTGTGAGACCTTATACAGACAAGTGTGTGTTTTTCCAAATTATGTCCAATCAGCTGAATTTACCACCGGTGGACTCCAGTAGAAACATCTCAAAGATGATCAAGAGAAATTGGGGGAACCTGGGCCAAATTTCAAGTGTGAAAGCAAAGGGTCTGAAAACTTATGTCAATGTGATGTTTCAATTTTGCCTTTTTAATACATTTGCAAAAATTCTTAAAATTTTGTTTTTGCTTTTTTGCTTTGCTTTTTTGCTGTAAGGGAAATTGTCCTCTGGTTGACTATTCCTCTTCTGATTAGTTCCACAACTAATGACTATTTTCCCCAATTAATCATTTTGATCTATAAAATAACAAACAATTGTGAAAAATGTTGCAAGCTGGCGTCTTCATACCAACGCAGAAATAATCAGTTTACATTATTATAAAACAGAGAAAAGCAGCAAATCCTCACAATTGAGAGGAACCAGGTAATGTTTGGCATATTTGCGTGAAAAATGACTTTAAGGACAATTAATCTCACTGTGCCAGCTCCAGCTGTGATTGTACATGTGATTAATCATGTGATTCAGATTCAAAACCAAAAAATTAGCAAATGTTGAATTTAGATCAACTTTCATCCAATTCTGAGTCAGCAGCTGTTTGTTAAACATCGAGCATCTGCAGCTGCTTCACAGTCACCCTCTTCTACCTCCCTGCTTCGTGCTTCTCTCCTGTCACATTCCTGGCGGTTGAAACATTTTTACTGCAGCAAGAGAATTAATCTGAGATGTGAAGTCGCTGCTGGTTAAAAGTTGGAGATGATCTATAATTCTATATTTTTATGTATGTTCTTGTCAGCATCCATTTATGGCTCCATAAAGAACTGAGTTTAGTGTTGTAATTCACATTAAAAAAAAAAAAAAAATTGCAGATCAAAATGTGTGTCATCTTTTAACAGACAGCTGAACAAAATGGGAGCTTTGTGGGCTATGAACAGCTTCGAACATGATCTTTTTAAAAAAAAAAAAAAAAAATTCAAATTAGGCTTTTCATGCGACAGAAGTGCCTCTCCTAATTGGGTCCCTGGGTAAGAGGAATATACACCTGAGGGTTCGCCATCTACCTAAACAGACAGAGAGGAATAACTACAGCCTGAGAGAGAGGAGGAAAGAGAAAAATAATTCACAGGGGGAGGAGGGCAGACGAAGAGGAAACAGTGGAAGAGCGAAAAAACAATGTAGAGAGAAATCAGTTGAGTATGTGAACGTATTACAGGAGTCAACACGTCGGCGCCCAAAGAGGCTGTTTCATGTTGCGCTGAGGAGCATTTTTCACTCGACCATAAATGCATTTCACACACAAAAACGAGCCCCAGCATCAGGTCTACCAGCGGCCCTAAAGCTCCACTGAAGCCATCCACAACTACACAAGGCCACAGGTGTGCTGTTAGTCTGTGCCAGCCCCCACCCCCCTGCCTCTCTGTTCCACTGTCTGCCTCAACAGGAAGTACTACCCCTGCTGCCGCCCCTCCACCTTTCGCAGCCTCACCACACATCCATCTCCTCCCTCTACTTTCTTTCTCTCAAAAAAAAAAAACAAACCAGAAAAAGAAAAAAAAAAAAAAAAAAAAAAAATCTCACTTCTGCCGAGCAACCACATCGGGCGCTAAAGGCAGACCAGACAGCAGGCAGCCATGGGCGACAGATGCCTCCCCCTCCCTCGAATGAGAAGCCCCCCCCCCGCTCCCACCCTCTCCCGACTCAGCTGTAACTCAGAGCTACATTTGGCATCGGCTCGTCCTCTGTCATCTTAAAACTTAAAGCAAATACGCCAAAGCAGCAGACTGAGCTTTGCCTTGTCTGAGTTTGCCTTTGTTGTTTGCTGTTTACTGTGTGAGTGCAGAGGCAGCGCCATGTGTGAGTGTCAGACCCTGAAGCCCCCCAGGGAGCCCCACAGTGGGGAAGACGGAGGTGACAGACAGATTTAGAGAGATTTTATGTTTAAAAGAATAGTTTTGGTAAACATGTATAATCACTTTTGTCAGTTAGATGGGAAGATTGGAAAGCTTCTCATAGTAATAAGACTGGTCTTAGCTCGGCTCTGCCCAGAAGTATCAAACTCAGCCTACAAGCACCTCTAAAGCTCACTAATTAACACACTGTATGTCGTTAAAATGACAATTACAGCACAAACAGATTATACAAACAAGACTTAACATGTTAACTGGTGCGTTTAGAGGTGCTGTTAGGTCGGTCAGCATTAAGTGCTATTCATCCTGAGTCATGAGTTTATTTAGGAGTTTGACCAGGTATAATGTGACATAAGAACAATCAACTTCCAGATCAGCAGACTGGAGGACTGGTAAACTGGCCAGATGTGACACCGATTCACATTAAATACAGTTTCTGACAGTTATTCAGTACAATCCAGTCTGTTCATCTTAATTATCTACCTTTGTTGTTTCCTTCTGTATGTAACTGTGTTTCATATGTTTTTGTTGACTTTGAAATGTTATCGTTCTGTCTTGAATATTCGTTTATAACGCCATTACAACAAACAACCTACGTTATGATATTGATGGAACATTTATATGTGAATTCCCTGTATACTTAAGTTTGTATTTGTTCACAAATATGCACAATAAAGGAAAATAATAATAACCAAAAAAGCAGCATCAATTTAAGCAGCATGTCATTTCAAATAAAAATGGTCCCAGGGAGTGAAGTATGAAACTTAAATAAAGAAAAAAGGAACTGGTCTCAGTATCATGAGAGAAAACAGTGGTTTCGGTGCTGAAAAGGCTTTTATTCTTTATCAAGTGCGCAGGCCTGTTTAGACCTTGAGCTATATCTTTTAGACGTCTCCTAAAAAATAAAAAATAAAAAAATAAAAAATCCTTCACTTTGCCATGAAATGTCTGAAACTGACTGCAGTCATACTGATCATGTCAAAAACACATCAAGCCTTGGAGCAGAGAGATCTGATCTGGACAGATGTGCCCTTTGCATGTACTAAAACTAAAAAACATAATGGTTTGACGGGCTGTAGGTTTATTTTTTTTATCCCTTGTTTAAATGTGTAGTTTTGTCTGAGTTGTATATTAATTTAATTTAGTATCACCTCAGGTCTCCTCTTATCAGCTTGTTTCACTGTGTTGGATACAACAGCAACTTCAGTGATTTTCCTACATTTACCAGAATGACAATGACAAACCACAAAGAGCTTGATTTGCCATGTGTTCATTGTATGTGCAGGTAGAGAGACAAATAACAATGATGACAGAGGCAGCAGTTGGAGCTTCCTGTTATGAGGACCTGAATCTGCCATTCACTCAGAGTACAACACCTCTTGCAGCTGTGCAGTGCTGAGCTCTCCTGAGGTTACAGTTGTTAGTATCGCTTCTTCCTCAACAACTGATTTTTACCTAAACACACAGGCTTACAAGATAAATCATAGACTGATTGGTTGGATTTCATGTTTTGTTGAAAAGGAAAGTGAATGTGTGTAGTGCTGAAACGATTCAACAAGACGCTGAAGAAAAAACAATTCACAGGATTCACCTTTTTTACATTAAAATGAGAGATTATCCTGATTACATCCTTATCTTCAGAGCCACGGGAGACATTACAAGGTGACTGGTACTCATAATGAGTAAAATCAGTGGAGTGTCTCTTTAATCTATTAGCTGGTCAGCTGTTCATGGACTATAATGTTAATAATAAATCAGCTGTTTCAGTCATTTATCAAGCAAGAAATGTCAAACATTTGCTGATTTCAGCTTCTCAAATGTAACAATTCTCGTCTTTTCTTCGTTTCAAATCATTATAAGTTGATTATCTTTGTGTTGTGGACCAGTGGTCAGAGATTTACCTGGTTCTGAGGGGAGAGAGAGGAGGCGGGGAGCAACGTGCAACAGAGGTCACCTTTGAACTGGTGATGTTGCTCATGCTCGGCACGTTTAACCCCTCGGCCACAAGAGCAGCTTACGATGGCTGCCATCTGATATTTTCCAGAGGATATGTCAGCTGATCAATAAAAGAATCAATAGATAACCTGACAGAGAAAATCATCTATCATTACAGCAGCTCCTGATGTGTGTTTGTTCAACAAAACCACAGAGATGCATTTAAAATGTTTAAAATGTTTTAACTGAACTGTGTTACTTCAAAATAAAAGGTTTTTGGTCTGTTTCTAAAGATTTTATTAATAGTTGAAGAAAATAAATTACTTTTACATTAACATTTTAACTGGAAGTTTAATGGCTTATTGTAAAAAACCTCTACAACATTTCAGTGAATTCTTCTCCACTTCAAAAGTAAATCATGAAGTCTGTGGTCAGCCCATGACCTGTCAACCCAAATGCTTATTTATGTGTGCTTGTGGAAAATGGTGAGAATTTTAAACAGTTAACTTTGGACCAAATATATTTACTTCTCAATGACACGGAACAGAATAAAAGCATCCTAGGTAGATATCTTAAACAAACAACTGTTACACACATCTTAACGCTTCAATATGCAGGTGTTCCTACACTAAAAAACAAGGTGTTTGCCTTTCAGGCGTGTTGGTGAGTGTTGGTGTTCCAGGTGATGCTTCGCCTCTTTCGAGGTGTCATAGCTGCGATTCTCCCTGGAAGCAGAGATTAAAAGAGCAACTCCCTCTGCTTCAAATGTCTGTCCTCACTGCGGGTGGCTTTCAATCAGCTCATCATCACTCATTCATAGACTCATCTGGGTCAGCCTCAATTCCCTCATCACTCATTCAGAAATTGAGGACTGCAATATTAATAGCACTCAGAACAGTTGAGGTTTTTAATGGACTCTCCTGTAGCCGCAGGATCAGAACTTGTCGTCCTGCTGCAAGACAGTTTGAAGAGATCTTTTCCAAACCACCACATCCTGTGTGTTTCCTAAAATACCCCTAAAATGCAGAAGAGCCCATCTGTAAAACTTACAACATGAGTTTTCATCAAATAAACCGAGCACTCTTTTCCCAAAATAGCAAAGAGTTTCATTTTGAAATGACACTTGCAAAGTCAATAGCACTCCCACGTACACATAAGAGACAACTGTGACACCGGTTGACAATATCCTTCTTTAAGATCACCTAAGCAACAGCGATACACCGAATATCTGAGTCAAGCCTGAGTAAGTGCTGTCAGGAGAGTCAGCCATGCTCAGCTTACACAACGAGAAGCTGCTGGGTTCGACCTGCAGTGTCTCTCTACTGTCTGTAGCAGCCCAGGGAGTGAATCACCCTCCATGCTTCACCCAGGGACTGAGTCATTAAGGTCTCCTTTGGAGTTCACACTGAAACTCAGGGAGACTGGATGAGGAGGCGGACGCTCTTCACATGTGGATTACTGTGAGCTTCCAAGAAGGTCAAGCTCCTGAGCAACTACCACCACTGATGCCATTCTGCTCTCCAGTACATTAGGAGTGGGCGATATGTGCAAAATCTTTCAACACTGTGGATGTAATTTTATACTGTAGTATTAATATAAAATATAATTTTTAGATTGACTAACCAAACAGGAATGTGTGGGACTAATCCAGCAAATTAAATACCAGACAAATGAAGGTACTTCATTTCTTTTAGGGCCTCAACTAATAATTATTTTCATTATCAATTAATCTGCCATCTATAAAATGTTTGAAAATGGCAAACAATGCCTGTGAAAGATTTCCATCAAATCATCCCATTTAAGAAGTTAAAATCAGCAAATGTTGTTTATGGTTCCAGACCTAATTACATTAACATCATACATTACATGACCAGTTAATTATCTTTTAGAGAAAATGATGGGTTACCCCTGTGACTCGAATGCATGGTAACACACCAGAGGCACAAACTGAGGCTGATATTGCACATGAGGCGTCAGGCTGCGCTGTACTTTCATTATATTCTCCATGGTAACTCTGTTTATACTCTTTCATTATACTATGTGATATTTCAGAGAGCGATGGTAGGCTGAGTACAGGCTACCTCGACTCACATCTACATAGTTTCATTACTGACTATGGGGCTACAGCCGTTTATGTTTATGTTCTTTCTCTCACTGTGATCGACAGCCATGATCTCAGTGAGCAGAAGGTCTGCAGTGGAGATGGCTTTGCTAGATAAGTGTTACTGAAAAGGAGAAGAGAGTCTTTCCTCAGCTTCCTTAACGTTATCATTTTCAGCATTCACCATGGCAATCACAAGAAAATAAAAACCTGCCCAGTCACAGTTCTTGTGTTTCCTGCATGGTTCTGTATCCCTGAAGCCAACATGGCCCTGATGTGTCTTAACATTTTTGAGGAGCTGCTCTTCAGCTATGGCTCAGCCTACGTCTGTGACCCCTGAACGAATCCAGCCCTAACACACCCAGAGTTATTAAACAGACGCAAATATAAAGGACATGGCAAAATCTCAGGCAGCTGACAAACTCAAATTATACCGAAGTGTATATTGTTACATCACACAACCCTACATGAAATCATCAGGCAGAATGGTGATGCAACAGTGTGTGTGCACCAATGTGAGGAAAAAAGAGATGAGAGGTGAAGGCAGCAGTGTGGGTTTGTGTGTTTGTGTGTGTGAGGAGAAAAAAACAGAAGGGATACAGTTTGACTAAAGACTGAGGCCTGTTGCCTCAGTGAAGCCCAAGTCATGCATGAGTGAAATTCAGAACTGAGCTTCTCATGTGTTTAATGGACCAGAGGACAGACAGACAACAGAAGACGAATCAAAACACGATGTACGGATAAAGATAAAGAGTGTGTGTTTGAATCGCTGCAGCATTTTAACAAGCATCATTTGTGCTGTGACAGCCACTGGGGCTTTTTCTGTCTCTCACACTGCAGAGTGGCACTAACTACCACAACCCATGTGGAGAGCAGGAGCGAGCGCTCACAAATGTCAAGGACGGAGGAGTGAAATGTATTGTGTTGAGGAGGAGGAGGAGGCAGGTGAGGGAGAGAGGTGGAAATAGAGGTATTGATTCTTCTCCATCTTACCCATATTGCCTCTGAGCCCACGTAGGATGGACTTGCTGAACTCCGACAGAGAGACCTGCAGACAAAGACAAAGAGAGGAAGAGAGAGAGAGAGTTGGGATATTTTAGCTATCGGCGGCACACACAACCAGAGAGACGAGCAGACAAGGACAGAGCCGCTTCTCTCCCTCACTGTCTCTGCTTGTTTGTCTCAGATGTTAGCATGTATACCAGGGTGTCAGAGACGGACGGTTATTCCCTCAGCATACACACATCCTCCGAACACTCACACAAACAATCATGCACTCTCTTGCTCACAAACATCTGTGACCTCGCTGCCTCCAAAGTTCACCAGGAATCAGCTGAGGCTGACTAAGAAAGGAGCGACCTCTCCTGCTCCTCCCTGCCCCTCCTCTGACTTTATTTCTACATTCCTCCAGCTATTCACTCATCTGTTATTTCTCCTTTTGCTGTACTGCCAGGCCTTCATCAACCCTCCTCTTCTGTTCAAACGTATATCTAAATGCACATTTTCTTTCTTTACCAGGACAAAGAGGAGAGACAGACACTCGGTTCTTTCTCGCTCTTAACAGTCCCATCCCCTCTCGCTCTCCTTGTCCTCTTCCTCTCCTATTCTCCCGCTTCTCTCAAACACAATAACAAAATACCAAGCACTGCCATCTCCCATCAGCTGCATGCTTGGGGAGTTGCGTCGCAGCACTGGCCCAGGAATAAGGACACACAGTCAGTTGTTGTTGGCGCTGCTGTTTGTCAATCACACCTACACTAGACGGTATTTCAGCTAGTGAGCTTTAAATGAAGCAGCGAGGGAGAGCTGCTGTCAAGGTCTGGTGTGCACTGAAACGTCGGAGGGGAAGCACAAAAGCATGTACACTGGTGGTACGCTGGAAAAGCCCCGCGGCATGAAAGCTGTGCATTAACTCAAGTACACAGAGGGTGAATGTATGGTGGGAAGGAGCAGAGACAGTTGGCTGGGTGATGAGCACACCAGTGGTTTTGCATGTTTTAACCCACTAACCTTAAATTTGTACATTTATTTACAGGTTGATTTCCTATCTTCCAGGCAGCTGTGGGTTTCCTTTCATTTCAGTGAAGCATAAAAACCAACAAGAACAGACTTGAACCTTGCTTGAGATCCATCACAGTGACCAATGAGCTGCCTTTATCATTTTTTCATCAAAGTTACATAATGTTTTTAGGGTAAGGAGTGTGTTTCCGTGCGCATTAATGCCCCAGTCTGAGTCCCATCCTGGTTTTGATAGTATTCAGGATATGGTGTTTATATGGAACATGAGAAACCTGATTACTCATATCCTTGTGGACGTGGCTGTAACAGTAAGCAGATTTTTTATTGTCTACTTGTGGGTGTGACTTGATTCCTCAACACCTCAACCTCTCACTGGTTTCTGGCTGTTTGAACTGTATTTAACACTTGACTGGATTTTGGCTCTTTGGCAGCGTGTTCATCATCTTTAAATCATTTATCATTATGTTTTTTTGATGCACTAACTAACTGCATAACTTGAGCTGATGCAAGCTTGGCAGAGAAAAAGCAGAAACCTGGTTAAGGTGTTAACATACGACAGTATCCTCGTTTCTATTGGAGTATTCCATCTGCCATATCCATGTTTCTGAAACCGGGATATTGTGTTTACATGTGCAACACATAACGGAGAAACTTAAAAACCTGATCATGCCAGGACACTAATGAACACTGAGCACCAGTCTTTAATATCCTATCCTATAATATAATATTTTTCATGACATCTGTTGTTTACTAATGTGATGAATTTCAGCAGCTAAAGTTTTGGATATCACTGCCACTAAGCAAGACTATTAAAAAAACTCCTCTCCAGAACCTCATGGTTTCAGACACATAACATGCTACTCTAACATCCCAGGTTTGCTTTCTGCTTGTTGCATTTCCCGGCCCTCTCTCCATCCATCTTTTCTATCTTCAGCTACTGCATCAAGTCTCCAATAAAGACAAAAATGCCAGAAAAATTAATCTAAAACTGTCTCATCTCTCAAATTCACTCCCATTTGATAGTTGCATAACTTTGACCCAGATCCAGAGGACTAGATATTCAAGTTTCATTCAAGTCTAACTTGCAACATGAGATCATTTCTTCTCATCTCAATTTTAACACACTTCATTTTGTAACTAATCAGAAGAATCAACATACATGTGACCCATGCATGAGCATGCAAGAGCTTTTTATGACTCATAAACATATCTGCAATTTGCAGGTTAGTTATTCATGATACGGGATGTGTCCTGACATTTGCGAGCTGCATGTAAACAGTGCTCACAAATCCCTTTTGGTCTACAGACAATATTTCTTACATCATAGACAAATCACTTTAAAAACCAACACCAACAGTGAATTGATCCTATCACTACATGTTTGACCAGAAGCTATTCAGTCAGCCACACTGTTGCACTGGGTGACATGCTCTCTCATTTAAATGAACATGGGCACTGCAGTTTGTTTTTAATTGATTCTACATACGTCGTCCTGCAAAGACTCAAAAGCAGACCAATTTCCCAGCTGGTAATAGTCCTCAACAAATACAATATTTACTCCTGTTGGAGTAAAGGGCTTGAGAATGAAAACCACAGACAAGGTAAGGAAGTCAGAAAGTATTCAGAGATAGAGCCGTATCCTTTAAGTTAGCTCCTGATTCTTATGTATTTGGGTAAAACATGGCAAAAAAAAAAACCTGCTGGTATGACCATATAGATCTGTCCAGCAGTGATCTAACACACTTACTTGTCTGCGAGCTGCGAGGCTTTGCTCCCAGGTATGCCAAGTTCACGTTGGCCTTCCTGCCATCGATGATGGGGTTTGCATCTTTGCACGCCCGCTCCGCTGCCCCCCTGTCCACCATGGTCACCTGTTGACAATGTCAAAGCATTTCTCATTAATATCACTCTTCAGGCTACATAATTGCATCATGTGAAAGCTTCTCTATCCAGTGTAACGGGAGCGATCCCAACATGAGCGCTGCGATGAAGCAACAGACCCAGAGCAGGGTGGCCCTGGGGGAGCTGCTGTCTTTGTCTCTCCTCAAATGATTCAATCTTTGAGCCGAATGTGTGAGGAGACATTGACTCCACTACAGGAAGGGAGCAATCAGTGTGTTTTAATGCTTCCAGTGGAGCTTTGGCTCTGTGTAAGGTTTGTTGTGGGCTGATATGTGGGAGGCAGACTTGGTTTTTTTTTTTCAGACTTGGCTGCCAAGGATGAGATAGTGGAATCTACCTTGAGGGAGTGAATTGAGGAGTGGGCAGAAAGCAGTGGGAAGGGGCAGTGAAGGTTAGGACACACACAGTGCAGCCACATACAGGCCGCAGACAACTACACCAACAATAAATGGGGCACTGCAAACGAAAGCGCCATGCTTGCTTTCGTTTCACAGCTTCAGACTCTGGACTCTTATGCAAACAGAGGCAAGCTGGGGGTTTGAAATCGCTGGTGTTTGAGAAGCTGGGATGAAATGAGCACGCCATCCCAAAGAGGAGAAAACAATTCACACACACATACACACACACACACACACACACACACACACACACACAGGTCACCTCGGCTGATTTGATAGAAAAGAGGCAGAGATAATTTGAACTGCTTGAGGTGGGTCCAGACCACATGAATTCACCTCTTTTTATCTCGCTGTCGCTTTCTCTTTAACACACAGACTCACAGTCACTCATACAAACAACCAAAACCATCCAAGCAGAGGGGGGGGAAGGGCTGTGAGGGAGGAAGTCAAAATGAAACTACTGCAGCCTTATCTTGCAGAGCCAACTGACATGTCACACCTCTGTGACCAAAGACTAACGCCCCCTCTCTCACCCCCCCACCCCCCCACCCCCCCCCACCCCCCCCACCCCCTTTTCTCACACACATACAACAGAAAGAGAGACATCTGTCCACAGCTGCAGGAGCTTAATACCAACTCAACTGTATCTGTGTGTGTATGTGTGTGTGTGTGTGTGTGTGTCTGTCTGTTGCTGCACACAGAGCAGCACAGTGTGTCCCTATACTGTGTGTCTGTCTGTGTGTCTGTCTGTGTGTGTGTGTGTCTGTCTGCCCGCTCATTTGTACTTTGGGGCAGCAGAGATAATTGATGACACACTTATAAGAAATAACCTGCTGCTCATGCTTCAAGCATGTGACTGCCACCACCAGACACACTGCACATGGCTGCTGCTGGAACAAAGTGGCAGTATGTGCAGCCTCCAAGGCCCAGGAAGGAGAAAAAAAATCCTGCAGGAGATCGTGATACTAAGCAGAAGATTAAAAGAAATACAATTAACCATGAGGATAAGGTCGCTTTAAACTCATTACTGGCTGCAACCGACATGATCTAGTATGTTTTACCCCCCTGATTATCTAATTAAGCCAGAGAGGCTGATAAAACCTTTAATTAAAACCCGCATTTCACTCTCCATGTGTTCAAGTCCGCATTTATTCTCCCACATAACAGTTGATGAACTTACAAATCCGTATCCTCTGGATTTTCCCGTCTGCTTGTCCGTGATCACCACTGCCTCGTCGATGTCCCCGAAAGTCTCGAAATATTTCCGAAGTGAAGCATCGTTGGTGTGATAGGGCAACCCGCCGACAAAAATCTTGGTGTAAGTTGTGTCTTTCTCCATGGTGGGGTGCATTATTTCTAACGGAACCCCAACGAGCTGACCTAAAAACAGCGGTGAACTCATGCGGCTTGAAAAACACACACAGAGAGAGAGAGAGAGAGAGAGAGAGGGAGAGAGAGGGAGAGAGAGAGAGAGAGAGAGAGAGAGAGAGAATGACACAAAGAGAAACAAGAAAGCAGCAGAATAACTTCACGCTCCTCGGCCACCGAGAGGCTATGATAACGATAACAGTGCGTCCATGGCCAAACACGCAGCCTCCAGATGCCTCACACAAAGCTTTTGGATGTACAGTCCTCCTGACAGGTGTCTCGGACTCTCTTGTCTCCAGTCCCGGAAAAAAAAAAGCAAAGTCTTTAAGGTTCGGTGGGCGCGTCTTGCGTGCGCCCACTCCGCGTCTGGTCCAATAGACGAGCGGTGCGTCTTTTCCATCGGCGCATCCCGCCTCCTGCTCCACCCTGCTGCTCTCTCTCTCTCTCTCTCTCTCACACACACACACACACACACACACACACACACACACACACACACAGGAAAACCCCCACATGGCAGCTGAAATACTTAACTTTAACTGCCAGTAAAATGGAGAAACGGTATATTTATTTGAAATCTACAGTAGTGAGGGTTAGGAAACATCAAATGGAACCAAAATAGGATTTTTGAGCAATCACATCTTTGAGGATTATTTGAAAATATATGGTCTGTTTGCCAGAGATGGGAAGGAGGCTGTGACAGCACTGATCAAAACAGTCAGCTCAGAGCAAACCAATAAAACTCATAGAGGAAACTGGAAGTTTGTAAAAGTCCCAGACTTTATGACTTTTATGAAAATATTATTTTTATTTACTTATTTGTTTGTTTATTTATTTTTACCTTTAACTAGGGCACCACACCTGCTGTTCTAGGGACAGTATCATCTTTATCTAAGGAGTTTCTGCAGTTTGTGCTGATCTATGACCTGCATATTATATAAATGTTAGTCCCCAGAGTTGGAACAGAATTAGGCAAAACCTTTTTTAAATACGCTGCAGCTTCTTCCTGGAATAAACTAAACTACAAAGGGACTTGAAATTTCTGTATAAGAGCTGATTACCTCTGGTGAATGTAAGAAACTTTCAAAGGATCAAGAAAATAGTACTCAGTGTAGTCAGTGTAATTGCAGCTGAATGTTCACTGAAATCATTTTAGAAAGTGTTTTAGATTTAGAAAATCTATCTATAATTACTCTGTTAAATTTTTCTTTTTTAAATTCAGATATATTAAAAAAAATGAACGCATTTTCTTTCTCCGGATGTAGGTTAACTGTACTTTTACATTGTGTAATTCTCCATTTAAAAATGTAAACTTTAAAAAAGAGAATTATCTGATTAAAGTGGGATAAGATTGGTCTGCATAATACTTTAAAGTCACTGTGAAATAGTGAAAATATTTCTCGACACGTATTTAAAATTACACCACCACTCAACATACAACTTCTGCCCATGCCCTGAGCAGAGCCAGCCTGGTGGACCATTCAGATGGCAGACAGAAGGAGGAGCTGAACATGGACTACACAGTTCAACAGTTACCAGTGTCACTAAGAGAAGCATCAGCACTTCAAAAATCCAACAGAACAGGATGAGGAACTCAGACTGGTCGGAGAAGCAGAACAGAAGAGATGGTCACAGAGTCAAGTTGCAAAGTCAACACAAAGGTAGAAAGGGAGGCGACATACGCCGACGGACTGCTGTTTAATAACTCAAAACAGGGGGTGCCCGTGAAAGAGAAGAGATGCTCGAGAAAATGTGTATGGAGCAGAGTAATGAACAGACAAAACATGCAGGAATATACTTTGATTATGGAACACGGAAACCTGAGGTGAGGGAAGGAGAGGGAGCAAGAATCAGACAGCAGAACCAATGGAAACCTGCTGAAGAAACATGAACAGGAAAGGTGACACATTGTACAGACTGAAAATGAACAAATATAGAAGGAACGGGAGGTACATACTGACATCACAGCAAACATGAATTTCCCCAAAACAACATGAGGCTGTTGAAAATTGATCTGATCCACCATAGCCGATTTAGTGAGGACAGCAGCCTGCAGGATCAGGACCAGACAACCAGGAGAGACACTCATCTGCAAGGTCACCTCCACCAAAACCTAAACCAAGAGGGGGAGACTGTGAACAATGAGGACAGTGAAAAAAACTTCACAATTTGATAGAGAGACTGTTTCAGGAAGTGTAGAAACTGTGTAAAGTTTCTATTATGTTGTGGAGAATAACTGAGTTACAATTTTAAAAAAAATCTAGATCTGAGCATTTTATTCTTGATTCATAATGTGAAGTATCAGCAATTATAGTGCATCAGCACTCATTAATAATATTTCTACTACTATTACCTGTCTACTTACAATAAATTACAAAATAAATCATATATTTATATCTCATTCATTACTACTAAGGCATTACTATTAATTACAGTCATTCAGTGTTAAAGTCTAACAAAGCTGTCCTGGCACTCATTTATTTACCAAAGTGGTTTAATTATTGGCTCACAGTCTGCCATATAATAGCCTTTTGACTGATGACAGGATATTGAGACAATATGGACATAATCCTCGATGGCAGCATTATTGTAACCTTTAAATGTAAATAAATGAGGTGCAACATAATGACTTTATGAATTATTTATAGTCAGTGTAACATGTGATCATGTGATCAGTTGACTAATGACTAATAAACTTGGCTCCGTACGTACAGTGATCACATGAGCTTACAAAAGAAACTTGTGTCACAGGTGTTTTCCAATAGCACTGCGCCCCTGCTGACAGACACTCATTTTTATAACCAGTCACACTCAGGCCTGCAAAGAAAAAGTTATCTAAAAAGTCGGGATGGCCTGGGGGTAGGAGATCTTTTCA
The DNA here is from genome assembly GCF_046630095.1 of Trachinotus anak. NCBI lineage: Eukaryota > Metazoa > Chordata > Actinopteri > Carangiformes > Carangidae > Trachinotus > Trachinotus anak. The sequence continues at coordinate 19,981,355 of NW_027273855.1, read as the reverse complement.
GAGGTGGGTGAAAGAAAGTGGGATGATTAATAACAAAAGCTCACATGGGAGGGGGGGATACCAGTTGCAGGAAACAAACAGCAGATGAAAGTGAGGCTGTAGGCTGTAGCACGGACGTGAATGTCACTGACAGGAGCCGGTCTGAGAGGAAGTGTTTGTCTCTTTCAGCTCACCTCTGAGGATTCGCCACACAGATTTCCTTCGCACTCTGAATTCCCTCCACATGTCAATGCCTCCCATCCACACACACACACACACACACCTCTTCCACTTAATGCAGACTGGAAATATCCAGTCATCATCATGTTTCCTTAATACTGAGATGAGAGGAACCTGTACTCTTAACATGCACTTGTGGATCCTGAAAGGCACGCTTCGTGCCGTTAAACACATCTGTAGCACATCACTGTGTTTGCTTCCTGACAGTCTCAACTGTGGCGACAGTATCTAAAATTGTCAAGTCATGCACTCAATCAAACACATGCAAAAAGGCAGCGGAGAGAGTGTAATGTTTAAATATAAATTTGTATTTACATCGATATTAACATCAAGAAACAAGGTAAGAAAAAAATGCAATAGTATTTTACATCCTTTAATAGTGACTGTATGTTTTCCAGATGTGTCTTCTCTTTTCTTTAGCTCCGAGTTTCTTTCCTTTAAAGCAAAACACAGACGTTTTTTCTAATATTTGTATATCAATCTTTCATATTCTTCATTAAGATTGGGATTAAAAATAAAAAAAAACAAACCAATCAAAACAAAACAACTCCAAGCTATTAATCTGAGACATGATGACATCGATCAGGAGTCCTCCTTTCCATCTTAGAAAATCTCAACATTCTCTGGTGAAATAACCGTTTGCAGCACCACAATTCAACTGGCCCCCAAGTTCAACAGAAAGGAAGAAACAATCACAAACAAAAAGTCAAACCTCAGCAGAACCAGACTCATCTCTACTCTATGTCAGATGGGCATATAATAAATGCAATTAAACATACTTAGTTCAATGTATATTATAGGTTATGCGCAACAGTTAAAGCACACATGAGTACTTGCACGACCTACGTCAGGAACTGTTTCTACGCACTGCAGGATGACAAACAAAAATCTTTGGATTGAGCATGTGTTCAAAGGTAGATTTCTAAACAAACACTTCATAGGAAATACAATGAAAACAAAGGCAAACTCAAATGTCAAAAAAAAGAGATACAGTTAATTAGGGGATTTAAATGCTTTGTGTTGCTTCCGTCAGGATTAAACAGCTGTCAACAACTGTCATCAACAAACCAAAGAGACTTATAGACAGTTATACAGTAGGATTTCCAGAGTCTCATATCTGAGGCTGAAGGATCAAATCAGCAGAAGCCAAAGCACAGAAATCTCAGGAGTGAAACTTAAAGTCACACACGGAAGCATGAGGTTCGGATCAGAAAATATCAACCCCACATACTGGTAAGACATCTGGGCCCCTAGAAGCCTAACACAATCATGTGTCAACTCTTTTTGTATAGGCATATTTTGTGTTTTCTTTTTCTTTTTTTTTTCTTTTTTTTTTTTGTCAAAAGAAAAATAATTTATTTTTAAAAATGTACTCACTAGCACCTCTTTAGCTAAGACTATGTCCTCAGAAAATAAAGAGAAATTTATGATTTGAAGATCACAAATAAAAAGTGCTTTCTGAGAGAAAGAAAGTGGCAGTATGAAAGAAAATCTACACGTACTGCTTACAAAAAAAGAGGCCCTTCCTTTCCGACCAATGGTTAAAGTACTGAAAATAAAAGCTGACCTATGACGGAATAAGAAAATTACACTTTTAAATATCAAGCCTTACAATTTGTGCAAAAACAGTATGTGACCTACAAAAGCATATATATATTTATATATAGTACATTTGAAGCATATTTACAATTCATATTCACAGACAAAAGGAAAAAACAGCTCCAAACAAGACATCATGTCTAATACTGCAGTACCGTCACTTTGAGTAAATGATGCTTCAGCTTTGTCCTCAGAGGAAAACCAGGAGGAAGGATTATTGCTAGAAATCTGCACGCCTACACTGAAATCCAACACTTTCTTTTAGTATGAGCTAATACAGACATCAGTTTTATCAATGACAATCAATTCAATTTCTGCACTTATAGTAACACTGTAAATTGGTGCAAGGTAACCAAAATATCTGCAACATTTGGATTTAAAAATTACCTCTGGAATGATAAAATGACCTCCTTGTGAATCTGTATAAATATAAGTGGAGTTTTGAACATTAATCGCAGCCTGTCTGTTTCAAGAGTGATTTTAAAATGACTTACAAACTATGAATTTCTCTTTTTGTAATAAATCGGTACACTGTAGAAGAGAGGATAAAATCTGTGCTTTCTGCCTTTCTACTGGTTCCCACTTTAGAACAAAGATCATCAAGGTTACCCATTTCCAATCCACAGCCCCTATTTCTCAGAGGAAAACTTGGAGAACACACACACACAAAAATAAACAGTAAATGTCTGCTGCTATGCGTTATTTCTTGGGTAAAGGCCTCTATATTGCCACAATCCTTTTGATGTTGGCCTTTCCTTAAAGTGCAATCAGCCAACAAATAATTCAGTTGTACTTCAGCCCAGCGGCGTCCTGGCACAATGTGCTACTGCTTAATGACATTCATCTGAGTGTCACAATCTGATGGCTCGTCATCTGGAAGCGTGTTCACTTTTTGCGTCGCAGAGATCTTCCAGGAGCAGCAGAGAGACGACAGATACAAATCCCACTAAGTTCAGAGACAAGAGAGGAATCCCACATTATCAAATCTGAACACAGCTTCATGGTACATTCGACAAAGGAGAGGGTGTGGGCACACGTTTGTCCGAGTCTGTGATCTGCGCAAAATGTCACTGGTTTGGTCCAGCCAGCGGGGTGTGTGAACTGAGGCACACACACACACCGCTCATACAGAGAGGAATATTCAACTACAGGCTACGAGAGGAATCACAGAGCTGTCTGTCCGACAGTCCATACGAGTTCACGCGTGTGAAGGAGTCACAGTGTTTCTGATTTTCATGAACGCCGTGTGCTTCCGTGTACGTATTGTATGTATGACAGTCTGTCTGTTTTCCTCAGGTTGCCAGACTGCCGCTACTGGCCATGAGTCCAAAGGGAAGTTCACTCCCCCGTCTGGTGGGAGTGAAGCACTACACACAGTGCTGCAGCCGTGTCCTATCTCTGAATGGAGATCACAGTGAGATAAATGTGTCCGTCACGATGTTCAGCAGTATTTCTAGACGGCAGGGAGGAGAAGAGGAAGACAAGTGAGGGAGAGAAGTGCATAAAACAGGAATCAATAAATCTCTGCTCTCAAAACAGCCACCAGTATCAGACAGGATAGATTCACAATTTTTTTGACTTACACATATGTACATTGAAAGGATTACTGGACGCTATAATTGTTCCTGCCCACACTGGATGGAGGGAAATCTCTTTGCAAAGCAATGTCAATTAATATCGGAGAATCTGAAGTTAATTTAACATGATGGAAATATGGAATTTATGGTTGTTTTTAATCTCTTAATTTAACATCGCTCCACACAGCTACTGCTATTTTTCATCTTTTCAATGCAGTAAAAGCTTCCAAAAAGTTTTCATTGAACTTTGTGGCACACAGCCACACAGAATAAACTTTTTTGCATTTTTGGCATTTCCCCTCTGTTTTTATGTGGGCAATTTGAACATGTGCATAAAAACAGGAAGAACATGTATTTGTGTTTCCTTGTTGAGCCACAACAGAGGGAGAGTAAAACAAAGTGGACATTTGCAGTAAAACACTTTCACCACTCGATTTGCCAAACTCTTTTTGTTCCCCATCTCTTACACTGAAATTGATATAATAATTAACCACTCACTTACTAATAATCCTTTCACTGTACATATGACCATGTCAATACTGTTTCAGGATGAAAAAAAAAACTCAACCTGCCCTTTAAGTATTCGGACTCTTCTACCCTCTGCACATACCTGATCAGGTCCCATAGGCATGCGTCCCATCACCATTGGGTTCATACCCATCTGTCCACCCATCTGGCCCATGTGTCCTCCTCCTCCACTGGCTGGCATGCCCCCGTTCATCATCATACCTCCATACTGCCCTGGATTCCCCTGCTGCCCAAACTGCTGCTGCCCCGGAGGTCCTTGCTGCCCAAACTGTTGCTGAGGATATGAACTGGTGAAGAAGAGCGACAGGAAGGAAGACGGGTTAAAGTGAAAACCTGAAGCCAAACTCTCTCCATCTCTCTCTTCCTCTCCCAGCTGGATGTACTGTAGTAAACATGCTTGATATCGTACCTATTGCGGCCCATGCCTCCCTGCGACCAGCCTTTCATATCTGCGCCCTGGTACATGGGACCACCCTGTGGGTGCTGTTGCATCATGGGGTTTTGTGGCCCCAGGCGGCCTGGCATCATGGCGTTAGGAGGACTGCCACCTGATGGGCCAAACGAGGGGTCTCCCTGCTGTCCCATCCCTGTGGAGATAAATCATCCAACATGAGCTCACTCTGCTCCTCACACAAAATCGATAATAGATCATTTACACACATGATTAATGAAAGATAAATGACGATCCTATAGCCTGGGAGTGTGTTCTGATACTTACTATCCCTTCAATAACAACATTTGGTCTGACTATAAAAAAAACAGAGACAAGAGAGATGTACACAGACAACCTTCTGACGAATTTTCTTTTTTTTGACACAAACTTCCTTTTTACATGAACCCTGCAGCGCACAGACTCACCACCAGGGAGCAGCAGTATTCTACTGGGCACCTGTCTCAGTAAACTCACCATAGTTCCCACCGTAGCCAAACTGCTGGGGGCCTGGCTGGCCCATGTTTGGCCCTCCCATAGGGTTGTCCATTCCACCGGGAGCTGTGACGTTTGGAGGCGGACTGAACCCTCCTGCAGCTGCAGCCGCCGCCGCCGCCACTGCCTGCTGCTGTTGCTGCTGCATCAGCATCATCATGCGCTGCCTCCTCATCTGCATGGTGACCATCTCCCTGCTGCGCTGAGCCATCATCTGAGCATTGAGGAACCCCGGCTGCAAAAACAGACATATGATCAAGAAGTGTGTGTGTGTGTGGGGGGGGTGTATTGATATATAAACTATATAAATATGTTAGAAATTGTATAATGTTAAAAATGGTTTGGGTGATTTTATTTTCAATTTCACTCAAATGCAACAGTCAGATGAAACACTTGAAAGTTGTATCAAGGTCTTTAACACGGCCTTTAACCTCTCAGATGATGTATTCACACAACTGAAGTTAACAGTCACAGTGTGAGCCATCGCCTCCTCTGATACAGAGATAAATCTGCTAACAGACAAGAGGTTGAACAGCTCGTCCTCTGGTGCTGTCATAACTTGGAACTGATACTTTAAATTGTTAAGATGAAGGTGGATTCCAGCCGGAGGGTAACTATTATCCTTAAACCATACTTTAGATCTCATGTGGCCAAACATGCCCAAATTATATCTAAGAATAAATATAAGTCACCATAATAAAGGTTTACTGTATAAGTTGTAACTAATGGCTTTATTAATGTTGTAGATCAGCTAAAGATCTAAAAAGAGAGGCATCCTGCAGGAGGATAAACCACAACCACAGGAATTTAAGCTGCTCTTATTAACGGCTTAACTGATTTATCAAATTAGATTTATTAACCATTAATAAAGCCACGAGTTTAGACTTGCAAACCCTTTATAAAGGGTGACTTATTACAAAGTGGTACTAAAAGACCATTGGTGAAAACACCCTGAGGGGCTTGGAAGTGGTCGGGTGTTTGCAGATATCTCACACCTGGGCCACAACTGATTTAAACTTCTCCTCTCGAATGTGCTTCAGATCACTTCTTCCCACAGGCTACTACACTCATGAACCCTTATCTCAGCCATGTGAACTCTGAGCTTGTGTACAATTATCTTTTTGTATTAGTGCTGCATGTGAGTTCCCTGAGAGCTACTGACAAGTGAAGGCATATTCTTTGGATGTGTGTGCACACTTGGCAGAGAAAGGTTTGTGCCATTTAACAGTCATTTGCGAGTCAGTTGTTAGATATAACATCTACCTGTCCTCCCATGCCAGGCTGCATGCCAGGCCTCATGCCAGGGTTGCCTCCTGGGTTCTCCATCTTCATGGCCATGCCCTGCCGTGTCTGATTCATGAACTGAAGATGGAAAAAGAACATCAAACATAAGATGAAGCAAATGTTATGCTGACCATGTCCCACTTCTATGACATATTTACAGATAAATCTACTACTTACATTGATGATGCAACTCTAGGGTGCTACCCCACTTAAGCCCCTTCAATAGCAGGTAAAATGTTCCCCAGGTCTTATTAATCTATTCCTTTGTTTCTAGTTGTTGTAACATGGTAATGTCACCTTCTCCCAGCTGTAAGTAAAACCTCCACTGATTTTAATTTTTAAATTGGTACACCTAAATTAATAACTGTTGCAGGGTGAACACACTACATACTCACATGGTTAGATTACACTTAGTACCATACCAGACCAAGAGGGACACAAGCTAAATATCTTCATGTGAACTGTTGAATGAGTGAGCTCCCTGTATTCATACCTGCTGTCCCTGCAGCCTCTGTTGCAGCTGGAGTCTCATGGGCTTGTTGGCACTCATCATCCTGGGTCTCATCATGTTGGCACGAGGATGCCCCATGCCCCCCATCCCACCCATACCAGGGAAACTGCCACCTTGGCCCATCTGTGACAGCATGGGCCCAAACCCCCCTTGCTGGGCCTGACCCTGCATGGGGTTCCCTCCATAGCCAGACTGCATCGGCATGGCAGGGGGTCCGGGGTAGCCCTGTCCATAGAGAGGCTTCTGGTCAAGCACCATGGATGGGTCCTGTCCTGGAAAAGGCTCCAGCTGCTGCTCTGGGCCCTGGGTCTGGAGTAGATAGGACAAGAGGACAAAAAGATAAGTCTGTCAAACTTCTCCATCTCATTGATTAATTTCCAACTGGTTGGCTCTGTAATTGTCTTTTTCTAAGCAGAACAAACGGATCCCTCTGGGCTCATCTATCTCCTTCCAGTGACAGAACAGTCTGAACACAGTGAGTCATGACTGAAATATCTAATGCGAAGACGAACATAGTGCTCACTTATGAGTCATGACATGCAGGGTGATGTTTTCTGCTTTTACATCATTATAGATGGATCGATAAGAGGACAGAGATCAGCGTGTTGTTTATCCAGCTTTTTAAAAATTTTTTTCATATGACCTCACCTGGCTGACGAGGTCTGGGATGCCCAGGGCTCGGTCTATCTCCTCCAGAGCGATGCCATCTGTGTTATTCAGCAGAGAGTCCAGCTGATCCAGGAGTGCCCGCTCATCGCTCTGTCCCTCACTGGTGGTGGGGGGCACCAGAAGATCATCCAAGGTGTTGCCAAACTGCCGTCTACATCACAAAGAAGCTCACCATGAGGTTTGATATGAACTACTTACTGAGGTCACTGTAACTAATCAGTTATTAATACGGATTAATAAGGGATGTTGCACTCACCTGTTACCCTCCATGCCCATCATGGTGTCCGGCCAGGAGGGGGACTGGTTGGGCTGGCCCTGCTGGCTAAAGGGGCTCATACCCATCCCCATGTCAGCAGAGCCTCCTAAACCAAAAAGACAGCGCAAGTTTATACAGAGTGGCTGGGAAATTAAGATGCTACTGATTGTACAGGTAGTATGTAATGGACAGGGACGTACAGTATGTCGTGTCATGTCAGATGTGGATTCGCCAAAGATGAAAAAATATGCAATTCAGAAAGGTTTGCACACGTTTTTAAACTTTGGCGATCCTCAAACTTCTCATCTCGTGCCACCGTCGGGCCAAACTGGTGCTTACCAAATGTTAGCATGCTAACAAGCTACACTAAGATGGTGAACATGGTAAACATTTTACCTGCAAAACATCAGCATGTTCGCATTGTCACTGTGAGCGTGTTAGTATGCTGACATTTGCATTTATCTCAAGGCACTAGTGTGTCTGAGTAAAGTGTCAGAGAGCTGTTAGCATGGCTGTAGGTTTTTATGTACTTTCACACTTCTGCCTGATTTCTGTTACGTATCTTCACGTAACTGTGCCTATGATAATGTCTTGAACACCATCAGTGTCTGGGAGCTAGTTTAATAAACATACCCATATCCATGAGCTGTTGCTGCAGCATAGACCTGGTGCCCGGGACGCTGTTGGAGCGGCTGACCATGGGTCCTGACATCATGCCCTTGCCATTGTTGTACTCCAGGCCTGGGCGCATCATAGACGGGTGTCCTGCTGAGCCCACTGGACTGGCACTGGAGCGGGGCATGCCCCACTCACTTGACCCCCCCATGGGAGACCTCTGGGGAACCATGCCCCTATTCATTGGTCCTGGTAATGAATAAACACCAGATGTGCATATATCAATAACATTAAAGAAGAGCAGTGTGGCCCAGCCTTGGTCCTCAACATTTACCGCGTCTTATATAAATTCTCATATAGTCACGGACCTAAGACATACCCTAATAATGGTGGGGGGAGGGAGGCAGAGAAAGGGGGAGACAAAATGTGCTGAAAATAAATGTTGGGCCACTCGAACACATACCCATGTTTCCTGGGTAGCCGTCTGGGCTGCCCATTATGTTCTCCTGCTTGATAAGCATGGGGCGTCTACCTGGTCCTCCAGGCCCACCAGGAGGCTTCCCATCCATGGACATAGCCCTCTGGAAGGGCCCCCGAGGTGCCGGACCCATTCCTGGGCTCCCTGCAAACAAAAGTATAGACTTATTGGTGAAATGGTTTCTGTTTTCTCAAAAGTGGGTAGAACAATGTCTGTGTTTCATGAAATTAGGAATGCGAGATATGGGAAGAACTAATATCTCAGTACCTTCTGGCATTTTGAAAATACTGAAACCTTATAAGATTAGATTTTTTCCGTTTTTATAATAATATATTCTGATGGATTCATAAATAAATTAATTAAATGAAGACAACTGTCACAGTAACCAACCACAAACAATTAACACTACTTTTGTAATGTGCTTTATTGTGCATTTTCCACAAACATTATGTTACTGAACTCTTTCACCTTTTCAGCCTCACCAGTGTGTTCTTATGAATTTATTCAGAGTGAGGGTATAATTAATAATTTTAAACAGCTTTGCATACGCATCTTTGAATTTTCTAAATGTTAGTAGTGTTATTCCCATGACAGTGATTATAAGCAGCACTGAAATGTTTATACTCTGTAGCTGCAGCAGACATGTGGCCACCTTTTTTTATTGCCAAAAGCACTTTTAAATGTTAAGTTATACTTTTTGCCACTGTTTTGTTTTGAAGATCAGTTCAAAAAGTTTCAAAGGAGAAACAAACGTCATTCCAGCTCGTAAAAAGCTTTGGCTAAGGAGAGAGAGTCAAAAATATTGAGGCTTATACTTGTAGCAAAACTCCAAAAAGACAGCACACAGTGATGCCAGATGTTTCACTGGCATTGCATATTGATATCATCACCTACCCTGCAGACTGTCGTCAAGGCAACCCTGAGGTTTGGTTCCTGTGTCGTTGGCCCCTCCACCTCCAGCCTGATCTGGGTAAAAGTCAGAGCTTGAACCCCTCAGATCTCCCAGGATAGACTCCAGGTTGTGCAACTGAACATTAAAAATAGTCCACATTAGTCCTTATGTAAATATCAGTGAAGATTCCCATTTATCCAAATCAACAGTACTAAGTCCAAATAAGGACCAAACAGACCAACAGCAGTAGTTGCTTTTGACATGACATGTGTAGATATATTCTGTATTCAAAATTATAGTTATTTTCCAATTAATAATTAACCAAGAAGCAATCTTACGTCATCAGGTGGTTCTGACTTGATCTTGCCCTCAGGATGCTCAGGTGTAGGGCCAGTCCCAGATCCGGAGCCATTTCGTGGAGGGCCGCCAGCAGCCCCCGGAGGTCCCTTCCCCTCTAGCTCTTCGAGTTTAGGCTTGACGTCCACTGGCTCTTTGGAATCATCCTTGTTGAGGAGGTAGTGGAGGAGGGCGTGGGTCTTTTCCTTCTTGGGGCTATGCTGCTCCTGCTTAGGCTCCATGATCGACCCAGACCCGGTCCCCGCCCCTGATCCTCCTGTCCCAACCTCACCACCCTCCTGGCTCCCAAGTGACACCTTTCCTGTAGCCTCAGCTGTGATTTTAGCTACTTCATCTGGGGTATTGCCATTTTGAAGAAGCTTGTGGAGGATCTTGTGCTTCTCTTGTAGCGAGCCTGAGTAGTGAGCTGATGAAATCGATGTTGACACTCCCCCTGGCCCGCTTGCCTGGCCTGGATTGGCACTGGCTGAAGAAGAGGAGACCCCAGTGGATGAGGGGCTAGTCATGCCTCCAGTGGGGTCCTTACTGTCTGATGCTGCAGGAGTACTGCTGCTGGTTGCTGGTGGTGGTACAGGGGGACCTGTTGGCCCGCTGCCACATATTCCCAGCTCCTCAGTTGGGGAAGTCAGCAACTGCAGCAACTTCTTATGCCCCTTACTGTCTGGCACCCTCCGAGGGGGTTCGGCGCTCGCCACCCCCGCCTCATTGCTCCCCTCTCCAGACTCTTTAGTCGCTGTAGCTGCCTGGCTGTCTGGTCGGTCTCCAGAACTCTCAGCCTGAGGATGCTGATGATGGTGGTGATGGTGCATGGGGTGGTGATGATCCCCAGGTCCAGGCCCTAAACCTCCTGCTGGGCTTTTGGAGCCATCTGGGCCAGGTTTGGCAGGCTGACTGGGCTGAGAGGAAGAGGAGGAGTGGATGCTGGGTGAGCTGTCTGGTTTGTGGGCTGGCGAGGGAGACGTTAAGGTGGAGGGGAGGGAGCTCCCTACTCCTTCACTGATGGCTTGTAGGGCGTTTAGGGAGCTGCTGGAGAAGGTGGTAGTGCTCCCTCCACTTCCTCCACCACTGCCAATGCCACTCATTGGAGAGTGAATGCCTGCAACAGAAACAAAGTTCATAAAATCAAATGAATCTAATCAAACACATTCATCAAACAAATTATAAATCATCCTGATGCTAAATTTCTGGACAGTGATAGACTTACCTCCAGGTGAGAACTGGTTGGCACCCATTTTTGGGCTCCCTCGATTCCGGGGTGACATCAGGAGTCCCTGCTGGGGGCCACCCATTCTGGGGCTCCCTGAAGGGCTGTTCATACCACTGAGCCCAAACCCGCCACTGCTCTGAAACGGGGGCTGCTGAGGGTGCTGCTGCATGCCTTGGCCTGGGTGATTCATGGGACCCATCTGATTCATGTGCCCCACCTGATTCATCTGCCCCATCTGATTCATCTGCATCATGCGGTTGCCCATGCCTCCGCCTCCACTTCCTCCTCCACCGCCCCCTCCGTACATAGAGCCGCCTCCCATTGGACCCATATGACCCATGTGGCCCTGCTCGTTCATGCCGAAGCCCCTGTTCATGCCGCCCATGCCCCCCATACCCATCCCCCCACTGGTGTTCATGTTCATTTGGGCATTTGGGTTGGCCATGCCCTGTTGTCTCATAGTGTTGGGCATCATGTTCCCACCCTGAGCTGAGCGGTAGCCGTTTGGTTCTCTGTGTGGAAGGAGAGGGAGAACAAGCGCAAGGTTTGAAAACTGCAAAAACCTTGAAAACACTAGACAACAGAAATTCAACTAAAATAGAAGCTCCTATGTGGAGTCTTTTCACTGTTTCAGAGGGCATCAGTGTATAAAAGCTACTTCAGCCACTACTTCAGCTATTCGTGTGGCATGAATGCCTTGGATGCCTTGCATAGATATGCTGGAAGTGCTTTTTTTGTCAATACAGTAAATGGCATATGCTTCTCTGTGTTTGAATCGAGCATGTATTTTCAGTTTGTCATTACCTCTGTAGTAGGTGAGTGGAGATGAAGCCTTGCGGCTCGTTGCTCATGGGGTGACGGTACAGTTTGCTCTTGGTCTGGGCTGTGACTGGAGTGCCGTCGGATAGAGAGAAGCGGTACAGGGGTGTCTCAGCGTGACCCTGCAGAAAGGCTGTGCAGACAGATAAAACGACAGATTAACACCATGAAACACTTATCTGATAACAAAGGCCATCAATCACTGCCTTCATGTTCAAACCAACTCTGTGATTACAATGAGGATCAATGTTGTAGTGCTCCGACATTCATATTCATGAGATCAATACTGATACACTAATGCATGAGGTGTGTGTTTATATATTAAACCAGGAGGTCTCATTGAGATTCAGAGAGTCTTTCTGGAGGGGGGCCTGGCCAGGGTAGGCAGCAACAGTTAATTAAAAACAAATAATTTCAGTCAGAGTATACAGTGTTCATAGCTGTAAGTATAACATTGTAAGATAGAAGACTGAGTACATTGTTAATTAAATACAGGGATTTCCTGATGCTTTTGCCTCCAGCTCTTTCATTGTGGATTAAACAGCACTTAACAAAGTGAATTCACTAAGTTTGAAGCGCTTCAGCTGATTCAGGTACATGTGTGCTTGTGTGCGACCCACCCTCATGGTAGTGGCGTTTGTGTGACCACGGCTGCCCATCACTGTGTTGCAGGAACATCTGAATGCAACGCCTCAACAAATCTTCCCAGCCCGGACGCATTGACGCCCGCAGAGAGTTCTGGTCGATCTGGATCAGTTTACCTGCCAGGGAGGACACAGCGAGGACAGAAGTGGATGGAAAGAAACAAGCAGATGAAGAGGGTCAAACCAGTTCATGGATTAAAAAAAAAAAAAAAAAGAACGTCACGGCCTGTTTGAGCTTCTGTGTTTGCATTTAGAGTTTGCATCCCTCACCTGAGAGCTCATGCCGGGTATTGAAACTCTCTGTTCTCTCCATAGCTGTCACCCGACGGGCCACACAGATCATACATGACTGCAGGTCTGCAGGTGAAAGAAGAGAGAAGTGTTAGTAATGTTTGGTGATCATTGCATGTACTTCAGGCTCATTGCTTTAGGTTTTCACTCAAAAAAATGGCAGAAAAAAGGGCAGATTTTAGAGAAATACATGTGAAGGTGGTTTGCTTCCTTAAACCTTTTGAAGAGGTGTCAAGCGAGTGTAATAAGATGTACAGTCCCATATTATAGGAGAAGTTGTGCCAATGATGATGGTCCTATGACATAAATGTTCTTTGTCACATTTCTGTGAATGTGTGGGTATTTTTATTACTGTGATTATAATAATATATATTAAAACAATTTCACATAGATTTTATGTGTCCATGCATCCAAAATGCTAGGAATAATAATTTATTTTCCACAGAAAAGTTTGACTACCTTTACAGCTACATTTACTTTTATATCAAAGTGAAAAATCAAGAATCTATAAATGGGCAAATATTTTTCTAAAGTTTCACAGCTGGGCACAAGATTTCTCCAACATCACTGTTAAGTCAATTCTCAGTCTCGGTTCACTGGAGTTTTCGGGTTTGCATCCTGGCCTGTGAGTGCCTTCCAAACTAGCTGTGATGTCACAAAGTCATGCTCATACATATTAAAAGTCTTACAGAGAAACTTTCCCTCTTCAGCTGATGAATTAGAAAACAGTCTTCTAATGTCAAACTTTGAACATACATCGTTCTGCACAGTGAAGGTCAAAACGTCCAAGTGAAGTAACAAGACGCACAACACAGTTTTTGAGGGGGGAGGGGGGCTTACTGCCAAAAAATATGACTCCACTTTTATTCAACATATCAAAAACCAAAAATAGTATCTTCTTATCACAAACCTAAAGTGTGTAAATGTGTGTGACTGTGCCAGCGTACCTTCCCCCTCCTCAATCATGGCCTTGGGCTGGGTAAGAGCAAAACACTGCATGGTCTCGTAGCGCGGCCCTGTTGGCCCCTCCTCCATGGGGCCGTGGACATGGCCAAATTTGACCAGCATCCGGCAAGTGAACGTGTGACTCTTCTGTCGGGCAGCCTCATTTCCCCACGACACCCCATTTACTAAGGGAAACACAAACAAACACATCATGCTGACAGAGCTTTACACTGGGGAGTAAAAAGGAATGAGCACAAAACTCCAGAGACTGAAAAACCACACGCAACTATGAACGGACAGCCTGTAATCAAATATCACAAAAAGCTCACACCCCATCTTGCCACTGATCTACACACACACACACACACACAGTATACACACAGCATATATATATATATATATATATATATATATATATATATATATAAATAAGACAACAAACAAACCACAGTGCAACATGAATTTTCCCTCCTAAATTGAGTGGCAGAAGCCTCTCCTGCTGTTCGGATCCCTGGCTAAATGGACCATAGGATTAATGTAGCCAAGGTGTCGATTTCCAATATCTCTCCCTCTCAGTCTGCTCTGCAGCGGGCAGAGGCCAGGGACACTCAGCCATCTATCCTCATTTAGACCCTGACTCCTCATCACAGCACATACACACACACACACAGACGCACATTTAGACAGGGTCACCTTCACAGGGGAGAAGGAGGAAGAGAGAAAAAGGAGAGGCAAACTTCAGAGAGACATCCAACTGTCCTCCAAGGTCTGTGTGAAGTCTTATCAGGGCCTTGAGCTGGCTGGAGGTCTCTGTCTGGCAGGTGCAGGGAGGATACAAGAGAGAACCCAGGAGAGCGAGACATGTGGGGGGGTAGGATGGTAGTGGTGGTGGTGGTGGTGGGGGGGGCTAACTGATAGTGAGAGGTGATTTAACAAGGCCTTGGCTTTCTCTCCTCGACAGAGAAAATGCAGCACACTCCCTGGGGCCGACATCTCCCCCTCATACACACTTAGCCGACAGCGAGGCAAGACAAGAGGGGTCAAAAAAACACACTGACCAACAACAAAAGCTCACTCCATGTTTTGCACACGAGTGTGTGTCTGTTTTTGTAACTGTATGTGCACGTAACGGGTGCTCGAGAGTGTGTATTTAACTGTAGCTGGCGTGGTCAGCGGTCATCCCACAGGAATGTGCAGAGGGAGCGCATTTCATTCACGGGTCCGAAAGATAATGAAGGGGCAGAGCAGCAGAGCGAGACACAATGAGGGGTGGGAGAGCAGCGAGAAGCAGGTTGAGAAACAGACAAGCACAATATTCATCTTAGTAGGCAGCCATATTAAGAATGAATGAAGCTGAGGAAGAGTGAGTTGAGAGTGGCACAAGGGGCGCTGGGAGGAAAAGTAGATAAAAGATGAGTCTTAAAAGATAAAGAGAGTGAATGAATAAAGCAGCGTGCAGGGGGAAGAGGAGGAATAAGTGAGAGAGTGTGTCAATGACACGCCGGAGCCGCCGCTGCTTAGGAACATTACGGCAGAGTTAATCAAGTAGCAGGTTCAGTCGAGCACATATATCCATAATTAATCAGCTTTATAAATAGTGCTCTGTGCACATGCTCATGGGTTCTCACACACACACACACACACACACACACACACACACACACACACAGCACCATCAGAAAATGCGATCACATTACTGACATAGGCACGTAAATATACATGATAAAACATATATATGCACATGAAAACACTGTGAATTAAGTAGAGGAAAGTGTGGAGGTGCATTATTCAGCAGTAAGTAGTTTCCAGATGGCTGCCATGGGATCTGAATAGAGCTCAGGCCTGTTTTACACTGTCTGGACCACTGAGTGTGACTGACAGCTGCGCTACGCTCTGCCTGCTTAGCACCAAGTGGGTGGGTGGGTGCTTCTGTGCACGAGTGTTTTGTCAGGTGTGTGTGTGTGTGTGTGTCTTTCTGAAAAGCTCTCATGCACATGAACAGGCTTCCCAGGAGCTCCTCATTATAATAAGAGCAGGAGTTAAGAATGGAGGAGCATGAATAAATAAGTGAGAGAGTTTACATCCACGTACGTGCGGAGTTGTTGTAACCCCTCAAAGTTTGTTTTATACCTTGGCCCTGTGGAAGATGTCAAGTAGGGTTTACTTCTGAGCAGCTTCCCTCTGAGTGTCTTTATGTGTGGAAGTGTGTGTGTGTGTGTGTGTGTGTGTGTGTGTGTGTGTGTGTGTGTGTTTCTCACTGTTGGTTTTGGGCAGGTTCTTGTGGAACTCCTCCCTGTCGTCCTCATGGAGAATGTTGTACACGCTGGTGTTAATGAGCTCCTCCTGTTTGTACTGCAGGTACTGCGTCACGTTGTCCGACACAAACACGATGCTGCCCTCCCGGTTCACCACAAACAGGAAGCCATCCAGAGCCTGAGAGGAGCACAGCGACAGGGAGTCACCACTGGGCCAGCTGGCCAATTAAAGCCTTGAATAAATATCCCATTAAGCAGGGAGGAGAGCTGGACTCACCTGCAGCAGCAGTGGCCCCAGGTGGTCCTTGTCGATGACCCCCTGACCTGTTGAGGACACGTCTGACTTCTGCACGTCGTCATCGTTGGATGAAGCTTTTCCTGCAGGAGAGGAAAGGGAGGGAAAAGGAAGGAAATGTGTTAAGAAACAGCACAAAACAGCCACTTTAAGCCCAGGTGCCTACAAAGACGCTGAAAAACAGCAGAGTAAAAATGCAAGGTGAGAACAACGATACCTGAAATCAGAGGAAACAGCCAGTTATTCACTAATCTAGCTGCACCAGCAGGGGGCAGCGTTTGTCAATCTTCACTTTCTTTTTTCTTTTTTTCTTTTTTTTTTTGGATTTAAAACTACAGGTGAGGAGGGAGACGGACGGAGGCAGGTTTCTCTGAGGAGCCCGTCAGGAGGAGTCGAGGGCTGGGTGCATGTGGAGCAGGTAGCAGCCGTCCTCCGTGTTTTATATTCAGTGTCAGACTCTGAGGGACTGTCTGGTAGGCTGGGGCTGAGAGAGAGAGGGAGTGAGCGCGGGAGAGAGCTGGAGAGGCTCTGGAAGCTGTAATGGTGCAGGGGCAGGAGCTGAGGCACCTGAATTAATGGAGGGGCTGAGGCTGACAGAGGGAAAGAAAGACAGACAGATTAAGAGAGGGAGACAGGATGAACCGGAGCTGACACAGAGCGACGTGGACGGAGATGATGCTCAGAGAGAACGGCTGGTGTTTGGGCTGCTGTATTAATACAGGTTTTGGTCTGAGAAAGAGGCGGGGGCTGCTCGGCTACAGGAATCATTCTATCTGATTAGCTCCCGAGGGGAACAGATACCCACACAAAGAAAAAAAAAGCCATTGCAGCCCACAGCCAGGCTCTGTGAAGTTAGGTAGAGAAGGACTGAAAGAAAAAGAGAGAGAGAAAGAGGAAAGAGAATGATACAGAGTGTGAGAGAGACAGAAAGAGAGAGGCTGCACTCCATCAGTTCACTCAATATCTTAAGATGCTGGGGGCAAACCTGAGGATGCTGCAACTCACTGTGCTGCAATACAGATGAGACATGAGGGGGGAAAAAGCAGGGAAGCAGAGGAGGAGGAGGAGGAGACACAGGAGCAGGGTACATTAAATCCAAGTGAGATGAAGAACAGGAATGTTTGTAGAGAGAAGAACAAAATGAAGACTGGCAGGAAGCACAACTGAAAGTGAGAAGAGGAGAAGAGGAACAGGTAGAAAGAGAGAGACGAGTCTAAATGCCCGTGTCATTATGTCTTCACTTCCTGTAACTATGGCAACATGTCAGCAGCCAATCAGGGCCAGCTGTAGCCTCTTCCCCTTCCTGTCGAGGTGGCAGACACTGACTGAGCCGAGCAGAAACACAAGAACAAAATTCACCAGCGGCTCTGCCCCTTGATCTCCAGAAATTCACCTTGAACAGAAAAATGTAAACTGACACGAGCATGGATGTATGAGTGAAAAATGTCCACTCTGCACTGATGGTGCCTCTGCAAAGCAAACGTCTCAGCCTGCAGCTTTTTAAACTGTTCACTGCAGAAATGACCGCTGCATAATGGAGACAGGACTATGACAACAGCAGCTGTAACAGAACTAATAATTTGGCAGTTCAGCAGAATGGATGAGCATGTGATTACCTGCAAACGTCCAATTAAACAGCCCCTGGCGAGGCCAGCACACAGCTGTGCATGCTCATAACATACACACACACACACACACACACACACACACACACACACACACACACACACACACACACTCACTCACACACACACACACGAATGACAGGTTCACAAAGCATTGCCAATGTTTCCTCCCAAACATAAACAGTTGAGGCTGTGAAATTTGTGGGAGATGAATGACTGATTCGTCCTTGCACCTGGGCTCTGAGGCGTGTGTGTGTGTGTGTGTGTGTGTGTGTGTGTGTGTGTGTGTGTGTGTGTCTGCTAACCCAAAGCTGTCTCTACCCTTCTCTCTCTCCTCAGAACCTTACCCTACGTTTCCCACACACACTTCTTAAACAGTCCGTCTGACTTGCAGTACAGCTGTCTGGCTCCAGCCTTCAGCGGCCTTCAGGATCTCAGACAACTGTGTCCACTCACCCTGCTCTTTGATCTGGCGGATCTGGCGCACAGTCTCCTTGAGGATGGCACATTTGTCTGGTTTGACGTTGAAACTGTCGATGTCGCTGAGGTTGGCGGAGATCAACTCTGCTAGCTCCTCTATGTATTTGCTCTCCTGCTCCCGACGCTTCCTCTCACACCTGCGGGGGCATACATGCAGAGATTAAAGCTAAGCTAATGCCACTCCACTTTTCCCAAACTGTCAGTGCTCTTTTTATATGTAGAGAAGATCAATACGACTCTCAAGTCTGTGGCCTAAATATGAAGCTACAGCCAGGACATGATTAACTTAGCTTAGCTTAAAAACTGAGAGCAGGGGGCTACACTGGTGACAAATTATGGATTTTGTGCTGGACTATTTCTTGGCTTGGTGCAGTGTCTTGTCTCCAACCAAAGAGATAGTCCGACTCGTCGTTGTTGTTCGTTGTTCAGAGTCAGTTTCCAATTAATGAAATTCAGCTTAAAAGGTGCTTTTTCTAACAAAGCTACACACAACATCTTTTTTTTTTTTTTTTTTTTTTGTGCCCACAGTTTGGCTCTTACTTGTCACTGCATATATGGACAAAAGGAGACACATGGCCTGGTCTACAGAAACCACTGACCCAGTAGCCCACTTTCCTGCATTTCCCCTCTGTTGCGCTTATCAGACGCACTCACCCCAGACCAGGCGTGTCGCAAGTAGAGAGCTTGCGTTTCCGGTTTTCTGAGCTCAGAGGCTCCATGGAGTTCTCCCCCAGTCCGCTCATCGTGTACACATATCAGCACCTGAGAGGAAGGAGCAACACACACATACACAGGTGTGAATAAGGGTTTAATACAGACAGAGAAGAGGTTATATAGCCCCTACAGGCCTTTTCGTTAATAGGTAATTGTGATGGGAAGAAGTCATGTGAATCTTCCTTTAGACCTCAGCAAAAATAAGCAATACAAAGGCGGGTTGTAAAGTGGATACAGCGCAAAAGAGTACACAGCAGGGTAAAATATGCTTACATCATGCAAATCATATTCTCTCGGCAGACTCTGACGAACATAAACATGTCTCGTCGGCCTCCTCCTCCTCCTCCTCCTCATTGGATAAAATGAGAGTGAGCATGTGAGGTTGTGTTTGTTTGTGTGTGTGGGCCTGCGCATGTATGAGTTCATTAGCTCATCCACACACACACACACTCGCACTCAGGATTAGCAGTGTCTCTGATGATAAGCCACGCTGCACAACTAACCCCGTTAGACAGCCGTCTGTCTCCCATAATGCATCACATTTCGTCTCCAGGAAGTGAGCTGATAAAGGTTGTGGGGAAGAGAGGCAGATGGGACAAAAGGAGGTGAAGAGGAGGAGGAAGAGAAGGGAACAGAGGGAAGGAACGGAAGGAATAAAGGAGGGAGGGAGAAGCCGGTCTTGTAAAGTGAGCTCTGATTGGTCATTTTCTTTGCCACAGTGACAGCAGCTGACACTGGGGAAAGGTAGGAGGGAGGGAGGGAAATGAGGATGGAAGGAGGGAGGGATGAGAGGAAAGTAAATGACAGGGAGAGAGAGCACAAATATAGTGGGAGACAGAGAATATAAAGAGAAAATGCAGAGGAAGAAAAAATACAAGGGGGGGGGGGAATCAGAGCGAAAAGAGGCGGAGGCAGTGGGAGGGAGCGAGCCAAGAGAAAGAAAGATAAAGGCATGTCAAAGAAAGACAGGAGGGAAGGGGAACAGGTGAGAGGAGGAGGAATTAGAGGAGGAGATGTAACATTCAGACTGTCTGGTGTGTGTTTTGAATGCATGTGTGGCACACAGAGTGGGCTGAAAACCTCCAGTACCCCTCTTAACCTTCACAGCCAGAGCAGCTTTTTCATTCCATTGATTACATGGTTATCCTCTGACCAGAGCACTGCCTCTCCTGCATAGCAAATCAGGCCAACGGCAGGGGAGAGATGCCGGCCTGTTATTTAATCATCATGCACCATCATCTCGGGCTCCTTCTTGTGGGATCAGAGCAGTCCATGAAAACGTCTGATTGCGTTCGTTTTTTTTGTTTTTTTTTTGTTCTTGGACAGAGACAGTTCTAATCTGCAGTCGTGTGCTCTCGGCTCCGAACAGGATCATATCCGGCTAAAGCAAGCGGCGAACACACCTCTTTATTGAGACAGAATCAATATGAAGGCTGCTTTCATGCATGTCTTCCAGAACCAGGTGAAACACAAGTGTATTCCCTTGCAAGACAACAACAGGGAATACTCATGAATCTTCTTCTAAAAGCATGAGATGCTCTGAAGATGCGTCGATCCTCTTGCTCAATCCCTCCTGCTTTGAGTTTCTTTCAAATTTCTCTTTTAATCCCTCCCTTGAGTCCCTCCCATCTGACTGTCTGTCTGACTGTCTCTTTGCCTTTGTCTGCTTGCCTACCTGCATCTCTTCTTGCCTATCCTCCTGTCTGCCTCCCTGTGTGCCCATCTACCTGCCTCCCCGTCTGCTGCTCATCATTAAACAAAACCCCCGCTTGCTGTTGTCTGATGAAACCTACCACAAGGGAAAAGACGCAAAAAGCAGAGAGGGGGATGTACAAAGTCAGAGGGTTCAGAATTCAAAGAGCCAAAGCAAAGTGTTTGAGTGAAACTCCATCTTTGCACTCTGCCGATCGAGTCCGCCCGCCCGCCTATTGATGGAGTTCTCAAAGGGGGAGTTGCTCTAATTGCGGAGTGAATGAGGCGGCCCCAGAGAATGGTTGATTAGGAGGCTGCTGAATGCCCCAGGGAAATGGGTCACCTCCAGCCTGGCGCGGGCTGCCCGCTTTTCCAGTGCAGGGAGAAAGTCAATTACACGCCACAGGCAATGGGGCCTGGTGGCACAGAGGCAGCGGGGCTGCGGTGGGTACAATACAGCAGCAGGGGGCAGCGGAATTGAGACGCGTAAAGAGGGAAATGGGATACAGAGATGGCAGTATGGAGGGCAGCAAGAGGGAGAGCAGAGATGGGCACTGAGATGGCAATTTAAAGGAGAGAGACTGAGATGTGAGGGAGTGAGGAAGAAGTAAACAGCAAGTTTAGTTTTCTGATCCTGGGCTAATGCACATTTTGCATGAGAGCTCAAGAAAACTTAAGCAGAAATGCAGGGAATTGAAGCCTTCGCTGGCGTGTGGAGTTGGTCTGTCAATGTTGAGAAGACGTCCAAAATGATTGTGAAAACAAAAAAGATGGCAGAAGAACACAACACGGTTCTGACCTCCGGTATCGTGACACAAGGTCATGAGATGGTGGACATTTGTATCGCTGTTTCAGAATTATTACACCCTTATTGAACAGCTTCAGAAACCCCGTCCTCACATTTTAAACATTGACATGGGAAAGATGCAGCCGACAATTTGTGTAAGTTCCTAAAATCAGACAATGTGACATTCACACCCATTTCATGCAGCCAGGAAAGAAAAAATGTCCACTGTTACAATTATCATGCCTTGCCCCTCTATACAGCTGGCGATTCCTTCCAAATGTAGTGCAAATTTTAACCAAACTTCTAGAAAACCTGCAAAATAAAATCAGGACAAAAAAATCCACTTGGGCTCCATGATAACCACTGCAGAAGACGTTGTAATGAGACGACGGGTACAGTGGATGTTTAGGTCACATGCTCCATGATTAATTTGCTAACCCTGTTTTCATTTTCATTTAGTTACATTTTGCTTTTATTCATATGCCAACATTCCCACTCCAGCCAAGCAGAGATATTTTTGAGATTTTTATAAAATTTAAAAGGTGTTTTTTCTGTGAAAATTGAAAATGCTCTTCAGAATATTACAGTACATAATGGAAACGTACTTTGACTCTCAGGCACCATTTTTTTTTTACATTTACTTACTACTGAGTAGTAGCAGCTAAGAGTCAACATATTCCCCAGGCCATACAACTTCCACATTTACCTCTGATTGGCTGCATGTCCTTTCAAGTCTATTGACTAAATCATATAGTTGAAGATGACTCGAAGACATTAATCAGAGTGGGAACCTGATCATCCGAGTGGTCACTAAGCAGTAGCTGCTTATGGTTTGGCCAGGGACACAGATGAGAGTAGGACAAAGAATTTACAGCGGTATCTACTGTAGCTCCAGAACCATCATGAGAAAGTTCTCTGTTCCTCTGTGGACAGGTACAGGTAAGCACACCCATGCAGGTAAGCACCACTGAATTTTCACACTAAGGTTGACCTGGTTCTCAACCCTGATCTTGACCTGTGTGATTTTAAGGGGTCACCACTTTCACGCTGACAGTTGACCCACATATTTTCTGGGTCATTAGACGGGTGTGAAAGGAGGCTCACTCGGGTCAACACTGCTGTGGCATCACCTGGGGTGAAGCTAAACTCCTGAGGTCTGCTACAGGACAGCAACCTGCCAGTGACCCTGGAGTCCAGTGGGAGCACTGCTCACCAGGAACCACACTGGCTTTATGACAAAACCAGAGGAAACAGCTCAGCTCATAAATTAGAAAGCATGCAATCCAACCCCAGTTAAGTTCACATGCTACAGGACACAAGATAACCCTGACTGGTAAGAGTTTTTGTTTTTGTTTTGTTTTGCCCCACACTGCAAAAATCATTTTCATAATTAATCTGTCATAAGAAAAACCTCCTCAATATGTAAAATGAGCTCATTCACAGTGTTACATAGTTCATTAAACTGATTTTGTTTTCTTTAAGTATAGAAGATGGTAATTAAGAGATACATTCATTCCAGTAAACTTAATGGAGGCAAACTAAACATGCATTTCATTTGTCTCTGTGAATGTGTAACCTTGTTGCTGCTGAAGCCTTTACAGTAGTCTGACTGTATCCAATCCAGACGTGTGCTGCGATGACAGTGAAACAGACCAGGTTGGGTCAAGGTTAGTGTGCAGATTTCCTTGATGTTCCCACAGGATAGACAATCTTTACTTTAATGACCCAACAGCTTGTCTTCTGTCACCTTCATGCTGACTTCTACATCTCAGCCTCACTACTAGTCTCAACTCAGAGAAACTAAACTGTTGGATGCATGTGACTTTTCAGCCTCTAATCTTTCTGTTTAGTTTCAGTTCTTTTTTGGAGTAATCACATGATGTTTTATTATAGCAAAAGGAAAATTAAGTTTGCAAAGAGATTTTATTGTTTCTAACAATAGTCCTGAGAGGCTGTAGAGTTTGTAGATGAAACATTCAATATTGACTATTCATTTCATGGATATCAATCAGATAATATTTATTTTAAAAAATGTGAACACTGGTTATGTTTTTCATTTTCAGGAGGAGGGAGAAAGTTTTTGTGCACAGTTCTGAATTTCTTTAATTTATTCAAGACAAGCCTCGTGATACACTGGCAGCCTGTCCGAGATGTACCCAGCCTCTCGCCCAATGTCAGCTGGGATTGGCTCCAGCCCACCCATGTCCCTCAAAAAAAAAAAAAACATAAGTGGTATAGCTAATGGATGGATGGATTATTCAAGTCACACAAAACCAAATTCTTGAAATCTTTCACACTTATGGCTTTACACTGACTGCACTTTTTCACTTTTCCCTCAGTCAAATGCTTCAAAATTTGTGTTTTTTGTTGTGCTTCAATAAACATGTTTGCAATGAGATGAGCAGTGCTTCAATAACACTGGTGAGTTAAACTCACACTCTAGGGGAACATAATTAAAATGATGAACAGCAGTTAAAAACTGAAAGCAAAAAAAAAGTGGTTTGGGAAGACAGAAAACAAAGTGGAGAGGCGACAGACCTCCCACGACAGAGTGAGTCACAGCAGAGGAAATTAAAAAAAAAAAAAACACACACAATGCAACAAATAAGAACATGTCGGAAAGAGTTACTGGGGGCTGATGACAAGTGTATGGGAAAAAATGAGCAAGTAAAAAAAAAACAAAAATACTACCTAGACCTGATGATGTTGTTGTACTGTACACAGGCAGTTTTTATTCCTGTCTGAATCTCATCAGAAACGTCCTGGGATTCCCCAGAGTGGATTCAGTCAATGTCACAGCTTTAACTGAAGCTCTCATAGTTTGCTGTGTAGTAGAGAGCTTCAAGGTTAACCCCGAAAGTTTTGTTAATTTAAGGAAAAAGCTAAAAAAAAAAAAAAAGGTGTCTGTTGTCTGTGTGAAGCCGTGGTTGGGTAAGCATATTCATTAACCTTCTCTCAAATGCTGAGACGGCAAAACTGCGCCACTGGCTGCCATCAAAATTCCTGTGTGTTTGTTTGACAGGCGTCTCTGTTTCCGCTCGTTCTTTTTTTGGGGAGGATAAGACCATGAAGGCGGGACAATCTGGGCAGGGTGCTGGCGACAAAAGGGGGGAGCAGAGAGGAAGGGAGACAGGGAGGGAGAGGGAAGGTGACAGAGTTAGCAGGGCGGGTGTGCTCAGACTGGGTGATGCAAATAGCGCCACTGTTGCCTCCCCCGCTGCCCGCCTGCCTGCCAGCCGCTCTTTCATAATCTCTGTTGACAAAACAGAGGCACACGGCCCTGGTCTGGCCTTGTAAGCTCACACCAGTGACATGACAAGAGCTGCAGCTGCTTCGCTTTGACTGTTCAAGCCATGGACAAGAGTATTTTTCCCCACTGTAAACTTCCATTTCAGTGTTTGCTTTCAATTATATCCTCAGTGGCTCTTAACATTCATGATTCAAGAGAAATGTATTGGCTTTGTCTCATACAATAAAATTGCAGTTACATTTCCATCATCCAGAGATATACAATGAATATGAAAAATATCAATACAAAGGGGTTAAAGTGCCAGAGTGCCTCAGCAGAGAGTGAGACAGACAAGTACACACACACACACACACACACACACACACACACACACACACACACACACACACACAGGAAGGAAAGATGAATGAAAGATCATCACACATAACAATGGTCCTTCTAACTCCATTGTTGCAGAAGAGGTTATTATAAAGATCAGCTCTATGTGTGATTAAAAAAAGAGCAGAGGAGCAGAATCTGTTCTGGTGTGAACAGCCGGACTACTGCTCACGCAACACAGAGCTGGACTAGCATTAAACCTCAAGATAAAATAAACAGGCCAGATCTATCTCAGTTCACTGCATAGGGGACAGCTTGTCTACTGGTTTCTACTCAGAAATAGCAACATGTGGACGGACTGTGGGGTTAGTCTGGTGCTCAGTCTCCTGACTGTCAGACCTGAGGCAGAGAATATGATCTAGATAATGCTGATGTCCCAGGATATTTTCACTGTGTAACTGATAGAATTTATCAGTCAAAATTGTTATTATTATTACGGTTAAGCGGTTAATTATAAACAACACAAGTTTTGACCATCATCAGTTTGAATTATTTCAACTTTGTTTCTGAGTTTGTTTGGCAGGGAGGATGGTAGCGCTGCAATGTCAATTGTTTTCTTGATTCTTCTGTTAACTGCAAAGATATTCAGTTTAATATCACAGCGGACAAAAAAAAAAGAAGCAAATATTCAGAAGTTTAGAAGTCAGAAAAAGAGAATTTCTGCTTTAAAAATACTTAAAAGGTTAATTAAGTATCAAAGTTGTTGTGGAATGATTTTCTGCTGATAGACTACTTGATTAATCAAGATATTGTTTCAAGGTCAGTGGATGGTCTGCAATTCTACTACACCCATGAGCCCCAGCTTCCTCTGGCTATGGAGGTGAAGGCATGAATTAAGCAATGAATGAATGAAGCAAATTCAAACTGCTTTGTCATTGCAACAGAGATAAAAAAAAAACCAGTGCACCATAGATGCTGATTTCAACCAAAACTGACCCAAATTCCAGAAGTAAAAATGATGTGAACTGCTGAATGTGTATTAGGTTTCTACACAGTGTAACTATGGAGTTCCTCTGACTTTTTATTTAAGAACCAGATGTTTTCTAACACAGTTGCTCAACTTTTGCACTGATGATTCAACCAGGAGAGTTTTAGGTCCATTCAAGCATAAGTAGTGTTCCTGTGACATTATCTATGAAGAGAAATGAATGGGATTTGTACTTTTGGGTACCCTGAACACCAGAAATAACTCCTTCCACTTTGCAACTCTATGCAGAGCGACCTGCCCCTCCTCATCTTCACCCTCCCTGGTTTTCTTCCTGTTCATGTCAGTATCTCCTCTGTCTGGTCTTGGACTCTCCCTCCTCCCCTCTTGAAAGAACCTCGCCGCTTACACAATCGCTCCTGCTATCTGTGCAACAGCGGCACGTCTGCAGAAGCATGTGTGAGAACGCACGTGAACGAAAGACAGTGTGGTTAAGTCTGGGTACATTTGTGTGTGTGTGTGTGTGTGTGTGTGTGTGTGTGTGTGTGTGTGTTGTTGTTGTCACCTGCGGACAGGGGTAGAAGATGAATGTTCTCTTTCAGCCTTTGTGGCAGGTAGAGCATAAAGAATAATTTGACTTCTCCTCCTGTCTCCCTGCTGTCTTTCCCCACTCTTCATTTTCTCATCTGCCTGAAAATCATTTGCTCAACCCTCTTTGTTTCTCCTCTTGTTGCTGCTGCCACCACCACCTCTCTCTCTCTCTCTCTCTCTCTCTCTCTCTCCACAAACTACTCCATCTTCCAAAATCCAGAATCCAAACCTCAAATACAAAACACCTCCATAAAACATTTGCTTTGGAAAACACACACTGTTCTCTGCGTTCAGGTCAGGAGGATGTTGCAAGAACGTGGCAACAACAAGAAACTGTCTGTGGCAAACTGCTCAACCTAAACCCAGCAGGCCGTTACCATGCCAACCATATGGGATGTTAGCCCACCTTGCGACGAGGAGCCGAGGTGATGGACGATCAGGTCCCCCCTTCCCCTTCACTCTGGGGGTGTGGTCCTATGTGCGTTGATCAATGGAGTCTGGAGAGGAAAAAGAAAAAAAAAGTTTAACAATCATGCTCAACTGTGCACGTTCATTATGGTGATATTAATGAATAACAAGCAGCATTATTAATCAGAGGCCTGAAGACACATGCACAGGAAGCTGCATTAATGGCTTAATGAGCAGAAGGAACTGTGAGGGAGCCGTGCCTCGCTATGTGCCTTTGTCTTCATTACTGGTGCACACGTACAGAGCAAACATATTGTGGCTCCTGTGCATTTGCATTAACACACAGATCGCTCCCACAGCCAGACACACACACACACACACACACACACACACAAACACACAGACACAGACACAGACACCCACGCATATGAAAAGGGATGTTGAGACACAAGTTTTACAGGAAACCAAACGGTTGAAACCTGAAAGTGACGACAGCATGTGATCCACGGTTCAGCCAGTCGCTCTATCTATGAAAGGTACAATAAAGTGCTTCCACGTCTTTCCTGCTAAATGAGCACTCCAGACCCATACAACTGGATTTAAACGTCAAGCCTTTATTGGCAAATATCTCTCAAGCTTTATGGACTCGGAGCAAGAGTACGAAAACAGACTATTAGGCTGAATCATCACTCTAATCCCAAAAGCACATAATAGGCTAATTTGTGTCCATTTAGATCCTGATAAGAAACAATCTGTGTGTGTGTGTGTGTGTGTGTGTGTGTGTGTGTGTGTGTGTGTGTGTGTGTGTGTGTGTGTGTGTGTTTTGGACACACTGAGTTGTTATAGTAGTTCAAGTGTTCTGTCTGAACAATCATAAGAGAGTATCCTGTGGGGGGTAAAGAGTGCGTAACCATGGAGAACGCTGGGCGTTTCCATGACACCCTGTCATCAGTGAAGCACGCCGCCAGGATGTCTCATGTTCAGCTGTCACTGTGCCTCATTGTGTGTGTGTGTGTGTCTGTGTGTGTGTCTGTGTGTCTGTGCGAGTAGAGGAGATACAGAGTAGGTTTTCTTTCATTTTTATAAAGAGGATGTGTGAGAGTGTCGTGTGAGAGCGCATGTTTCTCAGTTCAGGTTGACTGTGTGTGTGTGTGTCTCTGTGGTTCACCTTGTGCATAGTGTGCCTATGTTGTGTATGTTTACATGTGTGTGTGTGCGGAAGCGCGTGCCTGTGCACTTTTCACCATCAGCAACCTGACCGCTGGCTGCACCCATGATTGGGAGCAGATGGGGGCTGTTTGTGTGTGTGTGTGTGTGTGTGTGTGTGTGTGTGTGTGTGTGTGTGTTAGGACTCAAGGATGAGGAGGAGGAGGAGGGGTGCATGCTCTAGTTTAGATGATGTATGGACTCTCACACACCAACAAAGACCCTCCTTCGACCAATGTGTTTCCTATTAATTGAAAGGGGAGAAAAATAGAGCCAGAGAGCGACTGCTTAAGCAGAAGAATTAATAGCTCAGCTGTGACAAAGAGTAACTGACTCCATTTTTTTGTCTACAAGTTGGGGAAAAATAAAAAGTAGTGCTGTGCAGCATCCACGAGCACAGACAAGAGACCCTTCAGAGCAATCGTTACTGCTCTTTGTGCTCACGTCGACAGAGCCGTGAAAACCAGGGTGAATGTAGTTAACGGCACATGGTGCTGCTCATACCGGCGCAAAGCCTAAAGTATGAGAGCAGTGTGAATGAGCTTAAGATGCAGAGGTTGAGTCAATGGAGAAATCTTAAGCTCGCCTTTTCACGGTCCGCTCTCCTCCTCTCGTCACGTCTGTTTATTTCCTCACGCTAATCAACAACTCATCATCCGAAATCTAAACAAGCCGTCACCCTTTCACTGTATGAAATGTTTGTGCCCTTGTATTTCATCAGTGCACTTGAGCAACACAATAAATATCTTACATAACAGCATCTCCCACTTGTTAAAGCTACACAGTTTAAAGACTCAATGCAGATGCAGCCAGAGTTCACAGTTTGCTGCGAATGTTCAAAGAGAAACCATTAGCGTCACGAGTGTATCGTGATAAATGATCTCAATGACGGTTCTGCATTTCAAAGCTGTACAAGCATGAGAGGCTTGTGAGAGTTTAAGATTGAACTGAGCGGCTAGTTGGTTGTGACTTTTGAGATTTCTTCCTCTTTCCATGTTATGCTACTCACAGCTGATGAATTGTGGTTTCTCCTCCGTTCCAAAAAGTTGCTTTATATCACCTTGAAACTCATCACACCTGTGTTAAAGCTGCTCATTTAGCCAAACTTTGGCTTAAAAATAATCAAATTAACATCATTTCATTTACCAATTCTTTTATTGTATTACAGTTTCTCAGTAGTCAGGGCCATGATCTGTACGAACAACAAGTGAGGAGAAACCTGTATGCTCCAGTTTCCCTCTGGGCTCAGTGGTGATCTACATCTACCTGCCCTCTGATGACAGTGCTCCTCAAGCTGACCTCCACACATACAGTAGTGCTGTTTGTTTACTGCGCCTTCACTGAGCCACTGTACCGTGTTGTTAAGTGTTTCTGTGAATCTGACTGCAGCCACGTGCTGAACAGGAACAGAGTATGAAGGACTGGACGCTTTCTCAGATAGTGCGTTAGTGATCACTGTAAAAGTAAGCAGCCAATAAACAGCCCTAACACCATAAACACGGTGAGTCCAGACACCCGTCCTCATCTGTCACCTTCAGCTGAACCAGGAAAAAACTGACAGCCACGTGCCGACCAACTGTGTAAATATCACTCTGTCCGTGTGTGTGTGTGTGTGTGTGTGTGTGTGTGTGTGTGTGTGTGCATGTGCGTGCGTGAGAAAGAGAGAGACAACATTTTTTCTTTCAGTAATAAAGTCCATTACAATCTGGACTTGTGTGACACTCATCAGTCAGTGTGTGTGATGTTTGTCAAAGCTGACCTGAGGCAGTAAACCCAAAAGAAACATTTAAAAAAAAAAAAAAAAAAAAGACCTGACCTCCAAAATAAGCCTGTAATCAGAGCTGATAGCCTGTCTGCTTGGATCCATTCAGGAATTAGACTGACACAAGACGTGCTGCCTGCAGCAACAGAGCGGGGCCATGTCTGGACCCTATCACAATGAATACAAGCGGATATTCCGACATGAAAACTGCCCTGCGTTAAAACTCTGGAAGGTGATCACGGGGCGATCATTTTATCTTTCATTGTGACAATTGTGAGGTTAACAGTTGCGGTACAGGGTCTGGTTAATGTGGCACCTTACCAGATGATGTTGCGTTGCAATAAAAGTTAAGCCAGGTTCTAATTTTCTGCCGCACAACCATACAGTTTCTTTTGCCAGAGCTCACAGAGAATAAACAAATGAATATATGAAGCCAACACCGGTGAAGACACAGCACAGCATTTTACATGAGATAGTTGTTGACCAGGATATCCAAAACCAACCCCATGCATGTTAAATTGAGTTATCTTTGAATATACTAACAACACAGCCCGGATCGCGACAGGTGAGCGTTAGACACACCCTTAAAAAAAAAAAAACATCCACACCCAGCCAAAAGGATCTGTGCCTTTAAGAAACATCTTGAGGCAACTGATAGATAGCCAAATGAAATTCAAGCAGATCCACAAGTTTGTTCTTTGTGAGCTTAATTCTTTTCCCTCTCTTCACCCCCTTCTCCTCTTTCTATAACAGGATTTTTCTCTCTATGCGTCTGTCTTCTGTAAAGACTGTGAATAAGGGAAATTGTGAGCACTAGCCAGCATACACAACAGCACAGTGAAGAATGCATAAAAGTACACTGTGTGTTTGTGTGTGTGTGTGTGTGTGTGTGTGTGTGTGTGTGAGTGTGTGTGTTCTTTGGGTGACTCTGCTTTAATTTTGCTTCGCCCAGTCCCCCTCCAACAAATCCAGCACTCACACTGGAGCAAAATAGGAGCCGAGCCACATCTTGGCATCTTGCCTCCCCTTAAACAAATCAGACCACAGAGGCTAATAAAAAACTCAGAGTCCAAAGCTCGGCTCCACAGACGAGGGGGTACCAAAGAGGGGAGCCATTCTCAGCTACCCCGCGCCATCTGAAATGAACTTGTGCGAGACAGAGCATTGCTTTTCACCCGAGACAATAAGTGCCAGTCTCTCCACTTTCTCCGTCATCCACACCCCCCCTTCTCTTTGCCGTTAAATAGTCCTTTGATGTTATATTGTTCTTAACTAACCGTGCTAAAATAAAACACTCATTGAAAACAAATTGCTTCTTAGTTCAGCGACAAAGTGAGAGTGAACTTTCCATCTTTAGACCAATTACTGCTATCATAGCACACAGCCTGCTGCTTCAAACTTCACACTTCAGAGAGGGATAAGAGGGGGTGGAGGATGAAGAAAAGCAGAGGGAAAGCATCTGGCTCAGGGCAGAAATAGGCCAGGCAGGTCTAAAACTAAAACTCATCCAGCCATCCAGGGCGTGTCTGCTGTAGGCTGCCATCAAACATGCATTTACATATTCAAAAAAGGAAACAGGCGTTTGCATGAGTCATCCTTTCCAAGAAGGTAGAGGAAACCCAACTCACAGCACACAGCGCCACGCTATAGTACACAACAACCAATCTGCAGGAGCTGACTAAGCTTGCAGAGAGGACACACTGATCAAATGAAGTGACCATAAAAAGAAACGAAGAGAAAAATCATTGTATTGTAGTTTTTGTAATAATAGCTCGAGGACACTTTAAAATGGCATTACAGTGCAACATCTGCTTTGAGTACAGGCTGACACTCATGTAATAAAACAGGCAATCTTCTCCAAGAACTCACTGAGTACAAATACTTTTTTCCTTTAATTCTGTTCATATTCTAAATTCTCCTCATGAACTTAGTTGTCTGCAGCTGAAAGTGTCAGCTGAGATACTTGACTACAGCCTAGTTACAATTCTCACTGTGGTTACTATGCCAATTCATTACATTTACTTGGAGTGCATTAGAGAGAGACAGACTGCCATGAAAGTCTGTGCAGACATTCATTTGCCCCAGAGGATGAATCCTACAGACTCTGGTGATCCTCTGACTTTTCCTCTAGCACCACCCGACTGAAATATCTCCACATCTATTGGATGGATTGCTGTGAAATTGCCTACAGATATTCATTAACATTGTCATTCTGACCATGCCAGCATGCTGCTGTTAGCATTTGCCCAAGTACCTCCTCACACAGCTGCTAGCATGACTGGATGACTATTGATTTGTTTGATTTATCAATGTTATAAATCTAGAATTTATGCTTGAACTGTGTCAACTGGGGCTGGGCGAGTTTATCAGCTTGCAGCAGAACCATATTGTCATAAAATGATTATTTTGTAATTCAAATTGAAGTTTCGAAGCAAAATGAGTTACAGCAGTTTAATGCGTATAAAGAGTTTTGCCTGATAATCCACGAGAGAGAAAAATCATAAGTTCTGTTCAAAATATTTCACTATAAATATCATTGTCATTGATTTTTCAACCATACTGCCCATCCTTGGTGACAACTTCAAAATATATGGAATGCTATGGAAAGCAATATCAAAGCAGACATTAATAGCTAATAATACTATTGCAACTTGTTTCTGATTGTTGTCTGTTTTGGGAAATGACTGTTAACTGCACGTAGCAGCAGCACCACTGCTTTCACCGATCCACTTTCAGTTCACTGAGTTGAAAAGTGAGTTACAGTGAGTTAAACTGACGACAAACTTTAAGAAATGGAAAATGCAAATTTAAAAAACAGGTTCTCCGTCTTCATTTGCTTGGTAACCATGGTGTAGGTACCGCAATACGCTGAGATAGTAATGACGGACGCCACCCTGCTTCATTGTGCCATTGCTTGTGATGTGTTAATCCTGACATATATATATATAGATGGCTGACAAGTGTAAGTTTTCAGTGACCCCTCATACCCTGCAGGAAAGCATTTGCATTTGTTAGGTTTCTCCACCCATTAAGTCAGAGTTTTCCTTAATTTGTCAATGATCTACTGTACACAAATACCCCGCTTGTTTCTCTCAGTGTTAATGTTGACACTGTGTTTGTGTGCGCAGTAAATTAGTGTGCGACAGTCAGGTCTGGGCAGTCGTACAGCTGAAGAGTGTCTCTCCGTTACCTTCATGAACACTCTCC
This sequence comes from Trachinotus anak, assembly GCF_046630095.1. Lineage (NCBI taxonomy): Eukaryota > Metazoa > Chordata > Actinopteri > Carangiformes > Carangidae > Trachinotus > Trachinotus anak. Next base: position 19,947,964 of record NW_027273855.1, on the reverse strand, counting down.
GAGAACGTGAGCTGCACTGCATCATGGTAAATGAGGGATGACAGAGATCATTAAAAAGCTTCGCTGAACTGTAATCTTGTGTTTCAGTCAAACCTTAACCAGCATGTCAACAACAGCTCCTGCTACTTTATTTGAACCCGGCCACGTGCTGAACATGTGTGTGGAAAGGAAAGAGAGAGGGATGGAGGCTGGGGGGGTGAGGTGGACTGTACAAAGGAATGAACACATTCTTGTCTGTTAAGTGTTGACAGTAACGTTACAGAGCCAACAAACATCTCTGATAAGATGAGGACAGTAAACCACACGTGTCCTCACTTCTAACCTTCAGCTGAACCGGGAAGGAAACTAACAGCCACACATGGAATAACTCTGTGGATGTGTATGTGGTAAAGAAATCTCAGCGTCAGAACATGTAGAGTGTTCAAGTGCGGCGCGCATCGACCCAACAGTCGAACATGTCTGCATAGTCATGCGGAAAACTAGGTTAAATAAAACACCTCATTGGAAACCGTCAATTATGCAGGAGGTATGCATTATCACAACACAGAAGGCCATTTCTGTGAGGTAATTAACAATGAACTGAGAGACAAGGCTGTCATATCTCAGAGTGAGTAAACAGTTCAAACATTCTTGTCATTACAGAGAGAATGAATTACCTAGTTACAGGCCTCATGAGGTAGAGAAGGAAAAAATGCAGTGAAATTGCAGGGAAACTGTTCAGAAATAGGGGTTGGGGGAGGGGGGGGTGTCTAAAGTTATTTAGCACAGGCGCGTCGAGGCCACAGGCTGTGGAGGTGGATAGTTTTCCGGACTGCTCAGGCCTAATTAGTGGAACAGGTCAATCAATAAAACAACCCCCCCTCCACCTCTAACCACGCCTCCGATGGTTATTCTGCTGCCACTGCAACAAACAGGTTTTCCTCCTTTTCACAGCAGAAACAATATGCAAGACAAACACAATACAGTCCAACAGCAGCACACTTCAAATGATCACACAGACGAATCAACACCTCGCTAAAGCAGTCTGAACTAAAACCTAACGTAATAAGTTTCATGGAGGTCGGATTTATTGCCGGTCTGTTGAATTAGACTGTTAGGCAAATACAAAATGCATGGAGCCAGGAGGCAACATGAGAAGGAGACGTTTTCCTCCTCCTCACTCAAAATCTAAAAATTAATGGCAGATTAATGATTTAATTTCAACTCCCCCAGCACTCAGAAGTGTGGCTGTCATTTGAACGTCACTGTGCAGTAATGATGTTCACTGTGTGCATAGTTTGGTTAAATCTGCTGCACAGCATCGGCGCATGTATCTGCTGAAGTCGGAAATGTCTCACCCTAAAGACACGTACGTACGATCTGATTTTGTGATATCAGTCTGGAACTCAGTCATGGTCTAATATGCAACTTAAGTATGACGTCAACACTTCATCTCCAGTTTACATAAACTGAAAATATTGCTTTTTTTTGTGAACTATTAGTGAATTTATTTTGTGTCCAGTGGTTAAACTTGTGATTTTCTTTGGCCAAAGACAAACTGTGCACTAGTTGCATTATTTTTGTGATTGCAGAATATTTATTCATATTCATAAGCTCTTTCAACTGCATTTTGAGGTGCTAATACAAATAAAATATCTTATTTAATTATCATTGCTGCTTCAGATGATTTGTAAATGTGCCTTTGTGTGCTTGAGCATTTCAGCAAAAAAATGTAGACACCATTAGTGGAGGGTTTTTGCTGCAGTGCATTATGGGCTACTGAGGCTGCTGCTGGTGACGAGATAGGCATCTCTCCCTCTGCTACAGTGAAATACTTCCTGTGTGAGTGAGAGAGCAAACAAGATTTCAATAATCCAGATATTTTAGCTTATAAAGCTCCAACACACTGAGCTGGAAATATCTCATCATCTTGTCTCCTTGTTTTAGTTGAGGACGTTTTAGAGAGCATGTTAAATTAACTTTAAAAGCCACACACTCATACAGCTGCAAAGCACTTCAGGCAAAAGAATTCACACACTATTAAATTCACAGTGATATCAACAGTTCTGGTTTGCAGCCCAGCACACAGTTGTCTAAGCACGAAACAATTAGTCAATTAATCAATCACCAAAAAAAAATTAAAAATAAAAAAATCAGCATTTATATTAAGAATCGGTTAACCATTTTAAGTGATTTTTCCCACTCATGCCAGAAGTACTGTGCACTAGGCGGGGTATTGTCGTCGGGTATGTCGTCTTTCAGACAGAGTGTCTGAAAGACGACAATAACCTGCAACCAAAGCTCACACAACTACAAATATGAAGCGAACAAAAGCTGGAAGGAGAAGACAATGAGACAAACATTAGTTAACATTATGTTGCAGAACCACAGGAGGAGTGTGCTGATCAGCACTGATCCAGAAAAATATATCTAATATTATTAAATCATTATTACTGATACATTGCTGAGCAAACAGCATTTTACTGTTGTAGTTGGTTGAGATGGAGCTGGTTATAACTATTTTAGATACAGTTGGACAATTTCATCTAAAGCAACGCATCATATTTTATCACCTCATCATAATTTCTTTTGTATGAATATAAAACATAAAAATATGTGAAGAAAACATTAATGAAAGCTGTCAAAACTGTGTAAATGCAGTAAAACTGTGTAAAAACTACAATGTCATGAAGATATAAAAACTGGCCAAATTTGACACTTGAGTAAAGTACAAGTGCCTTTAATTTATAATTACACACAGTGCTGAAGTAACGCACATTCCACATAATATTAAATGTAGTTGAGGATGTCCAGGGAGAGAGGGCAGTCAAGGGGATAAGGTCCACTGACGCTACAACATACCGACCTATCATGACACTGCTGCATCACTGATCTTGTGTATATGGCGACGACCAGGAAAAAAATCCCACGCCAAAAGACAGGTGTGAACAGTCAAATGTGTTCAGTATCCCGTATCGAGATGCCAGGTTTGTGCGTGAAAGAGGTGCAAGATTGAAAGGTTGAAATAAAGGTCAAAAAGTGAAACTTTGGGGAGTTGAAAATGAATAGAAAAAGGAGAGTGGGGTGAGTGTGAAAGAACAGTATGTCAGTATAAAGGTGTTTTTCCTCACAAGAATAATTGCATGCAGATAAAACCCAAGCTCTTCACTGCTCGAGCTGCCAGCAGAAAGAGCACTTCTTCTGCTGATGCAAGTGTGTGACGACGTGTGAGTGTGTCTGAGTGTGAGTGAATAAGCTGTGAGACTTTTCCTTAGTGGGAATGGGACATAATTGGCTCACAATAACCCATCAGTGTGGTCTTAGTGAGAGAACACCATCTTCTCCTCCACCTCTACTCTCCTCCTCGCGCTCTTGTTCTCCGCGGTGACAGTGAGGGAGCAGATTCGACACATAAACACCACCCCTCCCTCCCTCCTTCCCTCCCTTTCCTCCCCCTCCTCCCTCTGTTTATTTACTCAGAGTCCAAAAACTGCACAGCACAGGGGAAAAAAAATGATGTGGGTGGGGGGGTGGGGGTGGGAGGGAGGAGAGAAAAAGAGCAGAGGAGGGAGTGAGGGAGGGAGGTAGATAGACAAACATACACTGCAGATTCAGCTGCACACATGTGGATGGGACACATACACATGCGCTGCACACACACAAACACACAAGCACACACACATACATACACACACACACTCCTGGTGGAGCATCTAAATCACATTAGATGCCTGCCTGCCATCCATCACTCCCACAGACAAAAGCTCATGCCGGAGAGGCAGGGAAACTGCATGGCAACATGCACAACCACCCACAAACAAACACACACTCGGCCACAGAGCAGGCAACACACCTTGAAACCAGACGACAGCGTGCAGGAGAAAGCAATCCCTCCTTACACACAATATTCCCCAATCAGAAATCAGCTTGCATTCACTTGCACGCACATCACTGTCAGCACACATCAACTGCACATTCAAGGATCCACTCATTTGCTTCTGTGCTGCCGCCGCTGCCGCCGCCGCCGCCGCCGCTCTGTGCACTCAGCAAAGTTGCATTAGCATCAGAGAAAATCAACAATTCCATGTTAATGCAATGGAAAAAAAACATGGTTGCTTTAAATATTTAAAACAGAAGCCGGGGCAAAGCGACATCTTGAGAAATCTTTTTTTTTTTTTTCTGTCGGTATCAATCTACTTTCCCATTAGAGGGGGGATGGGATCCTTATCTAACTGTGTGTGTGTGTGTGTGTGTTTGTGTGTGTGTGTATACAAAAATGTTTGTTGGGGGTGCCTCTTATCTTGAAGATGGTGCGGGTGCATGTCAGTGGGGTGCTTCTTACCTAATGGGATGCATGGTGAGTTTGTGTGTGTGTTTGTGTGTGTTTTTTATCTAATGGGCTGTCTCTTGGGTAAAGTAATTGGCTGGCAAGACGTAGGGGAGGGAGAAGACGGAGAGGAAAGGAAAGAGGAGGAAAGAAGAGAAGTTTTAGGGAGGCAGGACAAACTTGATGTGTGCTCCATACATTATGAGACCATATGGTGCCCACTGTGCGGCGGGAGCAGGCAGAGCACCACAGCGCAGCTCTCATCCACCCGTCTATCGAGCCAGTCTCTCAGCTCCCACTGTTCTCCCTCCCTCCCTCTGGCTCTGTCTGGTTAACTCAATAACATCTACAGCCTCCTCTCTTAGCTCACTGTTTTGTTTTTTTTTACTGGCAGGGAAACAAAAAAAAAAAAAAAAAAAAAATCAGCCTTCTTTCTCCTCTTGCTTCCTCTCATCCTAGATGACCGGCTCTGGCTTTCGTCTCCTCCGCACCTTTCCCCCCCGCTAGGTGCTGTAGCAACCCCTCGACTCATCGTAGAGCTTAATCCGAACCAAAAAGGATTACTTCAATCGCATTAAAATCTGACAACTGACGGTGCTCGGCCTGTGCCAATCTCGATGATGACAAGCACTGAGAGTATGTTTACACATGCACGTGTGAGGCACAAGAAGGGGAAGACACTGAAATAACTTCTGCACGCGCACTGGGTCGTCTGCTCGCGAGCAGCAGCAACAATTACAGTAGACAGTCCTCCACCACGCTGTGCAGTTAAGAAATTGCTAATGACTGAATGCAGCTGCAAGCCCGCGAGTCTACGTGCATGCACACGGCATCAAAGCAGCGAGCGAGAGGGCTGCTCTTTTAGTTGGCTCATGAAATCATTTAAAATCGGCCTGCTCCCCACACACACACACACACACACACACACACACACAGAGCCCCCCCCCCCTCCTCAGCCGTTTGATGTGTAATGAGAGAAACCATTAGCAGTAAAAATGGGCTCTCCCCGCCCTGCCGCTCAGCAGATCTTAGTCAGAGCCACAGTTACATGTCTATTTATACATTCACTCCTCTTTTGATTTTCTGCTCCTCTAACAGGGAGCAGTTTGTGCAGCATACAGTGAAGAAGGCTGCTTTTCCTCCCGCCTCCTGCCCTTCTCTCCCTGTGTCCTCTTCTTCTTCTTCTGCTGCTGCTTCTCTCCCTCCGTCTCTCTTCCCATCCCCCCTCTCTGCCTGTCTCCTCCCTCTCTATACCCTTCCCCCAGCTCTTTCCTGCTCTGTGCCTCCCTCCCGCCCTCCCCTCCCTCTCATCAGGCTATATGCAGCAAGGCACAAATTCATCGGGGGGGAAAAGAGAGACGGCGAGGGAGAGCCGGAGATAGAGGTGGGGAGTTGAAACGGAGAGATGGTTTGGACTGAAAGAGAGCAAGACAAGAGCGAATGACAGACTAACAGGGGATGAAAGGAGGAGGAAGGCGTAAGCCAGATAGAAAGAGACAGAGAGAAAGTGAGAGAGAGAAAGAGAGAGAGAGAGAGAGGGGAAAGGAGGAGGGGTAGGTTGGTGGGAGACCAGCGGCGAGGAGGAGGAGGAGGAGGAGGCAGGAGAAACGATGGGCGTTCCTCTCCCAGTTCCTGCGAGGTCAAAAGTTTACCGTGGTTTTAATTTCACCTTTCCACAGCCAATCAGAGCGCGTATCCGGCTGCTGGGGGAACTTTGACCCACTCGGAGAATTTGACTGTAAAGATCTGAAGCTCGCCTCTGCGGCTCCACCAACTCTCTCACTTTTTTCAATTTTCTACTTGTTTTTTTTTTTATTAAGATTCCCACCTTTTCCATGCAGAAAGCCCCCCCCCCCCCTCATGTTTATTTGAAAGTCCTTGATAACAAAGGACAAAAAAAAAAAAGAAACCCAGTTGTTGCTGTTGTTGATCTAAGGGGCTAGTGAGAAGGAGGGAGGGGGGGGGGCAGAGTCTTTATTGTTTTTTTGGCATTTCTGTACTTTTCCTTTGCTTCCCAACACAGATGCCACCTAGATGGCGTGTGGGTCGAAACCCACAAAGTCAACAGCCTCTCCTCGAGGATGAACAATGCACGCCACAGCACTGACATTAGAGTCCACAGTCCATGTTGTTAACACCACTTGATCAAAACATCATACACATAAATACTCACGGACCAACTGCGGAGACACACCCCGCACGGTGCCAGTGTGCTGAACAGTGTGTGTGTGTGTGTGTGTGTGTGTATGTGCTTGTGTGTATGTGCAGGCATGTGAGAGTGGAGAGAGTAAGTGTGTATCTGTGAAGGGGGAGGAGGCTGCAGTTAGATCATAGCATCAGAGAGGGGAGGGGTGGCTCTGCAAATAGAGCGAGCAGAGAGTCGGCACGGCTGGCGACGGTAAGTAGAATGGCTTCAAGCCTCTTGTAAGGAGACTAGGCCGTCTGTATGTGTGTGTGTGTGTGTGTGTATGTGTGTGTTTTCTACAGCCTCTTCATCACTGTCTGAGTGTGTATGTGCGTGTTTGATTAATTAACAGCCACGGTCACTGAAGAAGCTCCCTGTTGTTCTATTCTCCCCACATCAGCTGCACAATTGCCCCCACCCTCCTCGTCCTCCTCCTCCATCCACCTGACTGCGATAATAAGGCACACGCAGGCGCACACACACACACAAGAGCACACATCCTCATGAGAGCAGCAGGCTGTAAATCTTACGGGTGTGTGCAGATGAAGTGTAGACGGAGCAGATTCCGAGACGTGACGAGATGTATAGCCACCTTCCACCTGTAGCTGGCTTTCTCCTCACAGACACTGTGTTCCCATCTAGCACTGAACTACGTCTGTGATAATCAGCCGGACTTGTAAGGATGAGTCTGGTTGTATTCTATGTTTTCTTATTTCCAACTAATCAGCCTGATATGGCTTATTCTGCTGAGCCACAGAGCTTCAATGTTAGATAAAAAAGGCTTAAAACTGACTGACATGTTTCTTCATTATGATGAACATGGACACTGTGGTTTATTTTCAGTAGATCTCACGTACACTGTCAATACACGCTACAGCACAAAATCCACGACTGAAAAAAAGACCTCAACAAAGGCACCATTCACTTGTGATTGAGTGATGTTTGCCAAAACAGCAGCATTTTTGGAAATTATGCAGCCCTTTTGAAAATGGAAAAATATGTACTTGTGACCCTTTTTAAAAGATTCATGTCTTCGGAAGGAACCAATGGTTTCGGGGCTTAGAGCCACAGACAGACTGGGGAAGTCAAAGGTAACAAGACAGGGACAAACACAATGATGGTTTTTGGTATTTCATGGACACAGAATATCACCTACCTTGCACTGACTGTTTTCTGAATGTTTATTACATTCATCCACAAGGAAAGTGTGATTCATCTCTCAAGCTTTGATATTAATTTGATATTTGATATTCTCTAGTGTCTAATGTTGCTCATATTTCATATAATTTGGTCCAACTCTATAGTGGACATCTTCTCCATGAAGAGGAGAGGCAGAAATCATGCATGGGCTTGCAAGAAACTGCACAGCAACTAAAGCTGAAATGATCAGTCATTTAATCAGTTAAGTGACACTTAATTCTCAACAACAGTTTTGAACGTTTTAGTTCTTTATCAAGGAAATGTGTCAAACAATCAGCACATTTGAGAAGCTGGAAGTTGACATTTATCCTTTCTAAATTACTTAAATGATAATTAAAAATGTTGTCAATCAACAAATGGATTAATTGACTTGTAAAAGATGATATTATTATATCTATACAAAAGAAAACTGTATCCCAGGTTAAATGAGATAGAAAAGACATTTTTCTAATAGCATTCAGAGGTTTGACCCAGTTTTATCACTTACATATGAAACTTCTGGGTAAATTAAGCTGTTTGTTATGTCTTTTAACAATTACATTATTGTATAAATTTACACATAATATTACGGTACGGTGTGAAACAGGACAGGACATGGGAGCCACTGTAACGAGGCCAGTGGTGGAGCCTGTACCAGCCTGTAATGTATTTGTTGTTTTTTTTTTGTTTTTTTTTTTAACCGCTGCCTAATTTGGTTCACGCAGACTAAATGAAATTTCCATTGCACTGAAAGTATACCGTTATTACTGCCTCTTTTTTCTCTTTCAACAAAAAAAAAAAATTAAATTATAAAGCTGAATTATGCTTATAAACCCATCTGTTTTGAGTTGTCCTGTTTTATGACACATTGTTTAAGTGGCAAAACATATTCTCACATTGTTTTTTCTTGGCTTCTAAAAATAATCTGCCTGTCTGTAATTCTACAGCAGTATACAGTAGTGTGGCAATGATTAGGGGTCGGGGTGGTTGGGTAGGAGGAGGTTCTACTGAAAATGAAAAGCTAAAAAAAAAAAAAAAAAAAAAAACCAGGAGAAATGACCATGAAGTTCGTTTTTGGGGGCGATGAACTTAGTTCGAAATTCAAAATTATGAACTATGAATGTGAACCAGTTTGTTTTAATTTGTGTGAACTGAACTTTGAGCTAACTCTTGTGAAATGTGAAGTTATGCAACACTATTTCAAATTATCTCATGATGAAAACTCTGCCAAAAAAGTATGCAGATAGACATCCAACTACCGACAGCAGCAACAAACAAGTGTGGAACCCGCTTCAGTCTTTAACTCTTTCTCTCAAACTGGTGTTTTATGCATCTTTCCCTCAATGCCGGGCTGTTTTGAGCCTGTGTGAAATTCAAGAGGGCTGAGAGTATTTGTGAAGGCATGATAAGACGTTGAAAGCAACTGGTGGCTTTTGTATTTCCATCAGTTAGACTTGGTCTCAGAGGTTGCTGAGGTTGTTGGTTTTCTTAAGATGGATTTTTAAACACCGTTAGTGAAAAACTGATACATTAAATCTATGCAAAAAACCCACAAATATGGGAGTTCAAACTATGCACTCTAACCCGACTAAGCTGCTATCGTAAAATGGTCTGTAACACCTTGCCTGAGGGAGAGAGGCCTCAGTGTTACCCCTGGGTTTAAGGTTACACAGTAAATGGACTGTTTGAAAAACACTTGAAATTTAACAATGTCAACTGCATTGCCCATTCTCCTGCTGCTTCAAATCCCCCAATCCCCCCTGTGGCAGTAAAACCCAAAACCTTTCCCACTCGCCCTCGTCTTTCTCTCCTCCATGCCTTCTTTCTTTCTGTTGTGCAGGAGAAGCAAAGTGACGCTGTGAAGCAGCCAAAACCCTTGTGGGAAAAATCAGCATCTGTGTTCCTAACACTTATCCAGGACCTTGGTTTGTTTTGTTGGTAAATACAAACTGTAAAAGTGCTCAAAAAACAAACGCACACTGCACGGTGTTTGTCATAGCACCGTAATCACACAGCAACAAGTTGCCCAAGCCCCTTGAACCACCTCTAACTCCTCTGGCTGTATTTCTGTTCTTTTGTGCAGCTGAAGTGTGTCAGGACAAAGGTTAAATACAGAGCAGTCACAAATTAGTCCTAACCAGTCAGAGTTGAATATATGCGTGTGTTTCTGAGTAATGTGGTGTCAAAAGGACACGTAAAGCTAACAAAGATATAAAGCAGGCAGAAATGCAAAGAATAAAGTCAAGGACTTGTTAGCTTTGTAACCAGTTCCCCGCTCGTTGATCAAACCTTCTGCATGTGTTAAATTTATTTCGCACAAAGTCTCAGGCAGCAGGTCCTCCACCATAGAAACAGGAAGGATTGTAAATATAAACACTACTTGTTGTTTTTGGACACATCTTTAATAACAACTGCAGTCCAGTGATTTAGATTCTGCTTCCTCAAGACCGTTCATCTCTTAGATACAAGCCTGACCGTTTCCTGTTTCACACCCTTTTCTTTTATGTTTTGTCAAGACCAATCATGTGTCTTTGCTGTGTTTTAAAATGCAGAAAAAGTCCAACTAACTTTCACCAAGCAACAAATTAAGGGTTTGGTATGCTTTAAACAAATTAGTTGGTACATAAGGTTTCAACTGACCACTTCAGAGGACAAAATTATTTACAGCTTTCTAGTTCCCAGCTACACTGTGAAGTCAGGAAGAAAACAACCTATGGTCATAGAGAGGGGCGAGACGCGGTGAACTGTACAAATAGGAACAACATCACACAATTTTTGACTCCTCTAAGACATTCATAGTGTGAGGAAGTAGTTGTGTTATGGAAAATCCAGCATTTGAAAAAGAAGTTCAAAATATCTGCGCCAAGTGAGTGTGCTTGTTGAATTGTCCGTTTTTCGGAAAGTTACAAAAATTGTTGGACGCCGCCCTGAGCATTTCCAGTGTTTGAAAGGTATGGGTGGAGAGCTGTTAGATGATCCCACAAGCACACTCAATCCTTTAGCCATTTGAGGCAAAGCGTGACCACTTACTTAACACTTTCTGCAGCTGCTTGACAGTAAAAGTTTGTGGAATGAAAAAAGAAAATGAATTGACTGTGAACTGGACTTATACAGCAAAGAAGCAAATAAAACAGTTCTAACTAAGAGTGATGATTAATACAAGTGTAAGCAGCTGCTGGAAGAGCGGTGGAAGAGGCATCAGAAGGTGAAGAGAGATCAGAAAACAGTGAAGCTCCTTTTATGATACTTCCATAAGTGGCCGTAAAGTAATTGAAAGCCACCTTTAATTCTTAGGAGTATCTTCTGTGGAGTTTTCACCTTTGGCCAATTTGGAAAAGTACATATGCGCTCTGAAGCTGCATCCTATGTGCATTTTTATTTATGCATTTTAAACAGTCATTTGTAGAATTTATTGCTGACCTTTGCCTTTTATTTCCTTCCACACGTCTTGCCTGCACATAGTCTATGAAATTACAGTAATTTACAATAAACCGAAGCACTTTAAGAGTTGTACCGGGCTCAACTTTTGCCCCACTGTAATGCATCACGTGGAAACAGACCAAACTGTCCTCCCTAGATCATATTCCATCATCTCACTAGTACCTGTTTTTAATCCCAGTGCTATTTTGGGTCTGAACGTCCACTAAACACCTGAGCACACCTGGCCAGGTGTCGTGGACACAGACTTCCTGACTCTACACAACAGTCAGCTCATGTGAAAGAGTTTCCCAACACTATAAAACAGTCTGCACAACAGTTTGTTCTTTACTGAACACCACTGACCAGAACTAAAGGTCGAACTGGAAGTGTCCTCCAGGTAAATTATTAATGGCTTGTTTTCTTTTCCTCCCTGCACCTCTGCTCTCCCTCGCCCCGTCTCCTCTCCTCTCCTCTCCCTTTTCTCTCGCTTGGATTGTTGTTTTCTCACTCTGCTCCCTCTCATCCAGTTGTTCCCGCCTTCTCTTTCCCTCTTCCCTCCACCCACTCAGTGTTCTCCCTCCCTCTTTTTCTCTGTCTAAGTCTAGTGTGGAGATGGTGTTATTTTTAGCTTTGGTTAGATAGAGGGAGAGATTGTGCTGGGCTAACACGTACTCTCCACAAGGCCTTTACTGGAGACCTGTCACTAACGTGTGAGAGAAAAACGGTGTTCAGTTAACACATACAGTGTGCATGTGTTCTCACTGTGTATGTGTGTTTACTGTAGTACCACTTAAATATTTTAGTAAGCTACTTTCCCTCTTGTAGATAGGAAAGTCCTGACGATAACAGGCATCCATCATGCTTAAAGGTGCTATATGTAAGTATTGCTACCGCTACATAGCTAATGTTAGCATTAACGGCTGTGTACTTACCTGTCTAGATGAAACATTGTGAGTTCAGCATCAACCTTTACTCCTTTACTCACCAGGAGCTGCCTCCAGCGGCAGAAAGCAGCGCCAATGTTTCGTTTCTATTTCTGTCACGTCTTTTCTTTACCGCCAAACATTGTTAATTGCCCTCCGCGTTGCGCTTCTTCTTCAAATCTCTCATGTTGGAGTTAGGGCAGCCTGGACGCGACAGTGATTCACCATTGCCTCCTAAGGTACGAAGTGGTATTAGAAGATAGCATGGGCCAGGGATAGCGGGTTAGCATGCAAACTTCGGTAGATATCTCTCCAATACAATGCATAGACGTATTAGACATAACAAAAGAGTTACTTCTTCACATTCTGTTGCTAAGTGTTCATTTTCAAATGTTTTAAACTAAACTAAAATGATTACATACATGTAGCACCTTTCAAGGTACAATGAGTGACACAAATGTAAACAAAGGGCATCACCACTGCAATATTCAAAACTGGATTAGAATTTGCAATCATTCCCAAACCAAAGGACGGTTTGTTTAATACTAAACTAACACTAAAAAATAACTACATTCAAGTTATTCATGTTTTCTGTCGCTGCGAAAAATTCGTTCACATCAGTAATGCTCAAAGCAATGGGGTAACACCAGGTCAATGTATCAAATAATGAACAGTATACTTCTTTGGAGCTGAAATTGAAATATTTGGAAATAGAGGTTCTGCTGGTGCAATGAGTCATTTCCAGTGTAATTGGTGTTAAAAGGTTGCGCATGCTAGGGACATTTTTAAATGAGCTGTTGCAGAAAACCAGCCGTGTCCCATCCTTCCATCTTCTGCTTGATTTGCTGCTTCATCTTTTAATGACTTTCATTGTCTTTCATTTTCGCAACTTGCTTTTCCATATCATCTATAGGCCTGGCAGAGTCTCAGAGGTTTTCTAATCAACCAGAGGGGGCTAGCTCAATATGTTTCAACAGGTCATCCTTAGTCTAACTCATTTCAGTAAGGTTAGTCTGTCTGTTATCGGATGGATGAAAGATGTTGTTACATCGATTTTTATGCTACAACTTTGAGCCTGCCATGCATCAGTTAGTGGTATATTTAGCCGGCATTTCTGGGATGCAGAATAGAGTAGCTGTTGGAGTGCAGCTTAGGGAGCGCATGAATGACCATACTGAAGGTTTGTGATCAGTTAACAGTTCTACTATAATATGCTGCCAGTACTCTTTGATGATACTATATATGAATATGCTTCTATTTGGCTGCATTATTAAATAAGACATTAAGTCCATAGCAGCCACAGGGCTCTGATTTGAAGCTGAGGGATTTTACGATTGAATAATTAAAAGATAGTATAATATTAAAATTAGATCAACTAAAACAAATGAATTTACGAGCAAAAATATAAATTAGACAATATAATAGCATCATTGGCCATATCCCACTGGGTTCTACATCCTGACTTTAAAATGAAAAATATATTAAAATAGAGGAAATGCATGTAGACGTGTGATATCTATTTGCAGTGTAAGAACGCTGACATAGACACAGCGGACAGGGAAGAGGCTGCCTTGCTCAGGGACACTTTGGGTGATTTGGAGTGGCTTTGTGTCCCATTCAAGTCACAATGACTCAGCATTATGTGAGTCATAGAGTCTTAAGTCAAAACAGAGTATTGGGATGGAACAAGGAGGGATCGGTGAAACATCCAACAGGACATCCATGAGGGAGGGAGTTTTTATAGAAAGGACAGCGAAGTGATCATTCAAAAATCTGTGTTTTAATGAATGGAATTTTTTTTATTTTTCTACACACACACACACACACACACACACACACACACACACACACACACACACACAGTACACTGTAACCAAAGGAAGCGGGCCTAAATGTGTCTTATTTGTCTTAATTTAATGAATGCTATGATCTTGCAAAGAAGCTAACAACTATTGGATGGGTTACCATGAAATGCTGATATTCATGGTCCCCAGACACTGAATTATTATGGCTTTTGTGGCCATTCCACTTTTCCTCTAGTGCCAACATCAGGTCAATGTTTTCACTTATTTTGTAAACTGAATAAACTCTCGGTCTTGTTTATCTACATCTGCCCTCCTCTAACTTTACTGTAATGGCTGGAACTACACACATTTGTCCAGAATAAATTTTTCACAGTGGACTGAATCAAATAACAAATAGTTGGAGAGGTAAAGGATGCATTTCCCCCAGCACAGTACACCTCAATCTACCAGGGATGCCAAAAGTCTGTCAGTCAGTCTTCCATTAGTCGAGCTTCATCAGCTCAATAAACATCACCAGCAGCCTTCTAGATCTGCAGGAAAGCCGAGGCTGCTCACCTGATGGTTACCTGAGTGGGCAGCCGAGTCCAACAGCAGATGATATTTCATCCTGGGCATCATGTCTAAGCGATGCCAAACTGAGACACGGGAACATGCACGCAAACACGGCAAGCATTAACACAAGTGAAGCCTTCATTCTGGGTAAAGTCGGAGTTGCTGGACAATACCTAAAAATACGCAACACAACAGCTATAAAAAGCCCCTGAATGAGGAACACGAGAGGAACCGGAATCGTTGTCTCACATTGCATCAAATCAATATTTAAATTCTGGCCCCCTTTCCTCTAATGAGAGCATGAGGATGTCACTGGCTGTTTACTACGACTCGAATCTCACAGGACTAACAGATTCATTTTGAGGGAGGGTGGCAGTAAGAGAAAATGAGAGGGGTGGGGTGTTAGAGAGGAAAAAGCTGATTCAACCAAAGACGCTGCCTCTGCCTGAGCTGAAGCAGATGCACAGAGGGCTTCTTTCCACTTCCCAGCTTGGCAGAAACAGATGGGTAAAGGTAGTAACTCTGCTTAGTCCCTATCCACAGCAGAATGTGAAATTCAGCAGTTTGACTAAAGCCTGAGCCTGCGTCGTCTCTGCACGTCATGTACAGGCTTTCAAAATCAAAAGTCATACACTGACCGAGTGTTTTATTGGGAACACCATACTAATACTGGGTAGGACCTCGCTTCGCTCTCAAAACAGTTCTTCATGACGTGGATTCCACGCATTCATTTGAGATTCTGCTCCATGTTGACATGATTGCATCACATCATTTCTGCAGATTTGTCAGCTGCACATTCAGGCAGCAAATCTCTGTTCTACCGCATCCCAAAGATGTTCTACTGGATTCACATGTAATGACTGGGGAGGTCACTGAAGTTCACTGAACTCATTGTCATCAACAATGCTCAGACTATGTAATTCAAATAATGACTGATTGGTATGAAATGGCCCAAAGTGCCAAGATATTCCCCACAGCATTACACCACCACCAGCCTGGACTGACGAGGCAGGTTGGGTGCGTGGATTCATGCTGTTGACACCAAACTCTGACGCAGAAATCCAGATTCATCAGACCAGGTCTTCAACTGTCTGTGCCCACTGCAGCCTCAGATTTCCGTTCTTGTCTGACAGGAGTGGAACCTGACGTGGTCTTCTGCTGTCGTAGCTCATCCACCTCAAGGTTCGTTGTGCTGTGCATTCTGAGGTGTTTTTCTGCTTGGGACAGTTGTAAAGAGTGGTTACCTGAGTAACCGTAGCTTTTTGTCACCTCCAACTGGTCTGGTCATTCTCCTCTGACCTCTCTCGTCAACAAGGTGTTTCCATCTACAGAACTGCCACTCACTGGATGTCTCTTGTTTTTTGTGTTATTCTGAGTAAACGCTAGACTGTTGTCTGTGAAAATCTGAGGAGATCAGCTGTTTCAGAAATGGAGAACAGGAGAGTTTCAAGGTGAAGTCACGGAAGTGCTTCAATTGAGTCACATGACTCATGGGAAAAATGAATAGAAATTTTTTCTTCCAGAACCAGGGGCCAAAATAGGTCATCCAACTACCGAACTCGATTGTCTACCATTTCATACATGAAGTTATTTCATTTAAATTGTGATCTTTATCGTTGCCTTGTTACCTTATTTCAATGCTACTGCGTAATGTTAAATTGTTTATTTTTATCGTTGTGTTTTTGTGTGAACCCCTGCAGGACTAGCGACCACTTTGTGGAAGCTAAAAGAGGTTCGAAACTAAAAATAAAGGATTAAGTAATCCACACGCTGGTGCAAGGTGCTGTTGTGCACAGTAAGTTGCAACTGAGTTTGACAGGAGGTAGAGATAAACAAGCCTCTGTGACATTACAGCACCAACATTGTGGCCTTGGAGGAGAGGTGGAGGGACAGCCAATCAGTTGAAGCCCGCTTGACTGGCCCGCTGCTCCACACCA
Source organism: Trachinotus anak (assembly GCF_046630095.1). NCBI lineage: Eukaryota > Metazoa > Chordata > Actinopteri > Carangiformes > Carangidae > Trachinotus > Trachinotus anak. Next base: position 19,931,657 of record NW_027273855.1, on the reverse strand, counting down.
AGGTAACAAGGTGGGGGTAGCAGTCCTTGGAGTGCTCTCCCACTATTCTGAGATGAGTGATGCTGCTGCTGGTGACACTGGAGACAGGAACCGGTGGATGGACATGGTTGTTTGTGTGTGTGTGTGTGTGTGTGTATGTGTGTGTGTGTTTGGGAGGGTGGCAGAGTGATACGGGAGGTGTGGCAGCTGAGGGGAAGGCAGGACAGGAGTGAATTAAGTTGAGGAGGTGGTCACGTAACAGCCGGGTTCAGGCAGAGTTGAAACCACTTGCTCGCTGTGCTACAGCTGGTAACATTTACCTCAACTCCTACCCCATAAATGTTTGTGTGAGTGTGTGTGTCTGTGCACGGGCACGTTAAAGAGCTCTAAAACACATAAACTAAGCCTGGATTTTTACAATGGAAAATAAGTAAAAAAACAGAGCTCCCCTTCTTCCACACTCTGAGGACCCCTTTAACATGCATCTATTACCTTACAGCAAGAAGAAATGCGAAACTAACCCCCACCTCCCTATAAAATCCAGCTCTCCTCGGCTTGGGGCTCACAGAAAGGTGACAGATTGAGTTTTTCTAACTCGCTTTTAAACAATGATACTTGCACACACGGCTGCTCTATCCCATCACGTCACTGACCACACAAAGTGACATGATCCCTCACTGTGCTCCCAGAAAACTGCGACTCTGTGTTGGTTTGTGAAAATCCTGTTGGCCTGCAAAGAGCAGGAAAAGTAAAAAAACAAACAAACAAAAAAAACCCAGAAGTAGAACAAAAACCCACCATCCATGTTAGGCACCTGCTCATGTTGCCTTTACATGATTTTGAGGCAGATTCAGTGATAGGAAGCCAAGTGCTTATCTGTAACACATGCTGACAGTGGTCTTCTGCTGTTTGACCTCAATGTGTTTGCAGAGCAACAACATGTGATTCAGGTTTCTTAAGGCCCCCAGACTGTGTGATTTTCAGTGCTCCCAGATCAAAGTTGACAGTGATGATAGGAATGAGGTCAAATCTTTGGTCATCAATCCAAAACAGTGGCCCTGTGATTGCACTGAGAGATGCTTTGCCAACCAAAGAATGCGTCACAAACTCACAAAAATCTGCAGCGCAGATGAATCACGAGTTGATGACTAGGGGTGGGAGATATAGCCTTAAGACCTAGGAATAATATCATGATATTGCAGTGTATTTTAGCAGTAACTACACTTGTGATTATAGAAATAAAATCTGATGGCAGTTTGACCTGCTGTACTGGCATTAGTTGAGTCCAGCTGATCAATAATGAACTTTAAACCAACTTCAACTCCAACGTGACCTACATAATTATCAAACTTACTTCAGCTGGTTTTTGGCTGCTTGAGTCCCACTTGTTATGTGACTTTTCGCTCACTGATCCCCACCAAAAAAAATTAGCCATTTTATTCTTTATTCTAAACTTGTAAAAACGTATTTTTCAAACCGACATAGTGTTGTTGTTATTGTTGTTGTACTTCTCTGATTGATTACTGAGATGCAAACATTATTTGATGGACTGCCATGAAATTTGGTGCATGCATTCATGATGACTTTTTCCTCTAGTACTACCTTTAAGTTGACATTTGTGGTTTGAAATGAAATGTCTCAACAACTGTTGGACGGAAAATCTGGTTCAGACACTCACGCCTCGCTTCGGTGAACCTCAACCTAGATACTTTGGTTTATGGCCAAACCTGCAAATTTTTATGTTTAGTGCTAATATGTTTAGTGTTTAGCAAACACATCGCAACATGTCACTGTGAGGATGTTGCCATGCTAGCGTTAGCATGCAAGCACCACTGTGGGCTCTTACCCTTGTAAATTGAGGAAACGAGAAGCACTACGATTCACAAGGTTTTCACTGCACAATCTGACATGCCTCAAAATAGGTTTCATCTGACACAGACTGTCACCAAGATTTTATTAGACTCAATTTTGCACAGTGTAACATGTGATGAACCTGCAAGATGGTTGTTTCGACACGGTGTTTTGGGGCCTTTAGTGTACAATGTGTGCTACACTAGGTCCAGTCAGTGCCGGCAAACATGCAGCAGAGAAGAGAGGACAGGAGAGGAGAGGAGAGAACAGGAGAGGAGAGGAGAGGAGCCCCAGGTAGCTTCACAGCAATGCACCATTAGAGAAAGGAAAACACAAAGCCAAGCTCTGCTGCTTGCTTCTTCTCCAGCCACTGTATCCCTCTCTCTCCCACTGACCAGCTAAATATTTTATCAGCTGGCAAAAGAACCTACAAGCCCCAAGGCCAGGGGTTCTTTTTTGTTTGTTTCTTTATTGAAGAAAGTGTATGTGTGTGCGTCTGTCTATGTGTGTTAGTGTGTGTAAGAGGGGGATGGAGGGAGGGCTGAGTTTGTTCACCGACCACAACGTCACCAAAGTGCTTTTGATTGGTCACTTTGAAGTAGTTCTTCTGTTTCTCTCTCTCCCTCTTTCTCCGTGTGCATCCTCTGTGCAGCACGCTGCTCAGTTCAGAACTGGATGAACGACCTTGAGCAGGCGCGAAGGGCTGTGTTGCCATGGCAACGAAGCCTCGTGCAACCAGTAACAGCTGGATGCAACAGCACTCCCTGAATTTTAGCGGGAGTCGCCACGTTAATAAAACGACTCTCCATGTCTCCTTCCCCCTCCTCTCTCCTCTCTCCTCTCTCTCTCTCCCCCCCCCCCCCACCCCCCACCATCATCTCTCTCCACTCACATACATGGACCTGCACTAAAACAAAAGATAGCAATGGTCGCACACAAATACAGCACGTTTGATAATAACACATAAACTTACTTTGCTTCATGGGCACTGGCTGATTGCGTACAGTCAGAAAGAAGCATAAAGGGGAAGACAAAGGCTGAGGTGAACAAGACGAGTCGAGGAGAAGAAGACAGAAATCAAGAATGAAGCGCAAGTAACAAAACAAAACACAGAACGGCAATAAATGCGCCAGGATGGGCACTTGACATTCCTCTCACAGAAGAAATAGCTCTCAGAAAAGGATATGAGCTCCACTGAGGCATTCTGGGGAAAGAAAGGAAACAGAAAGCGAGGATACCTCGTCAACTGTTGTTCTGACAGTGCATCAGCTCTTCCCTCTCTCTCTCTCCTCCTCTGCTTCTCATCAGTTCATGCTAACAGCTCTGTCTGATATACAGTTCTTTCATTATCACAGACAAATGTATAAACGACTTCTCAGCTTCTTAACTTTACAAAAAACATTTTTATAAACCACCCACAAAAAAACATTTTTCTACTGATATGATGAAATAAAGATCGGCTGGATTTCCTAACAGGTCAAATAGCAGAAGTGACTGACACAGCTCTTAGATCAATTTCAAGCCAGTGTGGGGGCCTGACCCATGTTTGCTGTTAGTCTGAGCGGGTCGGCACGTGTTAAGTGACCTGGTTTCACAACTCACTCCAGATCAGTGTTAAAACACGGGCCTGACTAGAGCAGGGAAATATAAACACTAAGATCAGTTTGACCTCAATAACAACAAAATGCAGTTATTTGGAAATCATTTTTGTCATAAATTAATCTCTAAATAATTCTGATTTATATTTCTATTGCGTAAAAAAGACAGAAAAATGCCCATTCATAGCCCAAGATTACATCTTCAAATTGCTTCTTTCGTCAAACTAAAAGTCCAAAACCCAAAGATATATTTAAAAAATATATATGTATATCTAATAAGACAAAAGCAATAAACACTTTTTGAGAGCTTGACTCAGAGAATGTTTGAAATTTTTTTGCTGAATAAACTGCCTTAATTTTACAAGGCGGCTTACTTCTGACAGGTTTGTCTTGTGTAATTACAGAGCTGTTTGCTGACTGGCTGGTGAAACATGAGCTTAGATATCATTGGTAGCTGCCATCAGTTCCTAGAAATTTACTGAAAACTTGCAATATGAATAGACTTTTAAAGAAGTGAAATTTGAGATCCATAAAAGCTCCGGTAACAATCTACACAATGGCAGTGATTGTGTTTCTTGCAGTCCTATGACATCATGTGTGAACGAACAAGAACAACCACGACCAAGAGTCTGGTATAAGTGGTCAAAGGCGGTTTGAATGTCTGTTTGTTCTGCTGCATCATTCACAGGGTCTGGTTTGGTCGCAAATCTCACTTTCACACCCGGTCTTCCTTTTAGGAACTACTATGTCACACTGTGCTCAAGGCAACCCAAACTGTAGCTAAATTTCCTCTATATTTTAATTTTTAGTGACATTTCTCTCATGAAATGTTTCACTTCATTTTTCTGCCGATTTCCTCAAATTGCATAAACCAATAAAAATGCAAATCAGCACAGAGACTGCTTATTTATGCTTTTAGTCCATGTTCTCCTTCATTCTTAATAACTGTTTGGTGAGCCACTTAAGTGTCATCTCTCTGCTAGTGCATCACTGATGGATGAGAAATGAGTCAATCCCCTCTTGGATTTTTTTCCGAACGTTACTTCTTTTTCGTAATTATCCTTTAGGCTTCTGTTTTCTTTTCACACATGGATAGTGATTGGTGCTTCACTGGCGGTCAGGATCAGCTGGTTCTGAGTGTTTTTTCTTTCATAGTGTAACTCTAACCCTAACCCTAACCCTAGAGGGAAAGATGCTGCAAGGGGTAATTTGTAAGACATATAAGTAGAAAAACAGGAAGTGAAATACAAAATATAACATGTTTGTCGAAATACATACAAAAATGTCACATGAAAAAACTTGAGGATGCTAGATGCCTTCAAATTCCACTAACAAGATCAGTAATTAATCTACTACATCGGCCAAGAAATCTTTTTGTACAGACCAATTTTCTGATTCAGCTCTCGACAAGAAAGGAAATGAGTGTATTCCAAACTGTCTGTTTTGTAAAAAAAGTGTTTGTTTGCCTTAAATTTTAAATAACCACACTAGTTTTTATATTTTTGGTGAATCATTTGACTTGAGTCTTTTAGCTTTTTTTTTTTTTTTTTTTTTTTTTTTTTTTATACTGCAGGTGGTGTCAACTCTGAGAAACTGTGGCACTGTAGCACCAACATTTCTTCCTGTATCAACTTGACTCATGAAAGCAGCTTCCGGCACAACCACTAGAGCTTGACTCCAACACAAACAGCACATTCATATCACTCACACACATACACGCAACACTTCTGACAAGAAGATCAGCAGCTCATAAAGGAATAAACAAAGGAAGTTACAGTCGTATTATTAAAAGCATAAATCATTTTTTTCAGTTTATATGAATGTAAAACACTTATGAGAGTACTTATAGGAGGGGGGAAGAGGGAAAAGCGCTGTGCAACTCAATAATCAACAAGCAACTAAAATAAACTTAACACTTCAGGATAAATTTACGTCTCAAATGTTAATAAAAAATAAAACTCGAAGCTTTCAAATTCACACTATGAAGGACTTTCATTGATCGTTAAGTGGAGAGTGGCATTATGAGCCTTTAAAGCAGCCGAGAGGTTTTTTTATGAGTAGTATTTCTGGTTTCAAACTGTTAGCTGTACAATAAAATAGAGCTAATTTAGGTGTCAAAGCTGAAGCCAACACATAAATCATGTCTATCTCCACTTCATTATCAGAAGAGCAGCAGCAAAATGATGACTTTGCAGGTGGGAATGTTGGCTCTGTGGCTTCTGGCTCAGGAGGAGAGCAACAAATGTTGACTAATATTGACTTGGTATATGCTAAATCATAGGAATAACGCATCAAAATTCTGTTTTTGTGTTTATCGCTTCACTGTCAAACTTGTAGAGGAGTGGTCTAATGATCCATATGATCCATTTGTAGGGTTGGGTATTAAACAACAATACGTTTTTGGTGTGCCTGCAGTACTGTGTATCAAAAACGTGATCCCCAAAGTTGGCATCAAATGTCTGGTCAGCATTTACCAGTATTTACCCCTACCCTGAACAGCAGCTGTCCAATCATAGCTTTTAGAAATGACTTAATCAATGTATTTATCTGCTCTGACTAAAGCTGCAATTAACAGGTTATTCCTCACGCTAGAACAACTTTAGCTCAACATTTGAAAAGCTAACATTTTCCCTCAATATACTTGCATTGTAGGACAGGTTTATAGGACATCTCTACAATACACACTCTCCTACACGGGCCATCAAGTGGTGAGGATGCTAACTCCCTTCCCGGACAAGCAGCTTTAGCCTCAGTCTTTCAGCACACCATGTACACCATGTAGCCATTGTGTGAAGTCTTAAGACTCTGTTACAAGATTCATGTTTGTGTAGTGCGAGTGAGCTGGAAACATTAAAAACTTCAGCCAGAGATTTCGACCAACACACGGAGCTAATATAAGCTTGGTTAGTTAGCCCGCCGGAGCTGATAAAATCTGCCAGCAACAGTTGTCATTTCAGTCGGCAAAGTCGGTGACTAGTTACTTACTTACCTCTGTGGGAAATCCAGAACTGGTAGTAAGAATTTGGAGCAGTAAATCTGCCATAGATGCAGTATACATGTATGCCACTGGTTTTAAGTGTTTGCCCCCATTACAAATTAGGTTTACACTGTGGCCACCAGTTTAATTTAGTTAAACTTTGTTTATGAGAAATTACGTTTTGTCTGTCACTTTGGCATGGTGGATGGGTCTAAATACTACAATACCCATGAGCCTCACGCTCCGTTGCCATGGAGAAGCCAGTCAGAAGCACAAATTGGAACAGGATGGAGTTTAAGACTCTTTGTTCTTATGGCTGATTTTGTTTAGACAAGATATTGGAAAAAGTATTGTTTTGGTATGGGGGTCAAAACTCAAATATCTCAAATAACATATTGCCTAGGGCTGCAACCAACTTATTTTCGTATTTTATCAATAAATCTGCTGATTGTATTCTCAGTTAATCAATTGGTCAATATTCTATATGATGTCAGACAATGGTTAAAAATGCCCATCACAAATGTCCAGCGCCCAATGTGAATGGCCAGAGATATTTGATTTACCATCATAGTAGATTTATGGAAACCAGAAAATATACATATAACCTATGTGAGGCTGGAACCAGAGAGTTTTGGCATTCTTTCATAAAAACTACTCAGAACAATTATTCGATTATCAAAATAGTTGGTCGGTGAATTGTATGGCTAATTGATTAAATTGACTTATCATTGTAACTCTTATATTCTCAGTAATATTTTCAGTAGTGCCAAAAGATACTTAGCCCAACTGGCAGAAACTTTGTGAGATCACTCAAAAACAGGCATGGGGGTATCCACCGCTGGACTGGAGATGCCCGAATAAATGACAGGGGGGCAGAAATGAGTGAGATTTTAAAAAAAAAAAAAAAAAAAAAAAGAACGACCCCTCCTCCACAAAGCAAAATCAATGAGAGCTAGTGAAGATTAATTCCTGTTTAACACATCCTGACACATGGGAGAGGGGCCCCAACAACGACAGGACAACAGTTCAGCTCACTACACTTCAGCTCGGGGTGGCAGGGGACAGCGAAAGACATACCACAGAGAGAGAGAGAGGGAGGGAGAGAGAGAGAGAGAGCAAAGAATGTGGATAGTTTGAGTCAGAAAACTTCCTGACTCCACAAAAGAGGACACAAAGAGAAGGACACAAAAGACAAGAATGCCAGGTAGAATTCCAGCAAGAGGCTCCACCTGAGCCCCCCCCCTTCTCATACACACCCCCTCCCCTTTCCACACACACACAGAGCTTCCCATGCTCCAACGCTGGTGTGTGAGATCCTGCCTCCCTCCGGCTCAGCCTCGTGAGCCCTGCCCCCAGCGCCTGACCCAGTCACCAGCATCCCCTGCTAACCTCTGTCCCCTTTTTCCCATTCAGCAAACATCATGCATCACTGTCACCCTCCTCCTCCTCGTGCACGCATTCATCCCACCATCCGCTTAGCGAAGACCCCTCATGGGTGCTTATGGGTCCGACCAGCTTGCCCACACCCCTCCCTGACCATGTTCCTTTCGATTCCTTGTGCGCAGGTCGTAGGCGTGTGCGTCTGCACGTGTGGCGGAGACCCGGGCCACAGAGTCGACTGTAAATCTGTCAGGAGAGAGGTGCCGGAAGACGAGACAAGGGCTCCTTGCTGCCACACCCCTCTACTTGGGCCACAGACAGTTCAGCCAGTAAAAGCAAAAGCAATTAATCAAATAAACGATTAGTTGATAGACAGAAAGTGTATTGGCAACATACTTGATAACAGATTCATTATTTAAAAGCCCTTACAAAGTAGCAGCTGGTTAAAACCTCAGTCGGAGTTGACAAACTATGCGTCGACAGAAAGAACAGTGACAGCTTCTGTCAAATGGTTTCAGAACCTAATATCACTGCAACAATATAGAGGAATATAGAGCTGCAGGTGATTAGTTGATTAATCAATAGGTTGATCAACAGAAAAATAATTTTTCACGATGCTTTCACGTTATCGATTAATCAATAATCAGCCCCATAGGAATATATACAAAACAGAAAAGTAGAATAAACAGAAAAGGCAAGCAGGGCTGCAAGTAATGGTTTTTTTCATTATCCATTCATCTGTCAGTTATTTTTTTAACTTAATCATTTGGTCTATATTCTACTGAAAATAGAAAATAATTTCCATCACATAGGCCAAGGTGATGTCTTCGAATGTCCCCAACAAACAGATTAAATCCAAGTTATAAACTACAGAAGAAAATGTTCACATTTCAGTTAGTTAATTAACTAATCCTTCCAAGTTTTCTGTTTTTACTGCACAGCTTTTAAAAAAAAGAATCACTTCTATCTATCTATCTATCTATCTATCTATCTATCTATCTATCTATCTATATCTGGAATCACTTTTAACTAAATCTGACATTTTGAGCGTAAACCTTTCAGATCAAAATAATCTGATGTAATTAAAAAGGGATCAAGAACAATAACTGTTTTATTTTGGGGATGTTATTGTCAGGCCTGTTCACAAAGGCAGCGTGTGTTGATTAATGTCATTTAGCAATCAAAAACTCTTCACACTTCTCTGGTAGCAGCTTCTCAAACGTGAGGACTTGCAGCGTTTCTCTGGTAGATATCCCTGTAAACTGAAGCTCAAAACAAGACATTTGAAGACAACAAGTCTGGCCATTTTTACTTTTTTTTTTTTTTTTACATTTACAAGAAATAATGTCAGTTTAACCGATAATGAGAATTATTTAGTCAGGAAATAAAGCTGCAAATGAAGGATAAATTTAAACACCGGCTATAATACAAAAACAAATTCACATCCCTCACATGTCAACACTGACACACAAACCATCTGCATCGCTTCCATTCAACTTCTGCTTATACACCATGAGGAGTAGACCGCGATTATTCAATGTGAGCAGGTACTGTAATATGGCTCTGGTGACATGCTCAAGGACACAGTGCTTTTCAGTGCACACACACACACACACACACACACACACACACACACACACACACACACACACAGGCTGGCTGTTTCAGGGATCAAACCGTGGACGCTCAGGGTTACAGGGCAGTGTGTGTATGCACAGGGCCACGTTGCTGCCCCCTGCAGATATACAGTGAGACACATTATTGAGGATGAAGCAGATGACAGGAGGGGTTGTGAGGGAGACCAAGCAGGGGAAACATAAGCATGGCGAGCACTCACTCTTCCAGCTCACGCATTTACAGGGAACACATGCCTCCTTCAATGTACTGACCTGCACACTAGAAACATGCTGGAGAGTCCTCGCACTTTTTTTTTTTTTTTTTTTTGTTTAATCGCTCAGCACACGGGACCCGGGCAGGTTGACTGATACACAGCGAGTCGGTCAGCATCTTGTGCCCCTTAACGAAGCCACTAAAATACCTCCCTCCTCGCCTCTGTCAGACACGATGCCAGTGCTGCACAGTCGAGTATGTTTGCATGCTCTCGATCAACAAACACTTCGGGACCAGACTCCCCTCATGCTGAGACGGCGACAGGCTCGGTGCTAGTGCACAGTTTCCAAACCGAGCACCGGCGGTCACCCAGCCGCCGAGGTCGATGACTTAACTCCCATGGTGTTTGTGAGTGTCTACGCGTGTGTGTGAAGTGTTTGTGCTCTCCCCAAAAAACTTCCAGAGGTGCCGTATCAATTGGAAACACTTCTGTGATCCGCCAGCCTGCGCGTAAACCGGCCAGCCTGCATTATCGCCAAGTTATCAAAGCAGCTGAGCGCTTTTGCATTTTGCAGCACAGGGAGACAAACGCGCAGGACGCCCGGCGTGCGCTTCATCACCGCCGCGGACAGGTTCGTGAACCCGGGCTGTCATGTACTAAATGACCATGCACTGTGCCCTCCGCACTGTGCCGATGCCAATATTGTGTGTGTGCACCGCCGCTGGGAACCCAAGTCAGTACGTTTCCGTCCTTCTATCGAAATGCAAACCAAACGCAAAGTCGGGTTGAATCGGCTGAATGTCACCGAACACGCAGCGAGGTCTTACCTTGTGGACGTATCTCTCTGCCGGATCGATAATTTCTTCTTTACACCATTAACTCTCCGCCATCTTCGGCACTGTTTGTTTAAATGGGAAACACTCCCGAAGCCCAAGAAGCCAGTTCTGTAAGTTGAGGCGTCGCGGGGGTTTCTGGGTAAAGGAGTTCGTTCGAGTGGAGCGCCTCGCTTCCTGTTACCTCCCCCAATCCGGATGCGGACTACAGGCAGACTCCACCACCGCACAGGGGGGGAGGAAGGGGGAGGTGTAGGTGGGGGTGGGTGGGGGGGCAGGCACTGTCTGTCTAGCTGCCTACAGACGGATGTCAGCGACGATACCAGAGCAGAGGGAGATGCCAGGGAGTGTATTTTCAGTTAAACACAACACGCCACGAAAAGCAAACACTGACTGTTTTTTTTTAAAAAGAGGCCCAGAGGCATAAAAAAGCACAATTTGCAGACTCTCTACTTAAAGTAGGCGTTTGGCTGGAGGGGGTGACACAGAAGGAGACAGCCTAAAGTTGAGAGCAAATTAGGACAGGAAGGTCTAATCCTTGTCTGGTGATGAGGAGTTGGTCCATTTGGACAAGTTAAAGTCCTTTAACTGCCACTGGCCTCCTCTTTATTAAATGCTGGAATTAGTTAACACTTTAAAGGACCACTATAAATTAATTTGAAAAACTAAGGCCATTTCCATACATTATAAAACTCTGTTCGCTGTATCTGTAAACTTGATAGGTCACTGATATACTTGCTTTTTACGTACGTGTGTATGTAAACACCGGCTGTATCACTGGTCACATGTTGGCTTGTGTACTGTGTTTCTATCTGGAGTATTGAAAGTGTATCCACTAGGGGGCAGATCTGGACTCTTTGAGGTCTCTGGACTTTGCATGTCGTAAACAGAAACCATGGCGACTCTTGAGGATGTCAAAACATTGTTGATGCTGGGATCACAGCAGAGAAAAAGGCAGCATCAACATCGTGAATGACATGACAGGAGGACACGCTCTGTGAGTTCTTTCCCCGAAGAGCTTTTCACCATTGTTGTGTTGATCCAAAACTTCATCTAGCCATACTTTCTGACATTCCCCCCGCTGGTCATGTACTGAATTGCATCTCGCAGGCAAGTTACATTTCTGCAGACGTGTGCCACCAACGCTCCTAAGAAAAGCAGGAAAAGTGAGGTAGGGAGGTTTTCTGCATTTGGACTGATTGTCATGAAAAAAACTCTCATTAATGGGCAAGGTAGCCAGCATCACCCAATAAAAAATTTTAACCTGGTACAACTTTTACTGTAGTGGCCAATCAAATACATGCAAAGTGCACATTTGGGGTGGATTACTTTGTGACGTGAATGGCACGATTCTACTGTTTACCTCACAATTGTTGCAACAAAAAATAAAATAGCTGCAGCAGTGATAACTTCCTGGAGCTGTGAAATCCTGTCATTGAGTAGAAAAAACCACTGTGAAGAGTTTTGACATCTGATAAACATTTAAATAGGCCTACAGCTAGACCTCCTGGATCGTATTTCATTGTCTCGCTGGTACCTTAAATAACACGCCCCCACCAATGTTTTAATGCATGTTTTTGGTCTGAGTCCTTGCTAATCCATCACTGTGAGCATAAAATCTGCATTCAGTTTTTCATGTTAGTGTCAGGAGGTATAACAGCACAGAGTTTTCCAATCACTCTGTGCTTTAATGACAGTACCATCCAAAAATAATGCATTACTGACGAAATGTAAACTTAAGACATCTCAAGAAACTTTATTTAGTCTGTTACTTGATTGTCATATCATACATAAATTAAACTAAATTATGGACCTTTAAATTGATTTTCATGTGGGGTAAGGTTGGGAGAAAATGATTTCTATGTACATCTTTAAATACACTCACACACACACACACACACACACACACACATACGCAGTATGCATAGGCATAATTACTTTATGCCTATTTTCTTTTTGTATTTTGCACGATATTTCTATATGGACCATCATTAGCTATTATCTACAACAGCTGTTACCAATAATTATGACTTAACATGACGATTGCAACTCCTTGTCAAAAATGCTGCCGTATTCTTTTATGAGTTGTTTTATGAGCATTTTATAGACCTGAGGAACTAAAACTATCCAATATCCATGACAAATAGCTATGGAATAGGATAACCTGATTTTGTGTTGCTGATATATTTTGTTTTTCTTTTCTTATGAATCATCTCATGATTCCCTATGTGACATTCTAATATTTATTACAGGACTTTTATAGTTGTTTGTCAGTCACAGTAGTGTCTGTACCAGCTTGTAATATCTTCTGTAGTCTAAAGACTCTCACAGTTCTCTCATATATAACAGTGGTGGCCACTGTGGCTCAGGATGAGGTGTCTCCATTATATGGTTTGTGCACCAGAGAGCACAAACACATACTATAATAAATATGCTGGTGACATTTATTTGTTTATCTGTGGTAGAGCTGAAATAATCAGTTGATTATTCGATTAGTCGATCAAGAGAAAAATAGTCTGCATTTATTTTGATCATGAGTCATGTCTCAAGCAAAAATAGTGAAAAAATGCCAAATAGTCTCTGATTCCAACCTGTAAAATGTGAGGATTTCCTGCTGTAAACTAAATATTTTTGGGTGTTTGGGCTTATGGTCAAACTAAATGAGACATCTGAGGGTGTCACATTAGGATCTGCAAGGTTGTGATGGGCACAATTCATTGATATTTCATAGACTACTAATTAATTAATTAATAAATAAAATGATCAGCAGATGAATTGATAATGAAAATAATAGTTATTCCCTGCACTTATCTGTTACAGATAACTTAATAATGGATATAATCAAAATTTAAGGAAAAGGTTTTTCTGCTATTAAAACTCGGTGGTCCCTCCTCATCAAACAGACAAACACTGAAATGTCACTTCACATCCCTGCAGCCTTTTCACAGGAGCCAGCCTTCTGTGAACTGGGTTTGTTTCACTGGAGGGACTGTGGCTCCTTCAGGCCACCTATCTCTTATAGATGAGGCCCATATGTGGGCTCCATATGCGAGCTGGCAGGGTCAGTGCGGAGCAGTGACGTCGGAGCCGGGTGGCCTATGAACTGGGCCACGTCGACACAGTGCCCCGACTGCTGCCAAGATATACAAGGCAAGGGACAGACAGCACCAAAATCCGTCACCATGGTGATACCAGGCAGACAAGAGCACAGATAGATAGATAGATACACATAGAAAAACACACACACACACACACACACACACACACACCATGAGTCAGGATCCTATTGTGTCAGTGACAGTAGGAATGAAAGAAGATGAGAAGAGGAAGGTGAGAGAGAAGTGAGACAAGAAGATGAGATAGTGGAGTTTAGTTTAAGGCACTTTAAGAAGACGTAGAGACAAGATCACAGATGATGATAAATTGTGCCTGTTGCCTGAAGAGAAGGGTAGCTGGGAAAACCTATAGGTGTTAAAGAGACACAGAATAGAAAAAGGGGATAGAAGAAGAGAGTGTGGAGTTGTCAGTGTGATAGAGGAGGAGAGGAAGTGTTGTAGCTTGAAAGGACATAGAGGGAGTGAAAATAAGGTAGAGCCACACCGGATTTAGTGGGAAAGTGAGGGAGGGCGGGCAAACAGGAAGAGGAAAACTGTAAGAGACTAAGGAGAGTAAGAAAATGTTGAAATAGGGTTGTGGAGAAGGTTTAAAGCAATTAGCCTCATGGGTCACACATAATTCCTCAGGCAAAACTAAAAGAACGGCTAAGGAGAAGAAAATGTGATTCGAATATAACTCAGTGAGTGAAAAATGTGAATGCTCTTGGAGAGCAGAAAATACTTTCAAAAGATCCTTAAGAAAATAATTTCAAGAGCCCACTGTTTCAGAAAAAAATGTGAAAACACATTCAGAGGAGCATAACCTGAAACATTTTATTGAAGTTTATCGCTTTTGTGCATGTCGTACACAAAGAAACAAACTGCTCATTTCACAAAAACAACCAAACAAATGTGTGTGCTTCACATTACACTGTAACCCTCTAATAAACACGTACACTCAGGGACACACATACACATATAGGGATAAATCCTAGCCAAAGGATTTAGAAACGTTTTAAGCCTCCTTAAAAAAAAAAATTGGACTTGGAGCACATTTCAGGTCTACTGGCAGGCTGAACTGAACCAATAAATGAAAGTGTAAAAGCCTAATGCTTTTAATGCTTTTACTTAAAAGGTTGTAAAGAGGGAAGATAAACTGTTAATGACACAATTGAGTATCATAGAGTCACAGTATAATTTACACATTATCAAACACATACACACGATTGTAGGTGACCTTCAAGATGAAATCTACTTTCTATACCAACCATTTATGCTGTGTGTGATTTGTACTTCTAAGGGTAAAAATTAACATTGAAATTATTTGAGAGGAGATGTTGTATGTTCAACATATTAAATGAATGACCTACAATGCATACAGTATACCAGAGTTTATTTACATTTTACTATAGGTGGTAGGTGGACACAATTCTGGTGGACACAATGGGCCCCTACATCTATTTATAGTCATTTTTTGTTTGATTGTAGTAGTTTTGTGTCCCCCTGTAGTTGTTTGATTGACTGTACAACCAAAAATATTAACGGTCCCTTCAAGCAGAGGCTCTGGTTCAGCAGCCTCCTGGCTTTTTTGGGCCCCTGGGCCTTTGCCTGGTATACCTGTTCAGTAATCCATCCATGCATGTGAAAGATTGCGCTTGTCTGACCACACCTAGCCACACCCCGCTGGTGACTGTGGTCAAATGTGAACCAGACTTGAAATGTTCTACCAGAGAGGTTTGTAATGCAGGCTGCTTTTCAGTCTTTACAATTGATATCAATAATTTACACATTTAACATGCCATCGCTACTTTCATCGTATAGACTATTTATTAAATAAACAAACTAAGAATCTAGATACAAAAGATACATACTTCTGTTAAAGCACCATAAGCCTTTTACAAAGCACAAGTTGATAATCATATCAGTTGGAGGTGAGTGGAAACTAATGGCTGCCTGCAAGGTAGGAAAAAGACATTCGGAATAATAAAAACTGACCGTGACTTGGACAATGTTGGCAGTAATGTTTGTAATAAATGGGCAACAGCAGGCAAAACCACTGGCACGACTCTTTAACAGACATACGTTATTTACAGGTGGGGGACAGACAGAATAACTGGAGTATCATTCTTAAGAACAACATAACATACTTTTGCTAAATTATTACGACACCAAGGCAAACATTTAACTGGATTACTATTGGAAAATATGGGTTCTTTCAGCTCTTGGTTTACAAATAATTGTAAATAATAACCTATTGAAAACGTTAACTGCTTTTGAGAATATCTACCACTATTGCATTTTGAGTGAAACACTTGAATTCATTAGCCCTGTTCGTGATCGAGTAAAACAATGGAGTATTGTTTTCTATAGCCAGCTGGCTTCAGGTTGCAATTCCACAATATTTAAATCCACATTATTATGGTGCTTATTGTCCATCATTTGGAAAATTCCATAGCGCTCCCTAAGGCAGAAAGAAAATGGAAATGGCAGAAAATAAAATGTAATGTGAAAAAACACACACGCAGCAGAGTCACTACTATAGTACTAGCACCTCAGTGTTGTCTTCACAATTCAACTTGACCGTAATCCTCAAAGATATAATAAAGCACACTTACTGCCTAATATCTGTCAATTAGATGGTTAGAGATTGGACAGAAGATGATCATGCTTTATTTACCAGCATACAGTTTATTATTGAGGCAGACCCTCAGTGAGAATTTAGGGGACTGCAGAGAGAGTTGTGGGAAGGTGAGAGGAACAGGGAAGCTGTTTAAAATTCTAAACAGGTAGGAATGAGGCTTCAGGAGGGTAGTGGAACCGCTACCAGCACACACACACACACACACACACACACACACACACACACACACACTCACACACACACACAGATGTGAGACATGGACAGAGAAAAGAGACAACCCATATGCAGAAAATGCTGTTACATTTGTATGTAGAACTGAAATCATCACCAGAGAATCAATTGACAGACACCGCTTCTTATTGATTAATTCCTCAAGTAATTATTCAAATAAAAATACCAAGCATTCCCTAGTCCTTGTTTGGTTTTACATGTCAGTAAACTGCGATAGTATGTGATGGTATACCAGTAAGTTTGTGGTTTTGTGCTGTTGATCAGACAAAATGAGCTTTTGAAAGACTCCTCTGTAACTGGCATCTTTTGCTTTTTCTTACAAATCTATGAACCAAATTATTAATCAAGACAATAATATATATATATATATATATATATATATATATATATATGTATATATATATAGATTAATCAATAAATAAAGTGACTGGTGGTTGCAGCCCTTTTTGCATATGCTGTAGTGAATATACAGTATACACTAATGAATTATGAACCAGGTGAATAAATTTATCATTAACCTCAAGGTTTAATGTTGGCCAAGGATATGTTTTTCTCAATACTATTCTCTACAATTAGCAGCACCTCTGCCCGGTTTGAATGCAGAAGCTGAGGTGAAAATTATGTTAGAGACACATGGTTAAATGTGAAAAAGCAACGCTAGGTGACTAACTGGAATAATCTTCTTTATTTCACCAACACATATCAGCGCAGGGCTTTCATCAGGGTGATTTTTTAAAAGACAACAGCTTGAAAAGATGCTTGAACACCTAGGTGGCTGGTGAAGTAGCAACTGCACTTCACAAACACAGGAGACACATTGCTAGGAAGCTGACATCCTTATGCGCCACATCGAATTGCATTAGAGGTAAATATGAAGACATGGGAAGGTGAAGAGGTGGCCTGGACTACATAGACACAGTTTGAAGTGGGCTTATCAGCACTCAAATGGATACAGTATAATGTCATCAAAAGGGAAGGAAATTACACAGAGGTCACTAATGGGAAAAAGAAATGGGGAGATCTGCCCACAAAGAAAGGTTGAAAGATGGAGGTGGAGCTGTGGGAAACAATTACTTTGTCATACGTTTATGAATCCACCATATGGTCCAGTCCCATGTAGCCATTACCCTCTGTCTCCATTTCTGTTTGTGAAATCTACCTCAGCACCATCCGATGCAAAATCAATACTACATGATTGAACAGATAAAGCAAAAACGGGAGCAGTTGTTGAATCACTGGCTCGAAAGCCTCCAGGGACAATAAAGTCGCTGTTTGGCAAAACAAAACCCACAAAAGCGGAGAAATAAGTGAGAAAGGAAAATGGAGCCTGGGACTGTGTGTTTACCGTCACAGTGGAAGAGTGCATAAACTGAGCGTTACCGAGAGAGTGCAGGCAGTGAAGGAACAGATGAGACTGTATAAACACACGTGACCTTGCTAGTGCTGTCAGCTGTCCCAGTTGCCGGCTGGGCCGTGTGTGTGTGCATGCACATGCGTATAGGTGTCTAAAGATTCATGTTCCAGATGCACAGCTTGTTGGTGCACAGCTGCATGCACATACACACAGTAACATTCCACACAGCGTAGAGGACATGCATAAATCATATTCTTATTCCCTCTACATTTTTGTTGATTTCTGTGTTGCTCAATGTGAACGCTTCAGGCAACAAGGACACGTGCTGACTCCATGACTGAGGTCTTCACCAACTACAAGTTCATGCCCTTGGGCAGAGCAGACTAACCACAAGAGTACAAAACCTCTTTAAAAACATAGTCCATATGTAGGGCAGCTTATTAATTGCAAAACTACTAAGTGAACACAGGACAAATTCAAGCTGTAATCAATCTCGGTTTGAGAGCACACAGGGACAGATTTAGAGGCATGAAACAAGTCTTAAGCACAAAATCCTGATTTTGTGTGCACACAGTTCAACATGTGCTCTCATAATGTTGCCCAGCCATTCTGGCAAAGCCTGAGCTCTTGAAAACTTGAGGAGAGGCTTGAAAACTGTTTTTTGAATAACATGTTTCAAAAGGTCAAGACTATATGCTGGGTCACATCTACTCCATACATCTGTCTGGGGGCAAATGACAAAGGCAGTGGACCACGCTGGGCACAAGAGATCACCTTTATTAGTCCCACAGTGGGGAAATTCACAGTGTTACAGCAGCAAAGTGGCAGTGCAGAGAACAGGAAAGCTGCAAGAAACTGCAATAACAAATATTTAGAAAGATAGAAAGATAAATAATAACAATATAATAATGTACAAAATATATAGATACAAAAAAGTACATATTTATGTAATGTGACCGTGTCTTAAGAAATGAATCCACACAAAATTCCCGAAATTTTGGTGCCAGAAGTTTGTTGGTGTTGAGACTACTGGCAAGACGAGCTGGTGAACCTCTGAACCTTGTGAGCGAACAGTTAGCACTCTGGCAGTCCAGGAACATGCTGACTTTAGTCCGTCCCAGTAGCTCTCTGAGTAATACTGAAAAGGGGGGAGGGGGCTCTCTGAGCTAGCCATCTTATTTAATTGTTGACAATGGGTCACACATTTTATTCAAAAGGCATATCTGTATCATTGATTCCTGTCTCATAAGACTCTGCAAATTCCTCTTTAGTGGAGCAGTGCACACTCAGTGACAGGAGGTTAAATAAAACTGGAAGATGCAACACAGCTAATAAGCTATGATAGCTTCCTCCGTTTTGGACTATCTGGCTTTCCGCCTCCATGAAGGTCAGCACTGTCAAGACTGCTTGGACAACAGAGAGTGAATTCACCGATTACAGCACTGCCACTGAAATGAACTAATTTCACTGGAAAACGACCCTGTTTCAAATGCTGGTGTGACAGGGTCTTGACACTTCATGTGCAGGTCAAATTCAATGAGTTTTACCCTGCTCTCAGTTGGAGATTGTTTGCAAGGGACACAAACCTGCAAAAGTGAGACAAATCTGGATTCTAAATGTGTCCCTGTGCTTTCCCAAGTCTTGACTTGGGAAATTTGTTTCATGCCCTTTTAATCACTTTGTCATTAATGAACTTCCACACACTCACTAATGTTTAGCCTTTTCACTTTTCTGTCTCTTTTGTCTCCTATTGTTGCTTTTGTTTCCGCATTTCCCTCAATTTTCCGTCAAGTATTTTTCTTTTTGCCAAGCTATTACCAAATAAATTGACCGACCTCGATTAAAACAGTCACACACACCAGCACACGCAAAAAAAAAACAACCCAAAAAAACCCCCCAAAAAACACACACTAAATGCCATTCACTGAGAGGTGATGCTGGATGGAAATAAACCTACTAAAATCTTGTTTTCTGCCCTTTCTCATATTTCTGTCTTTTTCCTCTCAGCCAGTCATTTAGTCTCTCATTTTACCGCACTGTTCTGTATAGCCTCTTTATTACACCTTTCCTCTTTTTATCAGTTTAGGAGTTCAGGAGTCTGGTCCAATTTGCATCTGCTGGCTGTGATGGACACTGATAGGGAACTGCTCTCCTCTTCACAATACACACACACACACACAGAAACTCTCTCCCCTCCATTATTCTCCTTAGGTCTGCTGTGAATCATAGCACTCTGCTTGACATTGCTCTCCGTCTGTCTCTCCTCTTCTCACTTTCTTTAACATTTTGTCTTCACCCCCGTCTGCTTTTCATTCCCGTGTGTCTGATCCCTCCAGATGTTTCCACCCCTTCTACACTCTATCCTTCATCAGTCTACACCTGCTCTATTGCTCACCTCACACACTCCCCTCTCGTCCGCTTGCTCACAAATAGCCGCGGTGAGGTCGTGAGCTTCTTAGATCTCCATCCAGCTTCATGGATCACTGCAAGCAAACCTGGCTGGGAGAGCAGCTGCTGCCCAATTTGCTCATTTGAGACAATCAATGGAAATAACATTGAAGGACTACAATACTTCCAAGAGATTACACAGACACACACATACACAAACACAAAGGCGCACACAGACACACACACACACACACACACACATGCTCCAGTCCTGCTAATTGTTGGCTATTAGTCTGCAAGTCTGGGATTACATGTCTTATTAAATACAGAATTTCAAATGAGCTTCGTTAAATAAGAAAGTACTCCCCTTTTAATGAAGCTAATTTATATGGAAATTACACATAATACTGACGATTCAGTGAGAGATTTATCCTCATTGGTTGAAGGGGAGGAGCGGGGGTAGCAATTTTTTCCCTCGCCTTAGCCAGTCCCTGCTTTTTGGACGCTTTCTGCAAGTTTGCTTTTGAGACGCACCCTCAGAGTGTTCAGGTCATGTATGTCTGAGCTGGGGAATCAGCCATCACTGTGCATTTGTACGTGTGCGTGTGTGTGTGTGTGCGCGCGCGTGATGGAGAGCGTGTGTGTGAACTCTTGTCCTTGTGCTAACCCTGCAGAGCTCCAGCCTGCCTCTCTGGTTCCCACTGATCCATCATGCTGTCTGATTGCCCAGAGAAAACCCATTACTCTGAAACAACACAACACAACACATTAGCAGTGAGCTGCACGTGTCTCTTTTCTGTGTTGTGCTCGTTCCTCACCATCCATGGATGCGGATGTCATGTTTACAGTGCCCTAGCAATCAAATTGCTCAACAGTGAAGCCGAGGTACACCTCCTATCTCTTTTGGATTTGGATAAATTCATATTGCCACCCGTCAGGTGATTCATTTTGTTTGCCAACTGCATGGCAAAGACTGTTTTAAGAGTGCTGAGCTGCATGCTGTGTGATAAGACAATGTTTCTGTCTTCCTCATTTTGACTAGTGATTTATTAATGCAGGTCTGTATGCAGCTATGCCCCTGCAGGCTGCTTCTGTCCCTCAGGCAAAAAGCTCAGTGTTGCCCCCTGGTGGTAATTAGCTGAGAAGTAGGATTCAGCCAATATTTCCTCATGTCTCCTGACACCATTCCCACTGGGTAGCACAAATGAAAAATGTTTAAAATTGAAATCTCGAAATATATCCTTAAGTGAAGTAAGTGGAAAGATGTAATGAGCAGGAGATGAGGGAGAGAATCCTCAAAAGCCAATATCTTGTGAGTATCCCTGCTTGCTGGTTCATGTCAGGAACAGATAACTACACTTTGAAACTGCAGTGTTTATTTCATGGCGTTTACATGCTGACAGATCAACTACTCAACCCGTGGGCATTATGTAAAAAAAAATATGTTCAACAAGTCTGTGTAATGATCAAAAGCTTTATTCAAACATGAAATAAAAAAATTGTGACAAAGAAAAATGATCAGAACTCACAAGAATTTGCATAAATATATACCATCAGAGTAGTTCAGAGACAACATATTTGAAAAGGAAATATATCGCAACATCTATAGACAAGCAGCAAAATAAAAACAAATCAAGGACAATGCAGAGTGAATTAATAGAATACAATAAACATGTGTCTCTGCTGTGCAGATTTTTTTTTTTTTTTTTTTTTTTTTTTTTTTAAAAGAGATCTCACGTTCAAATGCATTAATGATTGTTGCCACCTAGAGGTTGCTCATAAAGTTAATTCACTGCAGCCTTTTTTTTTTTAGTTTCCAACAATTACACAATGCACACAGTTTGAGTAAATTCAATTTGTAATTAATTGAGAATCAATGCAGAAACAGCCCAAAGTGAGCAGTGTTATGGTGCTCTGACATAATGCATATTATGCAAAAAAGTGCATTCCTGTGGGATTATACAGGCTATTGTGTCTAAAAGCGAGGGGAACTGCAGTGTGGCTCATGTTTCAGAGCCTAAACATCTGCTGATTGTTGTACAGTGTGGCATCTGATGAGCAACAGAGGCTTACAGATGTTTTCACTCTGCAAAATATAGTTTGTTACTTCTACATCTGGGCCTGTAATCACAAGTGCTAAAAAAAACAAAAAAAACAACACACCTGCTGGATTGGAAAAATAAAACACTATACTGAACACTTGCTTCTCTGATCATATTTCTAAACTGATGTGTAGATGACTAGTGTCACCATGATGGTGCTTTTCACTATCATAAAACATGTAGTTGTGAAAGCTGCAGTGTGCACCTGCAGCGTAGTGTTAACTGAGCACTGTTACACAACTGAATTCACTTTGCTCTAATAAGGCCATGAAGTTAAATAAACCATTAGGCTAAGTCAATTTTTTACACTCATACCACAATGTATACCCACGCTAACAGTTCAGCAAGCTTCATTCTTATATAAAAAAAAAACAATTCATATCAATATGGATGCAAAACAAATATTCACACTTGTGTACTGAACAACAGTGAATTTCAACAGTTTCCCCTCTATAAAAATAGCTTAAAAATCTGACACATATTTTAGTACAGTGTTGGGTTAAGTCAGTTTTTTTTTTTTTTTTTTTTTTTTTAATCTTTTACATCTGAGACAGTTTAATAACAGGCTGGTACATAAGTCCTCTGCTCCGCCTTCCCTCCTATGACACTGCCACACACAGACATAGGGCTTTAAAGACCACTAAAGTCCCAGTAAGGAGCACTAAAGGGAGCAAAAATGAATGGCATCTTCATCTCCTCCCTGCTCTAGACTAAGACTCCCAACTCCAACAGTCTGCAGACAGTTAGTATAGTCTTTTCTGTACAGAGCTTCACATGCACAGTGGTGTAGCAGTGGAGCAGGACTTGGTCCATGACAGGAAAGAGTATGGCCAACAGTACAATATGTGTGCTCCATAGCAATGTCAGGATCATTGAAAAGGTGAAGCAGGAGGGACAAAACATGCCACGTTTGGCAACAGAAATCACAAAATCTCTCTCACACAAGATAGGGCATCTGAAGGGCAGAGACAGAACACAGAAGCATTTAGTAACCAATATCCTATAGAACACACACCTATCCACAACTCAGTGTTTTACACATAGAAGCGTGTTGGGAACGGAGACGGGCCCAACAAAAGTGAGTTGAAGGACAGGATATGATTGTGAAATACAACCAACAGGGCAGGAGTCAATGAACAGATTGTCACATTTCATGCTCTGCACACAGGCAATATATATATATATTTTTTTCTTTTTTTTTTCTTTACGAGACAAGCAATAAACATTGTTGTCATCATAGTCATCATCATCATTCAGGCCCAGTTAATTCCCAAACATACACAGTAGGCGAAACAATATTGTACACACACACACACTCACGAGTAAGTGCGCAGGTATACAAACACAATACCTCGCAAACACACTTCCCATTTCAATATGGGGTGTAACTTAAGATTATAAGTGGTGAATAGCTTGTCCCCTGATACCCAAGAATAAAAAAACAGAAGGCAAACAGAACGCAACACAAGCAGAACAAGTGATACAAACCACTGACGTTATAAGGACACTTGAAGAAAGATTGTATTGTTTGGATTAACTGAACGCAGTTGCTATGTACCGCTGTATTTGCTGGTTATAGCTTTTCAAAGCATATAAAATAATAACTATCTGAAGTATATGACAAAAATAAATAACTCAAACCTCTTGCAGCAGTTGTAAAAAGGCCACTGAATGCTTGTGTGTTTGTCTGTGAGAGAGAGAGAGAGAGAGAGAGAGAGAGAGAGAGAGAGAGAGAGAGAGAGAGAGAGAGAGAGAGAGAGAGAGAGAGAGAGAGAGAGAGAGAGAGAGAGAGAGAGAGAGAGAGAGAGAGAGAGAGAGAGAGAGATGCAAACTCAACAGCACAGGTAGGAACTAGCCAAAAGTCTTAGCCTTAAACCATCATGCATTGACATTACCATATAAAAGACTGGTAATAGTGCAGCCAAACACAGTTTGTTGCTCATGTTTCCAATCATGCCATTATAAAGATTTAACTGTATGCATACAGTACAGCATCACAGGTTACAGTACAGCTTCCTCTTGGTAAGTCACCTAACCTGGATGAACCCCTGGAACAGGCTGGTTACCAGGCTAGTGATAAAAGCAAACAAAAATATAAAAGTGCCTCAATCCTGGAGCATAATGGATTTCAAAGGCGGAGGCTGTCAAAAGATGGCAGTAAATGATCAAGGAGTTAAGTACAAGCTTCAGTTTTCAGGCTGCAGCTATGTCAAATACCTAAATAGCACAAATATTCCTCTGGAGCGATTCATGTAAGATCCTTTCCTGACAACACCAGAATATCGAAGTGTTGCCTTGCAGAGCAAGAAAGGCTTTATTTTGGGACATGAACCATTGGCCTGTTTTGTAAGTTTCACTGAATAAGGCCCAAACTTGAAATGACACTCTGTACAGTTAACCTGTACATTAACACTTTATATGAAGTTGCCCTGAAGTCAAAATTCACTTTTTAAGGTACTGTGATAACAACTGATTCGATGTCAAATTACTGAAGAGCAACTCACTTTAAAATACCCGACGAGTGATCATTGTTTTACACAAAAGGACACTTTGAAGAGCTTAATCCATCCTGTTAAAGCATCAAAACCAGCTCTGCCCTGCCAACGTCCCATCTGCAGAGGCCCCAAATTAATAATAAACATTTCTAGCAGACAGTAACACTAAACTTTTTTTTAAAAGGGGAGTTTCAACCCCAAAGGGACAGCTATGTAAGGTTTCTTAGTGCGCTTAAACATTTGTTTTGGAGAGCAGTAGACAAAATTTGAAGTTGTGTAAAGACATAATGTCTCATTGTCAGAACAAACTCCCTCACTCAGTTTTTCTTCCAGTTCTTCCGTCTCTATGAAGCTTTGGCTTTTCTTGCTCGAGGTGATGTTTTATCCTCAGATTTCACAACCCCATTGGCAGCACCTCCTGACAAGACAAGTGAATAGAAACATCCCTAATTCAGAGGATATACTGCACGGCAGACCAATCTTACACGTCAAGTGATTGAAACTCAGAATCACATTGTGTCTGTTTGGGTGACTGAGCAGATGCTCAGGCGCCTGAATGCTCACCCCGTGTAGGTTCCCTTTTGTGAGGCTTGCTCTTTGGGCTGACCATCTTCTTCTTTGAGGCCTGGTTCTGGCTGTGCTCCCTCCACTTTTTCAACTGGAAGTTAATGAATTTCCACATCATCCAGGCCTGCGTCAGGCAGATCGCTGCCAGACAAGTCATCCTGAGGAGGGTGGAGAAGATATATTTTAAGAAGTTCAAGTGATTCAGTTTGTGAACAGGAAAACAAAACTTTGGCTTTTTAAAAAAAAAACAATTACTTTTAATCGTAATGCCAACGGTGAATTAGCAAGGTATGAGACAATAAGGGCTGTTCTAGACTTGCCTTATGGTGAGCACATTGAAGTTGCCTCCCGCTAGTGAAAAGCCCTGGTTTTCTGTTCGGGGAAGCCCAAAGCCAAACGTCAGAACTGAGAGTGTGAGGGTGAGGAGGCGGGCGATGACAAAAAGTAGCGCCCACAGAGTAAAACTGTAAAGAAAAAAAAAAAAGGATGTTGTATCAGGTTGTTCAGAATGACAAGATGCTTCTACTCTCCAAATACTAAACACAATAGTACCCTTTCTGCTTGTTCTCGTCACTGAAGTAGAAGAGGCGTGAAGCGTGGAACAGGAGCTCCACCAGGTAGTGAGGGACCAGCAACACCAGGCCCAGTCGGTGGAGGCTGAACAAACAGGACACAGAGAAGAGGACAGAAACACAGAATTAAGAAAATCACAACAAACTACTCTGGTCCAAGAGCATTTTCATATCTGTTTCACACATGACATTTTTTAGATCAATAGTCTTAAAGGAAAGGACTTGACCAAAAGGAGGTAGGCCTCACAGATCAAAATACAAATCAATTTCAGTATCAATTCCCCAAGTCAGTTGACCTGTATTAGAGTCTAAAACATGATCTTTATGGGGTCATTTAAGGACATTAAAGTGCAATAAATTGACAGCTGAGCCACTCAGCCACACTCAGTCCATCACTTGAAGAAAAAAAAGATCAGTCACTCCATAAACTTAGACATAGTGTGGTGGCAAAGTGTCAGGTAAGAGGAGAAGTGGTTAATCACAGAAGAGTGTTCTCAATTTGCTCTCACACACTTCCCTGCAATAGGAAAAAGTAACACCACCTTACCCAGAAGAAAAGTTTAATGCAGTGTTATCTAGCAGTGGTTTGAAACACGCCCAAACATTACCAGGAAAAATTGGATTTTCGTGAGAGCTTTCTCAGAATAAGCTGCTGAACAGATGCATCATTTCACTCACTTTAAGACATAGGCACCAGTGATGTGGACAACATAAAGGCAAATGTAATAGAGCTGGCGGGGGATGTCCTCCTGTAGAAAGAAAAAAAGAAAGCCTGTGTTAGTAAGAGCAGACGCTCTGTGGCAGTAACCAACAGTTTGGAAGACAAGGCAGATTTATGTTGGCTTACAGCACTGAACATTTTGGACATAAAGTATTTAAGTAAACATTTTAGTGATTCTGTTTACTTCATTATGAAACACTCTTGAAGAGTATTATTAATCTTTCAATTACTTACTTTATTTCACCAGGATAATCCACTCAGTATTAATACATACATGAGTAGAATATGTACGTATTAGTACACCTAAATACACTTTAACGTGATATGTGATATCCTCTTAAATAAGACTGAGAAGGAGGCTGAAGCCAAAGCTTATTATGCCCATCTACGCTTTTACATTCACCGTACACCAAGTACTAAATTATAGTCCACACTTTATATTCAAAGTAAATATCAATAAGTAACTGGAAAATTGTCAGAACAAACAAACAAACACACATGCAAAAAAAACCAAGTCCAATTAACACAAAATGCCATATTTCTGTACTTATTCAATAATTGACACATTTTAAATTCATCCTCAAGTTTGTAAATTCACAGAAAAACATTGTTTTTTCCAATTTGTTCAGGCTCTGGTTTTCCTGAACATAAAATTCAAATTTTTACGACTCTCTCATTTGATATATGTTTTGTACATTCCTTGTTATTTGTTGTGAGTTCATATAATGATAAATTTCAATTTCTGTAATTTAAGAAACATACAGTACACGACCTGTACACGATAGGTGATGTATGGAACAATGCTTGAGCAGTGCAGAATATCCAGAATATACTCTCATGTAGCAGGTCCTTAGCTATATACAAAGGTGGAAGTGTGTTTGATTTTAGATTTCACACTATGTATGTGACGTTTCCAGCACAGCTTGTAATTTTTCGTTTACTCTTTCAATTTCAACACGCTTTATTTATATTTTAACATCTTTATTAATCACTCTGCTACTGACATAACATACATTTTATTTTATCATAGATTTTGTTTTAATGTCAGCGAGCTTAAAAATACAGCCCATTAAGCACTCATTAAGCACCTTTAAGCTTTGAAGCGATGATATATTTTCTATGCAAATTAAGCCCTGACATCTACTTGGCTCCAGTCTGAAATAATGTATGCATGTAATCGATATCGCCCACGTTCAATCAAGCAGAAGATGGAACAATAATAACTAATGGCGTCTTTAGTTTCTTGCTAATTCCACAAACACTTTTATCAGAGCAAAAAACACTTTTAGTCCTTCCTGCTTGTTTGTATGTACTGCAAAAGAAGTGTGATTGTTTTAAGTAAAGCCTCTATGCTCTGTGCTGTACATTTCAGCAGCCTTCATTTGATTTCTCATGAATACACCTAAAAACGCCAGCAGGGATTAGAAATGGTTAGAGGACCATTTGACTGAGGTATAAACACCACTGCACTCATCATGAAGTTACAGACTGCAGAGGCCATAGCACAAAAACATTTTTACTTTGACAGCAACTAATATAATGGAGTCTATCTGATTTATTACTGCTGACACAGAAAAGCAAGAGAAAGGGACTCAGGTTGTTCACCACTTCATCTGTTAAGACATGATATGGATGATGTGTCTGTAAAATCCAAATTAAAGTTGACAACTTTTTCTTTCACTTCATGCAGCATCTCATATCCGCATTACCGCTCATTTACATAAATAAGTTGCTGCACTGCTAACCTAGGGCACCATACCAGAGTCTGAAACACTTTTAAAGAACATCATCTTTTGATTCTTACCTTGCGTACTTTTTGAAAGTACAGCTCAGGAAGTGCATGGAGCCAATAGGCAATTTGGCAAATGTAGAAGAACTTGACCTGGAAACTAGACAGAGGACAGATTGTGCAGAGGTGAGAGTCTGGTTGTTATTTCAGCATGGACACAAGTTTTATTATATCAATATACAGTAGATCAGGTTGTGCACATTGAACTGGTCTATAACTTTTCGGATTACATTCAATAACATTATTTAAAGTAGAATTACTGCCTTGCGGTTGTTCTCCTCTGTTAGCCAGTCAGGTTGCAGTTTGCATCCATGTCTGTCCAGACACATATAATATATGTAGTTTAGACTACGAAGAAATTGAATAAAATGTATTAAGATTATTTTTTATCATAATTAGTATACGAATTCTTGAGCTATGGCAAAAAATGTGCTTTGTGGGACCTCAGTGACCTTTGACCACCAAATTCTAATCAGTTTATCCATTTGTGGCAGCCGTACTGAAATTCCCTCCAGGCATGCCTGATATATTGCGTTCACAAGAATGGGACAGATGTGAGGTCACAGTGACCTTTGGCCTTTGACCACAAAAATCTAATCAGTTCATCCTTGAGACCAAATGAATGTTTGTGCCAAATTTGAAGAAATTCCCTCACAACATTCCTGAGATATTGCATTTACAAGAAAGGGACGGACGGAGACACAATGCCTTTGTCCACGGCTGTTGCCGGCGCAGAGGCTTAAATACAGTGACATGTCAACAAATCAAACCAGTGAGGAAACACACATACAAAACATCATGTGTGTAGCTTGACACTATTCCTCACTGATCCATTATCAATGCAGCATCCATTATGAAAGCAGACCTCAAACTGTTAAAGCTCATAACACATGAAGATTTTAGATTTTTCTGGGATTAATCACAGTTATAAAATAAGATCTGAGTCCAGAAATCTTTACTTACACCATATGAGTGTGTGGATAACCCTCCCATAAGAAAGTCGGATTTGTTGCAAAGTCCTCCTGTCAGAGAAAAAGAGACACTGCATGAGATAAAGCCTAATGCAGGCAGAGACAGTGGATTTCTGTGACTCCTGACATTCATACCGCTGTTAGGATGCTGCAGCCCCAGATGAAGGAGAACAGGTAGAACGCTGCGAGCTGCCCAGACTCATTGAACTTGCTGTGTTTGGTTTTTGACAGGTGCAACCTTCTGTTCATCTTCTGAAATCAAACAAAATATTAACACATTAATACTGTTTGTCACGAGTAAACACGGGGGACATTTAGTTCCTCCATTTTCATTATGAAAGTATGTGTCGCCGTACTCATCTCAGGTACTCATCTCGTTTCAAAACAAATACATTTGTAGATTAGTTATCAGTTATTGATTTATGAGAAAAAGGAGGTAAAAGAGTAGCCATGTAAGTTTTATATCCACTTTTATAATGCTGTATTGGCAGTCCTTAGGTTCACATTTTTTCCAAGTCTGTCTTCAATCTGGATGGCTCATGAGGTAGAGCAAGTTGTCTGTTAATCGCAAGGTTGACAGTTTGACCCTCCACTCCACAGGCTGAGGTGTCCTTGAGCAAGACACTGAACCCTGAATTGAATGAATTTCTGTGGATTGTGGGCCCCAATTATTGAACTGTGTTGAAAAGTGTGATGGGGAAGAGATCTCTTAATAGCTGGTACGAACAGGAGGAACGACCACAGCAATGTTTCAGTGTTCATTTGGGCAATGGATTATTGTTTTAAGACAGACGTGAAAAAATGTGAACCTGCCCTTTACAAGAGACAGATATTTAAAAAAAAAAACAAATCTTTGTACATTGTTGAATGTGTTCCAAAATAGATTTTTATTTTTGGAATAAAGTCATATAAAAATATTATTTTCTCTTAATGATACTGGGAACTGCTATCAAAGCCAAAGCTGTCAGAAGGAACATGAGCACTGATTCAGTCATCATGTTTTACTGTTTTAAGTGGAAGGATGGGATTTGATCACTTAAAAACAGCTTTCCAAAAAAAACAGTCAGACCAAAACAGAGTCAATACATATGGTAACTGAGCCTATGATACTTTTGATCCTTTTGAGATGAAAGACTGTGCACAGACTGCTGTGTAGAGTACACAGGTTGGGTCAGCTAATGTGATTTGCTTTAATTTTTTCTAAAGAGAGACTTGTGTGCACGCTGAGAAGTTGGAGATAGAAAGTTTCTGTTTCACTTATACCATGTCTGACACCACTTTCACATCCCTTTTGGGCCCCAGTGTAGATATAAATTAAAAGTCATAGTCACGAAGAGAAATTATGTGAACTAGTATGACGACTGCTGAGCTTGGATACTCACATCAAGAATATATTCTTGTATCAAGGCATGAAGGATGACTGCAATAAGCAGGTAGAAAAACACAGTGGCCACATCCTTAGGACCATACTGGTAGAGGTTCACCGGCTCACTTTTCTCATCTGCAAAAAACAAAGAAATATAAAATTAAAATGTTAAAACCTAAACACTGGTTAAGGAGGCAGAGTAAGCAATCAGTTCAGAGAGTTTATTTAGAAATCAAAATACTGAATTAATCACCGAGAACTTGTGTTACGTTGTACTGGACTGTGATGAACATGATGGCAAACTTTGCTGTGACCTGGAAAGCAAAGACAGAGACAGGATTAGTGGGCTGATTCTGAGTCTGATGCTGACAGATTTCATTCAAAAGGAAATCACCCCTCTGTGTTAATAAACTGTGTGTATAATCCTTTTTGATTGTCCCATGTTAGTGAACCTCACTCTCAGCTACGATCCCTTTTTTTCGACAGGTGCACAGAAACACAATGGTTTATTGACTGCATCCATATTTCATCTTTTAGCATCAAACTGTCAAACGATTCTGTCATCATTTCATGAACACATGTGGTGAGTGAGGACTGCTGTGTCACTGCAAGATCCTGAAGTCACTGATTCCCATACTTGGGGTCTGGGGGCCTCCTACAATGATTATGACTGTGTCAGGATGATTGTGTGGCCATCCCACCCAGATATATCTTCAAAAATAAAGGTCGATTTAGACAACATCTAAAGTGGGTGGATATTTACACAGTGTTTTCAGTCTGGTGGCTGGGTTTGGGTGGGGACAGGTGAGTGGGAGGAGAGCTATTTTGTTTCATTAAAATGTGGTTAGGTACTAGTCAGCTATAGTTGCTCTGTCAAGCCAAAGGGCTGGAGATAAAATGGGTAGCATGCAGGCAGACATTTAGCTTGATCATCTTAGTGCTAAAGGCCAGATGCATGTATTATTTTGCTATGGAGGCAATAAATTAGCCGACTGGTAAAACGACCTGATAGCTGTGCCAGTGGGCCTCCTCACCATCTTCTTTGGCATTCAGTAAGACACATGAGAAGGGAGGGAGAAAGACACGCTAGCGCCCTGCCCCTTGAGTGCTGCTGTCATGTCAGCTAACGACAGCTAGCAGCAGCTAACATCAGCCAGCTAACTACAGCTCAAACAGTACCTCGAACATCAGGCCGAGGAGGATAATCATGGCCAAACACGAAACCATATCGGCGTGATTCTGGATCACAAACTCGTGGCTCAGCACCGGCGGGCTCTTGTTCTTCTTACGGAAACCCATGGCTTATCCAACACGGCTCTCCCTTGTCTGAGTCCGAGGGCTGCCGTCACTGAGTGGTCCTGGCTGGGTTGGGAGCTAGCTTTCCCCCGCTGCACGTCTCAACTGGCGGATGTAACGCTGCTCCGGGCCGGTCGCTCCACTGCAGTTCGTAAGCACGGAGAACCACTGCTCAAGTGCTTAAAAACAGTCATGAAGAGTCATGAGTACACCGCACAGATCCAAACACCACAGCACAACACCCACTTTATTCCTCCTGCCTGGTGAAGTCAGATGAGGGGCCCTCCCACTTCGAAACCCCATTCATGAACCGCCCAGTGCCGTTGACGTAGAAGGAGAACCCAGGACCGTGGTGCCTTCACGTACCCCACGTAAGAACCCAGTGTTCAAGTTCCATTTGACAACAGATGAAACGCACCAAATTCACCTTGTATGTGGTCTGAGTCATGCATAATTGTTTTTATATTGGTTTTATAGTGTTTAGCACACTGTTGTCTGAAATGACAGGTCTGTTTGGAAAAGGTACTGTATATCAGAATAGTAAGACTAGATTACCCACAAGGCAAGGTTGCAACAGGCCCAGAACCCCAAGGGCTGCCACAAGGCTGGATCAGGAGCCCCCAATAAAACAAGACTAGGTCAAAACCATTTTTCAGGCTTTTCCTTGATTACAGTAATAGTCTGAGAGAGAGAGGCCATGAAGTTGGAGACAGAGAGTGTGGCACAGTGACACAGAGAAGACAAGGGATTGTCAGAAGATATATAAATGTATAGAAATGTTATAATTTTGAATCCCACGTAATACTGATGTAAAACTGAGGATGTTTTGACACAGAGTGTGTCACAAACTGACTGCGAAATGGAGGGAGTCCATGCAAGAGAAGCCTGTAAATACAATTTATTATAGTAAAGCTGACAGTGACACAAATGAAAATCAGCAGTTTGCCATTAGAGCAGATGCAGAAAGGATGTCAGCTGTTGGAGAGGAGATGCGGAGTGAGTGCACAGGGAGCCGGCCTAATGAGTGGAGGGGAACCGGTGTTGGCGCTGATGCTGTGACGGTCATGCAGTTAGCCAGGTGACCGAGCAGCCCAGCACTTTTTCCCGGCAAGGACAACCTGCAAGACGGGGAGGTGTGTAACAAGTGCGTATTATGTATTGCAGCATATTTATTTGCTTTTGTCAACCAAGAAAGGTTTCTCAAATGTAACCCTCTAAGAGCCATTTGGGAGCGTTACCTTGTGGTTCTCTGGAGGTTACATTTTTGCAACCTTATTTTTGTGGAGAACCTTAGGCAACTTTAAGGGGAACGTTCCCTTAAGGTGCTCTGAGGGTTCCAATTAATTAAATAGCTGATGTTAAGGGAAAATTAAGGGACGGTAGGGGAACGTTCCCTTAAGGTTCTCTGACAGTTATCTAACATTCCTAGAAAGTTAATATAACCCTTAACAAATGTTCCTATAAAGCTACCTTTGCTGGGATTTTTTTTAAATATTGTAATTTTTTTTATTCGTGTAAATGATCTTCCTCCACCCATGGGGACAAAATATTAGAAACAAGAATTACTTTATTGTCTTGACTATATATTTGACTTGCCTCCCGCCTGGCATTTTATTTTGAAAAAAGTAACCCCGGAAGTAGCGATTTCACTTTTTTTTTCAGTTAAATCCAGTCAATTGCGAGATAGTAAGTCATTTGGTAGCCTCCAGCTCATGGGTGTATTATATATAATACATCCATGCTCCAGCTTTTATGTGTTCCCGCTAACTTAAGTATCTCAGACTGTCAGTGGCTGTGACGGTGATAGCCGAGCGCAGAAAACCGACACTCAGGTAACGTAAAAGGACGTAAAAGTCACAACACCGCATACCCAAAGACTGTGTACCTAACGACAGATTACATTTTGCCTTCACCCAGCGAGCTAATCGGTTAATTGTCAATTAATCGAAATTTTCTATGAGGTTCTAACAAACGTGTGCTTAAATAGACGCCAGCGAAAATGAGTTATTTCTGTGTCTTGTTATCGAGACCATGCAGGGTCTGTTTGACCGCTTATACCGTAAATTATATCAGACATTTTTATGCAGACAGCTCATACAACGATGGTAAGCAAATGGCAGTTTGACGTGGCACCCAACTAAAGATTTACTATAGATAATGTAAATACAAGTCTTGTGTAAGCCTCAATAATCATTATAACCTTGTTACAACAGAAATAATTTTAAAAGAAAAGGTACAATAGTATTTTTCGTTCAATGGAGCACGTCACTGTTTATATAGATGCGTATTACATTTCAAATCTCGTAGAGAAACACAAAACAAATACTGAAAAATAAATGTTAGGCGGTTGAGCGTCACCGCCGAGAAAAAATTCAGGAAGGTCAACTGAAATATACTTTTTTTTGACGCCAGAGGGCAGTATGAGACAGACGGGGGATACGGGACCAAGCCTTCCCTTCTCGGTATAATGGCACACGCCATGCAACATGTATCGTGGTATTAAAAAAGACAAGACTTGGGGTCACACTGCATAGATGAAAAAGCATAAAACGGTCCTCAGTTTTTGCGAACGTACAGCCCGGCTAGCTCAGTCGGTAGAGCATGAGACTCTTAATCTCAGGGTCGTGGGTTCGAGCCCCACGTTGGGCGGAACATTTTCCCTCCTTCGACTGCATGGAGAGCATTATACAGATTGACTGACCACAATATGAGAAGACTGTTAACAAAGCTCTCACGATTTGGTACTGCTATGTCTTTAGGATACTCTATGTTCATTTTCATATTTCTTGTTAGTATTACATTCACTTGATTTAAATGATCATTATTGCATGGTATATCTATAATAGATAGATAGATAGATAGATAGATAGATAGAATTGAAGAATCTTCCAACATTTTGATACCTCCATTTATGTCTATGGCTGAGTAAAATGATGGAGATGCACTCTGTTCAACTAAAATAAAATCATGTTAATTTGGTGTTGTATTGGGTTACATCACATGAAATATTTTTCTAATATTTGGACACATCTATGGAGAAGTAAAACAAACACCTTTCAACATAATGACGTACAGTATAACACTGACTCACAGCTTCACTAGAGGATGTAGTTTTCAATAACAGATACATAGGATAATTAGGCTGTAAATGTCACCAAGATTGTATTTATGTTATCACGTAGGACTTCATTACATTTTATGTGTTGTTTTATTTTTCTGATCATTGAGCATGTTACTGCCTGTTAATCTGCTGATAAAGGTTAAAATGATGAGAAACAAAATGGTGTTATATCGAGTTGTATTTAATTATTGATGATCACCGTTCAAGCACAAGCGTCAAAGAGGAAACCCCACTCATTCTTTGATTTTAATGTTTGCTCTTATGAGGGAGGAGAAGGATACATGCATATTTTATTTTATTTTATTTCAGTTTTCTAAACACTGGCTTGTACATAAATTTTGTGTATTTGGTTAACTGTCACTGGGTCATTATATTACAACAGTAATGTGTGGCATAAAAAGGAATGGTTACCTCAAAATTCTAGGTCTACTAGAAACTATATTATTTTATATATTTTCTAATTTGATCTCCTTTTCCTGCAGACTGAATTGCTAAAGTAGTTGAAGAGCTATAGCCTGTCTTTTCTCTGGAAACAGCCAAGAGGGAGGGAGGAGTTTAAACAAAGGCCCACTCCACATAAAAAAATGGAGGCTTGTGCAGAGAAGCCATGGTGTCCTGCTCCTTTCACTCTACATGCTGCCATTTCTACTTCTAAAGCCTTCAAATAAGACAACTACCGCCAGATTCTACCCTTGGAAGCTTCAAAACAGTATTATATGGGGTTTGTATGTCAAAACTACTCAAATTAATCATGTTATTTTGTGGTTTTAGGCCTAGCTCTGTGCTTATTTTTCTTCCCCTGTCTCTGACACTCACAGTGCTGCCCCTGCCTGCACTGAACAAAGATAATTACTCAGGAAACATTTCGGCCAATCAGGCGCGGCCTTGTATCTTGCCTGCGAGGAAAGCGACCAGTCAGGAGCTGGCTAACATCACTGGGGCCTGATCGCCTTGCCTGAAGAGCGGAGCCTTCCCCGGCTGAGGGCTGAGAGTGTCCTCCATGTTTTATAAGTGTTGACATAACAGTGTGTCAGGCAGCCATGCATCCACAGAGGTAAGCTCTGTCTTTTTTATCTCAACTCTCTGATAACAACATGGCTTCCTTCTTGTTGTTGTGGTGACTGTTAGTTTCTCATGAGGAACGTGCACACCTTAAAATCAGTATAGTGTGCAGGAGGAGGAGCTGGGGTGGATTGGAGGCCTTGCCAGGCCTCTCTGCTCCACAGTGCTGAGGAGGAGGGTGGGGGGTTGGGTAACGACTCTCACCCTTGCTCTCTCTCTGTGTCTCAGGGTCACATGGGTGCCCCAGACAACCAGGCTGCCATACAGGAGGCAGAGTGGACCATGGCAAATCCTTTTCCTTTTTTATAATGCAAAAGAGAGTTAGATTTAAAAATGGCACCCACATCTCCTTTCTGTTGTGGCAGTCTTGTGTTGTAGCCTGGCAGAGAAAGAATGGGGGATGGGCAATGGAGAAGGAGGGGGGTATTATAACCCTTTGTAAGTAGATTGGCTCTCTGCTGTTTTCTTGTGTGTCATGCCAGGCAAGGGAATAGATGTGGGGGGCAACAGATGTGCTTGTTAGGAGAATAAGGAGTGCAGGACATAGCAGAATACTGGTTTCTGTCTAATAATGTTTGTCATGTATATGTAAAATGAATAAATTATTGAAGAAAACTCTGCCTTAGTACAGACAAAATAAACTGTACAGAGGCTGGATTTTCCACACTCAATGCTCGTCAAAGGATGACCTGCATGAAACAAGTCTTTTGTCAAAGGGCAATCCTCTGCCAATTCTTCCAGTCTAACCTTAAGAAATTAGATGCTGAGAGACGGGTTACCTCTGTTTCCAGCCATAGGCCCTGAGTTTACAGCCCGGGGCTTCGTCAACTCCACAGCAGTATTTTGAAACTGCTTCCTCCACTCTCTGAGGCCATTTTGTGTTTAGAGAGGTCTTCTTGGGAGCAGGCCAGAGGAGCAACAGAGGACTCTCAGGTTTTTATGTGATGTATACATGTATGTATGTAAATGACTGAGAGTATTTGAAAGGCTTGGCTGTGTTAGACTCTCAACTGAGTTAGCTTGTTGTTAGCTTTGTTCTCTACTCTCTTTTCTGGTACTGTGGGGTTTTCCTGTTTTAACAACATAAACAGAAATGTCACTGATACAAAAGATATAGATACAGAATAACAAGTTTCGTATGTGTTCTGTCAAGATTAAGAAAGAAATGCATTTGAACATTTAAAAATACAATTTAGGCCTGATAAAATCATGAAGTATATGAACCCAGCTGTTTGTTGCTTTAAAGTTTGGAAACAAAATGGACATGCCATATTACAGAACAAATAAAGACTGTACATTGTTCTACGTCATTTATTCCCATTTTAGAAGTCACAGCTGCGTGGGGAGACAAAGAATGTTTGGTTTCTTCTTGTGGCTTGGTACGTTTCATCTACATGAGAGTCAGAAAACAGTAACGTTACAATCTGTTTTCATCTTAGACCAGTTCACTTTCTCTCAGCAAAACCAAAAGCAAAAGTTAACTTCTACTAAAATGGCATGCCACCACCGTGTTTAAATGAGCATGCAGTATATATCTTACATGGATAGTTAGAGGTGTCAATGCGAAACATTACGGTGTTGTGAACAAATCCTCTGGGCCTCTTTCTGAGTCGTGTATGAAGCCTATAACCAGGACGTCAGAGGTTGAACAGTACAGCCACTGACTTATGCATCACAACCACAAATATAATCTCCCTGAAGGCCTTTTTCAAATCCCCTCTGGCTTATACTGTCATAATCAAGAAGGCCAAGCTAAACTGAAGGAAAATAAACCGTCTAATGCAGGGGGAAATCTCTGCATTGCAGCAAAAATGCATTTTAAAAGGACGAGGGGTGCCTGCACACTGTGATCCGTGTGGCATAGCACAACCGACCAATAATGTTCCACCCTGTTGGCCCTCCAGCCAATTGCAGCTGCAGTTGAGGTTAAAGATTGACAATCAGAGGGAGAGCAGCAGGGAGAGCAAGGGCCTTCTGGAAAATTCCACAGCCATCTTTGATTCACCCTTTACAGCCTTATATAAAATCCAGGTCAAATCTTTCTTTTATACAGGATATTCTGTGCATACTAGCAGTATACTTTATTTACTGGTGAGGTGTCATAGTAATACAGGCATGCTAATGTCGTTTAAAATCCTTATTCTATGAAATGTGGACAAGAAACTTTTCTTTTGATGATCCCAGGAAAAACAAAAGCTAATAGTATGCATTTCTTCATTTGTCTGCATGTGATTGTTGGTCTTGTGAAAGCTGAATGTGTCTTGCCTTTTTTACAAAACCTAATAGTCTTTCAAGGCTTTTGTGTAGCAGGATGAGTTGGATGTTTTCTAGTCAATGGTATTAATCTGAAATGTTTTCAATGCCAGTTCCAGTGTAAAGAGCAAAATAAGACGTTTGAACTGAATGCCTTTCCTGGATTGCCATATGAAGTGGCTGTTTATTCAGATATTTGTGTGATGGATATGTAGAAATTGTATTATTTTAGTGAGAGAGAATAGCTTTGCCAGGATCTGAGTGTGGTTCACAGCATTGGTCTCTCTTTCTTCAAAATGAAAAAATGAAATCTAATTATTCTATGCCAGCAGTATTCACAGGGAAGGAGGGAAGCCGAGATCGAAGACATTTGAAAAAAAAAAAAAAAAAAAATGGAGAGAGAGGGAGATGAGTGCTTCTCGCTTTGCTGGATTTTCCTGTGTCTCCCTCTCTGTGTTTCTCCTCTGTATCTCTGTGATTCACCATCAGGGTTTTGTGTTGACATGGTCTTGTTTTTTTAAAATGCTGGACTGTAATCTCCACACATCTCTCTGGTCCTCCTGCATGGATGTGCCAGTGCCTGAGTCTGAGCCTCGGAGTGGGGGATGGGGGAGAGGGGGGAGGGGAGCAAGCTGTGGCCTCCATTTTCTGTGACGAGAGAACCCTGCTCGTCTCTCACTGGAGTGGAATCTAAAGGCACTGACTCAGTGTTGTCTCCTTTTTGTCCATCAGGTACCACTTGCAGAGGGGAATACTGTCAGTGTTTTCTTGAGCCTGGGTCTCTCTGGAATATATCCCAGAATCTGCTGAGGATTTATTTGCCTAAACTCTCCTTGTGTGATGGACCATAGCTCCTGATCTGAGAATGCCCTTTGGATCAGCATACTTCTTTTACTACTGGTCATCCTGTCTTCCTGGTAGTTGCAGCAGTGTTAAGTGATGTATATAATATAAGCTTGTGGCACTTTGTTCAGCAGCTGTGGGCTGCCTGGTGATGGCGAATGTTCTTCTTTCTTTTTTTTTTTTTTTTTTTCAGGGCTGTGGTACACGTAGCAGAGCGACTTGGCTAACGTTTTCTTATTTTCATGTGGGCCTCGTTTGTTCACTCAGTCCGGAACAGGAAGGCCCCGGAGGGGTTGGGGGTGTGAGAGAGTGTGTGTGTGTGTGTGTGTGTGTGTGTGAGAGTGAGAGACTGTTGGCAGGCTGAAACAAGATACCCATGTGTCATATTTTTAAAGAAACTCTGCTCAACCCATGTTTGTCATTTTTCAGTCACCACAGGCTGATGATGCATTTATTTTTCCAGGTTTCACTGCAATAACCTGTCTGTAATTACCAGTTTTAATGTCTGAAAGAACCAGGAATTTATTCAGATTATGAGTTATAGTGTTGGCCTGGTAGTAAACCAGTATTTGTTTTTTTTATTTCGTAGAAATAAGATCTTTAATCACTGTTAAAGCTCTAGATTGTGACGCAAACTTGGTTGACTTGGTGTTTAAATGAGTATAGGTTTAAAAGCTGATGTGATAGCATTGGGTTTCACTAAAGCCTTTATGATATATGTGGTAACATTCATATGTCTATTAGTGAACTGGCATTTGATCAACTTTGTGTGGAATGCCTCAAGGGTGGAGGAGGGGACAAGAAGAACATTCCTTTACTATCAGAAGAGGAGAAAAAAAAGCTTATCCCACAAATGTGGTTGACCTTTGAGTTGTAGCCGGTAAAGCCATCATCCAAGCTGGAAACCAGAGCTGCAACCAAAGCTGTGAACTGGTCAAGTGTGTGACCTGTCAGGGGTCCTTGGGAGGGTTTTCTCCTCAGGGCTTGTGAATAAAAGTTACATCTTTGGAACAAGGCCCTCTGTTGCTCTAACAAAGGAGGAGCCAAACACTCAAAGACCCTCATTTATCGCAGGACCCCTTTTATTCTAGTGCTTCTTCCTGCAGAGGAAATGAGATGAGGGCAGATCTGGAGACCTGAGAAATTTGGCTTTTCCCAATGCTAGATGTGTGTGTTGGAGAGGGCTGTATTCTTAGCTTTTGGAGTGGTTCACAATCTATGGATTTATTGATGTATTGGTGTTAATATTGGACTGTTTACATCAGGTTGGAAACAACAGTAAATCAATTATAGCTCATGTTTTGAGCTATAATTTGAGAAACACCAGTCTTACCCACTCTTACTCCACATTCATTTGAATATATTCTGAATATAATATGTGATTCATAACTTACAGATTGACAGTGATTTATGACTTTGATCAGCACAGCTTTTGTAATGTGCCTGTGATGAAGATTTAGGCCAAAAATATTCAGACAAACATAGTTTTGAAGCTAATTAGATGGATCTCTTGCTATTGGTCTCCAAGAATGGGCCCAAATCCTTCAGGTGTTGTTACTGAAGGGGCTTGAGAGGAGGCAGAAACATATACTGCTTATTACCATGAGACACTGTCCCTCTAGTAAAATAGACCAATTCTCTTAGGCTATCCTGTTACTATGGGACTGTTCACCATTTGTCATAAACAAAACACAAGAGCAAAGATCAGGACCTAGTCAGGCTGAAATATTATAGCAGCATCGTCTCCTGACGGACAGAGATGTGGGATAATCTCAGCTAAACGGCCCTATGTGTTGTTGTGAATATCAACTTGTGCTTAGCAGAGAGGAGCGTTGCCATGGCAATCGTTACCATCCTCTCTCTTGGAACATAAAGAACATATTCAGACTTATTTGTCACTGATAGTATGTGTGAAAGGATGTGAACTTCATGCCACAATGTCAGAGATGTGCTGAAATCCATTGAAAACAATATCAGCAGAAATCTGCAGAATCCCAGTTGACAGACCCACTGGGACCTAGGTGCCTTAGGTGGTGTTCCACTTGTTTACTGTTATGCTGTTGTGGTTTCTGAACACCCTTTCTGACTTTGTGTTTGCCTCTCTTTCTGTGTTTCTGCGTGCTCTTGCTCCGTGCTCTGCAGTCTGGCTGAGGAGGAGATAAAGACAGAGTCTGATGTGGTAGAGGGGATGGATGCATCTCTACGATCCAAAGGTAAGTCTCTCAGGCCGAGTGTCTCGCATTAAGACTCAGACATCTGAAGCGACTCAGTTTCACGGAACGTAGAGGCTATTTACTGCGAGTGTAATGCATTTTGCTGGTCTCTTAGGAGTACAGAGATAATCCATTATACCTGGCTGCCTGCTTGTTTGTGTCAGGTATCAACACAAGGTGTATTTAGTTTAGAGGGAGGCCTCTGGCCATTTGTTATTATCAAGTGTTAATGGAATATGTGTTAGTGGCATCTTCTGTAATGGCTTTTTAATTGCCTTTTGGATCAGTGTGATTGCTGTCAGTACTAAATATTAACATTTTCATGATGACAAAATAATAAACAAACTGATTACCAAAATTGCTCAGCTGAAAACTGAATTGTTTCAATTTGGACTTTTTCACCGTGCTCTAAAAATGTGGGATGATGGGAATTATGTAAATTATGTATTATGGTTTCAAGTTTTTTATTTATTTATATATTTCTTTTTGTATTCCTACTGATTTATTCTAGGACTAGCTAAATTACTGCAATCTTTTTACAGTCTTTTAATCTTCTTATGCTTGTTTAACATGTTGGTCTTGAACAATTCAAGTCCATCTGGTGTTGTGTGATAACCTTATTGTCTTTCTGCATCCAGTCCCTGATCCATCGGGGTCAGCAGAACGAGCCGTAGCACCACAGAAGAGAAAGGTGTCGAGTCCCACCCATTCCTCCAACGGACACTCTCCCTCAGACACCTCCCCCAGCCCTCTCAAGAAAAAGAAGAAGCCTGGGGCTGTCAACAACAATAAAGACCAGGTAAGGGCTCTAGTTTGCTCATTTCAAAATCTGGTGTGTTCTCAAAGGCTGTGGATTATGGTGCTTGGGGTGAATGCCAGTGTACTCACTGCTAAGTGGGGGTTAGTCCTTCCACACCACAAGGTGGAACTGGCAAAGGAGATGGTTAAAAAAAAATCAAATTCATCAAAACAAAAACAATAAAAACAAAGGCAATATGAATTTTGACAGCTTCTTCAAGCCAGCAATTCATCACATTCAGGCCGTCTCTACTGGGGGGAGTCATAATATTGTACACATAAGTGCCACAAATAGTTAACTAAAGAATGGAGAAAAAAGTTCACCTCCACACAGCTAGCCAATCATGGACTGAAGTGGACGCAATAGTCAGATTGTTGGTTTTGGAAAGTTACAGAAATTATTGGGCTAATTATCTTCTTTAAGAACAAGACTGGCAGAAATTTTAACAAACCCTAACTGGAGGCCTGCAAACACTGCAGCAGGATATGAAAAAGCACAGTGCCACACTGCCTGGTAGAACATGCTGATTTTGATCATGAGGGCAGCACACATCTTAAAATTTACCAACATGTATGGGTGTGACTTCCTGTGAGAATGGCTATGTCGTGTGCAGGATGTGTAGACTGTTAGGAATGCATGGTCAACTCAAATACACTTATTCTTTTCAGACATTTTGGATTTTGTGTTTTTGATGACTTAAATGTGACACCAATCACCTATGGTCATTTATGTTTAATGCTATATTACATTTGCTGTGTTGAACTACTATTGCATTTTGATACTCTGATGCAAATGTTTTTAGTGTGAGCTTTCCAGATTAATGTGGTGCTGAGTTATTCCCTTTCATCCTTTAGTCCCATGTTGACCTTGCATGATGTTAAAAGATAATTCTTGTCTTTTTGACTTCAGCATAGTTTATGCCTTCATAGAATACTTGTTTAGAATAGTTGCTCTGATTTTCTGGAAAGGGTCAAATAAGTGACAGTTGAAGTTTAGCACTAAAGATAAATTAACACCAAAGACACATTTGGTGTAAGCTCAAGGTAATTTGGACTGTGAAACATGATCACCTTGAGCTGTGAAACCAGATGCATCAGCTTCTATTTATCCAGTAATGTAGTATCAGTGGTACTGATAATGCACCAGTTGGGTACTTACCAGAGGATCATATCATGCATTATGTTTACACTCAGGTGAAAGATGAGCTACTGTTTAGGTCACACCCTAAAACCTGTTGGGTTGGTTTTGTTTGACTGAAACTGTCACATGACTAGGTGTTAAGTCATACCATACAGTGGACAACAAAACTGAGCACTCCCCTGTGCAATATCACAAAGATATTAAATGATGATCTTATGAAAATTGTATTATTTTTAAGTTGAAGCACAGAGTATTTGATCCTATTTATATTTGAAAATATGGGCCCCAAAATACAACCTCAATACAACAAAAGCTAGACCA
Organism: Trachinotus anak; assembly: GCF_046630095.1. Taxonomy (NCBI): domain Eukaryota; kingdom Metazoa; phylum Chordata; class Actinopteri; order Carangiformes; family Carangidae; genus Trachinotus; species Trachinotus anak. The sequence goes on along the minus strand of NW_027273855.1, from coordinate 19,887,868 downwards.
CCTGAGATCACTGCAACAAATTTGATTACACCTGTGATTTTTGATTAAGGCTAACTGCATGACCAAGGTTATAAATTCAAATGTGAACACCACAGCTTTCTCAGTTTTGACCTGGGTCATGTACTAATGCACCATGACTCCACATGGGAAGGAATTACCTGAACCAGATTGAATCCAAGTTTTTATAGCTAAATGAAAGGATGACTCCCAGTTGGCAGGAGAGGGATTTTCCAACATGACAAAATCACACAAGAATTTTTAATGCAGAAGGTAGAACAACAAAACTACCCCAATAAAGAGAAGCTGAAAAGAATCATCTGTGAAGAATGGCAGAACTTCTCTCCACAGATTTTTGCAAGTGTCATCCATACCTAAGAGGATAAGTATGTCATCGAAAACAAAGGCAGACATACAAAATACTAAGAATGGTGTCTCACTTATAAAGGGTGCACTGACTTTTGTTGCAGATGATTCTTTAATATCAACCTTTCATTGTAGTTTAGCTCCTCAAATGTTTATGCTTTTGTTAAATGGACAGAATTTTTTGAAATTACTTAACACTTCAGAGATATTGACAAGGGTGTACTGTTTTGCTGTAAACTGTGTTTGATGCTGCTTACCCTGCTTACCCCAACTGACTGCTGCCTTGTTTCTGTTGCACTGCACCTTTTTGTGTTCCTGCGTGTTTTTTTGAAACCTGCCCCCCTGTTTCTCTTGCCTGCATTTCAGTCAGAGCTAAGACATGGTCCCTTTTACTATATGAAGCAGCCAGCACTCACCACAGACCCTGTTGATGTTGTACCGCAGGACGGCAGGAATGACTTCTACTGCTGGCTGTGCCACCGCGAGGGCCAGGTGCTCTGCTGTGAGCTCTGCCCCAGGGTGTACCACGCCAAGTGCCTCAAACTACCAGCCGAGCCCGAGGGCGACTGGTTCTGTCCCGAGTGTGAGGTATCTTGCTGAAGACGTGTGTGTTGTGTGGGTGTGCACAAATGATCGTGGCACTCCAGGCACAATCTTGCTTGCTCTTTTGAGAAAAGGGGTGTCAGATTATGTGCCATTCAGAGAGGAGAAACGTATGAGTGAAATCACCAGCTTTAGTCTGAGGTTGATCCAAACACCTCTCTCCAAGACACATGGTGTGACACCCCTGCAAGCAGAACTAATTGCGAGACGTTAGAGGATTAAATTTTTTATCTGCTTCTTTTCAGTTTGGATAATTTATTGTGCACCTCTTTTAACTGGCACACTAACATTTGCACAAGCTAAATCTAAAGACAGCAGATGATGTAGACCGTACAAAAGCTAAGATGTAAATTTATATAAATATCAGTATTCAGACCTTTTGCTTGATGTTTTTTATGTTCATTATGTTTCTGTTAATGTCATTAATAATTTTTGTTGTTGTTGCAGAAAATAACAGTTGCTGAATGCATTGAAACGCAGAGCAAGGCAATGACAATGCTGACAATAGACCAACTGTCCTACCTGCTCAAATTTGCACTCCAAAAGATGAAACAGCCTGGGGTAAGACTTGTTAATAAGATTTAATAAGTGTTATAATCTCTCTATGTCTAAGAAAATGTTTTATAGTCAAACAAAGTCCAGGAAATGTATCCAGGAAATGAGTCATCCAGATTATGGCTAATGCATCTCTTTCTATTTTTTCTTTTCTTTTCTTTTTTATACTTGTGTAATCTGAGTAGACTGAGCCCTTTCAGAAGCCTGTGTCTCTGGAACAGCACCCGGATTATGCTGAGTACATCTTCCATCCAATGGACCTGTGTACTTTAGAGAAGGTAGTGTTATATATTTTATTTGCTCTTCACAAAAAAATGCCTAAAACAGAATGCACAAAAAAAAAAAACCCAAAAACTTTTATTTTGTCTTTTGTTTAATTTTATTACTTTGACTTTTTCATAGAACATCAAAAAGAAAATGTACGGCTGCACTGAAGCCTTTCTTGCTGATATGAAATGGATCTTGCACAACTGCATCATCTATAATGGAGGTAGGTAACTTTGACATATATCAGTGTGCACTGCTGCTAAATTTAAAAAAAAAAATAAAAAAAAAATAAAAAAATAAAAAATCAAGTCAACATGTTACTTTATTCCAGGTAACCACAAATTAACAGCAACTGCGAAAGTTATTGTCAAGATTTGTGAACATGAGGTAAAGAAGTTTTTCTAACTCAGTAATAGCAAAGTGTCTGTAAATGTTTCTAATTTATACATTCAATATGTCTTTCTCGTTCAATATGCATTTTAGATGAATGAGATTGAAGTGTGTCCAGAGTGCTACCTGTCTTCATGCCAAAAAAGGGACAACTGGTTTTGTGAGCCATGTGTAGGTCTTTACATCATCTTAAATACCATATTTAAACAGTGTTTCTGCATCTTGGCTTACATAGTAGAGCTGTGAAACACAGAATTTTTTTAATTTCTTTTTAGAGTCAACCCCACCCTCTGGTTTGGGCGAAGCTAAAGGGTTTTCCTTTCTGGCCAGCAAAAGCACTTCGGGAAAAGGATGGACAGGTAGATGCACGCTTCTTTGGGCAACATGACAGGTGAGATTAACTTGTGAGCAAAACAGATTAAAGTAGCCCCTTGTATTAAAACAACAAAAAATAAGACAATTATAACTTGGTTAATGTTTCTTTTATGTTTGGTTTCACGCAGGGCCTGGGTCCCCATCAACAACTGCTACCTCATGTCCAAAGAGATCCCTTTCTCTGTGAAAAAGACAAAGAGCATTTTCAACAGTGCCATGCAAGAGATGGAGGTCTATGTGGAAAACATTCGCAAGAAATTTGGGGTCTTCAACTATGCACCCTTCCGCACGCCCTACACACCCAATAACCAGCTACAGATGCTGTTGGACCCCTCCAACCCCAGCGCTGGGACAGTCAAGACAGAGAAACCGGACAAACTTCGCTTCAACTTTGATATAACCGCATCTCCTAAGATGGTCCTCAGCAAGAGTTCTACACCCAGTGGTATGAGTCGGAGGGTCTCCATGACAGACATGCCTCGGTCCCCCATGAGCACCAACTCTTCAGTGCACACAGGATCCGACGGGGAGCAGGACATGGAAAAGGCCAGCAGGAATCCTGCCTTCCACTACAGCACTGGAGAGGAATCAATGGACTGTTCTGGTAAATAAATGATAAAGTGGCTAGAATCAATATTTTTTATAATAGAAATTTATCAAATGACAATGTGAAAAGTGAGTAGAGGTTGTTCGCCATGACGAACTAAGAGAATTATGACCTGAATCTGCATCTTTAAGGAGCTTTTATAGTGAGTTTCAGCTCATTGTTTGGCTGTGCAGTTTGCAAATATACTGTTTTGGTTCACCCTCACCACTTTGGTAGCATCACTGGCTACAGCACAGTTATTTTCAGTGAAAAGGTTCTGTACCCTACCTACTCAGCACCAAACAGTTGGAGTTGGAGCCAGTATAGCATAGAGTTTTTTGCAGCTAAAGAGCCAGATATGCATGAGTGAATGGTGGACTAACACAACTCCAAATGAATGACTATGTTCTTCTGTAACAGCTGGATGTATAAACAGGCAACTGTTTGCTCACCATATCAATTTAAAAGGTGATAATAGGTCAGTATTGAGTTCACATCTCCTTTGCTGTGTGGCCAAAAAATCAGTTGTCAGTGGCAGGCTTTTACCCACAGTCTACATCCAATGAGTCAGACTAACATCACCCTAGCTGTGTAGTCTTAAGTGGAGTGAAAATAACTAAGGTTGGCATTTTTTTGTCGTGATTGCAGCGTCCCCTGTCTCAGGAAAGATGGGTCCTGCAGGCAGTGTAACAGGCAGCCCGAAGCCCTTTACCCCTGGACTGGTGCCCAAGCAGGAGAGGACCTCGGGCACAGGCGGAATCCTCAATCTCAATCTGGGTCAGTACCTACAGAAAAAATATACTGTATTTATGTTGTCTCCATCTTCATCACTATTAGACAGAGAGGCTCACAAGTCAAAGAGTGAGATTTGAATTCAGTCTGTACAGGACAGGGTTGACAGGGTTCTTCCCTAGGCCATCCCTCATACCTCCACCTAGTTCAGTGCAAATAGTTTCAGTACTTTTTGTGCGATCTTGCTGATAAATAAACAAACAGACACAGGTGAACACATGACCTCTTTGACGGAGGTAAGAAAATAAAGATTGTTCACAAATCCCAAATCTCAAGTCCAAGTCAAGTCACCGTGTACGTGGCTTAAGTGTGATTCGAGTCCATTTCAGAAACTCAGCTCCGCATCTTTGTCATGAGAGCCAATAACCTGAAGAGAAAGAAAGACGAATTTGCACTGAAATTGAACATTGACCTGTTCCTTTTAGATCGAGTGAAGGCTGAAATGGATCTCAAGGAGCTGAGTGAGACTGTGCAGCAACAACAACAACATCAGCAACAACAAGCATCAGCTGCTCTCCCTACTCCAAAGAGACACATCAGGAGCCTGGACAAGACCATTGAAAGCTGCAAGGCACAGCTTGGTACATATACAATCATCCTCTGCTATATTTTTGGGCCACAACTCTTTTCTTGTACTGTTCATCTTGCACCGTGCTGCTTCTTGATGGTGATATCAACTTACATTTTACAGCAATTTCAAGAATATTTCAGGTTTGTTGTGTGACATTCCAATGGCCACTTGCAAGACAAATTTAGATGGTTGTTACGATAGATTATGAATGCTATTACAGTTTGCCTGTTTTTAGATTTCATTAGATTAGCGTTGATCAAATTTTTCAAGTGGTGATGACTTAAGACGAATTTACCCAAAACGTGGGGCCAATGAAACATGATATCTGACACTGTGTGACTGCTGTTGGCTGGGATTAGAGGTTTGAAACTACGTTTGGCTGTTACCAAAGAAAAAAGTCTTTATTCCACTCTACCTGACAAAAAGTGTTTTACTGTTTTTATGACGTTATAATGACTAATGTATGTTTCTCCATACAGGGATAGATGAGATTTCTGAAGATGTGTATAAAGGTGTGGATCACAGTGACTCGGAAGACTCTGAGAAATCTGACTCAAGTGACAGTGAGTATCTCAGCGACGAGGAACACAAGCCAAAGAGCTCCGCCCAGGACGACAAAGACAAGGCAGAGAAAAAAAGGCCTAAAGCAAGCACGGACAGAGAGAATAAGGAGGGAGTAACAGGGACAACGGATAAAGCCACTCCTGAACCCCTGCTCAAAGAGAAGCAGGGTAGCAATGGTCCGGATAGGGACCTCCAGGACAAGCCCAGAACACCCCAGTCTCAGCCCGTCACCGACAAGCCCAAAGCCCCAGAGGAGGGCAGAGTAGCTGCTGCTACATCAGTGGCTGAGCCAGACTCTGATTCTGAAAGAGAGCTGGTGATTGACCTGGGGGATGAGCATGGAGGCCGGGACTCAAAGAGGGCGAGAAGAGAGCCGGGGGCTTCTGCTGCCAAAACTCTCAAAGAGTCTAATGTTGCCAAGTTGGAAGGTGAGGCCTTTGATATACTGTATCCACTTTTTCCTGAGACTCTCATTATGTACCTCAGTTAAAGGGACCATTTGGAGGAAATAATATCCTTATGTTACTTTGAGAAAGTACAGACCTGTGTGAGCTTCCACACAAGTCCAGTGGACTTAGAGCATATTACAGAACTCTTATCTAATGCACCATGCTTTATCTGCCAGACATTTTCTGCTGTCAGATTGAGACTGTTTCTGGTCTCTTTATATACTGTCCATTGATGAAATTTTGTATACCAAGTGTACAAAACAACATTAACATTGTTTTGTTTTTGTTTTTTTTAATACAATTTAAAAAATACCATACAAAATAATATTCAGCACATTTTCCAAAACACAATATACTCAAATCACTTCCATCCAGGGGTGAAAGTAGTTTTAAATTCTTGCCGGTACTATTACCAAAACCTTCATTGCTTCATATTGTTCACCTCTCCTCACTTCATGCATTTTAAAAAAGCAAAGTCAAAAACCAAACAAACAAATAAAAACATTTCAATATTTTACTGTACCTGTATGGAGTAGACAGAAATTAGAAGCACTTGACAATGTATATGGTAAAATATTTGTTTTAATTTTTAGGGTTCTGGCATGTATAAAACGTTTTTGGACCAAATGGACCAAAACACAGCATGGTCGGTTCAGAAGCAATTCGGAACGAGTTAAAAGCAATTTATAAACAGACAAAGTAATGTACAAGACTGCATATTGCTAGCAGATCTATTTTCTGGCATAAAGTGCGGCCGTGACTGGTTCTGAATTTGGGCTTTAGCAGGCAGCTGCTCTCCCCTCTTCCTGGTACTGCGTACCGCCACTGAATCTTTTAGTGGTAGGCAGTACCGGGCCGTACCGGCTTACTCTCACCCCTGCTTCCATCTGGATAATCCTAAATAATTTCAAGGTCTGCAGCTGACTTTGACACGTCCATTCCTTGACAAAATTTTAAATTGTTCTAAAAAACCCTGTTCCTTGAGGACAAATATAATCCACTAGATTATAAATTGGCTTCAAGTGTATCTTTTTTATTTAACTCACTTGGGTTTAAAGTGCCAGATTAGAAATCCAGAATGCCTTCCTCTTAAGGAGCAATATTTTTTGTCTGCCCAGGTAAAGTCCCTTCATCTGCTACAGCAGCAGCACCATCACGGGAAGCTAGCTCCAATCTGAAAGACTCCTCGCAACCCGCCATCACAGCAGCCCTCAACCTTGTTTCCACTGCAGCTTCTGCTCAGCCCAGTGCCACCACAACTACCAGTGGACCTACCAGCACTCCCTCTCCTGCCTCCACATCAGTCTCCACGGCATCCCCTGTACCTGCAACTGTAAAGAAACAGCGCCCTCTACTGCCTAAAGAGACAGCTCAGGCCGTGCAGCGGGCAGTGGTTTGGAATCCCACCAAGTTTCAGACGTCCTCTCAGAAGTGGCATATGCAGAAGGTGCAGAGGCAGCAGCAGCATGGAGAGCAGTCAGCAGCGCAAACACAGGCCCAGCCTCAGGGGCAAACACGTAGCCCACAGCAGCTGCAGTCTCAACAGCAGAACTCCTCCTCCAGTACCCGCTATCAGACCAGACAATCAGTCAAGGGTATGTACATCAGCATAATCATTCATCATAGCACTTAACATTAGGAGAAGAAAGGTGTATTATTAAATGTGATTTATAATTTCTCCTTTTTCCACCTTTGTCCCTTAAGTGCAACAAAAAGACCCACCTACGTCCTCGTCCGCAGCTGCTCAGGTCACATCCGGTAGCTCGTCTTCTTTCACATCAGGAGACCTACAGATCCCCACAGTTTCAGCTGATGTGGCTGCAGATATAGCCAAGTACACAAACAAAGTAAGTTAGAGTTCTCAGCTCAGTGATTAAATGTGTGAAATGAGAAAAAGGACATACGTAATTAATCTTATAGGTTATCATAGGCGGAATTATCTCTTTGTGTTATCTTGCATTGATGGCTAATTTAGGGTAAACATAGAGCAAATGTGCTAAATTACCACTCTCTGTACATTTCAGTCTTTAAGTGATGAAAGTAGTGAAAATGATGCACTAATATCACATGTTTTCCGATGAAACTTTGCAGATTATGGACACAATAAAGGGGACAATGACTGAAATCTACAATGATCTTTCTAAAAGCACATCAGGAAATACAATTGCAGAGGTACATACTGGCATACACATGGGTGCTTCTTAATGTGTTATAAATACACAATAATCATTAATGTGTGTAATAATACTTTGCAAGATTTAAGGGATTATAATCACTGTGTATTTTTGCCACAGATTCGACGGTTAAGGATAGAGATTGAAAAGCTCCAGTGGCTGCATCAACAAGAGTTGTCAGAGATGAAGCACAATCTCGGTAAGTTTCCCGCTTCCAGCATGTGTCATTACACCTTGAAGAGTTTACATGCCACTAAACCAAACTTAACCTGAATATCACATGATTACTGGTCTGTTTTTTTTCAAGTTATATGTGTTTTCTGGTTTAAACGCAGAACTGACAATGGCAGAGATGAGGCAGAGTCTAGAGCAAGAAAGAGAACGGTTGGTGGCTGAGGTGAAAAAGCAGATGGAGGTGGAAAAGCAGCAGGCAGTGGACGAGACCAAAAAGAAACAGTGGTGCGCCAACTGCAGAAAGGAGGCCATCTTCTACTGCTGCTGGAATACCAGTTACTGTGATTACCCCTGCCAGCAAGCCCACTGGCCAGAGCACATGAAGTCCTGCACGCAGTCAGGTAACATAAACATGTGCATAATGATGCCTGTTCGCTGTTTGCTCTGCTGTGACATTTTGCTGTTGATTTCTGGTGGACACTAGGGTTCTGCAACTGGATAAAAAAATCTATCAACAAATATAAATACCAACAGCACTGTGTGGCAGATTTTAAAATTTATCTTTCACTTAAGTTTATCTAAAATACATTTACAGGCAGGACAGAAGACAGCCTGAGGGCACTTGTTGGTTTCTGAGAGCCATCCTCAGGCTGTGTTCGCTCAGCATGAATGCTTCTCCACTTCAGTGTCTTCAGTTACTGTTTCCTGTTTCAGATGATGCACCTAATGGGTGTTCATCAAGTACTGTGACACAAAACTAAAATCTTGTTTGACATGTAGGACATGTGGCATTGAGGTTGCATCACTTAGAGGTAATCTACCCTGCGACTGGAGTTGTGTGCTTTAGAACAGAGCTGTGTCCCTGTATAAGCAGCAGCTGTATAAGTTATTTTCTCTACACTCACATTTAATTCTAATGTGAGACTCATTCTTTTTCAGATGGATTATTTAATACCATTCCAGTGTTTTGAGACAAACAAAAAGTGTTGTTTATTGCATCTTGTTGAGTTTTATTTTTCAACAGTCCAGCTTGAAATTTGAAGGCAGCTATTTATGCTATTCAGTGTCAGATGTAAAAACATGAACATAAGATCATTCCTAATACAGTCCTCCATGCCCTTCTGTCTATAAACCTATCCCCATGGTCACCAAGCCCCCAACTTCTCACAATCCAAACACTCATTTCTTCAAAGGCCAATATAAAGTATCCATATTGATTTATGTTATAGTATGGTGTGACCTTGCAGTAATAAATACAGATATACTCATCATTGTGGGACGAGAGACAGATTCTGCTGACACACAAGCAGCTATATTGTGCCCATGTTCTCATTTTCTTTGTTTTATTTCCCTTCCAGCCACAGCTTCACAACAGGAGCCGGAGGCAGAGTCCAACTCAGACCCTTCTGTCAAATCATCAGGTCACTCTCCTGCCACACAGACCCTGCCCTCAGGAGCAGGATCCATATCAGACAAAAGCAACTCTCCCACATACATGGACAAGAATAAGGACAGTGCAGCTGTTACTGTGACCTAACTGCTACGCTGCAGAAACTCTGGCAGATTTTGCAAGGCCGCTGTAGGGCTTGTGGCGTCAAACATGTGGCGTCAGACTTGGTGCTTGAAGGCCTGCACTTCTGTGACAAATCACTTTGATTTTTCCATTCCCACATGTACATCTGCTTGGTTGACATTTTTGGTTTATCCTTCATTCAGGGGGATTTACTATGTGAAAGTAGTCTGTTTTGAAAACTAAAATGTGAGTCTGTATGTTTTCATACTGTAGTTTGTTTCCAATCTGAGCAAGATTGTATCACCCCACAGAATATTTGCTATAATATCACGTTCAATGCTGCTCTTAAGTACTTCATGGTGGTTTTTTTTTGTTGATTGCTCTCCATATTATGTGCTTTGAAACAGCCATCAACAGTTGATACTCATTTATCATGGTGCCATCAGAGGTATTTTGAGTTATGCAAATTTCATCTTTACTTTTTAAACCATGTCAACTGAGGTATTTTGAGTAATGCACATTTAAACATTATGTTGTCAGCCATGTTGTCTTCATGTCAGCTGTGACATTTTTGGTTCATACCAGTTTTGTATTGTTGTTCCACATTGTATAGGCCTACATAAAAATATCTGTGATTTATTAAAAATAACTAAAAAAATTAAACTGTACAAAGGTTTTGTAAGAAGATAACTGAACAATATTTATAGTGTTATATGTTTTTATAGTATGTTTATTGAAATCACATTTCTATGTGTCTAAAAAAAAAAGTTATTTGAAAATAAATTACTTCACATGAATGTCAGCGCTGAGCGAAGTCTCTGTTTAACCGGTTATCCAAAGCTGATGTAAATCCTGGTCAGACTGTGTCTAAGAACTGGGTAGGTATAAATAGAAACTGCATTTTGGCTGGATATTCTTTCCTGTGAGCATGTATGTTTTGAGCTTGTGTCTCGTTCTTGTTTACATATTGTACATACAATATATGGACTCGTGAAGCAAAAATAAAAAACGCTCTGATCAGTTTGGTCTTTATTGGTTTAATTTTACTTAAAAGTAGTGAGCAATGTCCCTCATTTGTAAGTTGCTCCGATTAAAAGTGTCTGCCAAACGAGTAATGAAATCATACTTCCATCATGAACATAGACAATAATTCACACAGATTAACATTGTGCCCATTGTGCCTTGATTCATTAATACTTTGAATGTACATTTATCACAAGGATTTGATGCTTTTCTTTGTCACACATGACAATAAACTAAGGTTTTAGACTGTTGGTAAGACATCTGAAGAAGCACATTATAGACATAGAAAAATAACTGGCAGATTGATCAGTAATGAAAAGTATTTGCAGCGTACTCCTACTAGCAATGTTAATATAATGTGTCTGGTATGCTTGTGAAGGAATTTTGCATGACAGTAACACACCATTTTTATTTGACCAACAGAACTCCACTGTCGGACCATGAGCGATAAAACAATGATTTGCTTTATTACTATATACTGTGTGGACTAAATTTGTGCTTAAATTTAAATTTGTTTGACTGTTGGACAATTTAATTGTGATTTACTGCAAATAAAAAACATTAAATGAGAATGAATAGAAAATAATAAATTATATTTAAAAATAAATAAAATAGATTAACAGATACTGTAACCACGGTGCTTTCCGCCTGTGACGACTTCTCGCGAGATTACGAGCCAGCACGATAGAGAAAATGGAAGGCTGTCCTAGGTAGCTAGCCGAGCAAATCTAATCGTAACTGGAAAGTTATCGTGTATATTGAAGGTATGATTTCAGTTTTCCTCAGAGTGTCAGTGTACAATTGTGTAACATTTAACTCCCGTGTCGGTATCTTTGAAGACCGTTAGTTTCTTAGCGTTTTGCTTTCGTTAGCAGGTAGTGTAGCACCTAGCTGTTGGATAAACTAGCTGCAGGGAACAATGTCGGTCGCTGGGGAAAACAAGACTCTCTTCTCGAAAAACAAATGTTTGCAAGGACGTTTCGTTTCTGTGCTTTCACAGTCGACTGAGTTCTGGTATTGAAATTGGGAAGGCCTGTTGTTTCGTTTCTGTTTTGCTAACGGGTATCATTTAAATATAGGGTGCAGAGACAGTGGACAGCCCACCTACTTCTCATTCCTGTTGATCAGTCTCTGCACAAATAAGCCATTTGTATGAGGTGGATTTTTCTATGTGGACACCAGGCATAAGAGCTGTAGAGCAGCACTGACAAGTTGATTAATTGACTAGTCAATCGGCATCTAGTTGGATAATTGACTAATTGTTTAAGTCATTTTTTAAAATTAATTATGCCAAAAAAATCTGGTTTAAGCTTCTCAAATGTGAGCATTTGCTGCTCTTCATATACACTCAGTTGTCAGTTTATAAGGTACACCTAACACTAATGCGGGCTAATACAGCAGTCCTGCAATAAATCCTTTAATGAAGGTTATAGGTTAGGCTTTTATTGCAACTATGTTAAAGAGGTGTTGGTTCTTGGAAGCTGCAATTTGTGGTGTTATGGTACATTTTTATTTTTTCCATCCATTTTCACTAATGGATGAGCATCTCTTTAACACAGTTCTAAAAATAACCGAACATCATAATGTTCATGAAAGTAGGATTTCTTGCACAACTGTTTTAGCCAGGTGTACCCAATACACTGACAACTGAGTGTATGCACTCAATTGCTAATTTCATTAGCATGTGAGTGTTGGTCTTAGGCAGTTGCTCCTTCAAAATGATGTGGTATGAACATTTTCTGTTAGGGGCACACCTCTCCCTATTTCTACTCTGTTCAGTGAGTGGCAAAGAGGAGAAGCAGCAGCTTGTTACCTGGATTGAGGCTGTGTGAGAGAAAAAAACAAGAAAATATTTTCTGTAGCATCTGTCTGTCTCTGAGTAATCACTGCACAGGAAAATATAATTGAAACTTATGTTGATTTTGTAAGATAATGTTTCAGTTACAAAATCAGCATTTTAGCGGTGCAGAGCAGCAGTCTGGAAGAGGTTTGGAAGTGACTGCTGGTTAACATGTAGTCTTAATAGGCCATGTTTCAGTCACTATTTTAAAATTGTTCCATTTCCTGGCAATTGAAATGTCTTTTTTTTTTTTTTTTTTTTATTGCCACTTTCCATTGAAAGTGGTTGTTTCCAGCGGTTCCACAACAGGTTTTGACCTGGTCTTGTTTCACAAATTTTATCTAAACAATTAATAGATAAATAAAGAAAGACATTCAGGTTAATTGTTAACCACTTAGGGCAACTAATAACTCAGTTGTTCAGTGTGTAAAATATCAGAAAAAAGTGAAAACTGCCCTTCATCCCCCCTAAGAGTTTAACCTGCTCATAGTCAAGGCTTATAAATGTGAATAGACCTCAGTTTATAAGGTACACACAGTACAAACTAAGGGAATGTATAATACCAGAGCCCTGCAATGTATCCTACCCTCATAAAAGTTAAAATGTTAAGTGTTGGTTGAAACTGTTGCTGTTGAATTATTAGAAACATCTGTCAATATACAACAATTCAACAGTAGTTGAATCAAAAAGAAGTTTTGATAAAACTTAAAACTAAAGCAATGTCAACAATAACTAAACATTTTTTAAGGTATGGTTTATTACAGGGCTGTTGTTTTAGACATTAGTTTTACATTGGTGTCTCTAAAGCAATTGACAGCATTTGCGCAAAGCATTTTTGGATTTTTTTTTTTTAAATGAAACTTTCATAACCGAATGAATGGCCATAACTGTCATCACCAACGGCAGTCGGTATTTTATACTAGTTGTGTTTGTGGATTAGTAATGACCCATAATCTAATGTGGATGCTTTGTTGTATTTTCCCTCCCTAATTCACCCAGGTACGTAGAAAGACATGTGGAATGAGTCTTTACACGTCCTGAAAATTAGGCTGTGGCAGCCATCAGCTTATTAGTTGTGGAGGTACCTATTTTTCTGCATTGAGGCCTCATACAATTCATCAATAGTTGACATTCCTTTACGTTTGTATAGCAACAAATTATATCCTCTGTGTTTTGACAGTTGTTACTGTGGATGTCGGTATGGACCCAGTGGAAAATAACAGCGTCATAGATGATAATAATTCAGGTAAAAGAGATTTTCAAGTCTATAAATTGCTACAGTGGACAGTCTGTTGCTGTAGATGAACATGGAAGACATGTTGGTTATTATGTTAATTCAATGTGTTCACGTTTTTCTATAGAGGAACAGCAGAGCCAGACAGAAGGGGCAGAGTCAAGCGTAAGGCCAACCCTCTCACAAGTTAAAAAGTCCTGGGGGTTCAGGCGGACAACCATCGCTAGACGGGAGTTCATGGAAGAAGTTGGAGATCTAACACACAGCCCTCCTCTTGTAAGGAGAGGCAGAGGTCGTCGAGCCAACCAGGCACCCCAGACCACTACAGAGACCCGTGCCACCCCGAAAGCTACATGCACAACTAGGAGTGTTATAGAGGACCTTGAGTGGTCTTCTCCATCCTCACCTGCGTCAGAGGAAAGCAAGCCGGCCTCGGAAGCTTCTGCAGGAGGGAGCCTTGACCCCAGCTTATGGCAGGATTTTGGGTCTGCTTTCCACACTGCTTTCTCACTGCTTGGCGGGAGTGAGGGCTTGTCATTGGACATGCCAGATGCAGTGGCAGCCCCTGACATTTTGGAAGCTACTGATGCCATCGATGCCCCTCCCTCTCAGGCTGTAGATGAAATTGAGGTGCCTGATAATACAGAATCTGCTGACGACATGGACATTTCGCAGGCAGTTGCTCCTGACAATGTGGCAGGAGGAGAAATAGATGATGTGATGTTAATCTCTAGTCAAGAAGAGGACAGTGATGAAATGACTCTGATGCAGATTAAGGAGCAGCTGGCAACTAAAACCAAGCAGGGAGACACGAGAGCTAGAGGGGGGAAAGGTGGAAGAGGAAAGGCCAGAGGAAGGGGTAGAGGCAGAGGAAGAGGAAGGGGCAGAGGGAGAGGAAGGGGGAGAGGGAGGGGCAGGGCAGTGGAGCTTCAGTCAAGCACTGCAGATGATGTGGACAATGATGATGAGGTGATGTTTGTTAGTGCAACTGGGCAGCAGCAGAAGTTGCTGTTGCAAGAGGAGGAAAATGATCCACACAGCCCTGCTGCAATAGAGATTTCACCTTTTCACTCTGATATCCCTCTGAGTCCTGCACAGCGCTCAAGCTCAGACTGCATTATCATAGACACTGATTTAGACCAGATTACTGATGTAATTCCTGGTCAGTATGATGATGCATCAGAGGAGGAGGAGGAGGAGGAGGAGGTGGAGAAGAAAGGCAGTGAGAATGTAGGAGAGTATTCAAGCATATCGGACTCTGAGGGTTATGACTCCAATGCTCTGTATTGCATCTGCAAACAGAAACACAATAAAAGGTACATGCTCATTTCTGGTAACATGACCTATTGGGTTGAGTTGCTCTTTCGGGGGTTTGCATACCTGAGCCATCTGTCAGTTTCACTTCCTGATCACTGCTGTTTGTTCACTGCTTCTTGTAGGTTCATGATCTGCTGTGACAGTTGCCAGGAGTGGTTCCATGGCGACTGCGTTGGTATCAGTGAGACAAAGGGCCGTAAGATGGAGAAAAAAGGGCAGGAGTATATCTGCCCCCCCTGCACTACCAAGAAGCAACTTCAGTCTGAGCCTCACCCTCAGCCAGAGCCTGAGCTTAGCTCTCCCGTATGTGTGACACTAAGTCCCTCTGGTGAAGAAGGGGAGGGGCGTGAGGAGCAGCAAGCCCTCAAGGTTAAAATTTCATTTGGATTGCCAGTGATCTCCAGATGGATCACTGCTCATAGACACAAAAAAAATAAAGATAATAATTAAAATAGCTTTTCAACTCGTTTCCAGCTGTAGTTAGTATATATGTTGAATGTTTGTCACTTCTCTGTGACAGTTAACTATGTAAGAAATTAACAGTATAACACTTTATTAGTAGTCAGTGACTGATTTGCATGAAGGAAGTCTGGTCTCTGGGTCTAAGATGAGAATCGGTTTTCAGGAGACTGTGTTGGAGGAGGAAGAGGAGGAGGAGGAGGCTTCTGTGAAGAGGCCAGAGCCGGAACCTGAAGCTGAGATGGAGACGGACAGCTCTCTTCCCCTGTGCATTGGACCCCAGTGCTCTAAACAAGCCCTACCGGACTCTGTTTACTGTGGCACTGACTGCATCCTTCAGCATGCTGCTGTCACTATGAAGACACTCTCTGGCCCTAAGGCCCCGAAGACCAAAGGACGGGCACAGAGAAGAGCTGCCACTGCCAGACCCACTACAAAGGTAAGTTTATATATTTATATAAACATGGAGACTGACACAGATGTTTGATGTGTGTTGGTAATACATATTTTTTTTGGGTCTTTTCCATAGCTTTTGTCTGATTTAATGTGTAAAATGGAAAGCCTTAAGTATCTTTATTTTTGACCTGTGTAAATATTTTCAATCCAGGGTCAGAGGTTGGTTAGGATGTCCAAGAGGTTAGCAGAAAAGGCTGAGGAAGAAGGTGAAGAGGAGGACATGAAGGAAGATGATGGAGGGAATAAGGAGGCTGCATCTCCCTTAGCCTGCGGCCCCAGTCTCACAGAAGTTCAGACCACTTCCATACCATCAACTAAGTTTTACACAGCGTGTATGTACCATTCACTACTCGTACACTTTCAAATCATACAGCAGTTCAAACACAGTGCACAAATTGTCTCTATTGGCATTAGAGATTTTCCTCCCTTTCCAAATCATTCAAGTATGTAACACAATCATACACAAGCACCCACACACTCATACTCTCTCTCTGGAATGACTGATAAGTAGCAGGGGTCAGCAGTGGGTAAGTATGTCCACTTTTATAGTTCCTTTGTTGAATCTAAATGTCCAAAATCTTTTATTGAAACAGTCTTGACTGGTCAGCACTCCAGTATTCACTGGATTGCACTTATTTAAACCAATCTCGTAACTGGAAACTGATAAATGAGCAACACACTAATTGTGTGTGTGTAGGGTAGTGCTGGTTAGGCAGGTGCTTTACCACGTTTGGTTTTCATGTGTTCAAACACTGCTTCAATGTTCAGTTTGTCTGAGGTGTTTGCAAACTCCGTGGTTTTCACTGAAAAACATACATGACAGTCACTCATTGAATGATGAACACGAGTTCAAAGAAGTTTTAGTAAAAGGAAGGCTTAACAAAATGACACTTCTGGCAAGAGTCTCTTACACTGGAAACATACCTCATACTATGAACTAAGTTGCTGGCCTTTAAAAGTATGAAGAATTTTTCAAAAAGAGAGTCAAGGTTTAGGGTCTGTTTCTGGCCATGTAGTCAACATGAAATGTATGTTTTTTACATGTACATTTCAGAACCAACAGAAGGATGTTCACATTTTTCATCATTTTAATAATTGAAATACATCTTTATTTCTCTCCAAAAAGCTTAAGGGAGGTATTTATAAGTTGTGCTATTGCTACATATCTAACATTAGCATTAACAGCTGTTTACTTACCTGTCTGGAAAAAATGTTGCGAGTTCAGCATCAGAGTTCATTCCTTTACTTGTCAAGAGCCATTTCCAGCAGTGGAAACCAACCCTCTTTTGCTTCTATTTCCTGGCCTGGTCGAACTGTCTTGTCATTTTCAGATACCAAGTCACTGTAGCTTCCAGTCCGCCCTGAGAAAGTAGCGCTGCTCAGAGGGAGTATTACGACCTCTTGTCTTGTAAATGTAACAATGCCATGTCTTGCCAAGACTGGTAAGTAAACAGCTGTTAATGATAACGCTAGCTATGTAGCAATAGCAAAACTTACAAATGGCTCCTTTAACATCAATTTTAACAAGTTTAAAATCAGATACTCCAAAAACTCATCAACTCCCTTTTCAGATGTGTAGACTTTTAGATTTTTTTTGTCAAACTGCTGGTCAAGAACAAACATTGACACTCAATTAAAAGACACTATTGTGCGATACCACCGTGGAAAGATGTTAATATTTAGATATAGAAAGAAAAGATTCGCAGACTTGGCTTTGCACACTCGATTTAATTACATATACTACATCTTATACGCAGTACTGTCTGCACGCTTTAATTCCAAATTACATGCTTGAAGGAGGTTTATGCCTAAGAGCTTGTATTTATTAAAACGGAATACAAACATCCTATTGAAGCTATTCTTTTAGACAAGGTCACATGTAGCCCAGTAAAGATGGTTGATTGCAGTTTACCATTTTAAGGAAGAATAGAATTAACTATTCTAAACATTTACGACAGCGCAAATAATTTCCAGTTTATGTGAAAAAGTAGGCTTCTTTTATCAGTCAACATTTTTAAACACTTTACAGACCTGCTATAGTTGATCTACAACTGAATCAGTTGTAGAAAGTTAGAATAACAGTCACAACACCGTGGATGTCTTGCTTGGAGGCATTAAATTGAGACTCCCACTCATCAAACCTTTCACAACTACTCAGTACCATTGAACACGCTGGATTTGTGAAGCCTGCTTGATGACAACCTATGGTTTTCTCAAAGTCACTAAGTTTTTCAAAGAAGGACCACAGTGTTGAAGTGCCTGGTAGTAAGGTTGCAAAGGTTTTAAAAATTTTAAATTCATTTTGAAACAGCAGTCTGATGGCTCCAGTGTCTTGATGATTTATTTTGTTGGCAGTTGCATAAAAACTTGTGTGAGTGAATTTAACGAATTGCAGTACTTAATCCATGAAATGCACTTCATAACATATCTATAGAACATAGAACAACTTTCCTTGCCTCTGTGTCATATGCAGACAACTTTCCATGTCTGAGATACCTGAAACCTTGTTTTCACATCAAGTCTCTTGATGCTTCAATGTTCAGTGCCTTAACCATCAACACTCAACAAACAAACACACACAGACACACCAATATTAGATTGCATAGCATCCTGAATGGATAGGGACTGGACGTCGGATAAGGAGGACGAGTTGACTTCTTGCTGCTGCAGAGACACAGATGGGACATGAGGATTCATCAGTGCACATGCTAGAAAGAGGTTCCACCCAGACTCCACCCGACATGGAGACTTGTTTTCACATTTACATGAAGATGATACTGAAGTGTCAGTGGGCCTCCAACAGTAAAATGCTCTATTCCTCTGAGCCTCTGAGAAAAGTCTGCTAACGGAGAAACCGCTTACCATACATGCATACAAAGTCTAGAGATGGAGGACTTGTTGGACTTTGGTGGAGGATAGGCATCTTTTTAGTAACTGAATATTGGTATATTCTGTAGGAAGTCTACCTGGTACAATATGAGTACACTCATGCTCCTGATATTTTGAACCATATCCCCTTCGGTTTTGCTCACATGCATACCCACATCTTCATATATTCATCCAAACACAATCTGCAGCAAACATCTTCTTATTATTACACATCCCATATTTTTTATAAAAATACTTCCTGTGGTTTCCTTTGAGCACCAACATTTCTAACCGTTAAAACTAGTGTGGAATTTCAAATTTGAACAACAGAACAACTTCACCTTACTTTAACTAATACACTATGAACAAAAGTATACAGCATAAAGGTAAATACAGACAGCACATTTGCTTTTTATGTTATACTTTGTTTATTTGTTGCAGATATAAACATAATACAATAATAATGCTTGGTCAGCGAACCAAATGGTCAGTGTATCAATATGATGCAACAAACAGATTTCTGCATTACTAATAGGTTTTAGTTAAAAAGAATAAAGAGTAAAACTTAAATATTATTTAGAAAAATTGACATTTTCGAAAAATGTTGCAATGTCACCTTAAACGTCATCAATATCACCACTAACACTACCAAAAAACAGAAGAAAGAAAGAACTGCATATTAAAGGTTCCCTGTGGAGTTTTTTTTTTTTTTGAATGGGGAGGATGTTTTGTTTGTCTCAAGCATGTACGAGGAAACACATGCATGTGTGCACATGGGGTGGACACAGTCCTGCCAATGGTTTCACACTATTCCCCTGATCAACAGGCAACAGTAACACGCAAGTATGTTGCAATGTGCCAGAAAAGGCAGAGAAGAAGAAGGTTAGATGAGGAAGGAAATGCATTCATCACATTTGTTAGACCCCAGAGGTACACGGTGTGTTTTGGTGAGTAACACAAAATGTAAGCATAGCTTTTCTTTGTTTACAAGAAATAAAACTCCACAGGGCACCTTTCTCTGTATTCATACAAACACACAGACATCAAACAAGATCTTTGTTTTGCTGTAGTTTGTAGTCTGTAGTTTCCTTTGAGTACTGAACCAGGGTCAGCTTCTACTCCCCTTTTCCTAACCTGCACAACTAGTCAGAGTGGAATTTCAAAATCGATGAAATTCAGTCTTCAATTAAAATGTTTGTTAAGCAAAGTGGTCAACATGTCAGTATCATGCAACTCAGAGATTTTGGTAATGCTAGGTTGACAAAAGGCAGAGGGCACATCTTTATCACTCTCTTTAGCTTAGGAGTGCAAAATTGACACATAAAAATTGCCTTAGTAAATGTTGTGGACCTATCTGAAGTCAAGTTTGACAGGAGATAAATTGAAAACAACCCCTGCCCCGTCCCCCAAGAAGAAGACAAAACTGTGTATTAACTGAATCACACATGCAATGACGGTAGGAAAACAAGGCCTATGACAATAAGGAGCCTGTTCATGATGCAGGAGGCCAGTGTTGGCTGACCTCTTTTCAGGTTTTACTTAGCGCAATTATCTGATTAACTGCCTTTGTGAAAGAGGCCCCTTATACACAAAATTAGAACACAAACTTTTACTTCTTGTAAAGTAAAGTTCGCATAGTATGTGTTAATTAGCATCAAACTGTTAATGGATTTAATTCTACTAATCAAATATTTGTATCGAATCTCTTATGCGGAATTGCCCTTTAAATTGTTATGTTCCCAGCCCAGTAAAATAGAGGTGAACACAATTTGCTTGTGTTGCTTAAAGCATTTGACATTTTTAAAAACACCACAACATATATTTTCAATGTCCTGTGTTTAGTTTCACTAATACACACTCCTCACTGATAATAATTTTCATCCGAATGTCTAAAAAAAACGATTATTTCAATAATAAAAAAATGGCTAGTTTACAGTCAGTACTGAGTGGTGGCAGAAGTTTTAAAGAACAAAACCTTGGCCCCTAAATAATGTGTGGCTAGATACCATTAAGCCTTAGAATGAGATACTTCTGAAACACTGGTTTCAGTATGTTCTTGTCTACATTGTCCACATTAGAAAAAGAACAAAAACAAACTAAATAGGTTGTTGCAAAAGAGGTGTGTCATGGCTGTGGAAAATGCAAGGAACTTGAGTAAAGGCCCGTCCACACCAAGAACAAGAAGAACTATAGCGATAACGATGTTGGCATCCACACTGAATGATGACGTTCTGTAAACAGTGGCGCCAAGCACACACTGAGCACACCAGCAGTGATGGAGCAAAATGCAAAACACTTACCACTGATCCCAAGGGGGAGCCAGACTGCACCCCAGATGTTCTATAAATTGTTTAGTTTATGAAACAGGGGTTTTTGAACCTTAGTGATGACTCTCTCAACTGCCATGTTGAACGTGTCATGTCGACCTGTCAGCCATGTGTTATGCCTACTTTGTTGTACAGCAGTTCTGTATGTCGGGCTTAAGCAGCTCTGGTTGGTGCAGCAGGCACCTGCCTGTGAACTCATATGTATTCTAATTGGCTTTCTATCATTCATCAAATCGCTCTGAAAGTGATCCCAAAGATATTGTTTGATATAGTTGTGATGGGGACTCAACCACCTGAGTTAGAACGATTTTTAAAACAATAGTTCTTTGTGTGGACAGCCATTAAGTCTATATACTGATGGCAAAAAGAAATATATCACTGCAATAAAATGAAAATATCATAATGAAAATTACGCAAACAAATGATCACATTTTCTTGAAAATAATAACGAACAGTAGTCATCCAGCAGTCCAGCATATCCCTTGTTGCAGCTCCCTCTGCTTGACACCTCATGGAACCAATGAGCATCTGAATGTGCAGCTGCAAGGTGCTGAGACTTTTCTGGAGGAAACGGGGACTAAGCTGCTGGTTCTTGGCAGGCAGAGGTCATGTCTCCAGCCGTTGTGTTGCAGGACGTCCCACAGGTTCTCAGTGGGGTTGAGGTCAGGGGATGTGGCAGGCTGAGATGCCATCTGCCAACCAGCAGTCTTCAGGGCAAGTGTGACCTGGTGACCAGAGATTTTCTACTGATGAATGGTGGCGTTGCTGCACATGATGAGTTGCTGCACAACTTCATCTCTGCAAAACATGACATCACGGAACTCAGGAAACTAAGTGTGGCATCTGTCTCAGAGGGATCTGAACTTTAAATTAGGATCTTTTTCACGATGACATGAGTCGAATTTCTCCTGCTGGACCTCAGAGTACTCACAGTAATCCTCTGTGAATGTCAAGTTGTAAGTGGTGCTGCCTCACTGCTGGTCCTAAAGCTTCAGTGAAATTGACACATTTCTGTCAAGCCAAAGCTTTGCTTTCCTAAAATGTTTCTTTTCCATCAGTATATATAGTATAAAACATTATTTCCACATAGCCCCAGATAACAGGGTTAGGGTTCGGGTTTTTTTTTAATATATGTTCAAAGTGATTTCTTGACAAAACATAACCTTAAAGAATCTGAAAAAAAAGCAAATACAAACATTTACAGCCAAGAAGATGGCCCGTGAGTGATGAACATTAATGGGAATGAATGAGTTTTGATCACCACATTGGAAAATTTTTATTTTTTCTCATACACTTGCAAAAGGTATGCTTTTTAATGCCCACATCTATGAGTTGAAAGTGATGACCCCCCCCCGTCACTTTTCCCACTTGTGTTTTTTGACTTTCACTAGTAGTGGTGGTGGTGGGGGGGGGGGTAACTGTCATTGAATTTCTAGAAAAGAAAACATTTACACTCAAAAATTTGGACACACTTTCTCATTCTAGGATATAAAAAGATAGAAGTGCAGATAACATACTTATCTGCAATTAAGTGAAGTACAGATAAGTATGTTGTTTATAACAGGCTGATTTTAACTTACTGCTTTCTGCTTCTTGTACCATTTGGGAAACTGTAGGTTACATACTATATGGATGACATGCCACTTTTAAAGTCTAGTTATAACACACAATATGTCCAACAGGGCAGTTGGGGTGGATACCCAACACTAGCAAAGACCTCTACGAGTTCAGTTTCACACACATAAATTATATTAAATTATATTTCTAATTGAAATCAAATATTGACAGAAAAGTTATAAACTAAATAAGAGCCCAGACACAAAATAGATGACCCCACAGTGTCTGTGACACACCCTCTTGTGATTATGTTGGAGCCTTGAGCAACTTTTATCAGTGTTGCCTCACTTTTGTGATGGAGTATACACTGTACTTGAAATGTATATGCAATGTACAGAGTGGGAGATTCTGACTCAGGGACCCACAGTACATTTTTTCACTGGGGCCCCTAACAGGAAGATATTTTTTAAAGTTTATCTCACTCATACAAACAGGTTCATTGTCAAGATATGTTCTTTCAGCTTATTGGAAATCCAGACGAGTGACAATGGAAAAACCAACATAAAGTGTCTTATTAAGGTGTTGGGCCACAATGTGCCACCAGAACAGCTTCAGCTCCTTGGCGTTTATTCTACAAGTCTCTCTTCTGGAGGGATGAACATCATTCTTCCAAAAGATATTCCCTCACTTGGTGTTTTGATGATGGTGGTGGAGAGCACTACTATGTGAGTCCAAAATCTCCAATAGATGTTCAGTTGGGTTGAGATGTGGTGACTGAGAAGGCCATAGTATATAATTCACATCGTTTTCATACTTGTCAAACCATCAGGTGACTCCTTGTGCCGTATAGTCAGGTGCATTTTCATCTTGTTTTTTCCAGTCTTTTCCCTTAATTTGTTTCACCTGTATGCGTACATGATAATTATGAGGATAACAGTTCCTAAGAAATACTGAAGTAGTTTTATACATCAGAATCAAAGACAGGTATTGAATTAATTTTTTCAACTTCATAATCACTCATTTTTATATAGTGTAGACTTGGAGCAAATGGGTTTCGGCCTTTTCTTCTAATCCAAACTGCCCGTGGGTGTTGCTTTTGCAAAGATCAACTTCTTTCTGCTTTATTGTATTTGTCCCCTGCTTTTCGTTGAAATCTTGCTCTTCATTGCCAGGATCACTGTCACCCTTGACTCATGGCAAATCTCGTTCTGTGTCACACAACACAAGCACACAATGATACCTAACATGTTCGTAAAAGCCTTGTTGGGCAGTGGCTGGTCTGAAATCACTGGAGGGGACAAAGTCTACTGTCTTGATACAGTCTTCTGTATTCCGTGAGATTTATGGTTTTATAAGTTCTCACTGAGGGCTTTTAACTTTCAAAACTAGCCAGAGTCAGAAAATTTCACCCCACTCCACTGAAGACATGTCAGTGACTAAATACAATGTTGTCTTTTCATTATTCATACAACTTTCAAAGGCCTAATCAACTCATATATGTGATGCTTTATTGGTTTTGTGAATTGTCCTTCTAGGGGTCACATGGACACGTATTATGATGATCCCATTATGATACATTACATGGGATGTCAGTATTACAGAGACCTTAAAGATAACTTTTTGATCCATTTTTAGCCACAAGGTAGTTGGTAGTTACACAAAACCACTGAATTTGTTCTTGATTAAATCATTTCTATCTTAGACTAAATTGAATGTCTAAATTGTACAGTGGGACTCTTGTGTTGAGGTTGAGTGCTGTGTGACCACATGATGTAGTGTGGCTCGAAAGAGAAAGGCATGTGATTTCTGATTTGGTTTCAGTGTTTACGGCAGTAAAATGTTGGTCTGGGAAAGCACCTTATTTTCTGTACTTTGGTTCAATGGATACTGGTAAAACAGGTATTTATTATGAGAGTTTCCACCAATAATGTCAGGTTTTAGCCAAAATCTGTTCTGTCACTTTTTCTTGGATCTCCATTGTAGCTCTTTGTTGCACTCTAAATCTCACCACTATTGCATCTAAATCTCATGCTGTCAAAGCTTGTATTTCCACAGCATGTGTTTTTCAACACTTTCAATAATTCTGATACCTCAATGTCTCAAGGATTTAATTGTAAAACATGAGCACCCTCTACTGGCCAAACAAATAACATGCAGCCAAAGAGAAAACACCGTTGATATTCCCAGTATTTCACAGTTGGTGAGAGATTATGCTTCTGTGTTTTTTGTATGCAGTATGCAGTAAGGATGTACCAACTATTCAGCTTGATGGATGATAATGACTGCACTCTTAATGCAATAGCTTAACAAACACAAGCCTTCCTACTCCGACCTGTCCTCACGGTCAATTGCCCTTGAGGTGAAATCCCCTGTAAACCACATGACACAAGGGAAGAAAGATACAGGAACTAAAACAAATCAAAACTGAAGAATCTGTCATTTTACAAAAGGAGGAATTCTTACATATTAGCTTATAGACATGTTATTTAAAAGTCTTTTAAAGTGAGATTTAGTCAAGTGTTTGAAACTAATAAAATGCAGAAAAAATTAGTAAAATGCAAAAGGAAAAGTTCAACATTTTGACAAATACACTACTTTGCTTTCTTGATAGGATTTAGATGAGAAGATCAATGCAACATTACAACATTTTTTCTCTTTCTTCGTAGTTTAATAAATGAACTAGAAATGCAGTAATGTCTTTTTACTTAATCTGTCACACAGGACTGTGCTCATGTTTTCTTTCCAGCTTTGTTTTCAGTTCATTTTTGCTACAACATATCCAAAACTTCAGGACAGTGTCATGAATCGTAAAACGAACTGCTGAATGAGCTGTGGAAATTACATTGTGGTTATTACAGTGTTGTTCCATAATGTGTGGTACAGTGATTATTAAGTGTATACATACACTGAGTAGAGGCATAGATTCATGATTGCAACTACTTGGAAGTTTGATTCAGGCAAATTAGCTCTGCAGATATGTAAATTTGGCTTTGCACAAAGGAAGGCATGTCAACATTGGTATTACAGATAAGAGAGATCTGAGTCAAGTGTTTGGATTTGTTATTGCCCACTTGACAATCAGACTGAATTGCCATTTCATTTCACTGAACAAATCTACAGTCATCACAAGAAAATTCCTGTCGCTAAATGTCAGAAAACAAGGTGTGGTGGTGGGACGTTGCATTACATGTATCATTTTTATCAGCGTCAGAGAGGAGGACTGCAAATCTGTAATCTCAGCTTCTGAGTCATAGTGGTGATATTCGGCGAGTTGTTTTGACAATTCTTCTGGAAAAATAGAGAAAATTACAGGAAGGAAGAAAAGCTTCTGGAATTATGGAGCACCTTAGCCCTAAAGGTTCCTTCTAGCATGAGCAGTTGCTCAGAGAAGGGATGAGGACTTTTATGGAGCGTAAGAGTTTCTCATGCAGAGGAGAAAATGACTGCTTAAAGCAGCGGCAGGGCAAAAGTTGTATTAAAAACAGGAAAAAAGTACAGTGCTACAATAAAATTGAAAAATGAGATAGCGTGGGGATGATATTTGTGGTTGATCATGATCTCAGCAGATACAACGCTAAGTAGAGGGATATTATTATGCTCTCTGTTGTTTCACAGCCTTGTCGTGTTTCATTCTCATCAAATATGTATGTTTTGTGAGCTAACAAAACAGCAGTGACGTACACAGGGAACATAGTTTAGATAGGACAGGACCCCCCAGAGTCTAGACGCTGGTGGTGGTGGAGTAAAGTCGACAGGTGGTTAATGTAAACTGGAGGTAATGCTGGTGATGGGGAGGGGGTGGGTTGTACAATAGAAGGTGTGAAAGACAGAATGACAGAATTGTACTGACGTTCAAATAGCATCTTGAGGGCCAATTGGCTCCAAGACAGATTGTTGGCTTAGACATGGTGACGTCAGAAATGACAGAATGAGAAACAGCAGAAATTCACCCACAGAGGAATAAAGGAAAAATGTAAAAAGAGATGACCTTTGTTTTGATCGTATTATTATGCACTGTAGTTTGTACGCTGAGGGTCTAAATGAGTTCATCATACCTTAAAACCATATTTACTCTCTGAGACGGATGCTCTTGTTTCTTCCTCACTGATACACACATGCACACACAATAGCATAACAACACACCAATAAAGATTATTCATTCTTTACTGTATAGATGATGAGTGACTCATTTGCATATTTGCATATTTGTTGCTTCTTTTCTTACTTTATTAATTAATTTATTATTTTTTAGTTCATTGATCTACCTGCTTGTCAGTGGCCTAAAGCAGAAAGGCATTTCTCCAGAAGACACTAAACCTCGATCATTCACTCACTTCCTTTATTCAATACGGTGTCTATTGGAGTATGCGTCCTTGTTTGTTTTTTTTAACCACCTGTCATTGTACAGAATTAGTCCTCATTAATGTAGTTACAGCTTACCTTGACACTGCCCCAGTCTATTAGTCTGTCAGGAACACTATGAAGTACATAGTA
The DNA here is from genome assembly GCF_046630095.1 of Trachinotus anak. Classification (NCBI taxonomy): domain Eukaryota; kingdom Metazoa; phylum Chordata; class Actinopteri; order Carangiformes; family Carangidae; genus Trachinotus; species Trachinotus anak. The sequence continues at coordinate 19,860,917 of NW_027273855.1, read as the reverse complement.
GGCAGGGAGCCAGATTTCAACCTCGTCCTAACCCAGTGTCTCTGTAACTAATATGAGCTTCTACATAAAAAGCTGGTTTGAGTTGGCACCTCACATCAGAGGTGTCACATTCAGTTTTGTCAACTCCAGATGGCTTAACGCTGAGTTAAGCCTCACCTCATTACACCTCTGCGCAACAACAGATCACGGCCCTGTCGTTCAGGGGTTAGCTAAAGGTCCCAGCTTCCCCAGCTGCATGGTCTCCCTGTATATGTATGAGTTTCCACAGGTGCTTTGTTGCCTCCCAGACATGCATTTTACTAGTAACATTACAGCACATAATCTTAACCAAGCCACTGATCTCAGAGCTGGAGCTGGTCTCCAGGTGCTGCACTGTTGCTGCACACTGTTCCTACATACAATGTATGGGGTTCAGGGCAGACGATGAATTCCCTTACAAGAATGAATAAAATATAATGTAACTTAAACCACTGTGTCACAGTGCCTTGACAGTATGCAGGCAGAAACCTATCCTATAACATCTTATCCTCCCATGGTCATGTTCACAATGCTGGCTTTTTATAAAGCAGCTTTTACCACCTGTCAGAAACTCACTGTGAATCCTCAAACAGTTGGAAATGTAATGAAGGCTACGAATCCATACCACACAACTCCTACAGGACCTGCTCTGGTCTCACTGCATCTGCTGATGAGAGTTTACGATGCATTAAAGTGATGAATTAATGACACAAGTTCTGCAAATAATGGCCGTTGCTCATACATTTTTGGAGAAACTCAATGCAAGACATGATATTGTGCCTTTCCTTGCTGTTCTTTTCATCGACAGGTGTAGCAAACAGGGTTTTGATATGCAAACGGTTTATTAAGGGTTTCTGGATCTATTCATCGCTAACAGCTTATACCCTCACACAACCAGCTTGACACCGAAGATGTTTCTTAGTATTTGCATGGTTAAATACAGTGGCATTCCTCTTCAGCTGGATTTTTTGCATGGCATTGTTTGGTCAAGGAGGGCTTGAAATTCATCATCCAGAAAGGTGTCATATACTAAAATTATATTGCAATATTAATAAATGTTTCCATCGGAGTCATACATACGTACAGTACATTCATACATTTTTTTGTGTTATTATATGTTACACATCAAAGCTGCAAGACATAATATGTGTAAATCGAATCCTTTATTGCAACCCCCCCCCCCCACAAAAACCCTCATAAGCAGAGTCAGGCAGATGTAAGTTCCAGGTTTGGGCTGGATCTACTTTGGGTGCGTTAATGAAAACAAACTGTGGCAACCAAAACCTTATTTTCTGGTGTTTATCATTATACATTTATCCTTGTTAGGATGGTACTCAGGGACATGTCACTAGAAATAACATCTCTGTCTTTCTTATTTACACTTGCAGTGGCAAGGAATAGTGAGTGAACACTTCTGAATTCTCTGCATTAATGCATAGATTTAACTTAAAAGATGTTCAGATCTAAAATACAATTACAAACAAATACAATTTGTTTCATTTAAGAACACACAAATTGTTGTACTGGTCATGTCCATACTGAAAACATCACTCACATTGTAGTGGGAAAACCAACTTAAAGACTAATGACAGCAACAAATGCTAATTGGTCTTTTGAACAACACTCAAACATTTTGAGTTTGCTATTCCCAAGAAACATCTGATGATATGAACCATCCCTTGAAAAAAAAAGACATTTCAGAACACTTAAGCAAAGAACGATTGATTTGCATAAAGTTGCAAGGGTTACAGTCATTAACATAACATAGAACCTTAGAGTAACGGCTAAAGGCTTAAAGGAATCGTAGGAGCTCGTTAACATCTGTGATCATGAGTCTACATTACGCAAATTATAGAGCATGATGTCGTGGTAGAACATCATGGAGGAAGCTGCTGTTCTCCAAGAAAAAAAAAACCAAACTGTGAGCCTGAAGAGGAGAGCAGCTTGACACTGGGGAAATGTTTAATGGGCTGATGAAACCAAAAGTGAATTGTTTGGGAAGAATCTCAAAGGAGTTTTAAATCGATCGTTTGGGAAGAAGTACAGTTGAGGGAGCATCATGATTTGGGGCTGCTCTGCTGCCTCTGGGTGTGGACAGCTCGGCATCATCAAGGGCAAAGTGAATTCCCAAGTTTATCTCTTATAGGATGATGTCAGGGTGGCTGTCCACCTGCTGAAGCTGAGAAGAAGCTAGGTGATGCAGCAGGACAATGACCCTCAACATCTAAAGGGAATCTACTTCAGAATGACTTCAAACAAAGAAAACCTTGTAGAGCAGCCCAGTCAGAGTTCAGGCTTTAACTGAATACAAATGCTATGAAATGACCTGAAGTGAAACATTCACACCAGACATCCTCAGAATATGTCTTGAGCTGAAACAATTGAGGTTTGACCAGTCAAAGTGTTCACTCACTTTTTTCATGTTTAATTGTTGTGTTCAATAAAGACCCAAAAGATTATAATAGTGTGTTATTAGCTTAAGCACATTGTGTTTGCCTACACTTGTGACTTATCTGAAGATCAAATCACACTTAATAACCAATTAATGCAAATAGCAAGAAAATCAATCAAAATTGGAAATCTTATATGACTTTAAGGACTTTAAGCCTCCTTAAACCAGTGAAACAGACAGTAGATCTATGCTATATTATCTTGTGTGTATGATCTTCCTTATGCAAAACATAGAAACTGTGGTGCCTATGTGGATACAATTCCAGTCAGGCGCTTTCATTGCTGCCTCAGTAATCCAACAATAAACACCCACACCCCGAAATTTTACAAAATGACAGAGACAGGAGGTATTTCAGAGAAGGTGAATTGTATTGTTTTAAAATTGAAGGACATTGGAGAAGACTAGGAACGCATGCTATGTGCTCTCCCAAAATACACATCATCAGTGACAGACTTTGTTAAATGTGTTCCATCTACTTTTAGCTTCCATATGAAGGTTTTTGGCACTTAAGAGCATTTTAAGCTATTTAAAATTAGTCAGTCATTAACTGACAATCTACAACAAATAATGGTATTTGCAGTAACAGGTTCAAAGAAGACTTTATCAGTGAGTCTTGAGATGTGAGAAATTGGGAAATGCATAATTTAACCTCACCTTAAGTGTAGTCTCGGGCTGTGAATTTCCCTTACATGACCAAACAAGTAGGAGTCAGAAAAAACTGTGTATGAACATCCCAGTATTCATGTTTAAATATCAGTACAAAAACAAAACAAAACACAACATAATTTTTTAATACAAAATTATAAATTAGAATATCATAAAACAAAACACACAAAACCTAGATGACAGTAAGCATAGATAGGAACACAGACCCGGAAAAATGAAAACATTATGGCATTTAGACATGCACATTACATTGAAAGACATTATACAGATCAGGAGGTATGCAGCTAATGCAAAACAAAATACGCAGGACAGAACATTAGGTATTCACAGAGGCACAACATGCTCGTGCACAGAGCAATGTCCCCTGTGTACCAGGTTTGCTGTGCAATTAGGGAGATAGTTAAGAAAAGGCACCCACAACTCATCAAAAACCATCTCATTCTTCTGCAAGATGGAACTCAAGTGCTCTGTTGGCAAAACCATAAAGATTTCTCCTTACCACTGGTTAACAGTAGGGGGTCTGGGCTTAATCCATTGGAACAGAATGCATCCTCCTGCTAATAGCAGAAGATTGTTCATAAGTTTCTGCTGGACATTTATCAGAGAGAGCCCTTGTCCTGTAAGATTCAGCAGAAACGAACCAGGATTCATTTGTGTTTCTTTATCAAAACTAGAGTTAAGTCCCTGTGAGACTTTCTCCCAGAAAAATTAAATATCAGAGGGCAGTGCCAGATGTAAGACCTCCTTCTTGCATCTGACACAGAGACCTGACAAATCCAAGGATAGAAAATATGAAGGGAATGGGGGGTGTACTGAGAAGGATCCTGTACTCTGTTAGCTTGAGGGATTTTACCTATTGACTTCACTGCATCAGACTATGCTCAGTTGTAAAACAGAAAGTTAGGCATTGCAAGCCCCTTTAGCAGTTGCACTGTCTTAAAATTGAGACATGTTTTTTTCCCATGCCAGACAAATTGGGAAATAGATTTTTTAATATCAGAAAAAAAGACTTCTAAACTGTATCTTCCTCTTGTTTTTTTCAATAAGAAAAAAATAACTGCCAAAAACTTAATTTAATGGTTTAAGGTCTGAATCAGATTAAGGGTTTTAGAAAAAATTTAATTTGTCAAGTGTAAATCTTGTGTGTAAATGCAACATTAAATAGTATATAGCAGGTAGCAAAGACAACTAGTGTCAAAAATGGCTATATTTGTGATGTGTATCGGTCATGGTATTCATACACTTTAGTGGTCCAAACTCCAAACTCAGCCTTTGTATTCTATCCAAGAATTTCTAGGACAGAGTATTATGAATTTATATGATGAAAATAGTTTTAACATTTCAACAAATGAAATAAAGGCACAATTGTATATATTATAAAGAGGTAGTCACTGTATAACTCCATAAAGAAAAGAAAGACACAATATTTCTAAGTTGTGTTGTAGTGTCAAAATTGGCAAGAAAAAGGCCAGTTATGTTTTCACTGGTTATTGTCGGAGTAGTATGATAATATGGAATAAAAAATATAATTGCTTTTTAGTTCATATACCAATTATTTATATAAACTGTTTAGGATCATGTCTGTGTGCCTATATGTTTGTTGTCACATCTAATAATTACAGCTTTTCATCTAGTTTATGCCTAAGGAACCATGTAATAAATTTACAACCTGAAAGGCATATCTGTTATTTTCTGACCATATCAATTACAGGTTTATTCAAATGGATGTTCACAGAGTGTGATTTATAGTTTAGATATCTGTATTTTGTTAATACCTCAAATGAGAAATTCCAAAAACAGGCCCATTTTACTCAAATGGGAACATTTCTGATATAAACAACACCATCAACATCCATAACTTGTATTTAATTGTTGGTCATACTTCTTTTTAGATGGAAAAAACAGATTTGTTTCTGTTTATAAATAGCAGATTAGATCAATAAACAACTTTGATTACTTATTTTGTTTTTAACTCTACTGATTTACATATCATGTGACATGTTGGTTTAAGTAGCAGTTAACACATATTACTTCCTATTCACAAAATGCCTTGCTGTTCTTTTTTCTAACAGCTCAAAGGGACAGTGAACAGGTAGAGGCTGACAGAGAGGATGTAGCTCCTTCAACACAATCTCCAGAGGACAATTCTACAGATGCTGTTCCCTTTTCCCAGCCTGCCACTGAGCCAGCCCCACCACAAATAGACCCTCCAGAAAAAGCAAAGGAGCCAGTAAACAGTGGTGTGTCTAAGCAACAATCTGAAGAATCTGATCCCTCAATACCACCCACCCGAGCAAAATCTAGTCCATCTCAAGCCGCACAATCCTCAACCACCTCAGCACCCAGACATCATGAATCTGGGGCCCTTATAGTCACTAAGACTGCATACGTCATACCAAAGAAGCAGTCAGGACCGCAGCCTCCGTCCGTGTCAGCCTCAGCATCATGCCAGAAATCTTCTTCTGCCCCCACACTGCTGAATGAAACCCGAAACTTGCCAGTGCCTCCTGCGCCCAGTGCTCCCTCCTCTAGACCCTCTCAGCCCAACAACCAGGTCAGACAGAGCATCCAGCGCTCTCTTACCAGCATCCTGTTCAAAAGGTGAGAACTGTTGTACAGAACCTCAGTCTGGGATTCTTTGATAGTGTAAAACAGTACAAGTATAATATAAAGTATAGTGATGGTTCGAAGAGCCAAAACTATGGCTTTGTACCTTGAGGTACTATATCTAAGGAGGAAGATACAGCATTAAATTTACCACCATTCATTTCAGCACCAGGTTTTTATTGTTATATTGTGTCTTTATATTTGTCTTTATGTGTGTGTGTGTGTGTGTGTGTGTGTGTGTGTGCGTGTGCGTGCGTGCGCGTGCGTGCGTGTGTGTGTGTGTGTGTATATACATATACACTTTAATTATTATTAAATTATTATTATAATACTGACCAGATTACATACCTGTCATCAATCTACATTTCAGTAACATTTTCAAAGTACGCACATTTTGGAAATTATATGACTCACACATCATTGACAGAAAACAGATTATTCTCACATCACATTGCAGTCTCCAGGGACGTGTAATTTGAGGCTGTTGCAATTTTACAACAATTAAGGTGTAAAAATTGCTTCTCAGTCTGTTACTAATGATGCCCAACAAATGTGATCACAAACTGTCTTTTTGTTTGTTAAGGGTATGTGACTGTGAGGACTTGGAAATGTCAGAGAGTGATGCTGCAAAGCTTGTCGCAAACATCGAGATGGAGATGTTCAACATATTCCGCAACACTGACAGCAAATACATGAACAAGTACAGAACTATAATGTTCAACATAAAAGACCCAAGAAACAAGGTTTGTTTTACACTGATAACCTAATTCTGTTTTGTGATCTTTGTTTTACATTAGATTTGAATAGTACCCATAATATTGCAGAAATCTCTATATTGAGGTTTTTAGTGAGCATAGTTATTTATGTTTTAGCAAACTGATGGTTATGGGTTCCCTCTAGGGCCTGTTGTATCGGGTTGTACGTGGAGAAATCAGTCCCTTCAGACTGGTCAGGATGAGCCAGAAGGATATGCAGGCTACAAAGGCACCAGAACCAAGTCCAAAAGAAACACCAGAGGTAAAGTGTCATTGGTGTTAAACACAAAAACCAAAGCAGAATCAGATATTACACTTGCACTTGTTATCGGGCTTCAGAAAGGTCAAACTATGGTTGTGTCAGATGTGGTTATGTTCTTCCATTGGTTGTGTCTGTCTAGGTTAAAGATACAGCTGCTAAAGCAACAAGTTTGCAGCAGAAACCAGAAGCAGTGAAGGTTGATTTGCCCAGTTTGAATCCTGCTAGACCCAATAGAAGATCCAACAAAAGACCTGATAGCATGGTGTGTATCTACTCATTTGCATTAAATTGGTGGAATTGCACATTTATATATGCTCATTATATTGTCCTTCCTGCTCTGTATAAACATTTCTCATCAAAGGCCAAGGATGTCTTTTTGGATTAAGTCTGTTGTTTGTGTGTTTTGTGTTGGGATAGGTTGCTTCCCAGGAACTGAAGAGAAGTCTTCCTGTTCCTGCCCTAAAGACCAGAACAAATTCAAGCCAGGGCAGTGCCACACCAGATATTCTCACCTGTATGCTTAAGGACACAACATCAGAGCACAAAGCTCACCTCTTTGACCTGAAATGCAAGATTTGCACAGGTGAATTGAAGAGATGTTTGACAATAGCTGTGCAATACCTAGTAGATATTAAATGACTACATGTTGTTACTTTTAGTTATTCTAAGATTGTTATTCCTTCCCAAAGGCCAGATACTACCTGCAGAAGAGGAGGAACCGACAAAGAAAAAACCCAAGGTTTCTGAAACAAAAGATAAGCATGAACCCTATTGGAGAAAGTCGGCAGGAGATGACTCTCCTCTCCGCGTACCACCTGACTCACCTGACCTGGATTCTCCAACATCTCCCTTAATGGAATCCTCACCCCGCCTTATCATTGACTCTCCAGCACTGACAATAGTAGAATCCCCTGCTTCCCCCATAATGGATTCTCCAGCCTCCCCTACTTTAGAGTCTCCTGCTTCCCCTGTCACAGAGTCCCCTGCTTCCCCAACTCCAGACATTCCTAAAGCTACTATACCAAAGAGGGCATATGCACCAGTTGTGATTCCAGCTGTCTCCACCGTAAGCATCACAAGACGCGATCCCCGCACTGCTGCAAGCAGGTTCTCTGCATCATCTAGTAGCGCCTTAGGTCTCAACACAACCCATAACCAATCAGCCCCTTATGCCCCTCTTAAAGAAACTAGCTCTGCCTCGCCCTCTGCACCAGCATCATCACTACCACCAACAAAAACTTTACCTAAATCTATCTTAATGAAGCCATCCTCCTCAGCAGATCCCAGACTCTATGGCACATCCTCAAGGTATGTTAAGACCTGTGGAAGTATAAATCTAATGAAATGTATTCTGTTTTATTCTGTTTTAGGTAATATGCATTAAACCAAAATCCGCATATTGTGTGGTTATGATTGCTATTGTGCCACTGTGGCTTGTATTTCAGGACCGTGATCTTTGAATCACCATCTGATGGTGAGACGGCTCAGTTCCTGGCTAAGCAAGACATACTGTGGAAAGGCTTCTTAAACATGCTCACAGTCGCCAAGTTTGTAACCAAGGGATATCTGGTTTCAGGATCTGCTGAAAACCTTAAAGGGGTATAGTGCTGCAGAATGATAACTTTTATTCACACAGCGGTATCAAACAAGTCTGTCATTGTCACTGGAACTTACTATTGCTTACTGTTTTTGTCATGTATGTAGGATCTCCCTGATACCATACAAATTGGAGGACGAATCATGCCTGAAACAGTGTGGGATTATGTTGCAAAACTAAAGACCTCTGTTACAAAGGCAAGCAGTATATATAGTATTTTCTTTGGCACTGTATATAATGATATTGAAAATATATCAGTATCATGTATCTTATTTTGTTTGTTTTGTGCTTATTAGGAGTTATGTGTGATCCGTTTTCAACCTGCAACAGAGGAGGAAGAGGTAGCCTATGTCTCCCTGTTCTCGTACTTCAGCAGCAGAGGTCGTTTTGGTGTTGTCGCCAATAGCAGCCGTTCCATCAAGGATGTGTACCTTATGCCGCTCAGTGCAAAGGAATCAATACCATCCTTGCTACAACCTTTTGAAGGGCCAGGTGAGATAATTCCTCGACTACATCTTACAGACTTGCATAATTAACATTTTCATTATTTGTCTTGGACAAGCACCTACATATATTTACAGTATCAAGAGTAACAGCTTGTATTCAGCTACAGTATCTCACAAAAATGTATCATCTTTGACCTGCTGTTGTTCTTCCATTTTAATGACATTGTTTATGGGGTCAGATTGAGGGAGGATGACATGAGAAAATTCAATTCAGTTCAATTTAGTTGAGTTCAAATCACTTTATTTATCCCCAAGGAATTTAAAAGGCCCCCCCAAAAAAACATAAATAACATTAGTAAATCCATAAATAACATTGGTAAAATCCACAAATAACATTGGTAAAATCCACAAATAACATTGGTAAAATCCATAAATTGTTAAGAAAGTGCAGTAGTGCAGCTCTTAGTTGGCTGAATGTCTGTGGGCCTAAATGAGGTGGGATTAGGAATTAAGGAGCTGGACAGCCCTGGGAACAAATGTTGCCCTTCTCCTCTGAGTCCTGCAGCCTGGACAGTGGAGTCTGCATCCTGAGTAGAGCCACTCAAACACAGGGAAAAGGATGTGTGAGGGGTCCTGTAAGATCCTGCGAGCTGATTTATTAGTCTGCTGATCGCATAGAGCAGATAGAGCTCTAACCAGTGTCCAATAATTTTGGAGCAGAAGAAATTTACAAAACACTATCTCAACTTCTCTCTCAAATCTCTTGTTGTCTTAGTTGGCTGCAACTAATTGATTAAGCAACCAACTTACTTCTATAGGGATGTAATGTGTAAATCTGACAACTATGTTAATATTTTATTTGTATTTTGCAATCATATAGGCCTGAGCTGCACAGAACAGTCACATTCATTGAATAGGCCACATAGGTTTACAATCTAAACTGCCACAGGCCATGAGAACTTGGTATATGATATTGCCATTCTTGACTTGTAGTGAACTTGACTGATGTATCTGCCTTTGTGAGCTGTAAAGCTCTGAATGTTTTTTTTTTATTTATTTATTTATTTTTTATCAGGTGTCAGTATTTAGCCTCAGACAACAAAAATAGACGAAAACCTAAATTAAATAAAAGCTAAATATTTAATGTGCACTTAATGCTTTCAACCACATTTGTATATTAATATTAAGATTGTTGGGCCATATTTTGAGAATATAGACGACAGCTGTCAGAGGTGTTTACCCGGAAACAGTATAATTTTGTTAATTTCAGTTTTAAGGTTCTGTTGTGATTTTGATTTCATCTTGCAGTTTTTGATGTAAGCTCAGGATGTAGAAATACATGTTGTTTTAATTGTTGGTATTGTTATTATTATTGGTTTATTGATAAATCAGTCACTGGTCAAAGCCCTAAAAAGTCCTACACCAGTACCCATTTATGTCTGTTTTGTGAATCTGAATATTATCTAACCTTTCTGACCAACATTTGTTCTAATATTTTTTTTTGCCCCGCTTTTCTTTATTTCACAGGGCTCGAAAAAAACCGGCCCAATCTTCTTCTGGGTCTAGCAATCATCCAGAGGTCAAAACGTCCAGGAAACTTACCTCAGGAAATTGAAGAGAAGAGACCCAAAGTTCATATGTCCAAAGATCCTATGTGGATCCCAAAACCTCCTGTCCTCTATGGTTCTGACAAATTGGAGATATTCCAACCCTATGATCCAGAGACCCCTGCTAGTACCACCCCTCCTGGTTCGCCATCGTGCCCTGGGTCACCATCAGATTTTTCATCTTCTAGCTCAGTTACTGTACCTTCTCTTTTGACTTCCATGAGAGCGACTCCCCCTGTTTCTACCTCAGCAATTGTTGCTGTCACTCAGTCCCCCTCCAATAGCATCTCTGACAAGAATCCCACTACTACTACATCCAATAATAAGACACCACTGCAATCTATCATGAAGACTTTGTTTGGCAATAAGAAAGAATCTTCTGATGGAAGTTCTGAAACAACAACACTAAGTGCTAAGAAGACTCCAGTGTTTTCTCAGATGTCCAGATCAATGGTGGATCCAATTGTCCAACAATATGGGCAGAAATCAAAAGTAAAAGAAATAGAAGAGGAAAATGACTTTGACAGACCATATGATCCAGAGGACGAGTATGATCCAGCCATGGGATTTGGATTGGTTGCTTCACAGAACATAGAAAAAATTAAGAGAGATGACCCTGCATTATCAGGCTTTGTAGATGATGATGTAGCCTATGATCCAGAGGATGAGACTATCTTTGAAGATATCCAGAGTGATACTGTTGTTACAAAGGCCCCTGTTCCAACTCAAACATCAGATTCTCCAACATGTCCAACACCACCTTCCACCCAAGTTGTGTCATCAGCTGCCAGTGTCACTCCAGTGCAAACTTCTACCCCAGCTGCAGTAATGCAGAACCTTCCTACAGGCACTGTGGTTGTCTCAGCTGCAACACTGACAGAACAACAGCGCATGCTTGAGGAGCTCAATAAGCAGATTGAAGAGCAAAAACGGCAGTTGAAAGAGCAGGAAGAGGCACTGCGTCAACAGAGAGAGGCTGTCGGTATGTTCATGGCTCACTTTTCTGTTTCTGATTCGCTGATGTCTCCACCAACAAAATCTTTGCCCCCGAGTCAACTGTCATCTCTGCAGAGTGGCACAATGCAAACAGAATCAAAGCCTTCAGAATCAACAGACAAGACCAGCAACCCTACAGAGACTGTGGACAAATCAAATGTGGATTCACAATCTGTTAAACATGAAGACAACAATGCCATCCCTACTTTAAAAAATGACACAGATACTGTTACAGAGCAAGATGAAACACAGGAAAATGTTGAGGATAGTGACAAGTATTCCTCTGCTGGAGAGATTGAAGATTCTGATGTAGCTTATGACCCTGAGGATGAATCACTTTTTAATGAAATTCAAGAGGATGTATTTCAAGGAGGCAGTATAAAGACACGTGATTTATCAGGGCATAGTTTCAGCCGCAAGCGTGCTCCTTCAAATTCATACCACAGCAGAAAGCGAAGGCTGTCACCAAGGAAACGAAGTCATCGTGAAAAGGAGCATAGAAGTCCTTCAAGAAGGTCACAGCGGCATTCTCCTTCACATTCCCGGAGACGTAGAGAAAGGGATAGACACAGAAGAAGTGAAAGGGACAGGTCAAGGCATAGAGCTAGAAACCAGTCTGAACGCCAGGGTCACCATCATAAAGAGCATTCTACACGCCGACATTCTCGTGGCCGTAAACGATCCCCATCATCTCCTAGAAAAGAAGATTCTGTGTCCCTTTCACCAAAACAGCACAGGAGATCTTCCCCTCAAGTCCTTGAGAAATCAAAACATGCAAGAGTTCTGTGTAATGCTCCAGACTCTGTTGTTGGACAATTTGTAGAGAGTAACACATCATCATCTATCCCAGTTACTATTAAAAGTGACCCTGATGGACATCAGTTAAAATGTAATCTTGCTGAGAGCCCTGATAAAGACTTTTCCCCCAATTCATACGAACTTCTTCACACTGTGAAGCTTGAGAATTCAGACCCACCAAAATCCCACAATCTTCAAAACAATCCAGTCAGTTGTTCTACACAGGTGGATAAACTATCTCTACAGGAAACCCTGCTTAAAAACAAAATTGAAAGTACAGTTCCTCTCAGAGAACTTGATCCACCCATCCGAGATTCTCCTCAGAGCCCTGATCCAGAACCACAGTTCTTGAAACCTAACAGCATAGAAGAGAAAGACTCTGTTAAGACTGAGGAAATCAGAGATCCTGAGACACATACTAGTGTCCCAATGAAATTTGTTAAAGTTGAAAATAATTTTCTGTCTTTTGATGGTCAAGCAACAGTTTCCAATATACAAGGGTCTATTGTGGGAAGTCCAACATCAAATGTTAGAAATTTGGATTATGGTAATCTAAATCTACAGGGGAAAGGTTTCAAAGATCAATGCATGATTGGGGTACACCAACAGTTAGGAGGGGAAAGTCCAGGCTTAAAGCATCCAGAAATGATGGGTCAAGGTGGTGGACATTCAAAACTAGCCAGAGGCTCAGATATTCAGGGCTCTGGATCCGAAATAGACCCTGTGGCAAAGCACCCAAAGAATCCAGGATCAGATATGAAAGAACCTGAACATAGTGGACAACAGATAGAGCTAAGAGAAACTGGAACTGAATATCCAGACATGCAGGGCATGAGCCCCAGTGTTTGGGGTTCTCGATCACACATACAACACCGAAGGACAGGGATGCAGAGTTTAGAGGCAAATATGAGAGAACCAGGTATTCAGCATCTAGCTCCAGTCATCAGTGGCTTGGGGATGAGAGGTCCAATGCAAGATAATTCAAACATGGGAGAATCAGGCCTACACAGTCAAAGGAGAGATCCAATCATGAAGGGCCCTTTGTCAGATAGATGTGGACCTGACATAAGCAGCTCAGAGTCAAGGGTCCCTTCTTCAGCTATGTATCATCTAAGGGGTCCACAGATAGACGTTAGGTCTCCAGATATTATAGAAGGAGGTAGAGCCCAGAACGATAGGGGTCAAAGTCCACATACTGGGGGTATGAGATCTGCTATGATGGGTGGAAGTATAAGAGATCTGAGTCCAGATATAAGAAGTCCAGGTTCATCTTTTAGGGACTCAAGAAGTGTTCAAAAGCAATCAAGACATGATGGCATTCCAGCTTTAGAAGAAAGAGGCCATCAGAAAGGAAGTTTTCAGCCACAAGGAAGAAATACAGACTTTAGTAGGGTGGGTCGAGAAAGAAATTTTGATTCAAATACATCTACAGGTTCAGTAGGTGGAGTTCTAAGAACAGATAGACTATCCCCGTCAATGGCCAATGAAAGTCAAGGCCCACAAAGAGGTCAAGATGTACTTCTAAGAGGACCAAGGTTAAACAAAAATTATGAAAGTGGTGGGTCTAACATGTCCTGCATTGGACAAGACAGTAGTGGGCCTGGAGGACATTTCAAGGAGCCAAAGGCAGATATTAGGGCTGAAAGCAGTGTGCATGGCCTGGACATGAGAGAAATTATGCATGAATCAAGAAAGCAAGATATGACAGGAGGAAGTTATATGGGGCCTGGTCAAGATATGGATAGTGCGGTTGGCTCACATACAGGGGGTGATAGAAGTGAGTCACATGCAAGGAGTTCCAACACAGAAATTGGAGAAACAAGTCCAAATAGGAGAGATGCAGGCGTGCAAGGAAGAAATCCAGGTCCAGGGCTAGAGAGGAGAAATGATCAAATGGATCAAGAAGACAGACATCCCATACCAGACATTACAAATCCAGATTGGAGTGTTCCAGCACTATGTGGTGTTGGTCTTGATATGAGGGGTCATGGGAGTCAAAATAAAAGTCTTGGCCCACATTCAAGGAATCCAGATTGGAATAGCCCAGGGTCAGATATAAGAGATGATTGGAGAGGCCCAGATAGGAGAAGTTCAGTTAGAGGAAAGCCATTTATTCAAGATGAATGGATGGTCCATCACTTGGAGAGTCAGGGGCCTGACAGAGGACCAGTGGGTTCAGATTTCATGGCACCAGGGCCTGAAAGAAGAGGACCTGGTATGGAGGTCCCAATGCAAGACAGGGGAGGAGCAGGTGGTCCAAATTTCAGGAGACCGGAGTCTGAGAGGAGAGGTCCAACTATGGACATTCTAGGACCTGGCACGAGGGGACCAGGGGTTGACAGGAGAGGTCAAGCTTTGGACGGTCCTGGAACTGACAGCAGGGGACCTGTAGGTCCACAGTTCAGGGGGAAAGGACCTGAGAGGAAAGGCCCACCTATGGAAGGTCAGGGACCTGACATGAGAGGACCAGTAGGTACAGATTTCAGGGGACCGTGGCCTGAAAAGAGAGTTCCTGATATGGTTGGTCCAGGGCCTGACAGGAGAGGACCAGGAGATCAAGATGTTTGGGGAACTGGGCCTGAGAGGAGAGGTCCAGCTATGGAGTGCCCTGGAATTGACAGGCGAGGACCTCAAGGTCCAGATTTCAGAGGACCAGGATCTGAAAGGAGAGGTCCTGCTATCGATGGTCCTGGGACTGACAGGAGAGGACCTGTAGGTCCAGATTTCAGGGGACCAGGACCTGAAAACAGAAACTTATCAATGGTGGGTCCTGGGCCTGGCACAGCGGGGCCTGGAGGTCCAGATTTCAGAGGGCCAGGGCCTGAGAGAAGAAGTTTTTCTGTGGAGGGTCCTGGACCTGACAGTAGAGGACCTGGGGGTCCAGATTTCAGAGGAGCAGGGCCTGAAAGGAGAGGTCCACCTATGGAGGCTGTAGGACCTGACAGAAGAGGACCAGGAGGTCCAGATTTCAGTGGACCAGGGCCTGATAGGAGAGGTCCTGCTATGGGTGGTCAGGGTCCTGACAGGAGAGAATCAGGAGTTCCCAATTTTACTAGGCCAGGACATGAAAGGAGAGGCCCATTTATAGACAGTCAAGAGCCTGACAAGAGAGGATCAGGAGGTCCAGATTTCTGGGGACAACGCCCTGAAAGGAGAGGACCAGAAGGTCCAAACTTAAGAGGACCAGGATGTGAAAGGAGAGGTCCCTCTATGGAGGGTCAGGGACCTGACAGGAGAGGACCAGGAGATCAAAATGCTGGTGGACTTGGTCCTGATAAGAGAGGACCACATATGGGGGGTCCTGGGCCTGACTTCATCAGACTGGGGCCTGAAAAAAATGGTCCATGTATAGAAGGTCCAGGGCCACACAGTCAAGGACAGGGAGAACCATACTTCAGGGGTCCTGGGCCTGAAAGGGGACATCCCAATATGGGGAGGGCAGGACCTAACAGGAGAGGGCCAGGAGGTCCAATTATGAGGCGACCAGGGCTTCAGCATTCAGGTCCAAACACAGAGGAGCTTGAGCCTAACAAGAGACATCCAGAGGGTCCAAATTTCAGGGGATCTGGGCCAGAAAGAAGACCTCCAAATATGGAGGGAACAGAAAACAGCAGGAACTTTCCCGGAGGCCCACAGTTCAGGGGTCCAGGTTCTGAATTTAGAGGTCCATATGCTGAGAGCCGAGGGCCTGACAGGAGAGAATCAGGAGGCCCAGGCTTCAGAGAACCTGGGCCTGAATGGAGAGGCCTAAATATGGAGGGCCCAGGACCTGATTGGAGAAGATCAGGTGGTCCAGACTTAAGAGGCCCAGGAATCAGGCAGAGAGGTCCAAATACAGATGGTCTTAGACACAACAGAAGAGATGACTTGGGAGGGGCTGACTTTGGGGGATCAGAACCTATTCAAGAAAGTCCAGATATAGATGGCCCGGGACCTGATAGAACAGACCAAAACTTGAGGGGTCCAAGGCCTGTGAGGAGGACCTTTAGAGGACCAGGGCCAGATATAAGCAGTCTAAATCAGGGTGACAGATGGAAAGGGACAGACACAGAAGAACCATGGTCAGATGGAAGAGCGCCCAATATGGAGGCTGTTGTAAATGAAAGAGAATATTCAGGAGATCACTGGGAAAGACATGGCAACAGGGGTCCACCGCCTATACAAGAGGGTCCAGATGAGCTGGGTCAAGAACATAGCAGGCCAGTTCCTCATAGTGAATGGAGAGGCCCTGAAGGTAGGGGGCCAACACCTATGCAGGAAAGACCAAATATGTCTTTTTCAGGACCCTTGAGGGGTCCCGGAGATGATTGGAGTGGCCCTGATTGTAGGGGTACTTGGCCTACACCAGATGATCCTGATATGATGTGGCCACCTGGGAGTGAATGGAGAGAGCCTGATAGAAGGGGTGCTCGGCCAAACAGAAGGGGAATGAGGCCATTTTTCAGAGGGGGAAGAGAACCATATATTCGAGGACAAGGCCATGATAGAAGAGGTTCAGGCATTAGAGGACAAGGATTGGAGGGGGGTCCAGATATGAGAAATGATTGGAGGCAGCCAGCATGGAACATGGAAGGACCTGGTGCTCATAGGGGAGGCCCAGACTTGATGAATTCATGCCCAAACAGGAGAGGATTTGAGATGGAGGGTCTTAATAGAATAGACCCAGGAGGTCCAGATCTAAGGCGCCCAGGGCCAGGAAACAGAAGTTCAAACATTGAGGGTCCAGGGACTGATGGGAGGTTTTCAGATTGTGGGGGGCTAGGAAGTGCAGACATGGAAAGCCATGGACCAGGTAGACAAGGATATGAGCATGACTTTAGAAGGGAAAGGAGAGGTCCAAACATAGGAAGGCCAGGGCCTGATAAAAGTTCAGATATAAGACATGGGCCTGAGGTTCTTAGCTCTGATAGAAGAGGTCCTGACATGATGGGCACAGGTTTAGACTTACAGGGGTCTGAGCCACTCGTGAAGAATGACATGCAGGCTATGAGATTTTCAGATAAATCTGTATTTCATTTCAGTAGTCCTCAACAGGTTAGCAGATTCCAGGGCCCTAATAATCCACATTCTGCACTGTTTAGTGGGCCCCCAGGCCTTGCTCCAAACACTAGAGGAAATTCATGCCCAGATTTTGACATCTCACAAAATCAGCAATCAGTAAAACCCCAGAGACACAGAGCTGCCTTACTTCCTACTCCAACAGAAGGTCTCATACGCTTCCCAAATCATATGATCAGCAATCCTGATGTCTTCAGCCCAAAACAAAAACACATGGGTTATTCTACAGATAGGGAGTGGATCAGAGGTAGACCAGTGAGTCACAAAAGAGTCTTAGTCCATGGGCAAGGAGAGGAGCAAGAGAAAAATACTGCTGGTAAAATAAGCACATCTGTAGATGCAAACACAGGTGTTGGAATGGGGAGAGAAACTGATAAAAAGGGGAATTTTGATGTTTCTGTTGAAACTAAAACTAATCAAAGTGATGGAAATAAAAGCAATGTTGAGCCAAGTTAGAGGCAGGCAAATAATCATGGGCCCTTCAGGACAGTAAGGCTGTTGAACTAGACCTGCAAAAATAGTACCCTCACATTGGATAGAAATACTACAGTATAACACACACTGAATGTATTTTTCTTAAGGAAAATGGTTGTCCATGTCTTTTGTACAGTCAAAGCCATGCAAGATCAGATATTGTAGCATTCTGGAAATGCTTCATTATATTCTAGTTCTGTCTTTTGTTTAAAGTAAATGCATTTTTTTTTAATGTGATTAGGACTAAATGCCTCTTAAACTTAATTGATAACCTGTGCATTGAACTCAATGTGCATTTCTATTTGGAAATAGCCAGAAATGTTTTGTACAGAAAATGTACAGTTTTTGTTGTTTTTTTTTTGTTTGTTTTTGTTTTTTTTTGTTTTTTTCTAACATAGCCATAGCATCAGTACAGTAACCTTGATCTGGCTTTTATGTTCCTCTGCTGATAAAAGATTGTTTGTTTCAAGTCAATAAAATGACATATACCTTTTTAAACTTGTATGAAGTCTGATTATGTCATTGATATTTGGATTGCTTGATTGCTTGATTGATTGATTGATTGATTGATTGATTGATTGATTGATTGATTGTCAGCAGTATGCAAACCTGTTACTATAAAAACAGATAATTATAAAAGCACAATACTAATACTATTCTGATTATGGGAATAAATCAAACTCTGTTTCAAAATTTTTTGAGGTTGAATTAAAAAGTCTCCTTTACAGAGGGTCGGGACACGTTTAGGTCAATTTTGCTAGAGAGACTAGTGTCTCTTCTGAAGCAATATCTATAAAAGGCTTAACAGCTTGATTTTATGTCACCTTGTTGCAAGGCAAGAACCTCCAATTGGAGATGAATACAGACATGAAGGCTGGTTTCTGATGATTTCTGCTGGTTTCTCTTTTTTAATTGTACATCAATTAAAGTGTATGTGATTATTTTTCCCAGTGGTGGGAGAAGAATTCACATCCTTAAATGAAAGCAATGATGCTACAATATAAGAATACTTAATGAAAAGTCCATTAAAACATTTTACTTAAGTAGTAAACATTTCTGCAGAAAAACTATTAATGTTATATTGCTATCCACTTTTGGATTGTTAAAACTGATGCATAAATATACACTGATCAAGTACCTTAAAATTGGTCTTAAATATAGTATTTGAATTAATCTACATTTTTACATTCCATCACTGAACTCAATAGTAAATCTTTTAATATTCAAGATTTAAGAAAAACTTAAAACTTGTCATTGTGCTAGCACAATGAAATTGCAATAGGTGTTATCCTCAAATCAATAAAATTTACTAAAAAAACAGAATATACACAAACAAAAATAATAATAAAGGTAGCACACAAACACAAGACACAGAACAAACACCACTGTTATAGAAGATCCTCCATACTCCCAATGCTTCAGAGAAATATTGACCATTGACACAATCTGTTGGGTTTCACTTGCCATTGTTCAAAACAGCACCAGGCAGACTGAAACAATCTTGAAAAGTTTTGACACACATTATGACATGATCCCCATTCCAGGGGGATGCTTTTTGGCATGTTGTTTACTCCTGTGTATCATGTAGATTGCTGGGAAATATAATTTTGAATCATAAAAGAGCAATATAGGGGTTTGTCTTGAATTGGAATAAGTCATGTTGTTTCCACAATAACGCAGGGTGTTTGACACATAACAAACACCTTTTAATTAGTTTTCAGGTTTCTAAAGGGTGTTTGCTGTGACAAGCAGGTGGGGATAGCAAAACACAGCAAAACAAAGTCCTTGGGGAAAATATCTAAGCTGATGAAGCTGAAGAGGACTGGGTCAGCTTGAGGCCATGTTGTCCATAATCTTCCACCTGCAGAGCTCATGTTTTACCAAAGGGGGGCGACAGTATGCAGTTCAATCCCATCTCCAGTGTTTTAAAAGTTGATATTAATTCTGTTTTAATTATTGCACTAGCGAAATGTAAATAAGTATATTTACTCAAGCTCTGTATCTCAGTAAGCTTGAGGTACTTGTACTTAACTGTAGTATTTCTGCATTATGTTACTTTTTTTATGTTTTCTCCTCTACATTTCAGAGGGGAATATTCTACTTTTGACTAATTTTGACTTTGAAATAAATGAAATTAAACACACTATTAAAGATTAAAACGTTTAAAAAGAAAACGTGTGGTTGTGGGCTCTTGCTGAGTTTTTAATTCAGACGTCCCCTTTTTGAAAACTACTTAGATGGTTTCGTTTACGCTGCACCTTGGAGTACTTTTACTTTCGGTACTCTGAGTATATTTTGATAGCTTGCTAATACTTTAGCTGAGTATTTCTCCCACCTCCATTATGAACTGAGAAACACGCCTCTTTACTTATGCTTCGGTGAAAGCACTTCAGTAAATGTGCTTACTTCCACCGCTGTCTTTACAGATGTTGTTTATAGCATTTCGGGTATTGTAAGACTCTATTTTCAGTATTAAATATTACACATTTTAAACAATCTGCCAAAGTCTGACGACGACACTAACGTCTGGACACTAACGTCTGTCCCCACAGCGGCCGTGGAGCTAACAGCCGGCAGTGAAGTAAGTCGACCTGACAGAAAGGTAAAGCAATAATGAACAAATAAATAGTAATTTCACCTTGGTTAGAATCCAGTCTGTATAAAATGGACGACTTAATAACAGACTAGTGGAAATATTAACGGGTTTATACTAATATTAAGGTGGAGAGCTGGTTAGCAAACTTATCTCAACGTCTACTCAAATGTGCTAGCTTAACTTTTCTCTTTCGCTAACGTAAATTCACGAGTTAGCTTCTTTTTTCATTTTATAATTCTTTATTAATTATCTCGGAGTTATGTATGTTTTTTTTATATATATATATGTTAGCACCATTAGTGTTAGTTTGGTTAAGAGTAATTTATGCTAGATATATTATGGGTGAGTCGGCCTCCAGGGCAGGACAGCAGTTAGCTGAGGTCTAGGTGAATTTTATGGGCTTTTCTAGTGGAAATGTAAAAAAGGTTAAAAAAAATTGTACTCGATCTCTGTCCATTTTTTTAGAGTCAGCGATGTCAGCCTTTTCCTCTGCTTGTAAAACCGTCCATGTATCACCTTCATCCAGAGAGCACACCTGTGACTCTGTTGGGCTGATTTTGAGCCAAGGTGGATGTTTGTCACATGATCAGGGGCAGATGTTGGGAACTGAACTTGGTCTGATGGAGATGACAGAGGTTGAATACACACACCTTCAGCACCTTATCCAGGCACATGTGGAGGCACAAACTGGGCCTCAAGACGGGACAGATGTCAGAGGTCACCCTGCTACAGTGATGGTTAAAGACGGCTCCGGATCCACAGTGATTTCTCCCTTCACAACCTCTCAAGCTATTGACCTGTCAACTTCGACTGATGAACACTGTGTGGTGATGCCAGGAGAAAAGACGCCAGCTTCTTACGGAGAGGTCCCAGGTTTTGTGCTGGCCAGAATCAGAGGTGAAAACAATCCGAGTGAACCGCCTGCCGGCAGCAGGACATCCACACTGAAGCAGTCCAGATCAGCTGCTAGAGTCTGTTTGGAGAAGAGGTTTAACACCGTGTCTGCTGACACCCCAAGACAGAAGGATATTCACTCAGCAGTTCTCAGCAAGTAGGCTCCACCATTATACTTAACTGCTATTTATTAGTAAATATAATGCTGATTTGCTCATTCTTATGGAATTCACAAAATCTTTGTTGTTTTGTTTCAGTTTGTTGACAATACTCCAGCAATCTGCAGAGGCTCATGAGGCAGTCTTACATCCACAAATGCAGAAGTGGATGAAAGCTGACAGAGTAAATCCTTTTGAGGTTTCCAGCCCATATGTAGGGGGTGTATTCAATCCTGTCACCAACATGTGTGCTCAGGTGTGGTAAAAGAAATCTTAATATGTTAATATGTTTTTTATTATCAAAACTTTATAACAGAATTCATTGTTTAATTTTTTTTCCTGTTTTAATCTATCTCAGGTATTTGGCCATATTCCTCATATGGTTGAACCTAACAAGCACCAGGGTTTAATCATCCCCAAGAGTCTTTCATTTAATGTTTGCCCGGAGAGGGTTATCAAAGCTCACTATACTAGTAGCAGCAACCCAAAAGAAGAGAAGTTAGTGAACACAGAAAGTAATGGTAAGTTCTATTTTCAAAAACTGTGGTTATTTTGCTGTTGTCTACCATACTACACTGCAAATACATGCAAATGTTTTTATCTAACTAAATCTCACACACTCGTATTTTTTCATAGATGATGAGGTGACACCTGCTGCTTCCAGGAAGTGTGGTAGTGCCCGTAGCTCTCAACTCATCAAGGCTGCAAAGGGTGCCTCAGAGTCAGCTGGAGAGTCAGGGAGCAGCACCAGGAAAAGAGCTCAGTCTTGTATGTCACATAGCCAGCGGAGGGAAAGACACAACAGTAAGGAGAGGGAACGCAGGTGAGCATCCATTACAAAAAAACATGAAGTTTCTCAACAACCTCCACAATGTGTGACATGGTCTGATGAAATACTCTGTAAATATTCATTTTCTTTTTAGTCACACTTTGGGCTTCTTTCTGGACTTGCATATTACTTTGGGAGTGTAATATTTTGTTGATTTTTATGTGTGCATGCTTAGCTCAGCCATCACCACAGACTGTGTCCAAAATTATTCTCTTGTTTTCTCACTACTTTCTCACTACAAACAACACTCAATAGTTTAGTCCAGGAGTTTCCAAAGTTGTTGCTTGATGTCAACTAAGAGTGCTGCGACATTTATTTCCATTTTTTACTGTACATATTTAAGAGCTTTTCGTCACATAAAAAACCGAGGCAACATTCACATTAACTCAAAAGGGGAGAATGAATCTTAAATATGCAGGTACATGGCAGCTGCTGTAAGACTGGTGATCTCTCAGTTAATGCAACATTCAGGTCCACAGCTGTCAGAAATAACAGAGAAGTGATGGAAAGATATGATTTTGTAAACAGGAAAAAATTGGGGAACCGCTGGTTTAGTCTATAGAATGTATTAAGATTTTGGACACTATAATTGTTCACCATTACTCACAAATGGAGTGTTGCATTATTTAAAAATCATATTGATTATATTTTGCAAATATTTGGGGCCTTTCTGTGTGGAGTTTGCACATTCTCCCTGTGTCTGTGTGGGTTCCCTCCGGGTACTGTGATAGACTGGTGTCCTGTCCAGGGTGTATCCCAGCTTTGCCCAGTGTCAGATGGGATTGGCTCCAGCCAATCATTGCCTAGTTTCAACTTCTCATGTACGTGGATTATCAGCATTTCTTTGTCTTATGTGATAGTAAATCGATTGTGTTTCTGTGTTGGAATATTGATTGGACAAAACAAACTATTTGAAGTCATGAACTTGGACTTAAGATTTGGCAGAATAATTGATGATAAAAATAATCATTAGTTGCAGTCCTGGTGCATAACTTAGACACAGCACAAGTCTTTGTTCCTGATCTTTGGGGCTCTTTGCTTTTGAAATAGAAAGTACCAACTTAATCCCCCACAATATTTTTTTCAAAAAAACAAAAAAAATTCCAAACATTTGCTTAATCCAAGTTCTCAAATGTGAGAATTCCCCACTTTTCTTGGTGACATGGTAGTGAATTGAATATTTATAGTTTGGTCGGACAAAACAAAACAAAACAAGGCTCTGAGATTGTGTGTCCTGCATTTGTCACTGTTTTCTGATTTTTTATATGATAGTGAAAATAAGTGTTAGTTGCAGCCATAGATTATGTGTTACATAAGCTGATGAGACATGAGACTTTAGGTCTGTAAAGTTAGAGGCACACTGATGAAAAACATCTCTATTACCTGTGCTGCTGTGCAGGAGGAGGATTCGTTTGTGCTGTGACGAGCTGAACGTGCTGGTGCCTTTCTGTGACTCAGATACAGACAAAGTCACCACGCTGCAGTGGACCACTGCCTTCCTCAGGTACATCAATAAAACGTATGGAGACACCTTCAAAGAGGTACGTTTGTGTGGAGTCGTCGAGATGAAACATTGATTGATGAAAAAGATTTTCGCTTGATTAGCCTGTGACTAAAGACTGAGACTTAAAACCAGGGGCTGGAAGATGAGGGCTTTATTACATTTCCTCTTGCTGAGTTATAGTACTGCAGCAGACTTCATATGACTTCTGTTGTTTAGAGAGTTCAAATCAAATTCCTCTTAGTTTTGCAGAATAAAATCAAATAAACTTTATTATTTTACTGTGATGGATTATCTAGTAGTTTTCAATTGATTTACATACTGAAAAATTCATGGCAGCAAATTAAAACAAGCCCTCATATATTCAACCACATTATGCT
Source organism: Trachinotus anak (assembly GCF_046630095.1). Classification (NCBI taxonomy): domain Eukaryota; kingdom Metazoa; phylum Chordata; class Actinopteri; order Carangiformes; family Carangidae; genus Trachinotus; species Trachinotus anak. The sequence continues at coordinate 19,836,823 of NW_027273855.1, read as the reverse complement.
AACAGTGTGCAGCACCACCACCACCTGGAATAAAAGGGAGGGGCAGGCTACATAGGCTGAAACATTACTGATACAATTCTGTCATTAATCACAATAATCTAATATTGTCCTTCTTTTCAGGAGTTTCAGACGGCATTCACCAATGAGAAAGGTATCTTTCTGAAATCCAGCCCTTCTTCAGGTCAGGACCCACTCCATGGAGAGATGGACGAGACACTGAGCACTCCTCTTGCGGTAGAACAGTGACACCCAACCCCCCCAAATCCTCACTATTTTATCTAATAAATCAGCCAGATATTTCAGTACATTTACCTGTTACATTAGCTGAGGTTGTCTGGCTGTGTTGTTACATTTTAAATGACAAAGGAGCTCTGCTTCTGACTACATTACAGTGATTTAGAAAGTAGAAGGTTCTCAGTCCCAGACCATGTGATGCTCAAACGTGGTTTGAATTCCCAGGCTGGTGTTTGAATTGCCATGCCAACTCTTCTACTTCTGAAACCCACACTCTTGAGAGCCAGCAGTGGTTAAAAAAAAGTTGTCAACAGGTGGCACTGTTTCCCTTTGACAAACATAAGATAGTGTTCTAATTGAGTAGATTTCAGCTCTTAGCTATCATTGGTTGAGCTCATCTTAATTATATCTGCATCGTTTTTACGCCTGATTAAAATTTTGTTTGAGTATTTTTTTTATTGGTTAAACTTCAGTTCAGTTCAGTTTTTGTGTCCACATACATTTAGTCTCTTATCACATATTTTGCATGGAAATGAGTGTCGCTGCCTTGTGAATTAATGGGGTTACTTAACTTTCACGGTGTTAAGCATATTACTCTGAAGTAAAGACTGTTCATTTGATATGTAGAAAAGAGTAATGTTTTACTGAAAAGTGGCTTTATTTGTTCTTTCTTACAACATGTCGCTGTAGCATCTTACTGTACATACAACAGTCACCCACAAATAATAAATAGTATTTAAAGTCATGTATATTTAATAGTTACAGCACCGGTAGTACATAGTGGATGTGGTCATTGCAGATTGAAAAAAAATTAATTTTTTACTTTGCTCCTAAAATCCTTTTACTTATTTTACAATGTCTGATTTATGCATCCACAAGTTTTATTTCGTTTTTGATTCTCAAATCTAGAGAATCAGCTTCACATGTAATAAAAAATTTAAAAAAAATTTAAAAAAAACAAGCTGTAAAAAAAGACTATCAAATGTTTAAATTTTTTTTGTATTAATCTACACAATGTCTGGGCACCTGGGTATTTGTTTTTTATTCCTTTTACAACACATACACAGCTCGTTGACAGAGGCTTTTTGCCTCTGGCAATTATTTCCATATTTTACACTGTAAGCTTGTATGCCGAGGTAACACCTGTAATTTGCACTAATGGGCCAAGATACATGCACATTCACTTCAGAGACAGTCACTGTTGTTTTTAGATTGTCATCTGCCAGATGGATGTTAACCAAAGTAATGGGGGCATGGAAACAACATGTACAAAGTTTTTATACACAAAGGACTCATCATTCATTTTCCAGCTGTTTGTAAGTCAAGTCTTGTTATGTGATAGTATTTAGAGCAATGCGGTTGTTCTCTTGCACTCTTCTGTGCCTCTGTCCACTTTATTTTTGGATGTCATCTTGATGTTTTTGTCTCTCAGTTGCTCTGGTATTCATGTCACTCCTTGGATGTTCCTCTATTCCTCTCAAAATATCACATCTGTTGATGTTACTCTTCCCATCTTGTGATACATGTATTTAAATAAAGAGGACATTTTGTGATCACTCTCTTCTTTAATTCCTTCCTTACCCCACTGTTCACCCTTCCTTGTTGGGGTGGATGGTGTCATGTTGCAGGAAGTCATGTTTAATGGTTTTTGGGGTTGGAGGATTTCCCAGCGACTGATGCTCCCTGGCAGGCTGATGTATCACAGATTCCAGGAGGTCCCCGGTGCCCAGTCCTACCTACCCTGCCTGGCTCTCCAGGCTCACCTGGATCTCCTGGAGATCCATCACGCCCATCTTTCACAATACCAGGTACTCCTGGAGGACCTGTGGGAAGTATTTTAGTTAGTCTTATTTGCACAATGGATCTGACAGTTTGGCATCAAATTCAAGCCAGTTAAAGGAAAATCAGAAAAGCTGTGATGCCAGTTTGAGGTTAATGTTAATAGTATAAATTATACCACAATAGACCCTTTACACACAGGACATTTTCACATTGTCACAGGTGTGATCAAAATAAATTCTTGATGGCTCCCATTTGTGCAAGTAAACTATTCATGTGCCTGCCTCTCCTGGAAGTGGCACACCTAAATGGAATGCAGCCTTTATCAGTCTTATTAGTTACATCTGTATTTGCAAGTCAAAATGTCTGCCATGACTAAGGTCTATTTGTACAGCATGGTAGATCTTATTAGAGTGTGCTATATGAGGCCACATACCTTGGTGTCCTTGGTCTCCACGAGGCCCATCAATGGCTTTGCCGATGGGTCCCTTATCGCCTGGCTCACCAACATCACCTGTTGTAAAAACAAAATTTTATCAGTGGTTGAGAGTAGATGTTTGAAAGATGTTTGAGCTTTTTGGGTGGGGACCCTTTAAAAAAAAAGGCCATGTCTGATTGAGGTCTGTTGTCACATTTCAGATGTCTGAGTTGTCATCAGTTTCACCAAAGACATTTCCTGTGAATATGTTTCATATACTTTCATTTAAATAACTATTTGAGGTTAAAGGTGAAGTTATCCAATATTTGGCAAAAAAGCAACGATGCAAGAAGAAGAAGCAGGACACCATCTTAGGAGGTTCAGCACCAACAATTCTCTTTATGATGCCGGCGTTGGCTTTCATGATTATTATGCAAAATGATAAATGATTATTGGGATTATTGGGACTGAATTTATTCATAAGAGTGGACTCTGTTGTCTGATCTTCTAATGACATGAACTGGGTTGGTGTGGTGTGTTGGTTGTTGAAGGAAAACTCATAAACAAGCATTTATATCATAGATTGAGTTCTCAAACACTGCCCTCTCCACCCCCCTACCTTTATGCCCCCTGATTAGATTTGGTGTGATGTCGAACTTGATTTTATTTTTCATACCTCTGGGACCAGGGTCCCCAAGTTCTCCTGGTAGGCCTCTGTACCCTGGTGGTCCACGAGCACCTGGATGCCCAATAGAGCCAGCAACTCCTGGCTTTCCTGGAGACCCAGCACGGCCTGGGCGGCCCACCATTCCAGGGGCCAGGGGTCTTCGAAGGTTAGCGGCCAGCTGTGCAATCTGATCTGCGTGATAGAAAACACGAGAAGGTGAATTTCCAGCTTCCCTTTTATTCAACACTGGATTGGATGATGAACAAAGGGAAATTAAAATCTCTCACCATCAATCATTGAGCCACACAGCTCTCTGATGTGCTGCTCACTTGCCAGTTTACCCTGAGGAGACATTTTAAAAGTGTAACCTCATTCATGCACCTTATTAGAAAATATCAACATTTAATATGCTTCCACCAGTCAAAAGCTTTTTACAGTTTTATACAGATTTAAAAAAAAAAAAAAAAAAACACTCACAGGTACACCTGTCTTTCCTGTAATTCCAGGCAATCCTTGTTCCCCCTGGAAGCCCATTAGCCCTTGTTTTCCTGGAGGCCCCCTTGCACCAAGTTCTCCCTGTGGGCCTGTGACACCCTTAGGTCCCAGTTCACCCCGTTTCCCAGCCTATAATCAACAAGAATTGTCCGTTAAATAACTCATTATATTTTGCAAAAATTTAAAAATCAATTTCAGACTAGAGCTAAAACATCCATAAGCCTCTGATCTGATCATTGACTAAACACCAACCAAGGAGCAAACTGGGTCTGTTGAGTCAATGTGGGGGCGGATTCATATGATGGCTTGTGGTTTGATAATTACTCCAACAGCAAACAGTAAATGAGACTAAGAGAGTGAGCCTCATCATTACCATGTCTCTAGTTGCATAAATTGTGCTGCAGCTTAATGTGACTCGTCTCTCCCTCGTGACGATAGCAGCAAACAGGCCAATAAAGCTAAAGCAGCAATACCTATTTCCAATTAATCCTATTAAACCTGGAATGTGAGGCTGAATCATGTGCAATGACTCTGACAAGTGGGCAACAGCTCAGAGCAAGTCACCAGTTTTTAATGTTCAGTGAGGGAGCAGAGACAGAGGGAGTCTGGAACAAACTTGTGCTGCTAATTACACCCACACACAACATCTAACTGTGTTTGTGCTCATAGACCGACATCTGGTACTGCAGCGATTCCCAGCCAGGGGTACCTGTACCGCTGGGGGTGTTTCTGCTCTTGCCTGGGGCTACATGGAGAGATTGTGGAGTAGCTCAACTAATTTGAAGAAATGGAAATTACAAATGAAATAAGAAAAAAATGCTCATATTGGGTCAGTTATAGCACCTGAACACTATATTTTATGTGTGTGAAAACGAGCAGAGAAGTTCAAACTGTTTGCTAAAAATGATGGATAAACACTTAAAAATAACAGATACATTGTTAAGATAAAGAGCTAATGGAAAAATGGTAAACATATTTATCTTAAAGTAATATATAAAAATCTGAAATAATTAGTTTGAAGTAATTTATAAATGTTTAAAATAATGGATAAACATGAAATGATTAGCATAAAGTAATATAAAAGCGGTAAAACAGCTCAAGAAATAGATGAACCATTAAAATAGTTTGCTAAAGGTAATGTAATAGTTATCTAAGAGTAATGGATAAATGGTTAAAATTGTTAGCTCAAAGTAAAAAAAAAAAAAAAGGTGGGAAACACTTATCTAATATTGGTAGAAAACAGGTTTGGATGGAACAGGTTCATGATAAACTATGAAACACTGCAGACGTGTGAGAGGACAATAGTAAAATACAAAACACGTAAATGAAAGAAAACATGCAGCTCACCTCTCCTTTTTGTCCAACTGGCCCAAAGGGACCCTGAAAAAAAAGATATAAATTGTCACATCACAGAATATGACATGGCATACAATCAATCATAAATGAATCAAACTTCTAAAGTGAACGATTAAATAAGATTTAATCGATGGCTGTAAAGCATTCTAATCAAAAGACATCAGCACTTTCAGCTGGTCTCAGATCCTCAGGCAGGCTGTGCCATAAAAGCTAAAAGCTGCCTCAACAGTTTTTATCCTGCACATCAGAATCACTAAACGACTTGTGCCAAACAGACTGGTGCAAGACCATGAAGTGCTCTATAAACATGTCAAAGAATTTTAAAATCATAATGAAAACGGAGTGACAACCAGTGTAAAGACTTTAAAAAACTGTAGGTATAACAAGTTCTCTCCTTCTGCTGCTGGTCAGCAGTCAGACAGCAGAGTGCATAATCAACTTTACAGCTGATTACTGCTGATGCGCTGTGTTTGGATTCTGACTGAGAATATAAAATAAAATGCATGTGAAAGACAAAACTTACAGGTTCTCCGTTCTCTCCTGGTAAACCATCACTTCCTGCCACACCCTAAAGAGACAGCAGAAGATCACATAATTAATTATAACTATTCTATAATTCTCTGTTAAGCTGGTAAAACAGTTTCAGTGTCGGCACTAAGATAAACAAACAGGCAGTTTTTTTTTCTTATTTATGAAACACATGTCACAGCATCCAAGATAATAATTCAAACTGATGGGTGAAGACTATCGCCAGTCATTCAGTGGAGGTCATATTTAAGCTCGAGCTGCTTGAACTTGGACTCAGAGATATTTACCATGTCTCCTTTAGCTCCCGAAGCTCCAACTGGACCCTATAGGAGTTGAAGAAGGAGAGAGAAAGAGAATAAATGAGAGCCATGTAGAGACGTTTGTGGAAGGCCGGCTGTGGGTGAGGGAAGGGGGGATGAAGGGAAGTGAGGTGGGCTGTTTGAGGGGGACCAGGACTGGTATAAAGACTGGCTTTGTTCTAACGTCAGATTCTGAACAGGAGGAACTTTGTGTTTGAGCTCTCTCCTGGCTGCAGTTTGAGTTTAGCCCACTGACTGAAGAGGGACAACCTGGTTATTGACATACAGTGCCCTCCCATGAAGACAGCTGGACAGTTACATATCTCTGCTGTGTCTGTGCAGACATATTTGTCAAAGCTTTATGTTTGAATCTTCAGGAGTGGTCCTTAATTGAGGTTTTTGTTATTGTTTATTTACATGATGTCTTAGACCTGGAACGATTATTCAATTAGGTGTTCAACAGAAACCCTGCACCTTTTTAAACTATTGATTCATTTTCTGGTCCCAGCTTCTCAAGTTTGAATATTTTCTTTTTTTCTCTATTATTTTTGGGTTTTGGACTGTTGGTTGGACATTACAAGATATTTTCAAACATAAGAATAGATTTTTGCTATTTGCTGACATTTTATAGACTGAATGGTTAATTAATTAATTAATTGAGAAAGTAACTGGTAGATTAATCATCAATGATAGAGAAACATGTATTTTTATTATTATAAGAAAATGAATTAGTTGCAGCCCTGTGCTATCTCACAGATTACACTGGGTGACATTAAACCCTGGGATACATTTCCTGTTATCATACACATCAAACTCACCCTTTCACCAAACTCTCCACGGATACCTGTTGGACCTGGTAGACCTGGATCCCCCAAGGCTCCTTTTACCCCCTGCAGCACATGAAACAAATAGTAAGTTAACTCAAAATGATCGCACTTTTTATAAAAAATTGATGATGATTAGTGATTTCATGCAGCTGACCTGAAAGCCTTTCACTCCCTGGGGTCCAGGGTTGCCCAATGGTCCAATACCTCCCTGTTGGAAACAGACACTGTGATATCCTCCTACGAAACTCAAATACCACTGGTTGTTAATGACATGTCACTGTTGGACAAGAGGTTTTTTCTCTTGTGGAGATTTGAGAGAAAAAAAAAAGACTACGTGGACGTGATGGCCTTGTGAGGTATGATTTATTATGCAGCGCAGAGTGTTTTGTTGAAGTATGTTAATTCCTATGATGTTTTATCCTTTTTCATCACTGAAGGGGCTGATGTGAGAAACAAAGACCTCTCTGTTTATGAATTCCTCCTTTATGAAAATCCGCTCTCATCACTGGCCCTCCATTTCTTCTAACTGCACCTCAGCGAGCCACTGAATCAGCAGCAATACTCTTAGTGCCTTTGTAGCAGATTATCATTAACTCTGAAAGGCAGTGGTTTATTATCCTGCTATTCTGGTTTCTTCTCATTTTCATTCTGTATGCTGCTATGCATTGTGGTCTTTTAAGATGAGTGTTTTATATTAATTCCTTTTTTTCAGTCATGATGCATTCAAATATCCACACTGGTTATTAGAGCTGTATATTAGAGACTGAATCTAAATTCTGTAAACTGGTTAAAGGTAACAGATGGCCATCTACGCAGCGGAAAGTCTCATAATTTGTCTCGTAAATGGGGCAAAGATTATTTTTAAATGTCCTGTAATAGATGCTTTTGAAGCTTTTATAGCCATACATGCAGCACAGCAATTTGATTAGATACATTAAATACATTAGCTTATAGCATGACCATTAACTCACAGCCACTCCTCTGGGTCCTGCTATCCCCCTCTCTCCTGGGATGCCGATCTCACCCTGAAGGCAGTAGAGGAAAGATGTTGTAGACAAGTCAGGAAAGTTTAGAAACCTGACTCAACATTGTTAAAGTTTCATGTGGGTAAATGTCAGAGAAGCTGTAACCCAGTAATATCCCCCAAAAGCCCATCAGATACATACAGGAATACCTGGCTCTCCAGAGGGCCCTGTCTCTCCAGGCTTCCCTGGATCACCCTGGTGTGAAAGGAGACAGAAGATAAGAGTTGTCCTCCATGGTGCTAATTTTAGCTTTAAGGCTGAAGTCTGCTTCTATTTGGTTGTAATACTCACAACTTCTCCTTTAGATCCCTTTGCACCAGCCTTTCCTTGTAGACCCTGGAACAGAAAATACACAATGAACTTCTTATCAGTTTTAAGGCAGAGGGCATATTCAAGACTATCCTCTTACAATATTTTCATAATCATTCTAATTTGGTTTACCTACTCAGGACTTAAACACACCTTCTTCACAAGTCACAAACAGTGACTAGGACTGACTATGAGAAAATCAATTGTACTGAGAGGGTATAACAAGACTTAGAATCAAGATGAGATAAAATACGTTCAACTCAAGTCTTTTATTATCAATTAGACAGAAAACACCTAAGTCTACTTCACAATACTTACAGGAAGGCCATTTGGTCCTTTCTCTCCAACTACTCCATGGCGTCCGGCATCACCCTGTCAACACAAACAACACTGTGACTGTGACTGTGACATCAGGTTTGTCATAGCAGTGGACTCACAACTAAGTTAAGCGAAACCTCATACAAGAATAAAAGATGCATCTTACCTTCTCGCCATCTAATCCTGGTGTACCATCTTTGCCATCTCTGCCAGGAATACCCTGAGGAAGACATCAAATATGAATAACATTGTTCTGAGTGGCGCTGTTTAGGAAAAATGGAATATTTTTCAGATATGCACTTACAGGCTCCCCTTTGGGTCCTGCTCCCCCTGGAGCTCCTTTGGGACCAATTTTACCCTGTTGAAAGACACATTAGGGTGTCATTTGTTTACTTATATATACTTGTGAAACCGATAGTCACAACTCAAAGTCTTCTGCTTACCATTTCTCCTTTGGGTCCTTTAAATCCCTGTGGTCCTTTTTCTCCAGCATCACCCTGGAGACATCAGATGAAACACACACAGCTATTCATTGATGGGACCAGCCGTCTATTCTAGCTGTGCACTACCATCAAACACTGTTTTCATTCAAAGTGTGTTACAAACAAGGAGAGACTCACTGTCTTTCCAATGATGCCGGCGATGCCAGGCTTGCCTCTGAAACCAGGAAGGCCCTGGAGACAAACAGAGTATGAAGTCAAATGAAGTATACATGTTTGAACACAAATTTAAATGTCTGCATTGAGAGTGATAAGAACGTCAAGAAGGGAGGAAAGTTCATGTTATAAAAGTTGCTTACTCTGTCTCCTACAGGTCCCATCGGGCCCTGTAAACCTCTTAGACCACGTGGGCCCTGAAACATAAGAGCATTGTGAGGACACTTTCAAACATCAGAACTCACCCAGAATATCTCATAATTCCCCAAATGCTGTTTAGATATCTTGTATTAAATATTATGTTTATGAGTGCCCAACAAGTAAAAAGTAATAGCAACAATAACTTCAGTAATATGACATTGTTACTTACCTGCAGACCCACAGTGCCGGGAATACCTGGTGGGCCAGGTGGACCAGTGTCACCCTAGAGAAAGAACAAGACACACAACAAATCACAGAAACTTGAGCAGCTGTACTGAACAAAATCAATATTTTATTTGTCAAGTCCATCCTTATGTAACCTTATCAGCCACTGAGACAGAGGACCATAATATGTATGTCACATAATAAACTCACTTTCTCTCCATGTTTTCCAGGTTCTCCCTTGTCTCCTTTATGTCCTGTGTGACCCTACATGAGCAAAAACACACACTGGTGAGGACACACATGAGTGTGCGCGTAGGAGGAAATGTACTGTGTATTGTGAGAGTGCAGGGTGACATGAGGTTTATATTTTCCCAGGGACAAAAAAAGAACCATGACAGCAACTATATCAACCTTGAATCCTGGCATCCCAGGAGGACCAGGGGGACCAGGGGGACAGATTGCTGGACACTGCAGAGGACAGAGAAAAAACACTGAGGACTCTGTATGCAGAGGACACAGATTCAGTTCACTGTCATTACGCTGCTTTCACAGGGTGCATGATTGAAATCTTACCAGAAGGTCACCGTTAAGATCATGAAGAGTACCAGGAAGACCCTGAGAGAGGGAGACAGACATGACAGTGCACAGCGCTTTTGTGAATTCACAGACATTCAACAAGAGATCCACTAGGTGGCAGTGGAAAAAAATATGACTTTGGTGCACCAGGAGCACCAGTTATGAATTATATAATGATGACTTACTGGTGGGCCATCAGGGCCAGGAGGTCCGGGAAGTCCTGGAAGACCCTCAGCGCCCTGAGAAATGGATACAAGAGCAGCACGATTGGTCGCATCTTCAGCACCTCAGTCTAAAGGAACTGATGACACTTGCTGTATCTCCATAGACTACAGTTTACCTGAGTTAAGCCTAGGAACTAGGACTGTGAAGTTTGAAAGACATGCTATAACCATGCAGTGTTTTTGGACGTCTTGGCCTCTGCTGGTTGATCATTTTTATAAATTTCTTCATAAATCTCTGGGAAGACTAAAGTGATGATCTTATCCTGACAATAACATATCTTCACGCTGCTGCTGACAAAACTGTAAACAATAGGCCTGTCCACATACTGAAGTGTCCTTCCTTTGCAGTGGTTATTCCTATTCTCCAGTCTCTTGGTACAACACATAGAAATTTAAGACCATACCACAAAAGATTAATGGATATCTTTCCGTATGAGATATTACTGTTTCTGCTACAGAGGATTTTGTAGGAGTTTTGGTGCAATTCACTGTTCACCTAGTAAATTAACTGGATGATAAGTTAACAGTTTTCTGTCGCTAAGTGGGTACTGAAACAAAGATAGAATAAAACTGAATAGATAACAAGAACCTCATTCTGAATCAGTGAATAAAACTTCTTAATAAGGATAACAGGAAGTCTAACTGGGGAGATCAGAGATACTCACCACTGGACCCTGAGGTCCGACTCCGCCTGGCAACCCATTGGTTCCAGGTAGTCCCTGGAAACAAAAGACACTGGATGTGTGTCGACATCAGAGAACATACGTATATGTAGCACACATACAGTACTGTAACATGTACAAGCATACACTCTCTCCATCTTTCTGCACATAAGAATGGCATAGAAAGGCAGTGCTGTGTACTCACTGCAGCTCCTGGTCTCCCTCTGCCCTACGGAAGACACAGGAAGGCAAATTAAGTCACAAACACAAGGGGATGATTAGATTTTCTCACATCAATATCCACCACGTGATGTAATACTGCATCAAATCCACTTTGTTGCTGGTCGTTGCTGTGAGGTGAACACAGACTTTTGCAGTCCACGAACATGTGATGCTGCCTCATTATCTTTATGTTTGCTTTGAGCTCAGTTATCATCAGTTGACATTACAGAAGTTGACTTTCTGAAAGGATTTAGTCCAGTCTGAAATACAGGCAACTGTAGTTAAGAGATGGTATATAAAGCCTCAAGGAATGAGTCTTTTTAGGCTATTGATGCTTTTTGATAGTCAAAGTGAGATGGATACATAAATGAAGTAACTGTTGTGGACCTGTGTGATGTACTTACAGGAGGTCCAGGTGGCCCAGGAGGTCCGGCTTCACCCTAAAGAGAGCAAAGCAAAATGCCACAATCAACCTTTCAGAGCTCATCAAACAGTGCACACGAATCCTACATAGAACCCTCTGAACAGAATTTTTTGTGTGCATAGTTGAGTGATATTTGGGAATGGTAATTTAGAAAGAAAAAAAGGGCGGCATTTAGTGTACTCCAAGATGGAGAGGGTATGAAAGTCTTGTTATCTGATATGTTGTAGACAATTACAAATTACTTTCAAGTTTGCACAAAAATGAACAGCTCTGTCCTTGTTTATTTTGCAGGCAGTACATAGAACCAGTGCACTTACCACAAGTGTGACTACTAATGGGGGTCACCTTTAATCTAACTCTTTTTAGTTATTTTTGTTTTGTGTGTGAATTTGTGTGGTCACATTTCAGCTAGGCACAATAAGAGACAGGGAGCTTTGTTGCTATATATGGCTGTATTTTACACTTTATAAATACCTTCAAATTGGTTAAAACATCTATAATTATAATGCAGTCGGGGTTGACAATACACTTGGTATGCAAGGCATTGTTGAGCATGATGAATGACTGACAGATAGATTAATGAATGGATGTGTAATTAATGATGTAATGCCACAAAAACATAAAAAAAGAAAAGGATACTGATATGTAATAATTCATACAAGACCTTTTCTTTCGTTGTGCTGTCATTGAGAGTCACAAATGCTTTGAATCGTAACTAATTGTTAAAGACACTGAGAGGAGAAAATGTCTGCATCTTGGTAATTACTGCGATTAATATGATAATTTCTCCAAATCAATTACCCTGATTGCATGTGTTGTGTGGGTTTCTGTACAGAGAATCATTTATATACTTGGCATTGCTAATTATGGAGGACACATAATAAGACATTTGTTTTCTAAGTCTTCCTTTTTCCTTCACTAACTTGAGATTGTTTACATGCCTGATCTATTACTGCTGGCAGTAAAATAAATTACCCCTACAAACTTGTTCCACGTATAAATTATTAAATTGCGGTGTCCCTTCTTCCTTCCTTTCTAACCGCACTGCCATCGTTTCTCCTCCTTCTTCTGCAACTCTTTGTTTGCCCCTCACAGCTGTATTTGTGTTGTCTGAGAGGTGAGAGGGCAGAAGACACAGCAATGTTACACTTGCTGCATTCCTCAGTGTGCAAATGAGACAGAAGGCTATACTGGCACACAATTAGTCAAGTAAACACAGAAAATTACCTTTGAATACAATATTAACATCATATATCTAAATTATGATAGAAACATCTGGATTGTGTTGTAAAAATGAACAGTTGCCATTTTTGTCAGCTGACTACTGTATATTGGCGTACATTGGCTCATTCTTTGTCTCAGACTCCTCCAGCCTGATCCTGTTTGTCTTTGCACAGCTCCTCAGCTCTATGAGCCAGCCATAACACTGTAGTAATCTGAGTAATTAGGGACATCAGTTGACGCAAACTTCCTCATTAGGTTGGCTAATTAGTTGAATCGCTGGGGGCGTTTATCTGTCCTGACAGTGACTTTGCAGCCTTACAGTGGAGGTCCCTAAATATTCATTCCCTCATTTCTTATATTTAATGTGGGAAATAAAAGTTTTGCTGTTTAATCATCAAATACAGAAGTAGTTTGGTGTCACGTGTGTTGTGATTCTGTCTTCTCTTGTGTCTCTCAGAGGATAACACCTGTTTCCCCTCAGCATCACGGCAATAGATCATCATCCCTGACAGCCTCACAGGTTGGTGGGAAATAGTGTGCATTCCGGGCCGGATTAGGGAAGCAGCAAAAATAAATCCGATTCTGATCCCTCATTAAAATTATTCCCACCAAGAGGCTGAGCCGGCTTGACAAATCCAGGCAGACAGGGGAAATACTAGCCGCAGCAACCAAATCAGCATGGATGAGTTTGCATACATGTTTGTTCATGTGTTTTGTGAGTGTTTGACTTCTGATTAATGAGGGGCAGTTTGAAGTACAGAGGTCATAAAACTCAATTTGTGCATCTTTAAGTGGATCCTCAGCATAATGATCACAAGACTAAAACACACTTACAGCTTCCCCTCTGGGTCCATCCTTCCCAGCAGGACCATCAGGACCTGTCAGACCCTGAAAAACAAAGCACATCGTTCAGCTGAACATCAGTGTTGTTATTTTGGACTGTGTCAATAATAATTCCAGAAACTTCACTGGGTTTGGGAATTGATATCTGATATCCCTTGACAAAGACAGAGGCTGTTTGTTGATCTTAGTGTGTAATTATCTGTGTGTGCATGTGTGTGTGTTTATTGGACACTTACATCCACCCCTGGAAGTCCTGGCAGGCCTGGTTTTCCTGGTGATCCTGGTATTCCTGCTTTCCCTTTGGGACCCTACACAGACAGAAATTTATGAAATAGTGCACTTCTGCTTTCTTTTATTATTTTTCTTTTATTGACAGTGTTAAAGCATTTTATCTGGAGGTCATTCCTTACCCAAATCAAGAGTCTAAGAATAAAGGGTCTAATATGCTGTACAGATTGAGAAGCCCTTTGATTTTGGGCAATATAAGGGACTGTGTAAAAATTATTAAGGAGGTCAGAAAAGGGGAAGGGTATTTTGATTTTTCTTTTGTCTCAAGTTTGAGTAGTCTGGCTTTTTGGGAGAGCAAGCAAAGGTCTTTCTTATACTAAATGTATCATTTGTTTTAGCCCTCCTTTGCAATATAGTGTCAGTTACATTAGCAGTAACATCAAACAAAACTTTCTTTTTCAGCCACGGTTCATAAAGATGCACTTTGCCATATGTTTTGTCTCTGTATCAGGGTTCTATCAATGTGAATATTAGTGGCAAACATTAGGAGTCGTATTAAGATTTTAAGGTTGAAATTAGGGTACATGATTGAACAAATTGTACCAGTTTAACACATTATTATTCTGACATACTGTGGAAAGGATTTTGCATTTGTTTTAGCAATACTTTCAAAGAAAATATGAATAACCCTTTGGAGGTCCTGTCATCAGTCACCTTTACCATCCCATCAACTTTTATACAGTCCCTAAATAAAATTGGCTTGACTTGTTGGAATACTTACTGCTTTCCCTGTCAGTCCAGGAGGTCCAGGTTTCCCCTGTTAATTAAGAACAAATACATTAAAATGTATCAATAACTTAGTGTAATAACAACAGGAATATTAAAGAGGCTCCAGCAGTGAGTCTCTGGTCTGCAGCATCAGTGTATAGAATATAATGTTTAGCTTCTGCAGTGACCAGGGAAGAACAAACACCTCTAAACCGACCCAGCACTGACGGGTCACATGATAAAAGCCTCAGTTTGGTTTGAACAGGGGGGGCTGAAGGTGCAGGGAGGAGGTGCGAGGTGAAACTCTAGATGGTCTCACAGGGTTAGGGAATGTATGAATGGGCCCTCTGTGTGCCTAAACCTTACTGGACTCACAAAAATATCAACACCTAAAAAAAACACAGAGATTTTCTGACATGGAAATACAACATTTATTTATTTTTTTTTCATTTAGCAGAAAAGTTTGACAAAAGTCAAAGACATAATAAAATATTAAAGGAAGTAAAAAATTAAAAGGGGTTTCCAAAGTGTGTTACCATGTTACCAAAGTTGTTCTTTTTAGTTGGCTTGCCCTTAATCCAATTTCCTCTTCTAACTAGTGGAAATGAAGTGAGTGTCATTGCATCATTTTTACCCATATTTCTAACATAGCATCTTCTTCAGTAAAGAATCTGGGGGCTTAAATTTCAGTGGAATGTCCACATTTATTGACAAGATACAATGATGGAGATCCTGACTGACATTATACATGCTATGAGTTAATGTTACCAACTAAAGGATAAATACAGGCCATCCATATTATGAATATAATGTAATGGATAATTAAACAGACAGTTTTTCAGTACCTTTTCACTCTCAGAAGTCCATTTAGTCGTGAAGCCAAAACCCTGCCTCCCTGATTATGATTTAATATTTGTAGGTGGGGCTCTGGGAGGAGTCAGTATGATAAAAACTAACATCTAGACACATTTTAGCCTCATTTATGCACAAAGAAAACACTTTCCACCAAAGGTAACTGAATTGGAATTTGATTCTGAAATACATCCTGAAGAAGCCACTGAGCTGTCCAGTGAACGTTGTGTAGTTCACTGTCGTGTCTGTGGCACAAATTTAAACAATACTTTTCTAATTTTTTTGATCTGTAACTTGACAATCCCATTGAGGAAGAAAAGAAATCAGTTCATTTCTTACAAAAAAGCAAAGTGAGAAGCTCACATTTCCCTTATCCACTCACTGCAGGAGTCAGGGCTGACAACTAAATCTTAAATAGGCAAAAGAAAGGAGGCACATTAGCTGAATGGTAAGAACCTCTTGGAGCCTGGTCAACTCACATCAGTGCCATCCCTTCCCGGTGGTCCTGGGGGTCCTGGTGGCCCAGAAGCTCCTCTGGGGCCAGGCCTCTGCAACACAAAAGTCATCAAAATCCTGCATTTCTCCCTATGTAACTTTTAAGCATCCACACTTCCTTTGATGCAGCGACCTCAATGAGAAATGTGCAGCTACCAGATGAAACAGAAAGTGACAGAAAGTATTTTTTGTCATTTTTGACAGTGAAAATGAGTAACACAGGACAATATCATCTTAATTTAATAATCCAGTCTAATTATAAAGATGTAATTAGACATACGTTACTCAAATACAGCTGCAACACAACATGAAAACAACGACGCAATTATCAGCGCTTTTCACACAACAGGACGAGATTTCTCCAAAAACATAAAGAAATCAGCAGTTCACGGCTCATTTAAACAAAATTAAACTCATTTTACTGAGAGCTGTCTAAACGAGCTCCGGCGTGCGGCTCAGTCATGGAGCCTGAGTGAACAGAGATGGCATTGTGCGCTGTGGCACTGATCTCCAATCCGCGCATTCCACAGGTTCAGGGAAAACATAACCCCGACTTCATCAGCCAGTGCGAAAAGCACAGCCACCTGCGGGCAATTAGACTGAAATGACAGCGCACAGATGCGCCCACAGAGCCGGGGAGGCAAAAATACCAGCCAGGTTCAATCAACTGGTAATTGCGCAAGAATAATACACTGTATTTAACAGTACAGCTAAGAAAGCACCAGGTTTTTGGGTAAAGAGGATGCAGGTAAGGCCTAAAGCAGCTGTTACCATCGGCACCATCGTCAACGCAAGAGACGGTCCTTATTATCAGCAGGTGGAGCCGCAGGTCGCATGAACTGACTGTGAAAAGTTAGGACTGCGAGTTGTGCGCCACCTGCAAAGAGAGGCGCTGCGGGCGCCTCAAGGAGCAGACCGGTGCGGCGCTTGGGAAGCCTTACCTGGGCTGAGGATGATGTCAAAAGCTGGCACAGCAAGAGCACCCACAGAGCAGAGAACACCGCCATGGCTCCCCGCTCGCCCTCACAAACCCGAGTTTATGTGGAAAAAAGTTAAAAATCCCCGGTTCCCGAGCCTCTCTCACTCCCCCCCAGCGTCCGCAACGGAGCCCTCCTTCTCTTCGCGGCGCACAGCTCCTGAATGGCTTCCTCTTTGGTCCCAGATAAACCCGAGCCTCCAGCCGAAGGGGCTGAACTCAATCTAGCGCGCTGTGCACAGGGATGAGGGGGGCGAGGAGGAGTGGGACTGGTGAGGGAGGCAGTAAGAGGAGTCCAAACTGTTTCGGGCAGCAAGAAAGTGGGCTGAGCTAAAAATGTTTAAAAAAAAAAAAAAATATGCAGGGGTTGGTCATTTGGCCAAATACAAGATGACCTAAAACACAGATCCTCCATGTCTGCGAGGTAGAAAATGTTGAGATTTTTAGGGGCTCTTTGGTGCTGCAATGTAGTGCAAGAACTGAAACTCTAAAGAC
The DNA here is from genome assembly GCF_046630095.1 of Trachinotus anak. NCBI lineage: Eukaryota > Metazoa > Chordata > Actinopteri > Carangiformes > Carangidae > Trachinotus > Trachinotus anak. The sequence continues at coordinate 19,819,557 of NW_027273855.1, read as the reverse complement.
TCCTACATTTCCCAAAATGCAACTCAACAGCATATTTTAATTAAATCTCCTTTTAGTGTAACATTTTCAAGCCCAAGTTGAGATAACCCTGACAACATCACTATGGCATCATCAGGGTTTTTTTCAGAGAGCTGCAGATGGTGCCCTACATAATATACAATACCAGGTAGAACTGTTTTCATTCATATTACTCACGTTAAATAAAACTGGTCTTGATATGTAAAATAGGTTTTTTTTTTAAATCAGAATGAATTCTGAATCAGAAAAGGACCTGTATTCAAGACCTCACTGGCTTTTCCAGTCTAATCTGACAATGTATTTTAGGGGTTCTTGAAAGCACCATAACAGTATGTAGAACCATTTAAACAAGAAACATTTTTTGCAGCAGTGTGGAGTGGGATGGATGAAACATATGGCTGCATTTCAGGTTTCCTATGGATGCTTTTATTGATCCCTGATCTGTCCAACAAGAGCTGCAACTAACAATTATCAAATGTTTGGTATTTGTGCTCTAAAAAGTCACATTTTAATTCTCCTTATCAAAATAGTTAACAAATACTTTGTCATTTGACTTTGTTTCAACACTACCCCAGACGAAGCACATCATCACACTGTGACAAATACAAATATTGAGATTAACTAGAATTAGTCTTGCGGTTGTATGCATCTGCCAAATAGTCAAATTGCAGTTTACAGTTTGTCCAGATTCACATAGTATATGTACCAAAGTTAAATCATTTAATTTAAACTAAATTAAATGTAATCAATAAAAATAAATTATGTGAAATTAAGTAAAATAAATTGAGTTGAAATACATAAATTCAGTAAAATGTAGTTATATTTATGCAGTTAAATTACATTTGCTCAATCAAATTACATTGACTTAAATTTATTAAATTAAATTAGCTGAGTGAAATTAATCCAGTAAGATGCAGATTCAGTCGCAGTATACATGCATGTTTGTCCAGACTCATACATGGTTCACACACATCTTCAACGCAGCACCACAAATTATCTATATAGTTACTCCAGTTCCAAGGCCGCCACCAAACATTAGTGTCACAAGTTCAATATCCAAGCTGTTGTGAAAGATGGTCCTAATCTCCCCCTCTGTTTCTGAGTTATAGCTTTCAATAATGGCCATTTGTGTTGTTTGCAAAACATTTTAATGTCACAGTGAAATTGACCTTTGACCTTTTGGATATAAAATGTCATCACTTCATCATTCTATACTATTGAACATTTGAATTGTTCAGTTTTGGCAAAAAATATGTTTGGTCAAGTCACAGTTACCTTGACCTTTGACCACCAAACTCTAATCTATTTATCTTTTGAGTCCAGGTGAACATTTGTGCCAAATGTGGAGAAATTCCCTCAAGGTGGTCTTGAGACATCATTTTCACAATGCCAAAAACATATTTTGCAAGGTCACAGTGACCATAACCTTTAATCACCAAAATCTAATCAGTTCATCTTGAGACCAAGTAAACATTTGGGCCAAATCTGAAGGGACTCCCTCAAGGCTCCTCAGATATTGCGTTCACAAGAACAGCACAACCTGAAAACAAAATGCCTCTGGCCACGGCTGTCGCTGGTGCAGACATGGAGGACAAGCACATTCTGAGCACTATGTGATTTAAACTTAGAATAATCCAACAAAATGTGTTAAAAATTTTATTTATAATATTCCAAATGGGATGGGTAGATCTATAGATAGAGGCTGGCATGGAAAATGTAATAATAAACAGCAAGCTCAAACTCCAACAGAATATTTTTTACTGTCCTTATTCACACCCTCAACTCCACATTGATTCTGAGGTCTGAACAAGCTGTGTTGCATCAATATCTCTGTTCAAATTCTTTCTTCTTGTGAGTCATGCCACTTCTCTGAGGCTCAGTCTTGTTTGTTGGAAAAAAAAGACCAATATTTCTGACTATATGTTGCTGCACTGGGAAATCACAGAAGTATCTCAGGAATAGGACCAAAAGCTGACAATGTTATCCTGAGAACTGCAATTTCATACAACATAACAGGACTCAAACGTTGACTTATTAGATAAGTGTAATAAAAGCATCAGAAAATAGTATAACTTTATTCTGCTTTGTCAACAGCCAGGTATTTACTTGGGAAAAAAGTAACATATAAAGAATTCAGCACTTTTGTAAAGTTATTACCATTTCATTATGTAAATACCATAACTTCAACAATTAATATTCAAAATTAAGTGCAAATATAGAAAGATGCATCAATATAACCACCCAGGCTTGCAAATATTCATAGTCTGCACCCATCTCAAATTAACATACAGCTGACTCTTAAATTATAGCCAAAGATCAATCAGTTCTGCCAAGAAGACATATGTATCATACAATCAGTCAGTCTTACCTCATTTTTGGCAGTTGTCCAAAAGCCTACTTCCAAAATCTGCATGAAACCATACAGATGTGCAACATTACTGAAATATAATTTAAGCGACATTCAGTCTTAAATCCATTTGAACAGCAGGGTCCAGCAGAAACACAAACTAGTACAGAAGTAGTTTTTACTTAGATAAAAAACAGCTCAAAGGAGGAAAAAAAAAGCTCTTCCAATTATTTCTCAGTGCAAAAAAAATGTTCGATTGCGAAAGTAGTAAGGTTTTAAAAATGCTGAAATAATCATTTCATTGACATACATTTATAATAGTGCTTTATGTTTTCTGTAGAGATATTTAATATCTGTTGCTTACAGTCTTAGTCATTACTACCTTTAAAAGATAAGTCTGGTAATATTGTATATTTTTCTTATTGTCCAGAAATCCAATGAAAAGACCAAAACCAACAATGAATTTATCCTACTCACAAGTATCATCTATGTAGCCAAAGCCTGATTATTCCTCTGTCCTGGCATCCAATGTTGTCCAGAGACTATTTTACACATAAATTAGCCACAGTGTTGCACTGGGTGACTCGTTCCTTCATTACTATTACCATCAACATTGTAGTTTATTTGACCTCGGTGCCGCATACATCATCCTGCTGCTGTAAATGCAGCACTCCCAATACTGAAAACAAAAACACAGTAACATTTGCGAAACCAGCTGTAAAACTATATAGCCTTTTTAAAAAGAAGTAAAATGAAGTATTCCTGACCTGTTTAGAGATACATGTTGTTTAATAGGAACCAATGGACATGGAGCTTAGTGCCACAGACGGTGTAGGGAAGTCAAGTATTGAGACACCGACAAATGCACTTTCACTTTTGGTCATTTCATAGGATTTTCTTTACCAAAAAAATAAAATAAAATATAGAGTACCACCAGCCTTATCCTTCACATCCAATCCTACATTTGGAGAATGAATCAATCCATATACTCCTTCAAAGTGAAGAGAATCAATATCTAAACATCAAATATAGTAGAAATAAGGCCGAGAAAGTCTTTTTAAAGTCATACTCTGTCCCTAGATTAAGTTTCATTTAAGATCAAATTAATGTATTTTCTCCAATCATCCAGTTCATGAATTCCCTACATTTTGGTCTGAGCTTGAGGGGTTTGACGCCATATCAATATCCTCCAACTCTTTCCCATTTCTCTGTTCATCCACAGGTTTGTCAGCGCTCATCAGTGACCCATTTGTTGCTGACACATTTTCCTGCGGCATATCTTCTTCTTCCTTTTTATCTAGCACTTGATTAAAATCAGTCCTTGGGATTTTTTCCTCCCTCCCAGAAGAAAGAGAGGGAGAGTGTTTTGAGGTCTTAAGGGGTGTTAATGCTGACGGACTCATTTGACCAGTGGCTTTATTAGCACCAGTTTTTTCCTCCATCTGCCCACTGGCTGAGTCCCAAGCAGAGCCGTTGCTTGGCAGCACCTTGTTATCTTCTCTCTTCTTCTTCGGTGGTTTTTCAGTGTCTATGTCCCCATCTGTTTGCATACTGTTGTCTGGTTCCTGGATGTTATCCTTCGAGTTGTTAGTAAATTTGTGCTGACTGTCCACAGTGGGCTCAGTTTTTGCCACCTCAGTGTCAGGACTGGGTGACTGATCCATTTCATCAACATCATCTGTAGAGTCATTTCCATTCCCCAAAATTTCATTATTAGACTCAGCCTCAGCGTTTCCATTTCCAACAGTCTCAGCTTCTGGCTTTGGCTCAGGTGATGGGGGCGCCTCTGACAGTTTGTTTTTATCTTTATTTGCTGTTTTATCAGTTCCTTTCTGAGCTTTTGTAACATTATCCGGTCCATCATCTTTTTGCTGCACAACTGCTTCTCCATCTTTGCTTTTACCCCGTGAAAACACTTCATCTTTTCCATCTCCATTCCCAATGGCATCAGCTCTTTTCTCTGCCTTCCTGAATTGTTTCTGAATCTTTCTGGGACACCACACAAACTTATCCTTTGGCTCAAAGTGAAGGTAGGCAAAGCGCACCAGGTCCTGACGTTTCTGCTTGTCCAGCACAGCAAACAAGAAATAGTCAAGCACGCTGCGTTTAACACTGCTTAGTGTCTTCTTGACCAGAGTCTCTTCAAGAAAGAAGCGCACGAGTGGGGCCTGATAGCGCTCAAATCCCAGCTCCCCAAGGCTCTTTAGGATGCGAGTGATGCGCAAGTTGTTGTGCATGTTCCTGCAAGAGATTAGACAGTTGAAGCTGAAACTACAAACAAGAAAGTACTTATCTCAGTATTTGCTTTGGTGAGAATATTTGATATTTACCTCTCCAGATTGCCAAAGCGCTCCTTCCAGTTTTCTGCACGTTTCACTTCACCTGTCTCTTTGTTGACCAAACGGATGCCATAGAAGCCCAACATGAGCTCATAGGACTCAACTAGTCTCCTTTTGGCATCCTCACTCTTCTTAAAGGCCTAAGGAACATAAACAGTGGAGATAGTATAAATTAGAAAAATTGTAAGTAATTCCTACAGCTTTTATGATCACATAATGACAGTAACATGGGTCCAAAAATGTAAATAAATACATGAAATTCAACATGTTAAACATATCCAGGTTCCCAAAGCAGCAGTTAAGAGTGACTGCATGTGCATGCCATTGAGTTTCTTAACGTCAGCTGTCCGTGGTGCTTAAGGTGATGCTGAATACACTTGTAGTAATTTTGTAAGCTGTGCTGTGTATTAAAAACATCCATTTAGTGTAGACAAGACAAAGAAATGTTTTATATATGGACGTGTTGAAAAACTTCAATAAATCATGCAGCTTTTGTTTTCTCTTGCACACTCTGAGGCGCCTTAAGATGCCGTTAGCCTCTTACACATCGGAAAGAGGCACCTGTTAATCTGCAATCATTTCTGAATCATTTCTTTTAGTAAACACGTCTTAAACCTAAAAGTTTTCATATGATCGATTTTACAGTGATGAGGCCCTGATAGCTTCTCGAACACACAAGATTATTTTCTTTACAGACAATGTTAATTAATGGCAGTGTTTGCTTGATAGCTCACGAGCTTACTTGTGCCTTACAATGCATGAAATAATGTTTGGGATGGTTCCTGAGAGAGAGTGAAGAGTAGGTCAGACTGGTGGGGTCAACACCAGTGTCCCTCCACTTCTGATGGCAATAAATCTGCTTTGACTCATTTTTAAAGACATGACTTTCCACAATGACTTGACATAACTAATCTGGTTGGAGGTTTTCATTAAAACTACAGAACTTAGTGCTAATAGAGTTGGTAACAACAATTTAGTAACTTAACAATGCAATATTTCTAATAAATAATTATAACAGACATGCAGGTTTCAATGGACAGTAGAAGTGACAGAAAGCAAGTGAACTCGGAGGACAGATTACATGCAACAAAGGTGCAAGTGTCTTAAAAGCATTAGTGTTATGGTGGTCTGAGCGTTTCACTTCTGTAGCTTGTTCTGGACAGAATTTATCACTCATGCAATGACTGAAGGGATTTTAGAGATACTATGGCGGCTTCTCAATTTTTTGGTTGATTCAACATGGCATTTATTTGGACCCTTTCTAATTTGACATCTCTAGCCAAGGCATCAGAAATTCATTGTTGCTTTGGATCACTGGAGGGCATTTGATTCTGGCTTTGTGCTCATCCGATATGACTTTGCCGCATCAACATAAATGGTCCAATAAATCTGTTGTGTTGCTTTACGTTGTGCCAGAAATTGCAAGTCACAGCTGACAGCCAAATTCTACAGAGTAAACTGTTGGGCTGAGCGTTCATCTAAAGGACTTGTTTTTCCTCTTACCTCAATTTCCTTCTTGGTGAGTTCTGAAGCCATGTAATTAACCCCCGGTTCTCGCAGTGGAAACAACCTTACAATGACAGAGGATTCAGGAGAGAAACAACACAAAACCAATTAACATCTAATGGAACTGTACTATAATTTAATGATGGTGGCGTCGGCTGCTCCTGTATCTGTTCAAAACCCAAACATAAAATATTTTCTTGGTGCTACGTTCTTGAAAAATATCACATACAAGTCTGAAGCCCTGTGAATCCACAAAAGACATCCTTCTAATAAACAGCTGAGAAACAGCAGACAAAAGTAACCACTAAAAGCATGAAAACTCTCTAGATATCACCTTAATTATGCGTCATCATTATCACTGTTTCTTTTTTGGTAAGCTCAAGAACCAGGTAAGACTAGAAAACTGTCATCGGGCATTTCAACATTATGTCAATAAAATGTATATGGATCATTCAGAAAATCATTAGAACCATTGTCAGCTCATATGTGCTATTTTAGGTTTTCTATCACTAAAAGGCCTAAAAAACAAGATAAACAAATAGTGGTGCAGTATACATGAGCGCTACATACTAATTTTGAAGCAGACATTGTTTATGTGTCCCAGTTCCATGCTACATACTAAATGTATACAGTGTGCGATACACTACTCCCTATAGTATATTGTGTTTGCAGCTACTATGGATGCAACTGGCATACTTAAACATTTTACACTGGCGGGAAATGACAACAGCTACACTGTGTGACACCAATCAAACAGCAACTTTAGAATAATACTGACAATTTAACTTCACAATAGACAAAAATGTAATATTCCTCCTTTTCCTGACGTGTCACCGGAGCTGTTTCACCACCATCTACAATTAAGTTTATTTGTATCCAGCTGTAAGAATCTCTGGCACTTCCACTGCGATCTCAAAAATCAAGCATTTTAAAAAATGCATACCAACTCCTAAGCATACTTTATTTTGCCACTTTCCCAGTGTGAGCACACTGTTTATTCAAAACCTGATTAAATTTATTATGTAGTTGGATTTGGAAAACAGTTAATGTTCTGGTATTTCATCTCAACTCTACTTGCCTCTTTTGGTTTTCCATCAGACAAAAGTGTTTGTAACAGGTCTCAGACTGCAAGGCCGTCAGGATCCCAAAAATAAGATGACACTGACTTTGTTGCTTCAGATTGGACACAGCCAAAACATATACCCAAATAGTTGAATAATACACACCACTGAATGTAGGAGTGAACTCTCTCCAGTCTTTTGTAGTCATTTTTCCATTCCTTAAGAAATGACTCAATGTAAACATCTGTGCCAAATGAGGAAAAAAAGCAGAAAGTAACTACACGAGCAACTTAATTAAACACAAAAAAATGTTTGTAAGGATGTCTAAATAGGTTACCATCAGGAGCAGAGGGAAATTTATTAAGATAAAACTGCAAATTATTCATTTTGTCTTCAGAGCACTCCTCATCTGTAAGATTCTGTAAAAATAAACAAACAAACAAAAACACAATTTGATTACTCTCAATTATTGTTCAAAAATCGTTATTTGCCATATTATGCCGTTACTCACTGGGTATCCTCTTCTGTAGTTCTGCATGTCCTTTGCTGCCCTCATGTTTCTGGGCGTGGGATGCCACTGCAAGTAAAAGTGAAAGTAAAATGACTACATCAAATGTTTCAACGTTGTATAAATGCATCCTGATCCATGGCAACAACGACGAGTCGTGTTATCATTACTGATGCTTGCACATCATGTAAAGTCTCTAATAAGACTTAAAACCTAGCATAACGTTATACAAGTTGATCTATTTAAGGCCAAGCTAATCAATTTCCCACTACCGCAAACACTTAGCAATTAAAATTTTGTTTAATTTTAATTGTGAAATACATGCTATGGATAATTATCAGTGTAAGTAATCCAACGTAAACATATAAACGTAACACCAGTGACTTATAGTCCCTCAAAAGTGAGCTAACGTCAGTGGCTACTGGCTAGCTAGGCTAGTTAGCAAGCCTGCAGCAGTCAGGCATAAAGCTAACATTAGCTTTCCAGCCATGGCAATAATACAAACGCCTGGCAGGGTGGAAAAGCAATGGAAGTCTGCAGTCAAGATATCTTACGCTATGACAGCTAGTGGGTACGTTACGGTTTGGCTGAGAAATAATGAAAGCACGTACTAAAGTCCAACCAGATTTGTTTTTGTCTTGACTTGACCGACGGGTTTGGCTCTCTCCGGCCGGGTCGTCTCCATCACTCTCTGTGTCCCAGGTCGAGTCGTACTCACACACACAGTCGTCCTCCATTATTAAAAACACAGTTATTTTACTTGCTAAAGATAAATAAACGTTTGACCTGGTTTAGCACTACGGACGGACATGAATCAAGTTACACTTGCATGTTCAGGTTAGATAGGGACGGCCCTGACCATCCGTCTTTCCAGTCTACCATCGTCAGACAGCGGCACCGTTGGCGGCTGCGGTGCTGATGCTGCCTTCAAGTACCCCCTGTATTTATCACTTTCCTTTACACAATTTGACACACATTTACGTTCGCCATTACGGAAACGGAATAAAAAACATAGCTTTTGCGGCAATTTATGCTTAAGAGTGTAAGACCTTACACCTGTTTTGGTAAACGAGATGAAAAAATTTCTACAGATTAAAATATGGACCGTTCATATTTAGTTGACCTAGGGAGGGTATCTATTCCTTGTTGGCCTAAACCTAAGGGCTGGCAAGTACTATCAGATAAACTTGAAAACACTGCGGTTATTTGGCCTTTAATCGTGTGCTACCAATGTGTTACCAAATAAATTTTTCATTTTTCCGACACAGTTGAAGGCACCGCACTTTCAGTGTTGGTTGATGGTGATAAAAATTGCAAACCAGCTGATATGAGTCAGGCAGCCTATCTTAAGTACAGGAAAACTCTTTCACTTGACTGTTATATAACAAAAAGCAACAGTCATGCCATGATAGTTGTGCAAATAACTAATAAACAGGCACATTAAAACTTAATAACAGAATGTAAAGTGACATGATAATTATTTTATTAACCACTTAACATTTAGTGTTACCATTTAAAGCAAGTCCAGTTGCCTGTAAATAGCTCTTAGAGACCTGGATGACTGAGAAATTCCACAGACAACTCAGATCTAAATGAAAACACTGCAGAAAACCTGTGCATTATTAGGCCATGGGAGATGTTTGACAGTAAACCAATCACACCATTTTCTTACCGAGTGCATCTTTAACGCATCCTATTATCACCAAGGCAGAGAGCACAACCTGGCCTTATATCTACATTGCATCTGCTTGGGTTAAACTACAGTGGCTGGTTGAAATGGCTAGATAGGCAACTTCATCTGAGAGCCACTGGCTGGAAGTTGTCCAACCACCATCACTTTATAACTGGTTCCACTAGTCTTACCCTTTAATTAGTCCCTCTGGTATGAGAAACTTTTCAGAAAGTTACATTTAAAATTAAAAATGACTTAACTATGCCCCAAAAGTAAAAAAAACATAACAAAACAAAAACAGATGTCGGCTTCTTTTATTCACAAAAAGAAAAGGGACATCTGTGAACCGTGTTTGAAAACAGATAATATTCAGCATACAGTTTGAACATAGTAACATGGTGACACAAGAAAGCCTGTATATCTTAATGGAAGATGGAGGCCTTTTATGTTACGAGTTTTAGAAAGCTCTCATGCTCTCTCTCTTACACCCTGCGCAGGCACACACAAACACAAAGACCAATTTATCTAGTGATCCACTCTCGTTGGAATTGTCTTAGATGTGTCTAATATCATCAGTGTAATTGTATCATACTGTGTCATCAGATTTATAGTATAAGAACCTGCAGCACAAAGAGGAATTCAGAGGTGTGAACATACAATTGGATCATGATGTTCATCTGTTTGACAGTAACCTGATGTGCATTTATGCATCTTCACCATTCCAAGGTATAAATAGAATAGTGTATTATCACAGGGGATTCAGTGTTGAATGGTCGCTGGTGTGGGTTTCTATTTTTGGTCCTAGTTACTGTGGAAACCAGAGGGCTCTGCAGGCATCCAGTATTTGCTGTTGCTATTTAGTGCCTCTGCTTCATAAAATGGATTCCCTATTGCTGTATTCTCAGCGAGATCAATACAGATGGAAAGACTTGTTAATATACACAGAGATTAGAATAATTATGTAAACCCAGACTGGCTGTGTTTGTAGGGGCTCTGGCAAGGATTTAGTGACTTCAAAACAATCCTACTTATCTACTCCCCACTTTAATTTAGTGTCCCTCTTCTTATAGTTTATCCCTGGGTGGGTTGGATCAAGGGTCATCTGGGGGAATTCTGCTCACCAGGATTGTTGCACCAGCTATTTGTAGATTCATGGCTAAGTTTGTGTGTAAAGTGCTTCCAAAGTTCTTACTAAGTACTAGCTAGTTTCAAGCTGACTGATTAAACCGGATTGCACCATTAAATCTTAAGGGAACTGCACTGAAACTTGCAGAATGTTTTAGCTAATAAAGACTTCAGTTAGTGTAAATCGGTAAAAGAGAACAGCTGTAGTGCTATTCAATCAAAAGCAATCAAAAGTGTAAACAGAAAGTATCCGTAGCGTCACAAGCTGTACCATAACTCCCCAAAATAATAGTTTTAGGGAGCCAAACAATATATCAGATTTAACTGCCAATTCTTTGAGAATGTGAGAGTAACTTTGTTTTATTTATGTATGCACAGGTTTATTTTTGAGAAATATGCGTGTTTCAGAGTTAGTAGAACGAGTGGGAAATATGAATATTCAAGCCTAATTGCTCGTGGAAAGTAACAAAGTACATTAAATCAAACGTACTGCACTTCACTTATTTCTGTTTTCTACCACTTTGTACAAATACTCCCCTACAATTCAGATTACAATATTGCCTTTTTACTCCACCACATTCATTTCATAACTAGTTACTATGCATGCTTTAAACGTTGAGATAGAATGATTTACATTGGACAATGCAGCACAATAGTTGACAAAGCAATTCCTCAGCAACAATCAAAGTCCATGTAGTAGCTGTTCTGGCGCTTTAGTGATTCTCTGAAATTTGTCCAGAGCAATGTTCAAGGACAGTGAACCTTTCACCATTCCATTTTAAAACCTTGTAATCCTTTTTCTCTTCTTACACATTTCTATAACATGCTTGGTTTGAGAAAGGCTGTGGCATATTTTCTCACCTCTTCTTTACAGCTGATAGATAAAGGCATTCTGTTCTATTGTATCACAGTGTCAGAGCCTCCTCATCCCTGTTACACTCTAGTTGTCCTTTTTTTGTTGTTGCTTCTGTTAAGTTAGTGTATTGTAGCTCACAACCAAAACTGCTCAGTGGAATTCAGGTGTTGACTATGGTCAAGTTTGAGGTGAGTATGAATATAATAAAAGGTATCCACATTTTAAATTAAAAAAAAATCAGCTCTGTTTTTCTGAATGAACAAGATCTTTATCTCAGAATCTTAAGAAAAGTTTTCATGAGAAAAATAAATTCCTGCTCTGTTTTTCTGAATTAATGAGGTTGTTATCTCAGAATTCTGAGAAGTTGAGCTGAAGAGAAATCCTCAGATTTTTGAGATGCATGACGCTTCTGGCGGGATAGACTCTGTGAGCACTGTTTGATAATCTTTGTATACAAGCTCATAATGTACCAATTTAATGGGACAGACAAAGAACTGTAACAATAACTGGAAACAGCATCCCAAAGCGGCAATGGAGTATTAAACAGAACAAAATTAGGCTTTTAGGAAATCTTTAATCAATAATTGATCAGTAACTTATTTTATTTGGTCTAATATTTCTTTGACTTTTTTTCCAGTATTTCAGCCTATTCTCCCCTGAACTGCAAATTCAAATTCTAATACATTATATGTCCTGATAGCTAAAATCCACGAGTCAAAGGAAGCCTGCAGATCATTATCTCGATCTACTGCAGTTAAATTCACATCTGTCCGTATTTTGGCATCTTCAGGTCCTCATCATGTTTTCACTGACTGACAACAGGTTTGTCTGCACACGAATCCTCTCCCTGTTTCTAGCTGCTTCCTAATCTTGCACTCCTCTATTGTCCCCGTCTGTAATTGTCTCCTATCCTTGTCAAAGCACAGCTGCTGTTCCCTGCTAAAGACCTCCTTTCCATTCTTAAAGTTTGGCTCTTACAGAAGAGCTTAATTTTTATAAGCCTCCCTGTAGGATTTTGCCAGATTTGCATTTTTGTTGTTGCAGAATTGGCAGATGGGTTTTATTTAGAAGAGAAATGTGCCTTGAGGCACAGGGTCCTCTTTTCTCTGCGTGACGCCATGTGCATCTACAAAATGGTTTTATACCATCTGCATATTCTCAGCACCACCACAGACACTGAGGTTGTCTTTCAGATTTTTGGATAAAAAAATATATATATATTACTGTAGCTTTACAAAGTAACCCTAAATAAATACTTCTTCTAACCATCCATCACTCAGCAGACCTCACAAAGATGATAATAATAGAGGAAATGAGGGCAGTGACATGACATAAACAGAAGAACTGGTCTGTGTGGATGGGTTTCCTGTATCACCCAAATGTGGAGGCTCCTGTATGGCAAAGTCCAAAAAAGGCAAGCTGTTGTTTCTGACATCTTCTAGTGTCAACTTGATGTTTCTGTCCACACGTGTTCTGTGAAGGATTGCACTCTTTCAATTTTGACCCATGTGTTGTCCACATAACTGAATCAGTGGCTCGGTGCTGTTCCTCTAACTGAGTTCAGGGCCCAGCTTTCTACTTCCATGTAGAAGTTTGCCTCAATGGGAGATACTGGCGAGCCCATAGCACTGCCACGCTTTTGTCTGTAGAAGTCCCCATTGTACTGGCAATAGGTTGGGCTGCAGCTAGTTCTACTGTGAAGGGTGTTGTCGTGCAGTCTGTTTCCAACAAAATTTTAAATTGAGTGAGCCAATTGGGATTTGCTGTGTAGGCTATGCACAAGGCAATGCAGCCCTCTCTGTGTACTTCAACTCACTTCCACAATATGACTCCCATCTAAACTTTTTTCACTGATGCTGCTACAGTTTGCATTCCTCATCCCTTTTCCCCTTTTCCATCTCTTTATACTACTTCAACTACTTCTTCATACAAACTCAAGGCACCAATGCTGTTTAACTTCAGCTTGTGCAGAAGCCAGCGATTCCACCGCAATCTGTTCAGAAACTGCATATTCTAGTTTTCTTTGTTCTGTGTAAATTACGTGGTAATATGTGTGTGTGATAATGAAATGTACCTGAGAGAAGAGGACAGAGAGAGCACAACTAAATCAATGAAGCATCTCTTTGAGTCAAAACACTTATCCTCAAGCCCAGACCCGATGTGGATTGATGGGCCTCCTCACTTTGTTCCAGGTCCTTGGGCTTTGAAAAGGATGCAAATACAAGCTGTGTGGATTGATGGTTGGCTGTTAGGGCTTCGGGTTGCTCTCTTATCAGCTGAGATGTAATTGATTTATGGAGAGCTGGTTTGAATCACGAGAGGGATAGAAGTGTGCTGATTTAGCCACTTAACACTAAAACGCGGCCACCAATAGAAGGTTGCTCTGTTTGAGAGGAACAAAAGAACACACAATAATCCACCTGCGATACCCTGTTAGTGCTGCTAATACTCACTGTAACACAATGAGGATGCTCCTATTCCCCTTGTATCTGATACAACCTTCTTTACATATTTGACCAGAAAAATCTAGCCTGAATAATCCTACTCGTTCACATGTTATGATGCAGTGACAGCATGATTCAGGGCCTGGATCATTGCGCTTAACATATTAGCTTCAACCTCACTGACAGACCAAGTCTGTGCTTCTGGTATAAGTAACCATGGCAACCAGCATCACCTACAGTAGGTTTCCAGAAGGATCTAGTGTAGCAATGTTGTTCATTTAGCCACTGTACATGCATGCCTCAGCTCTCTAATGTGACACACACATACCGTAGCTACATCTATACATATTATCAAACTGACCATGAATGAAGTCATAAAGCCGGTGAAATAGACCAGTAAATGTGTATCTGTTTTGCTATGGGACCATAACAAAATCATGATTTTCTTTTGAGATGCTGATTATTATTATTATTATTTTTACAATAGGCTTTCTGCTAATTATCAAGGTGTAAAGGGATTATAATTAAGATGGGATGACATCATTATTAAGTTCTCAAAAACGTATTGTCTCAACTACATTTGTCTTCACCCATCAGTATTTAGGCCAGAGTTGAAACAGGATTCAGTTTGATTTCTAGTTGTCATGGTTTTATTCATTTCATTTTGTTGGTTTATTGTATATGTTTTATTTGTGTGTGTTTATTTGTGGCACAATCCTTTTTTAATCCATCAATATATTATGGGGGAAAAAAACATGAACAAACTTACACATTACACATCCATGGTATATAGCTACTGTAGCTGCTGTACTGCCTAAACCCTGGTTCTCCATGCCTCCCAGCCTCTGGATGTGTACAGCTCATGATGCGCAGATACAAGGCCAGTTGAAATGTGAGCCCCCACTGGCTGCAGCCCATGGTGACCCCCTCCGCATGTTAGATTGGTATCTGCCGGGTCGAGTCGGGACTTGACTTGTTGCACACAGGTGCGATAAGACCGAACACAGGTGCCAAAGCTTACCATGTGTCATATACATATGTTACATTACGTTACACACAGCTTTTCATTGGTGACTGGTTTGCGCATGCGAAGAGGCAAGCTGAGGACACTTTGTTTAACAGATGACCGTGTCCAGAGCATCCATCGCTCTCGATGCGCACCGCAGAATATGAGCGTTTCTACATTGCCAAGACGTTTAAACCCGGTAAGACACATTTCCAGGTTGTATTTCTGCACACGCCTCTCCTAACAGGCTACTACGTTTCACGCAACAGGCTGCAACACCAATGTGGAGTCTAAACGCTGAAGAGCAGTACCACCACCTGTAACTGAGCCAGCCCGCTCCCGACTTTCATGCCGACGCCGAGGATGAAGAAGCAAAACGTCCGGACCCTGTCGCTCATCCTCTGCATGTTCTCCTACTTGCTGGTGGGCGCCGCGGTGTTTGACGCGCTGGAGTCCGAGTCGGAGAGCTCCCGCAGACGCATCTTGGAGCAGAAGCGCAATGAGATGAAGAAGAAGTACCGCTTCTCCGAGGACGACTACCGCGAAATCGAGCGAGTGGTGCTGCAAGCTGAGCCCCACCGCGCCGGGAGACAGTGGAAATTTGCTGGCTCTTTTTACTTTGCCATAACAGTCATCACCACCATTGGTAAGTTAATGTAATGCATCCATCTTTGTTTTTTTTTCCACCGCTTTGCTCAGTTGCTGTGGTATTTGGAGTGAAGCATTACATATTTGACTAACATGACTGTAACATGTAAGGCTTATTTTTAATTACAGACATAAAACACATGAACAATTAGTCTGTGTTTTACCATCCATGCCTTGCTACAGTATGAGTCACAGTAATTTTCATCTCTCTGCATTAAGGTTATGGACATGCCGCACCAGGCACAGATGCAGGAAAGGTCTTCTGCATGTTCTACGCTGTGCTGGGCATTCCTCTCACTTTGGTCATGTTCCAGAGCCTGGGAGAAAGGATGAACACATTTGTCCGCTATCTCCTCCATAAGGCAAAGCAGTGCATGGGCTTCCAACGCACTGAAGTGTCCATGGAGAACATGGTCCTGGTAGGCTTCCTGTCCTGCATTGGGACACTGTGTGTGGGAGCTGCAGCTTTCTCCCACTTTGAGGGATGGAGCTTCTTCCACGCTTACTACTACTGCTTCATCACACTCACCACTATTGGCTTTGGGGACTTTGTGGCCCTGCAGAAAAAGGAGGACCTCCAGGAGAAAACGCCCTATGTGGCGTTCAGTTTCATGTACATCCTGGTGGGACTAACTGTTATTGGGGCCTTCCTTAATCTGGTGGTGCTTCGCTTCCTCACCATGAACACTGAGGATGAGAGGAGAGATGCTCAAGAGAGGGCGTCACTGAAGAGGGACAGAAGCCTTTTGGATGGGGCTGTGGGTCTCCATGTTGTAGGTGAACAGAGCAGAGGCAGCCACAGAGAGAGGAACAGGGGCAATGTGGCACACAGTCGCAGCCACAGTGCACTCTTCCTCCCAATGGAGGAGGGAACCAGCCGCACCAACCTCATTGCTTCCCCAGCGGAGGATCAGGAGAGGCAAAGAAGCCCCTGCAGAAACAGGCTGCATTTTCAGATCAAGGCAGGAAGACAGAGGCCGGATTCGAGCCTCAGCTCCCTCTGCTCCTGCGTGTGCTACCGCTTGGGGATTTGTGATAGTCCTCTTATGTCCCACAGTGAACACCACAGCTGCCATATCAATTCTGTTTATTACAACTCGGTCTCCTATAGGATCCAGGGCTGCTCGCCAGGATCCAGGGACAACACTGGACTCTCTTCGCCAGGAAGCACGCTCTCACCTGGGCATAGCTTCCGCGAGTTCCCTCGTTCAAGGAGAAAGTCAGTGTAAAGGCCACTATAGTCAGAGAAAGTGTTTGCACTGACTGTAAACAGTATTTTCAATGACTCTGTATTTTGTGTTGCACCTCTTTTGTGCATGTCAGAAGACAATGATTCTGTTAACTGAACGAATTGTCTATTGTGGCTATTGAAAATAACTTAATTTGTAAAGCAAAGATGAGATTTAATTTCCTCTTTTACCATGCCATTATTTATGTTTGTGATTCAGCTGTTTTCCTCGCATGTAAGCCAAAGTGCAGTGCATGCTAAAGAGAATGTGTAGCACACAATGTGAATGCATGAGTGCTATGTAAAGATGTAAAAGGTTGGGCTTTTAATATACAGTTTTAACAAAATATTTTGGATATAGTGCTATTAATGACTGTATAACTATTCAGTGAAGGTATGTGAATGATCCTAAATGGACTCCGCTCCTGCTTTAGACAAAACCCTAAATTTTTCATGCCATACCTAGAAGATGTCATTATACTTTTATATTAAAAAAGCCTTAAAGAACTTTGATCAAGCACATAGGATATGTGGCTTCTTAGCTCAGTGAATTTAATAAATCCCTTTATTACTTATCATCAGAGAGAATAACTTTCCTGTGCATCGATCAGCACTGGTGCACTCTAAAGAGATTATGCTTCTTACATGACTGATTCAAATTTATGGATGTAGCACAACACAGATATGTAGCAGGTGGTGAGTGAACTTCCCATAGACCTGGAAAGTTGTCATTTTTCAGCCAGGGAGGTGTTGTTTCCTTGTCAACTTGGTTTGTAGTCACATATTCGATGTGAGTCTCTTAAAGTATTGTTTTATTAAACCAAAGGAAATGACCATGAAATGTGTGAGTGTATTTATTTTAATCAATGTTTATTGACTGATTTAAGAAATCAAATGGCATTAGTGTGACATTGTTAAGCTTTTGTGTTCATTTGTCTTCCTCTGCACTGTTTTAATCTACCAGGACTGATTTATTGTTGATTAAAAGAAGATGACTCAAGGGCCTTAACTCTCCATCCTTCCTTTTCTGCTTTAAGTCTTACACCGCAGGAGTGGTACGGAGGAAAAGGATGCAAATAAAATTGGGTGAATAATAATAATTTTAGGGATAACAGTGATTACTGTAACTTTCTGACTCATATTACATGATAAGCATTCATTTGGTTATTTTCAGGTCAAAGGACTTTGTTGAGGTTAATTGAACCAAAAGAAATTTGTTGAACAAGGATGGTTACAGTCATTAAAATGCTGAATTTACCCCAGTTTTCACCTAATGTTTGACATTTTTGATCTAAACTTACTGGAACAAGTACATTTACTCAAGTAAGCTATTGTTCTTAGGTACTTGTACTGTACCTTACTTACCATTTCATGCTAGTGCATACTTCTACTTCACTTCAGTTTAGAGGCAAATGTCACTCTTTATACTCTACTACATTTATCTGAAAGCTGTAGTTAATTATTACTGTATGTATTAAAATCTTTTATAAAACACGATTATCATGTCTTATTTTATCATAAAAAACATGATGCTTTGTTATCGATGAAATTACTGTATATATATGTATATATGCATGTGTCTGTATATATGTATACATGTATATATATATATATATATATGTATGTGTATGTGTGTGTGTGTGTAATATGTTCCAAGTGCAGTAGCTGAGCCAGTATTTCAAGTCATTAAACGCCACACCTTGTCAACTATCATGAGATAAAATCACATCATGTGTCTTAACATCTGCACATTGCCTCCTTTTGCTATTTTTGAAACCTGTTTTCAGTTTGGATTGAGGAATAGGCATCATGAAGTCTTTACATAAGTGTCCCCAAGCATACATTTCAAGCCATCTGTTGATCTGCTGGAAAAGTCGGCTACTTTACATATAAATGTAAAACTGATTGGGCAATAGAATCTGAAATGGTGATTGGTTATGAAATGCCATCTGCTCTGGTTGCTCGGAGCTAGAAAAAGGATGTTTACTTTGTTCCTTACGCTGACATCACATGCCCCAATTATGAATCTTTCTTTATTGTGTGCAACAAGTCAGATTATGCAATGTTTTGGTCTCATATTTCTAAATGTAGAGGACTGATTTTAATCATTCTGTGTGATCTTGTGACAGAGAAAAAGGAGGATGAATTAAGATACAATAACTTTGACAAGGGGGCCCTCTGCAGGGGAGAATGCTTTGGAGATGTTTGAAGAAAATCACATAGAATAATGTGAAACATTTTGCCACTAGAGGGAAGTATATGTCCATGTGGCAGCAGTTGGCGGGCTGTTGTTCATGCCTGTGTTCATCTGTGAAAGTGTAGTGTGATTTAGCCATGATGAACAGAACTACAGCAACATTCACTGGTAAATCAAAACAATAACACTCACACTGTTGTTATTTTATTGATTTGACTGAAATCAGGTTTTAGCCTCCAGCCCTCTGTGGACATGTTGACCTGAAGGAATTAAGGGTCCATAAAAGTCTAAACCTTGTGGTGTCAGAGGCTTCTTGATCTTTAGTCCAGGTCATCACCAAACTAGTTCACAAATGCAGAATAAGGAACATATATGTCAAATACATTTTATTTATACAGCCCAGTATCAGAAATCAAAATTTGCCTCAAGGGCCTGTCTAATATGCACAGTGTCCGACACCTCTATCTTTTATCCACCTCAGACCCTCGATGCAGATCAAAGAGACAGAAATTAATCTAACTGTCCAAAGTGATGATTGTATGAAGATGAAAGCAGAAAGTTGGGATGGGTGAAACCATAAAATTATGCTTGATCTAATACCAAGTAATGCCAGGACCAGAATCACTAACCTCAACACTTATACTGGTATTTTTTTTATTTTTTAAAAATCAAAATTCATTAAAATACCATTGTATCATACTCTATGAGACGAATGCTTTGTTACAGGCTTCATCTGGACATTTTCATCATCAGTGAGTGCTTTTCTATTGTTTCCTAATTATGTCCTCATATGCATGTTAATCATAATGTGTAATGTTTACAATGTGAACTAAAGACGTGATCACTCCATGCACGCTTTCATTCATTCAACAGCTGCAGAGAGTGAGAGATCAGTTTCTCGGGCATTTAAACCTTTTGGCACTATTACTAATACACTCAGATACTGTAACTGAGTGTGAAATGTCATCTCATTGGCCCTCAGTGGCGGAGGACCCACGTCCTCTTAACTGTCAAGTATCTCTATTTCAGACAGAGAGTTAAAGGAAAATACAAATGTAACTCAGGCTTGGGATGATTTCTCTGAGTGTGCTGCTGCACTGTATCCTTATATCACCCACATACCTTTTTCTCATTGACCGGCCTTGTTGCCGTAATTTCATTAGACAATCAATATCTGTCAAATCAACATTTGTAGCTATCATTTCTAATACAAATTAGGCTACATTGTTTGTACTGAATACATTGATTGAAATAATAATTTTCCAGGAACCAGTTATTAAACCAACTGCCTGAGTGGTACAAAGATTATACTGGCACGAAACCAGAACACAATTTGTTTTAGGTTGATGGATTACAACGAAGATGCTCGAACTTTTCATAACACAGAAGCTAAAACGGTTACAAATTACATGGCATGGTGCACTGTGGATGGGCACTTCACATGCAACACTCATTTTGGTGTCCTTGGATAAGAGGTTTGGGTTAAAAAGGATGAGTTTCACAGTACGAAAAAAATCAGAGAATAATTCTGCTGCTAATTACATTTTTTTGTACTGTGGCTACGGTACACTTGTCACTGCAGTATCTTCCTCTTATTTCTTTCCTAATACATTAACATATCATACAGCCAAGAAAATTCCCGCTGGTGACAGAGGTATCCCTTCATCTTATGTAGCCATTTTATTATCCTCCCAAACAGCTTCATGTGACGACATGAGGCAAAGTATGTGTTAAGGGATAATTAAACAGTCTCAGCACAATGGGAGCTTGTGCTACTAATGTGTGGAGAGATAATTATAGTCTTCTGAGGGTTTTTTCAAATTAATCTTAAATATAAAAATGTGCCCTGTTGTAAAGTAACATTAGGCCTTCTGTTACTCAACTTAAGTCTCTTGTTATTACATTTTTCCCTGTAAAAGGGAATAAATGGCAGTTCCCATGCACTCCATGTTGCTGTCACTTTTCTGTGCGTGGTTGTTTATTATTTCCCCAAACGTATACACGTATATAGCATATGTCTTGAGATGAGGCTTGCCGTCTTGCCAAAAGACACCTTGTGTGACACAGATAACGGGCCAATTTTAAATCATCTGCTCCATTTAGCACCCGATGACTGTAAGAAAGCATGCATTGAAAGTTTTAAACCAAACCTTTATTGCCTTCGCTCTACAAACCCCTGTCCGATCTCTTTGTTGTGAGATATGTCACTAACTTGGCTATGATGAATATTATTGTAATTTGGTTTGGACATTTGATAGGACATTATGCCATGTTTTCCTCTTTTGAATTTATCAAGGATGCGAACAACATGAATAAAGCAAATATTAATTTTGTTTGCAGTCACTTTCCATTCATCTTCATTGCCTTCACGTGCCAGTGTGGTGCTAAATTCTCCTGATTATATTTTCTCTGCTGTACCTTGTCTTGCAGCAGTGGAATTTATTTCCTGCCCTGGCTTGGTTCAAGTTTTAATTCATTTATATATAATATGTTAGACTGTAGTTTATTTCACATTTCACGCAAATAAAATAAAGTAGAACATGAAATCAAATATTTTTTTTGCAGAATAACATGTCAGACCAACAATACATCAGCTGTAGCTAAGTCCCTTGAAGAAATTGGCACTTCGTACATGTGCTTAATGATATGATCATTTTCAAGTTGCCCATAAAGTTTCCTTCTACTTTCTCTTCTTTTTGTAGGAGTAAGTTGCTTGATTTGATGTGTACTGTTCTTCACTTTCATGACCTGGGACAGAGCCATTACGAAAAAGGAGACATGATGAATCAGTCACAGAAACTAAGAATGAGTTGAGGGTTGATGGAAGATGCATCGGTCATGCAGCTTTAGCATTCGCCACTGGGAGGCAGTGAGACACCAGTTGGCTTACACAATGTGCCTCCTATGTTTGCCCAGCTGTAGCTTCTGTGCCATCATCCCCCCCTCCACCACTCCCTACCCAAACTCCCCACCTCCCCATCCTCTTTACTCCTGCCACGACTGATCTGAGTATGAGATGGAGGTAAGTGATGATGAATAACAATTAGGATCTTTCTGAATGGAAACCAAAGAAGAGGCCAATACCAATTTAAGATTTTCGATCGTTCAGTTCACTACAAATGTTGACAGAGCTCGTTGTAGTGCAGCTCAAACAACACAATAATTTAACACCGACTTCAAACTGATATGTGAGCAAATAAATTGGACACCGACCCACACACACACACACACACACAAAAAAGGACAAAATAATCACATCCACTGTGCTGAATTCTCTGTAGGAAAGTCATTAATGGTTTTAAATGAGGATGAACTGCCACTGATACAACTGATCTGTGTGTTAAATGGAATTAGGTGGCTGAGGATGACAAGTGGAATCTTTTACAGTCAATACTCATTGCTCATTGTGGCAGTGTAAATTATGCTTTTTTGTCTTCTGCTCTGTGGTTAACAAATGACACTGACACCTCATATTTTCTACTTTTCATGGTCATATAATCACTTTAACTGATATAATCAACTACATAATCACTGATACAATATATTCTAATTTTGATTGTCATCTAACAGAGGCAGTCACAATAAGTATCCACAGGTAGATAGTAACTTAGGAGCCACAATACTTGTACTTTACCTCTACTCCACTGGATTTCAGAGGAAAATATTGTACTCTGCATTTTGAGTGTGTGTATGTTTGTGTGTGTGTGTGTATGTTTGTGTGAGTGTATGTATATATGTATGGACATACTAATAAAGCAATGTGTTTGCAAAGCTGTTTCTTATTTACAAATCCAGATTTAGGGTTGTGTTTCTTGCCACCTTGTGAATTTCAGCCAAATATTCACTTTCTTTTAGCTCTGTTTTTGGTCTCGACCAACTCATGAGGGAAATATCTTGCTTTCTAGATGCTAAATGCTTCGCTATAGTTGCTAACCGCGTCTCCTGCAGCTGAAAATGACGACAAGAAAGCGTTGAGAGTGAACCAAACAGTAAAGTTGCGGGCCAGAAAACCAAAACAATGAGCAAAAAATCACAGCTGAAGGTGATTTGTCACTAAGCAGTCAGTTATCAAATGAAGGGCTTCTGTGATGTGTAACTTTACACTCTTTAAGTGCCACTTTAACTCATGTAGGGGATCAGAATATTGCCTCTACTGTGAATATTTGATGGCTATCTGATCAACTGGATCATCCCTGTGGGCCATATGTGTCTTCCTCCCACCCCCCCATCCCCACCACCACCACGCACATATATCGCCAGAACTTCTAACAATCGATCAGGGCTGCTGATGCTCTTCATTCCAGCGCCTTATGTTGGTCTCTGAGCAATTAGCCTGCTTGCGTTCCAGTGAGTACACAGCACTGTGTTACTAATCTCACTCTCTCTTCGCTCTCTCGCTTTCCTTTATCGATCCTTTCATCTCTTGTTGGACATGTTTCTTTTTTTTTCCCCTCAGAGTTTGACTGTCCGACAAATATAACCGGAGGCGTGACAGGTTTTACAGCTCTTACACTAATACCCTTTATTTGCCTGTAAAAGGCTATTATTGGGTAGTCAGTAATGGATGTGTGTGTCTGAGGCTGTCAAGTCTTGTCTGTGTGTGTTTGTGTAGGTATGTATGTGGTGTGTACATGTGGTTTGTGTAGGTGTGTGTCACCTTTTACAGTGCTGTTGTAAAAATCGGACATTCATCACCCCGGAGAGAGAGGAGCCATTTCTGTCCCACAGACAAAAAGGTTTCTCCACTCAAGAGATTACACCTTTATAGTGTGAGCATCATTGTATTTTATCTTTATTGTGAACTGTATTCACTCATGGATATATAATAGAAAAATACAGTCCAGTACAGTCTATGGTCATTTCGGAACTTGTATTTTGACATGTGTTTGTAATGTTTTTGTCCCCGAGAATGTTGGACAAAATATTGGAAACATTTCTTTGACTCAGTGTTAACAGCAAATGGTAGTATTTCATTTATTTATTTTAACCCAAATCATAGTGTTTCCTCAAACCTTACTGAGTTGTGATTGTGTCTAAAACTAATCAAAAATCATTTATGTTTATTTTCAAGCAATAATGTCTAACATTTTAAAGCTCTGGCTTCTCAGTTGTGAAGATTTGATGCTTTTCTCCAATTCATGTCATTGTAAGTTAAATATCTTTGGGTTTTGACCTGTTGGTCAGACACCATGAAAATGGAGACGCCTGGGCGAACAAATAATCAGGAGAATAATCATAAAAAGAAAAAAAAAGAAATCAATAATGAAAATAATGTTTGAGTAGTAGTTTCAGTATTTAACACAGGGCTTCTTGGATTGATTGGATATGAGGTTATTTTTATTAGTTTCTTCTTTCTGGTTATATTCTTGTTGATCAAAATGTCTCCATCAGCAAAAAAGTCTAAAAATTGGCGAACCATTTTTAAGAATGAGCTCAACAAGTGCAAGCCATTATACTACATCCATAAAAAAACAAGGTGTGTGTGTGTGTGTGTGTGTGTGTGTGTGTGTGTGTGTGCATGCTGTGAATCTGTTAAGTGAAATCTTTACCCTGTGGATAGATGTCCATTCTTTATATAAATAAGGCCCAGTCTCAGCTCAGCAGGAATCTTTAGTCACAATACAACTTAATGAATTGGAAAGAGCTTAAGATGGACTGCGTTTGGCTTAAAAAACTTAGCACAAAGTAATCAATGCGTCTTGTTTTATTTTTTTTCAACTTGCGGCCAAAAGACTAATGATACAGTCGCCATCCAGCAGTCGAGTAAACACAACTGAAGCTCCCTGCTGGCTGCTGCATGCGGTGACCTGGGAACGAAGGAGCACAGTCGTGCTGACTCGGTGGATCTGAACACCACGGAGGCTGGCTTGTCACAGTGCCAACCATTCGATTTTGTTTAGAGACACAATATGGCCATCTTGGCTGTGTGCTGGAAAATATGCCAGGGAAGCCAGTACTTGCCAGCCAACTTTCTCTTGTTGCTCTTTCTCTTATTTTTCACTGTGCAACCACACTCTGCAGGGAGCATTTGAAGAAGGAAATGTGCTTTCATGGGAGATTCAAAGCTGTGATCAAACATGCAGTGTTCTCTGAAATAATTCAACATTTTGACACTTTCATTGTCTTCTGCTTGATTTATGGCTTTCAGCTTCATAATATATTCATGTTAATGTGTGTGTGTGGGGTTTTTTTTTTTTTTTACAGTTCTCTAAAATACATTCTCTTTATACACATTATTTTACTCTTTGATGCAAAATATCTTGATGAGTAAGCTTCTAACAAATAAACCTGTTTGAATTACTTTTGCTATGACAAATATTAGCCATTATCATTTTTACATAATGACAGCATTAATCGCTCTAATAACAGTACTGTCATGAGCTTGATCTGTCACCCTCCTCTTCCCAGCAACAACTGCAGCTAATAGCAACTGTCAGAGGAATACATACTTCACATCCATGCAGAAGTGATCATTCAGCTCCATCAAAACTTAGATTTTCCACATTCTAAATATTGGTCACTGCACAGCAAAAGAGATAAAAGAAACACTGAAGCACTTATGATTAGTAAGTGTTGATTTAGGGACGACAAATCCCTTTTTGGCTTCTGTTCTGACTTCCCTGCACTGTTTGTCTCTTGGCTCCAAGCCCTGTCATTTCCACTGCAGATGAGTCTTTAAAAACAGGCAATAAATTGTTTCTTTTTTTAAAAAAAAGGTTAAATAATTTCCTAAAATAGCTGTGCACTGTTTTAAGCGAACCTTACTCATACAGAAGTAAATCATGTGTCTGTTGAAGATCATGCTTTTAGTGTGGATTAGTACGCATTTGGTGCTTTAGTGAGTATTTACTGCAGCAGTTTGGCTCATTTATGTGTTTCTTAACCTTTCATACAGCAAGACATTTCACTTTCAAGCTTTCTCCTCATGCCCAGTGGCACATCATATTTCCCATTAGTGTGAAAGGACCAGTTCACTTAAATCATAAAAAAAACCAACAAAAAACAAAACTGCATTTCTCCAGCTTCTCCTATGGGTATCCAGCCATGCTTCAACTTAATCTTTCACTGGGGCTGTCTCCTGCTGAAAATATAGAGTAGGACCAAACATGTCAACAGAGATGTTTTCAGATAATCCAAAGGACCGGATACATTGCTTCTGGAAAGAAACACTGCTGTTGAGTTTTGCAAATGTTATTTTGTGATACTTTGAGCACCACAAACCAAATTTCACCCACCTCCACATATTGGAGTGGTGACAAAAGTCTCTGCAGAGGATCTCTCTAAACTACCTGGTAGGACAGATACTGCCAGGAGTAAGTGAGAAAAATACAGCATATTTTTATTCATTTGTTTATTTCATTTTTGTGATTTAGCTAAAGGGACCCTTTAGTTTTGCGCAGAGGAGGTCTGTCAGGGCCTTCTCTGCAGCATCTACCATCATAGGTAAGATCTAATAAATTATTTAAATTATTTATTTAAAAAGTCAGAAGGGGGGAGCAATAAGCATAGTTTTTTAAATTTAAATTTTTTTTTTATTTACCCTTTTCTTTATTATTACAAAGTCATTAATAAATCACATCAGAAAAGCACTGTGTCTGATTAAATTTGATTTAAAGTGAGTGAAGCAGCAGAATCTGCAGATTTCTGAACGGAGTCTGGTGCCGTAGTTCCACACGGCGGGGAGGCGTGAGCCGCACCAGCTCTGTCCTGCCATCCGTCGGCCTCCACGGCTACCGCTGTGGTCGTGCCTAGTGTTGAGGTAACTCTGCTGGTAAACCGGGTTTTAGTTTAAATTAAAGACAAAACAATAAGAAGAGAAACAGACTTAGAGAAACTGAACTAACCTCCCACTGTTGTGAACCGACCAGCATGGCGGCTAACGACGAAACTGACACTGAGGACGACTTGCTTTGGAAATACATTTTTCCAGACTAAGTTTACAAGATGAAAAAAAAAGAGAAATATCTCAAAGAGACAGACAAAAAAGAGACAGACAAAAACCTCACCGAGGCTGACTGTGACCGCTGCCCTTCAGCAGGATAACAGGCAAGTGCTGGAAAAAAATGAGGTACTTCGGTGGCCATGTTTGGAGTTCAACACAGACACTGGTCCAGGGGATGCTACTGGTTTTGACAGCCTGAACACCTTCACTGTGGTATTCAACAAACACCAAAGCTGTGATTGACATCTAATGATTAGCTTGGTTACAGACTTTGGGTGGGGGGTGGGGGGGGGTAGAGTTGGCTTGCAGCTGGATGAGCAGAGGATGAGGAAGACAGGTGTGCACCATCAGGACCTGAGGAAGACTTGGGCCACATGGAAACATCTCATGGACCCTGGTGTTTCGGGGACAGCAGGACTTGCCCTCTGGAAGCGAAGGCACCGATTCGTTAAATTTGGGGAAAATGTCAGAATATGATGCTGACCCGCTTCATCACTTGAACACGGCTTCTTGGATGATCTCGTCAGTGTAGTTGTTGCTGATGTACCGATGGTTTTCAGACTGCAGGAGGAGGTGATCGATGTTTCATCAGAGAGGAAAAGAAGGATGGATTTTGCTCTCAAGTGACTGGTGAGTCTTGCTGCATGAATGATCTATAGAGTTGATTAAGATTGTTGTTGGCAATGCTCGAATTTGCTGCTGTGAGATGTATGGCCTAATTTCTGTCTTTCCTTTATTGTTGACTGATTGCTGAGTACGGTTGGCAGTTTTGCAAATGCATTTGTCTTAGTGAGAGGAATAACAAAGTTTGCATAGTTTCAGCTTGTTCAGCTTGGTTTGAGAACATGTGCGTGTCTATGTAGATTGTATGATTGTGGTGTATATTGAATACTGCTGTGCATTAGATTAGCAGTCACAGTGAGAACTGATTGCAGTCATTATTAAGTGCAGCCCAAGGTGTCACTTACTATTATTAGAACTGATTAAGTCAAATTTGACAATAGATTGAATGGATCCCTTTGAAATGGAAGTGAAACCTTTGTGTCTCCGTCCATATGATGTAAAAGTACAAAACCAGCTTCAAATAGATGATTTATCATCTCAGTCACCAGGTTAGTGCTACATGGCTCCTTTTGAAATGTGATTTATATGAGGCGTGAACATCACCTGTGTGTCTTTTCATATTCAAAACATGTTGTCATATGTATGTAATCGGGGGGAAAGTAATTTCAGTACATTTACTCAAGCACTGTAATCAGAATCAGAATCAGAATCAGTTTTATTACCAAGTATGTTTCCACAGACAAGGAATTTGTGCTGGTGGGAGGAGTCAGCTACAATCTTCCCTGCACGCCTCAGGGTCCTTGAGGCGTACAGGTCCTGGAGGGATGGTAGATTGCAGCCAATCACCTTCTCAGCAGAGTGGATGATACGCTGCAGTCTGTTATTGTCCCTCTCCGTGGCAGCAGCGTACCAGATGGTGATGGAGGAGATGAGGATGGACTCGATGATGGAGGTGTAGAAGTTCACCATCATTGTCCTTGGCAGGTTGAAGAAGTACATCCTCTGCTGAGCTTTTTTGATGAGGGAGCTGATGTTCAGCTCCCACTTGAGATCCTGTGTGATGGTGGTTCCCAAGAAGGGGAAATGCTCCACGGTGGCCACGGGGGAGTCGCACAGGGAGATGGGGGTGGGTGGGGCTGGGCTCTTCCTGAAGTCCACTATCATTTCCACTGTCTTCAGAGCGTTTAGCTCTAGGTTGTTCTGACTGCACCAGGTCACCAGACGGTCAGTCTCCCACCTGTAGGCAGACTCATCGACATCAGAGATGGGTCCAATGAGAGTGGTGTCGTCTGCAAACTTCAGGAGCTTGACAGACTGATGGCTGGAGGTGCAGGTGTTGGTGTACAGGGAGAAGAGCAGAGGAGAAAGAACGCAGCCTTGCGGGGATCCAGTGCTGATGGTCTGGGAGTCAGACACATGCTTTCCTAGCTTCACGTGCTGCCTCCTGTCAGACAGGAAGTCGGTGATCCACCTGCAGGTGGAGTCAGGCACGCTCAGCTGGGAGAGCTTGTCCTGCAGTACTTTACTTGAGTATTTAAATTTTCTGCTACTTTATATCTATACTTCACAATATTTCAGGGAGAAATATTGTGCTTTTTACTCCACTGCACTCCACCAAACAGTGATTTTCCCCTCTAAACCTTTCTATTTAACTGTTTTATGATCAGAGAATATTTTACAAAGTATGCATTACAGTATGTTTTTCTGTTAAACACCTTGGGAGAATATTTGTGATCTCCTGTTAAAAAAAGTAAATTGATTAAGCCTACGTGCTGACCGGCAAAACAGAAAACATCACCTACAAATCTTAGAAAAACAAGGGAGATATTTCTTTTTTGAGGTTGGATAAAAAGGACTGTTCTGTCTTTCTGTAAAAACGTGCATGAAATGTTGTAGAGCATTTGCAGGGATGTTATCGTAATCAACTACGAGGGCCTGATGATTGCTCAGTTCGGAAGTGTTTTAGTCATTTCAGTCCTTTCTTTCATGTTCTTGCCACCTAGTCAAATTTCATCTGATGAAACCTGAAGCAAGTGCTGTGGTCTTCCACTTGGGAGGCAGACTGTGGAATCTGGGGACAGAAATCTTTGGAAAGCGGAGAAAACAAACAATAAATCCGAATGTGGAAGATGTGAAAGAGTAAACTTTCTGTTTACCATAAGTGTGTACTTCTGGCAAAGAAATTGCAAGGGAGGAAGACGTGAAAAGGTGTGTCAAGTGTGACCTAATTAGCTACATCAGAGACTTCAACCGCTCTCAAGTGAATCGCAATCGAAGCGAATGCAGAGCTGAACTACCTGTATGAGTCAACGGAGAAAAACATGCCGCCTCTCCATTTATTCTGTAGTTTTAAAATATTGTGCTGGTAAAATGCATTAACAGAGATCATAATGATATTATGGATCTCAGGGAGATAAATGGCAAGTCAGGGTAATGGGGCACAGTCGATCGATACAATTAGAAGCCAGCTTTATCGTTGGTTACACTGATGTCAGCTTGCTTGTTCCCACTTTTTTCTCCATTTTGTCTCATGCAGCTCATCATACTCTGCCTTAATTTATTTGTTTGCACTCATCTCATCTTTAATAGTATCATTAAAATGTCATACTTGTCCTCCTGTTGTCTTGGCAGTGAGGTTGAAGCTTTTTCCCTGTAATGGGCTTGCTATTGAACAGTCACTGGTAACTGAACAGTAATGAACTGTTCCGTGACCTGTGGTGTGTGAGTAATTGATTCTGAAAGCAGTGTTTGTGGGCACAATGTGTGTCTACAGGGTGAGCAGGCACTGTGGAAAAGGCAGCTGTTGT
The DNA here is from genome assembly GCF_046630095.1 of Trachinotus anak. Lineage (NCBI taxonomy): Eukaryota > Metazoa > Chordata > Actinopteri > Carangiformes > Carangidae > Trachinotus > Trachinotus anak. The sequence goes on along the minus strand of NW_027273855.1, from coordinate 19,789,289 downwards.
TACAGGTTTGGAGCGTGTTGTTGCCTCTCCGGCCCATAGATGGTGATGCTGCACTTCCTGTTGTTGAGTGAACACACCATGATTCACTTTGCTTAGGGTCTGGGTGATCAGCAGTCCCCAAAATAAAGAGACAGCTGCGGTCAAAAGTTACAGGTGTATGGTGATTCTGGGTGAAGGTTTGTTTTGTTGTGTTTGGGAGTCGTGTTACCTTGATTTTTTTTTTTTTTTTTTTTTAAGTTGCTTTTATTTGTCTCCAACTTCAAGGCTCAGCCCTCTCTCATTGCTCTCATCCAGTATCTCTAACCATTCCCTCATGTAATGGTGATTAATGGTGGTAATTGAATTTCTCTTGAATATTCTGGCCAGTCAAAGGTTTGATTAACTAAAACCCCAAACAGTGATTGTCCAATCATATCTAAGTAACCATAACTAGCCATGGTAAGTCTGTCCAGCTTTCAGCATGTTGAAGTGGTCTGCATGGAGCTGTTGTAAAAATGATCTAAGGAGTTTGGAGGAGTTTGGGTCTCTTTTTTTAATCTTCTTTCGAAAAGCAAAAACACAACAGTTAAAGTGTGAGGGAGGAATTAAACAGTGTGCTTGTGTGCTCCAATGTAAGCTGCAAATTTTCGCATGCATGGCTAAGTAGCTTATTACCTACAGTACCCAGCGTTATTTCCAAAGGCATGAGGCACGTCAGTAACTAACTGCATTATGGAGTTACGGGTTACGGTAGAAAAATACCTGTTCAGGACTGGAACATTCACTGCAGTATAGTATAGCAGCTCTATCCTGCTCTTTGTTTGGTTTGGGGAAGTTTACACTCTGGCAATTTGAGCCAAACCTGAGTTAGATAGTGTTATGTTTGCCAAACACCTTAGTTATTTCTCATCCTTATCTCTTGAAAAAGTGAAACACGCTGTTTGAAATATTGAACAACTGTGTTGCTGTACAAGTATGTTGTTCTATAATAAGCTTTTAAACCACCCAAGTTTATGTTAGAACAATTTCCATTACATCAGCTGGTGAGGATGCTTTGGCCTCAGTCTTTTAGCATGATACCATGCACAAAGCTATCATGCGCATATTTAAAGCGGGACAGACGGTGTATTGACTTTGCCCAGTTTTAGCGCGGAATGCGTCATCCCTGACTAATTTTAGAATCAGGCCAAATTTTTGTCAGATCAGTTGCGGTTTGATGTCCAGTCTGAAATGGGTCTGATTAATTGCCTGAATGATCATCGATTTGGTTCTCAGATGATTGGTTGAATTTCTGGCATACCAGCAATATTGGTCTGCTGTCTGTGGGCAGGCTAGTTTGAGCAGGCACACGGTGCAATTTCCCACATGACAGCTGTCAAAAAAAATCCATTATAAACTGTAGTGAGCATTTTTTTAAAATATTAGTAGAGAAATCTTTTATATGTTGTGGCTAAACTCATGACTCAGCTTGTGCTGTTTATAAAACTGATCTTCCTGCAGAACAAACGGAACAAACAGACCATATTGTCTGCATCATCCAGCCATCTGCAGCTCCATATTTATATATTTTTTTCTTCTTACTTTCCATTCAGTTGAACTGCACAAAGTGACATTGCACTTCTCTCTTCTTGCCAACATTGTTTATGATGTGGTCATTTTGTTTGAATAAACTTTATTGGAATTGTCAATGGAAAAAATCAAAAATTCCATGCTTGTGTTCAGTTTGAGCGCCAACATCGTAGCCAGTCCATTGATCTGTAGGGTATAAGCATAAAAATCAAAGCCTCTGGCCATGCAGAAAGGCCAATTAAAGAGTTAACACAATGCTGTCTGCCCATCCTTTCACAGGCTTCTCATTTTAAAACGAATCAGCTTGAAACTTTAAAAGCCAGCGGAAATGGAGTATTCAACCAATTCATGGAGTGTCATGAATTTAAACTAGCCAGCTACAACTGATAAAATCTGCGGGCAACAGTCATTGTCTCAGTCCACAAAATTCACTGTCAGTTGCTACCTCCCAAACACACTCCACTCCCTTTGTCCTTTTCACACAAACTTCATTCCTCTGTCTTTGTTTCTGAATGTGCAGTGCAGAGTAGCCGCTGCATTAACCTCCCAGTCACCTCCCAGGCTCATCTCTTTCATTGGCCCTTCACGATAATGGCCATAGTGAGTTTTTGCTTGAGCACAGATGGTGAACAACATGAAACTATGGGGACGATCCAGGCTTATGGCCAACCACTGCTCTTTGTGCGGGCAGGTAAACTGTTTGGGGAGAGTGGAATGACGACAGGCCAGATATGACGAACACAATAATCTCCTGATGACTGTATCATTGAATGAAGATGTTTGTTTTTGTCTTGCGACTTGCGGAAAATAAGCGATTGTTTGAGGATGTAGAAAGAAAAGGCCTCATGTGCAGGGGAACTTGTGATTTCAGCTGAAATAGTCTGGAGTGTTTCATTTTGCAATTTGTATTACAGTCAGGTATGTGAAAAGGGACTGAAATGGATTTGATTGCGCCTTTTAGAAGTGATGAAATGGTTCACCACACATTCTGACAAGTTAAGGTTATCGTGACCGTCGGTTTTCCTTTATTTTCTTCTCTCTATTGGAACACCAGGACATATTGTAGTGCATCCATTTGGATTGATCTATGAATGTAGGTCCACCAAAGGTCAGTGAAACCATGAATACCTACTACTCGCTGTCCGAGCTCAGCTGCACATCGAGAGGAGATTAAAATAGTGACAGATTTGTGGTGAAATTTAGTATCATACATGCTGTCATGTTTCCTTCAAAGAGCATGTATGTATGTGTGTGTGTGTGTGTATATATATGTTGTATGGCTCACAGAAAAAGCCATAAAATAATGCGAGAATCTGAAGTGAAAGTTGTTCAAGGAGAAAATCTGTTGTGCTTTGTGTAAAAAGTACAGAGTAGTCAGCCTCCCTAGCACTTAATGAATGCTTGACTGAGTGGAGCAATTACAGGGGATAGCTCCATTAAGCCATTTACATTTGGTCAAAGTTAGATTGCCTTTAATTTGCTCTATTTGGAAAGTCTGAGAAAAATGAAGGCTTATATATTATGGAAATAAGCCAGCTGCATGCAGATATACAGAAGCTGTTAACATCTCTGTGGTGTCAACATGTTGGCTGTACTGTACGTCACTCGGTGTTAATGATTGACTCATGCATGGAAACAGTTGAACCAGCTAAAAAGACTCTAATCCCCTAAATGTATACCTTAATAAATATATATATATATGTATATGATAAGTGTACTTACATGTGACTGTGAACAGTTTCCATCAGGGATAGTTTCTTCTCAAGAAATAGTCAGGAGGAAAACTGTTGACAGCAAGGTTTTTGGATTAACCTGAGTTACCAGGACATTGTTTTAGAAAACAGCATTTGTTTTTGAGTTTTCAAATTGAAGTTTTCCCCCCTTTATGTTTTGAGCAGTCAAACCAAAATTCTGTTCACCTCCATCATATTGGGGTCAGAGCTGAAGTTTCAGCAGCAAACATTGGTAAGGCTGGGGATGTAAACAACTATGAATATTGTGGATATGAACAGACAGTGTGCTCGGTGCAGTGTGAACAGGAAATGCTAGTAGCCAAAGCAGCATGACTTTCCACGCAGGAGATTTGACAAAATCTAAACAAACGTGATAGGCTATCAACACAGGGGTGATTAGGTTTAATGTTCAGCTTTTTAGCAAGGTTCATCCTCTACAGCGTTTCACCAGAAGTTAGTGACCACTCATCTCATCTATTTGTCTATAGCATTAACTACAACCTAATTTTGTTTTTTCTCTGCCTCACATTGCAGGTGTTTTTTCTCTTCCCAATGAGCTTTACACAACATTTACATTCTCTTCCCATTATTTATACAACCTCCAGTTTTTAAAGAAAGATCTTGCAATATGGTCAAATGTAATTAGGACTCATATTTTCCCACTGCCAAGACCTCCCATTAGCCATTTCCACCAGGACCATTAACAGTTCCAGTTTTTAAACAGACTCAGTTTACTATATGTTTTATTATATTGAAGGTAAGGCTTAGTTACGAATTCAGCTTTCTTATTACATTCATTTAGGTTCATGGTAAAAATATTATTTTGCATAAGTGTTTGTTGTATTTTGTATGTTTATATATTTGTTGGCAGCTATACCAATTCATGCAGTTGAAAACAGTTTGTCACAGAAAATTTAGAGGATTTCTAGCAACTTCTGGTGCATGCTCTGTCCACTTCTGGAATAAATCTTAATGCAGATATATTTTGACATAAACCCGTACAGATAATAGCTTTGTGATTCGCCTTTACTTAGAAGAAATAAGCAAAACTATATGCATGGCTAAACAAGAGAGAGAAAATGTGGTTTTTGTGATTTGGGTGAAATGATCCTGCAACATAAAAGTTTATTTTCCATTTCAGTTCAAATGCATTTTAAAAGTCTGGCTCTCCAAAATGACCTTTTTGCCTTTCACAGTGCTGCACCACCTGCAGACACCTAACCACTGCAAACCACCTACAAGTAATCCTCATAATTCAGTCCTTCTCTTCCGTGCCTCACTGAAGCTTTGTGTCAGGGCAACTGAAGTTAGAGATACAGATGCTTGTCAGAGCTTATAACATAACGATGTGACAAGGGTTCGAAGTTGATCTGACACCAGATTGTGATTTAATTACTCTATGTGGAAAGTGTCAAGTGCTACCTAAATGCTTCTGAGGCAGGCGACGGATCTGGTGAAGGTGTCATGATGAAAGTATAGAAATGCTGACAGTATAGCGGAGTGACTTATAGTACACAGCTGATTACCGCTCATACAGTCCCTCAGGATGGGCCTGTTTCACAATCAGAAACCTCCAGCTATGCTGTTTATGCCATTGTACGTAACCCTGCTCAGATGATCCCATCAACTTTGAATACAAAGTGCTGTCACAATAAAAGCAGTCTGAAATGGGCTTGTAAATGATTTTAGATAAAAAATATATTTATATATTTATAGGCAGCATTTCCACAACTCTCACCTCGGTGTAATATCATTTGCCTTCAAATCCCATTATCTATTCTTAGTCATATCTTTAAAATGGCTCCAGAATAAAACATTTTTAATGTCGACAGTAATCCTTTTTCCAACTTTTTAATACATTTTAATACAGCAAAATCTCAAAGGCACATAATGTGGATGCATCATGTGTTGACATGGCACAAAATTCTAAACATGTTCTGAGTTGTTTGATGTATGCAACAAACAAAAAAGCTGTTTCTGTGTCCCACACAGGCAGAGACGGGTGAATTTAAATTCTGAGTATGCTTTTAGGAAGATCATATTCAGCTCTGGAATGGGCTGGTGGACTGTTTTGCCTAGCAGAGGTGATTAAAAGCACTTTTGAGTCATAAGAATTACTGCTTATGCCTCTTAGCCTAATGCTCAGCCAAGAAAATGATCTACCTGAGCTTTTTTTTCTATCCCTCTTGATTTATACACTTAGGTTTGTTTCTCTCTTACTTTTCTGTAATCTCTTAGGTACTCCCATGTCAAATTCTTCCTAAATTTATTGTCTATTCTTTTTCTCCTTAACCATTATGGAGAGACACATCAGAATGCACAGACTTTAAACCGCTGCCAGTAGAAGGAGGGGATGGAAGCAGACGGAGGAGGGTGCATTAAAGACTTGAGAAGTGCTTGGGATAAATAATCATATTTCTATGCACCCACGATGCTGGAAAAGCACCATCTGGGACAGGCCATGGATTTGCATTACAATATAAATGGGAAGTTGCTGGAGCTGAAAGGGTGATGTGAAGTCATTCAGCCAGCCCCCTCACTCTCTGACAGGTCGCATCTCCCTCCCCACACCAGGCAGCAGGCGGGCACAAGGCACTTTGTTGGCGCACGGTACGCTGGCGTACCTTTGCCGCTCGAATGCCCCCTCCCCCACCCTCCACCTCGTCTTTTTTTTTAACACGCAAGCTCATCTTTTTTCAAATGCCACATCTCCACACACATGGAGCGGCCCGATAGCGTATGCACCAGTGGCTTCTGTTTCAGATGTGATCTTCAGTGAACCCTCCGAGCTCTGTTCATATACGAGTAGGAGCACAGGAGACAAGGCAAAGAGCAAAGAGGAGGTGGAGCTGGTGGCATTTAGCTACATAACAAAACTGCTATATAATCTGCTATATATGTAACCTGCCACAGTTTAAATGTGCCCACTCAGCTCAAAAAACATAATGAACCCTGGAATAGAATATTCAACTCCTCATCTAACTGGAGCAGGAGTATTGCCAGTCACCAAAATATGCAAATGCGTTTACAAATTAAATTTGGAAAGCTAAAAGGCACAGGTTATTTATGCTTGTTTTATTGCAGTTTGTATTATTTTGCATTGCTTTCCCCCTTTGTTGAACTCTGTTCATTCCCATTTTCAAAAGTCTGTGCTTGACTGGTGCTCAGGTTGAGGTTTCTGAATCTGACAGTATACAAACAGATTTTGAATTCTTCTGGCACCACCTTGCATGACAGAGCAAGGCATCATGTTCAAATGACTGTTTCTTCTGTAGTCTGACTCTGAGGATGCACTGAGCCGCTGAAATAGTCTCTAAGTGGTATATTGTGTTTATCGGTGCACCATAAGAGCCCTAACTAAGTAATTAAGTTTATAGGATGAGCTTCTTGGTTTTGACACATTACGATTGTTCAGTTTTTCCCATCGTGCTTGTTTCTCTTGCTTGTCTGATCCAATATTCAAGCAGTATGATTTAGACCCTAGCCTTCCTCATGAAACTTTAACACACTTGCTGTACACACACATTTTGACAACGTACAAGACCCTTGTGTTTCTGCTGCTATGTATTCATATAAGCACATCTTTCACAACCTTCCACGATATAAATATGCATAACAAAACTACATGACATGAAAGGAAGAACACTGTGTCAGTGACGATCTCACTTCTCACACTCAACATGAGTCTGAAGATCCATAAGAGTGTGTTTACTAAATAAAGCCCTGTCAGCAACAGAATAGATGAAACCACAGACTGAAGGGAACGACAGAGGAATGTTCATATCTCCCGGTTAATTGTGTAGCCTGCTGTTGTTTTTGGCGCCATTAGCAAGAAGGTGATTGCATAGCTGTAAATTAAAACAGCCCAGAAAGTAACACATAGAGGTGATGTGGATAGCTACAAAGTCAATAAAGAGACAGAAATAGATCTGAGTGGATGCTGTGGAAAGAAATTCACATGAGGCAAGTGCTAGGATTCCCTCCAGGCTGTGATTAATTTCTCCTAAAAATGGAGGACAAATTAACATTTGTAATTTTTTTTTCTTTTGAGTTTTATGACTCCACCTCTCAGTTGTATAATAATGTAAGCGAACTGGCAAAAAACCTGTTAAATGGAGTTTAGGGTAAGTCTGAAAAACATTTCTTGACAAATACTGGCTATCAGATGGGGCTGCCCCCTAAAAGTCAACTAAATACTAGTCGATGAGAAGAGTCGGCAAAGTTGATTAGTTGGTTGGTTGCAGGAAAAAAAGGCTCAAGGTCAAACCAAAGTACTTGGCGGGTCTGTTTATGGTCAGTGTGTGAAACTGAAGACGTAGTTGAAAACTTTTGTGCAATTGCTGTAAACAACTGGCATCCTTGCGCCATATTTTCATTCTGCCTACTCTCAGCCGGTTTCAGCCCCTTATCTGTTTGCTTCTCTCCTTCTCTCTGTGCTCACATAAACAGTATTTAATACAGCCAAAGTGTGTATGTAGTTTTTTTCTGTTTGTGTTGTCAGAAAACATAATAAGTATGAAACAGTGACTGAAATGCGGCCTATTAAGAATACATGCTCTCTTCCAATCCATTTCTAAACTGCTGCTCTGCTGCTAAAATCCTGATTTTATAACTGTGACATCGTCTGACAAAATCACCAAACACATAAGTTTAAGACTAAGACTGTGCTGTGGTTACAGCTATATTAACTTATGAAATGATCACTCAGTGAGAAAGATGGAAATGGCAGAATATCTTTCTTATTTTGTCCGTCACACAGCACACAGTCTACGTCTGGATAACGAACTGCTGCTCCACCTCTCTGCCAATCGCAGAATGAAGTAGCTGTGAGAGCAGGCATTACTGGAAACTGTCTTCAAAGCAGCCAAGGTGTGTCCAAAAAGTTAATGCCCCCTAATAGAAACTGTTCTAGCCAGTTCATTTTAAAAGAACAACAGTCGATGGCGAAACTCCAGCTCAGTCACGTGGCAGTCAGCTGACCAATGGTGGAACAATGGTCACTCAACTCAGTCAGTCAGTCAGGGTTATTCGTGATCGTAGGGCTGCTGCTGTTGTGGTCCAGCCAAAAATTAAACTCCACTGGAACTGCCAACACTCATGTTGTGTCTCAATTTGCGTGCTTCCATTCTCACACCTGCTATTTTACATAAGTACAGCAACATGCCGTGCACTATAACTACCTATAATTACCACTCAAAACGTTAAATAATAGAGTTGTTATTATTAGTTGGGATAGAATGGGCAAAATATTTTTGTTTTCCTCTTAAAAAGAGAGAATTGCTACTTAATGGTATAATTTTCTGTTGTTGAGTTTACTGTCTTTTCTCGTTTCAAATAAACTCGCGTGTTTGATGAAGTTAATGCAGGAGACGAATTCAGAATTCTTTTCACTAATTTATTAAACAAGTTTTCACAAAATTAAAAGAGGATTGTTACAGAGCTCCGGGTCCAAACTACCTTTCCCTGACAACAACATGCAGCTTCCCCCTAGCCCGGTCTTTTTATTACTGTTACACAAAGGAAGCAAGGAATGTAGGTCAAACTCTTCTTCATTGGCTGTTGCCTGACCGGCCTTCGCCCAGGCGCCTCCTTCGTGGTTATCTGACTCCATTTGACCTCCTTCACTCGTGCCTGGGAACAGCTGATTTTTCTGTGTGTGAAACAGAGAAGAGAAGACAGGGACAGACACAACCCTCCCATCTCCTCAGGGCTGTCTCCCCTCTATCAGTTAACCGGGCCCTTGCCTACTTCTATCCTCATCTTCTACCTATGCATTCTATTCGTGGCATGTCCACCCCGCATCTGAAGAACAACCCCTCCACACATCCTTGGCTTCACTATCTGTAACACCCTGCTCCCTGTTGAGACTTCAGCAACTCCCCAACTTTTACAATAAGGTCTTAATGTGTGATAGAATTAAAATTAAAAATGAGAATAGTAAAGACAAAGGGTTTCAATATATTTTTTGAAACAAAATATGTTTAGTTAGATGAAAAGATTGATATGACTCTGTCATAAATGAGAAATAGAAACCCACTGCAAGCAATCAGTTAGCTTAGCTTTACCTAGTGATAACCCCTGTTTCCAGTCTTTGTGCTGAGCTAAGTTAACAATATCTTTTCTTCTTTCATGTTGTCAGATAAAACATTTGTTTGTAGTTGCTTGCTGGGTGTTAATATGGCTGAATGAACCAAACACTGCACTGCAGGAACATTTATAATGAAAAATCTATTATGATATAGCATACCCAAAGCAGCCATTACAAACTAACCACTTTTTTACAGCAGGTATTTTCACACTAAAAAAATTCTCAATTCCCAAATTTCTCAATTTGGAATGATATTAAAAAATAAACAAATACCAGCATTTTGTGCACAAAAGAGCTTTCTATTTTACATCTGATTGTTGCTTCATTTATGAGAAAATATGGTGTCACTTGTCTGGATACAGTAGCGGTAACTCCTTTATTTCACACTCCATGATCCACACCACATGTCTTTAAGGATCAGGAAACAGAAAATGACAGCATTTTCCAGCTTTAATGAAACTGAATAGTGGAGTAGGGGGCTCGGATACAGAGGTGACGCCAGTGACTTTTTCCAATCTATTCACCTTGTCTGTCTGCAGCTGTGCAGACCTTTCAGTTGACTGTCCCATTGTTTTCTGCTGTGAAACCCACCAAGTTCCTTCCTCCATCTAAAAAAAAGAAAAAGGAGAAACTGGGTAATAGCAACCATTGTTGTACGTGGCTTTGAAATATCACATATTAATGGATGCCATTTTAAAGTGCATTTACTGTTAAATTTGAATAAAATGTGATAAACCTTGCATGGAAAGATAATACTCATTAAAACAAACCCGCTCTACACTGAAGGGGTGATGCATGCATTCAACCTTCTACCAAAAGAAAAAAAGCGAATTGCAAGAATGAAAAAAATAACAAATCAGGTTGCTGAAAATCCCAAAAATGAAAGTGTAATTATTGTTTCAGCTTTCGGTTCCTAGGCTGTGTCACTTCTTACCGCTCTGGCTAATTTTCCATAATGTCTGCACTGATTGTGGAATTGCTGGCAACTCAGGCTGCTTTGTTTTTTTTTTTTTTTATCCTCCATCTATCTAAGGTACAATTTATTCTCTTGTAATAGTTTCTTTACACATTAAGCAAGGGACTCAAATATCATTCATTTTGAAATTATTCAAGCCTGATCGAAAGGATGAAACGAGCAGAATACACAGACAGTACATACAATGGCACTGACACAGGGTATGTGTGTGGGAGGGAGGGAGAGAGGGAGAGAGAGAGAGAGAGAGAGAGAGAGGAGAACTCTACAAAACCCATACAGAAATCACAACACATTCAAACAATTAGTTTTGTAAGGAGATAGGATTCATAGCAGATACATGTAAAAAAGATGTAAAGATTCACAGCATGCAAGAGTTTCCGTGCTGTTCTTTATGTTTCCCCAGAGTTTTCATCTTAAACTGGACCACTGCTCTCTTACTGTGCTTGGGATTATGTGTCAGCTCAGCTGCTGCTATTCTCAGAGCTGTATTAATTGTTAGCTCACTCTTTGATTTGCCTCATTTAAAAGGGCTTTGGTTAATTTAATGGATCGCGGCGTGAGCTTTTCAAAGTACTGCTGGGTATAAAATATTACTGACAGTAATCATACATCATTAATCTAAAAATTCTTCAGAAATAGAGTTGGTTTTCTTTAAGGTGGTTCTGCTCCAGGGTCATGCTTGCACACATTACAATCAGATTAATGGTCAAAGTAACATAGGTGTCGTTGCCGAGTCCTCTGTATCACATTACAAGTCCTGAATTTTCCTGGTTTGACTTGTTTAGGCCAAATGCTGCATTTACGCAAGGTTGGCTTTTTGGCTGTATGCAGTGACCTCCTGGAAGTTACTGTTAAGCTAACGAGCTGCTGGCTGTAGCTTCATACTCATCTTACAGACCTGAGAGTGGTCTTGATCTTTTCATTTAACTCTTGGCAAAAAAAGCCAATAAGCATATTTATAAAAATGTAGCACTGATCCTTAAATGGTGAAATGTCTTTAAATGTGACAAGCAGTGATGGTGGCTTTGCAACTATTTTGTCATTGGTTTTTCAACAACTGATATCTCAAAAATTGAAGGTGGCCGACTCAGAAATGCAGGTGGTGGGCTGATGTGAAAGTTTTTCCCACTCTCTTCATTGTAATTACTGTCTGAGTGATGTTAGATGAGCTGGGTGGAGGTCTCCTTTCATTTCATCATCCAGTTTCCTGTCTGTGCTTGGATTTCAATAAGAATCTTTCTGACTTTCCTGTAAGTTTTCCTGATAACCTTCCTGTGAACCTGCTTGCAACCTGTCCCGAGTTTTCCTGCTCCTGTCACCTACTGTATCACCTCAGTCTTCTTCTGTAGCTTACATTCACCAGTCTGCTTCTGATCTCTCCCGTCTTTCCCTGCAGTTATCCAGCACCTTCAAGTCTTCACACAGTCTTCCCTTGCCTTTGCTGATCTCCCCTTCTTTAAAGATCCCCCTCATCTCCTCTTCCTTTCCTTGCCGTGTGCGCGACCACAAACGCTGCCTGTTGCTGATCGGCTGGAGTAGTGTTGTGTTACCGAGTCCGAGCCACTTTGTTTATGTCCTTTACAGAGACAGGGCTATGTAGGAACACCGCATGTTTCACAGAATTTAACAAAAACTAAAATCACTTACTCCACCTTCAGGTGAATAATCATATCATCTGTCTCTTGTCTATTCCTGAAAACGGTCTATTTTTACTTTAAATTGACAGTTTTTCCTCACTCATGTTTGACCTTTTGAGGTTGATATTATTTGCAGCAGAACTTTAATTACTTTTAAAAAGATGAGTGAATTACTGCTGTGACTCTCATTTGTCTCAGAAATAAAATGCACATTATAAAACCTTGTCAGTCTTGCTTTTTATTAAAGCAGCGCATAAAAGAAACAAAAGCATAATACCCAGCCGCACAACAAGATAACAGCAGCGGTGTTAATACAGCATCAACAACTCATAATGAGGACTTTTTAAATAGGCACTTCCAGGGACAAATGATTTCTTCCTCAGTGTTTACAGTATTTGCTTCCGGCCTGGCACAGAACTTAGTCACCACTTTTGAGTTTAAACTTCAGTGCGGTGGGATGGAAACGCCACAGTATCAATCATTTCACACAAACAGACCAGTTACTTTCATGCTCAAATTGAAATGCAGAGTGATTGGTTTTCATTAATTAAATAATTTCTCTGCTTTGAAGTTCATTTCATTGTGGTGATGCAGGCTGAGGAGTATTTTGAAGTTTGAGAGGAAAGCAGCTGTGGAAGGAATAATACTTAAAAAAAATAAAAATAAAAACAGCCAGTGCCCTTAGCTGTGCTCTGTCTGTAGAATTGCTGAAATGCACAGTGCAAGAGTGTACACAGTGGTATAACTGCATTGTGATTGTGTGTGTGTGTGTGTCTGTGTCTGTGTGTGTGTGAGTGATTATAGAGACCTGCTGCACTCATAGCAGGTTCACACTCATAAATCAATGTCGTGTTTTATTTGGAGACATGACCAGCTCCCTCCTAGTGAACCCCTGTATCTCTGTGAGTCTTCGGGCTAAGACAGCACAAGTGAACAACACCAGCCCCAGCTTTTGTTATCAGCTGAATCATCACAGGAGCCCCTACAATTTCCTTTCCCCCCCCCCGACTTCATTCTCTCATTCTTCTGCCTTTCTTTTCGAACGCAGCATCCTGTTCTATTACCTTCAGCTGTGACATTTACTCACTCTTTTATGATGAATTCATAAAAATCACGACAATGATATCACACTGAGAGTGCTTTATGGAAACTCATTACAGAGTATCTATCTCTGCCTGTCTGTCCCTCTCTCTCACTCACTCACTCACTCACTCACTCACTCACTCACTCACTCACTCACTCACTCACACACACACACACACACACACACACACACACACACACACACTTTCTGTCTCTCCACGCTGAGCACACAAAAAAACAGTAGCTGCACACTGATGTGAAAAGTTTGGTTGTGAGCTCTCTGTGGAGTGTTCTGATAAGGCTATCAATGCTTGGCTGGCTGATACACTTGGTGAAGCTGAAGTCATTTCTTTTTTTTTCTCTGAAATCCTTTTTTCAGATCACTCAGACTGTCTCTTCGCCACATTAGGCTGAATGCTGTCGGTTAAAGGAGAAAATAGCCTGCAGTGATACAGATTTTCAAAGTCATATCCGAGATATTTTACATGAAGTGAGAAATGACCACCTCTCCAATAGTTTAGTCATGCTGCTGTGACAAATACCAAGGTGAGTGCTATCGCATTTTTGGTGTATGTACTTCAGCTTATCTCCACTTGCGTTATTCTTGCTTTGATAGGACCTATACTGCATCATTGTTTGGCACGTTGTTTCCTCAGAAGAATTTAATTTTGCAAGAAAGTCATGCAATTCACAGGATGTGTCAAGCTGAACATTTCACAAGACAACATCATCCTTTGACAGGAAATTGGAAAATCCTCACAAGTCAGGACAACATGTAGTTCACACAACAACACAACATTCAACACAGCCCTGTGACAAATCCTCCTGCTTCTCTTAGTTTCCACTGTGCACACAGAACTCAGCAATACCAGCCTTCATCCTGCAGCATAATGTTTTCTCTCACTCCTTACATCATCATCTCAAACCTTAAGCAACCTCAGAGACCATCCTCCCCGAATCACCACATCCCTTCCAGGTTTGTCTGTACCAACTATATTACCATGCGCTCTGGTTTGATGAGAAAACTCATGCGTCCAATATAACCCGAAGGCTGAGTTTCCATTACCGACATTACTGACTTACCCATAACTCAAAACTGCATGCTTTGCTGAGGCACTTCTGAGCAGCACTCATTTTTGTGGGTTTAAATCAGAGCAGAGTCAGATAAGACCCTGTAGCTCCAGGTGAGCTCACCATCACGAAGATGTACATCATCAGAGGGTGGTAGCTCTTACCTAAAAATAGCTGTGCAGAAGTGTATTGCACAATCGTGACATACTTCATACTTAAGTGGCTCCAGATTGGGTGTTTGGTCTCCTTGGACAAGCCTTTCTCCGTGATGTATAATTTAACATGTATAATTGAAAACATGAGAAGAGAGCCATCCAGGTGAATGCTCACTTTGTCAACGCCACAATAAATTAGATTAGATTATGTTGTTATACTCGAGGCAGTGCCTCAAAACTGCATGTTTACGTTCGAGTGACAAAGTCCTCTAGTGGTAATAATGACAGGAACATAGGAAGTCAGGTAACGTAGTGCACAGACTGACAAAGTCCTGTTTGGAGCAGGGTGGGGATGGTTGGATATGTCGACAAAACACTGGAGCTACAGTCGGAAAGTCAAAATAATCTTCTTTCCTGACCGCTTTTCCTTAACCTGTAAAAATGTCATGAGGTCAGGGAAAGATGTGAAGAAGAAGGGCTTAGGAAAAGACAAGAGATTTCATCACTGGTCAGCCTAGTGCCTTGTCAGTGAGTTGGAGTTTGTGGCACAAACAGGTTGTATTAGGGGGGGTGTTTACAGTCTGCAGTGTTGCTAACTTAGCACATTGTTGTTAGATTTAGCAACTTTTTTTCTAACGAGACTGGCTGTAAACTGGGTACATGACTGGACTGGGTATGGATGCCAACTGGGGGCATAGGGCTACACATCTTGTTTCGAGTAGCCATCCAAACCACTCTGGTGGCTGCTTGCGAACTACAGGGAAGTTGAGGAGTGCTTATAAACTACATTAATTTCATGTATCATTATAACCAAAGGCGGCAGAGGAATAACTAAACAGACAGACCGAGCAGAGGGTGCAGGAGAGAGGGAGGGAGAGAGAGATAAAATCCCAATGAAGACATAAAGGGTTTCTGGCCACTGAAATGCTAGAGGGCTTTTAGTTTGAAATGATTCTAGGAAGCGTTGCGTTTGTATTAACACGTAATGAAGTAACTTAAACATGGCAAATGGGAGCGTCTCAAAATGAGGCTTTGCACTGAAATAACACTCTGGTAAATTCTACATATCAAACAGAGGGAGTTAGACTTAAAGATCAGCCTCTAATAAAACACTGTTACATTCTGGATGTCAATAAAGGTGAAGCTGTTGTGGATCCCAGACAGAGGCTGTGAGCAGTGTGAGAGACAAAATAAAAGATGGTGTGTCTTGAGCTGTCCCGGTGGCTCACCTGCTGGAGTGCGTGCCATTTGGCTTACTTCTTGCTGCCGTGGCCCAAGTTCAAGTCTGGCTTGTTCCCCTTTGCTGTGCATCATCCCCTCTCTCTCTGAGGCGGTCCAGCCATATACTAGGTTTTAACCTAGTCTTGTTTAATAACACATGAACAATAAATACTCCTTTCCTAACCACAAAAAGAATAAGGTAACATGAAAGGAATATACATTAGAGAAAGTTGAGCCATTAAAATAATAAGTAAATAAAAATAACAAAGGGGTCTGAATATATTATATCCAGACATTAAAGCAGATAGAATTTCCTGGCATGGGTGCTTTTGACTTTTTTTTAAAGTCAAAAAATATATATTTTGGAAACAACATTTATGTATATAGTATTATGTTATAATGATGATATCGTTAACTATACATTCAATATGCTTGATCTTCAAGATGACTCCTAACTGGATAGATTTGAAAGAGACAAAATCTATATTTAAGGATTTGGAGTTCAGCCAAAGATGCTCTGGCGTTAAACTACAAATGTGCGTTGTTTTAAATGTTGCTGCTCTAAGGAATTGTGGAACAGCATTATCTCTTGTCCTTTTGTAAAGTATGTTCAAGTGTTTCCAATCAATTAGAGCATTCGACCGGCTCTTATCATGGCTGCCACTAATGGGTTATTTCACTCAGGTAGGAACCTTCCTAAGCAAAAAAGACTTTTTGACCACAGCCTGGACTTTGGGAGGACTCTGCTCGTTTCCAGTTTCAAGATGACATTATGTAAACAGATTTTCAGGATTAATAGGGTGCAGCCTCTGTGACACATCAAGTAGTTTGTTCTACAAGGGAAGTGCAGCTACAGCTATGAGCAGCAGGATTTTGTTTGACCTGAGGGTGTGCAAGGGGAGTGTGTGCGGTCAGAAGTTTCCTTGAAGGTATGGTAGGTGGTTTTTTCTGTGTATACACTGAAAAGTCAGACATCACGTTTAGATTTTGTTCTGTTATACTGAACTCTGAGAAATCTGTTGTTTACATGGCCTTGTCAGCACGGATCTGGATGTCATGGAGACTCCTGCCAGACTGATCAATCTTCATGCCTGAAAGGGATACAAAGCCTGTACCTGCCTCTTTGACTGTGTGTAGAGGAAGGCTTTCTAGAAGTTGCATTATGCGACTATCAAAAGCCAAGACAATCAACTCTGACTTGTTCTGTCATGTCCCATCAGGAGGTCATTCGTGGTGCGGGGAAAAATTCTTAAGTGGACGTCAGCTGAAATCTATAGAAAAAGTAGTTTTACAGGTTTTTTTTGCAGCACAGCAGAAACTATTTTTTTATGTTGAACAAAATTTCTAGTGCAAGGCTTGGCTTTGTAAAAGGTTTGTAGACTAAGCTTAACTGCTTCTCTTATAGACTGCTGTACATGTTGTCAAAATAGGAAAGAGGAAACAAAAGATTCTGACATGCCACTTCTCCCGTCAGTCTCCGGAGGTGTTGTATACGGTGGTGTTCGCTTGAAGCATCCCAGACTTGTATAAATTACAGTCACATACTGCCAATTAGTTTTGCCAAGTACGTTTTGGGGGAAACGTAATTACTGCCTGGATTATGTCATGTGCGAATGTTTTTTTCAAGTGAATACACATTAAATAACAAAATGTCATGCCCTGCACTCTTTTTCATTCCCAATGTCCCACTCTACTGGATCGGAGCATTATTGCGTTTCTATTGCTTAGTCTGGTTCCTGCTTAGTTGCGCACTCGCCATATTAAACTCATTGAGCAGCCTATATTACCTCACAGTGTAGGCAGAGCAGCCTTCTGGGTACAAATCTGATGTGTGACTTGAGTGGGTTGGGATTTCATTTGAACATCACTTTATATATCAGTCAGTAGGTGTTAAAATGATTCCTGCTGATTAAAAGATACAATTGAATCGTGGCAAATCTCTGGATGAATGTGGCCACATTCATCAACTTGTAAACTGAACAAAGTCCTGACCAAGGTTATTTTAATTGAAACACCAAAGAAAGGTGCATTAAGTGAATCAGATAACTTTGGGCTTTTGCCATATGTTTTGTATGTACATTACTTTCAAATTGAGACCGAACAGTAGTTGGAATGTTTTCTGTAATGGTGTCCGTCTTCATTTTTTAAAGGCTAGAATATGTTCAAAATTTCCAATTAAGGTAACATAAGGTAACGTAAGTTAGGCTAGAATACTGTCTTATTCACTTCCTCACATGATAGCTGAAATATAGACACACTACACATAGTAATGTGTGTGTGCGCGCACACACACACACACCGAGTCAGAAAGACAAAGCCCATAAATAGTAGCACTTGCATGAAAGCGATAGCAGGAGAAGTATTTCCGAAGGTGGTTTCTGGGTTTATTTGTGTGGGTGTGATGGGATGGCAGGTGCTATATCTGAATAAACTAGGCCTAAGTAAACAACACAGGGATAGCAGCCTCAGTGCAGGAGCCAGTACAGAATTAAATGGGATTAGAGACATTTTAAGAAAAGTCAGGGAATGATTTCTAATCCTTCTCTGTGACAGATCATTTTGATTCAAAGAAAAAACACAACTTGTGTTAGACGTCATTTAGACAAGTTGATTTATGTTTCCTCATGCAAACTGTTAGACTTCACTATTCTCTAATACATTCTGAATAAACTGCGCATATACAGTGCAGAAAAGAATTGACAAGGTCTGGCATGGATCTCAGTGAATGAACATGCACACACTGCAGCCTTGCTACGGCTGGATGAAGTAGAGCCAGAGGAGTGAAAAGAGGGCAATTTTCTGCCTGTGGTGTGTGGAACAGAAAGTTCTGCTGTGGTTCCAGTTTTGTCATTTTCCTGTGACACCAGAGGTAAGAGCAAAGTGTCGGATGGAAATGACACTGGAGCTGCACACACTGAGGGATACTTCTGCTCTATAATGGAGGAAGATTGAACAGATGCGAAAGGTGGGGGATTGGGAAATTAATGGCTTGTGAGCACATACATTTCCCCGACGAGTCTTCATCATCAGTCCTCATTCACTATTAGATTTTTTTGGTGTGTCTGTTTTTTTCCTCTGTCTGCCTGTCTCTCATTCCTGTGTTCATTTAATGGCATTCGTCTGTATTTTTTCACCTATGCAGGGCAAAGAGACAAAGACAAGACACAGAGTTTAATATTATAGAGTATATACAGAACGTGTTTAAAGAGTCTCTGAAGGCAGGAGAGCCCTTGGATGTGCAAAGACTCGTGCTTGAACAAAGAGCCTGTGCTTGTTGAAAAGGAAGGGCACGTTTCTGCTCATCAAAAGCATTTCAGACAGGTGTAGTGATTAGCAGCTCGTATGTTGATGAGCCCGAGTAAAAAGCAGCATTGGTGCTACAGGTGATGATGACTGCAACAAGTGATCATCGCCTGTAAACAACCACATGGGTAATTTGGCCTTACCCTGTGACGCGACCCACAGGAGCCTTTCCTGAATTAATGCCCCTACGTTGGCAGGAGATATGCTACAGTTAAACCACAGTGCTGTGGGGTGCACATTTAAACATAACTCTGCAAAAACAAACATTAACAGTAAACAAAAATTGGGGTAAAATCTGAAAATCAGGTCATTATTCTCTCACCAGTTAATGCATCTACAATCTTGGTATTTAGGTACATCTTTAGGCCTTACTGAACATAAACACAAAACAATCCATGGTACATTTCTACAAATCCATGGAGTATTATCCAAAACAAATAATATAAAGGTGAAGAGGTAGGGTACGGAGGCTCTTGATAACGATTCTGACAATAATAACATGATAATACATATTCATTAACAACAGTCATTAGCACGATCTGTATCTTCATCTGTAAACTGTGATGGATATATAAAAACTGTCGTCAGACAGTTCTTTGTGCTTTCTTGTTTAGGTCTTATCATTTCAGACAGCTGCAAATTCAGTATTCTTCCTCATAGTCATTAAGGATCTTGGTACTATTTCAGCTGAAGTGTAAATTAGCATAAGCTGTCTGTCAGATATCTCACTGTGTACATTTCAACAACCCAGCAACCCCCAAAATAACCTAAAATAACCGTTTAATCATTTTGAATGCAGAGGAAATTCAGTTCGTGACGAGCCTGTTTACAATCATAATCAGTAAATGAGTCATTGTTTAGGGGAAGGACATTCAGACCTGCTCCCCTTGTCCATTAGCTCTCCAGTATTTGGTTTCTAAGTAACAGATTTCTGTATATTGTCTAAATGTGGAAAGTAGCATGGACAACATTAAATTTA
Organism: Trachinotus anak; assembly: GCF_046630095.1. Lineage (NCBI taxonomy): Eukaryota > Metazoa > Chordata > Actinopteri > Carangiformes > Carangidae > Trachinotus > Trachinotus anak. Next base: position 19,769,495 of record NW_027273855.1, on the reverse strand, counting down.
TTTCTTCTTGTTATTTCGGTGAGGTACTTTACTTTTAAACAGAAACCCCACTGTGTGGACAAAATGTACATTTGGTGTTCGAAATATGATCTGAAATTCTGACCTCAGTTGGTGTTGACTACACACAGACGAGGACCGTGACACAAGGTTCACAGTTTACATTTTGACTAAGAGAGACACTGCTGTTTGACCACTGCAGAACACTACCCTCAAAACTATTTCACACAAAATTTTCAAAATGAGGCTTAAATAAATATTGAATAATGATTTAAACTCCTCTAATTTATAGCAGCCTTCCTTTGAAAACAGAACTGATAATATGTGAGAGCACACTGACTTCAAAGGCTAATTTTTGCAATGTGTATTTTAAAATTTAAAGTGTCAGTGTAACTGAAAGTGTATCAGAAGGTTTTTCTTTTATCTGCTGCATTTCTAGAAGTCATCAGATTACCTATTTTTTTTCTACCGTCTGCTTCCAAGCTGCTTCAGAGAGATCAAAGTTGGGATTTGATAGCTTTTCTCATTATTTTTTATTTAAAATACAGTAAATGTTAAATTGCACATTTTCACACACGCAGCACTGACCAATAAATATATGAACAGATTATCTAAGAGTTATCTAAGACAGCTCAGTTTATTTCCCTTTTTAAATAGTGAAATATACAACAAAAGTTTTTGACAAAATATGATAGAAAATACTTCTGTAGCACAGAAAAATGTGATTTCCCTTGACCCTATATAAAAAAAACCAAAACAAAACTGAATGATATGGCTGTTGGTGATATTCAGCACAAATAGATGTACGCCGTGTAGTCGCTCATCACTTTGCCCTGCTCCATCTTTTTTTTCATTGTTAGAGACATATATGCTTATACAGAGATGCACATCTAAATCTCATGATCATAACAGTCTGTAGCTCTAGGACTCTGGGGTTGACTTCCCCCCGTCCTTATGCTGCCATTTAGCAGACCTAATACATACACTATTTTAGTTTATTGGGTTATATGTCATGTGTTTTGTGTGCCCAAGCATGTAAGCATGCTAACATTTTCTAACTGAGGGCACTAAGTAGAGTGCATTTCTCTGCCTAGGCCAAACAGTTAGAATGATGAATGTCTGTATCCAGCTTTATGGCAATCCATTGGATAGTTGTGAAAACTCAAACCGACCAGATGTCTACCTCATGGTGGTGCTAGAGGAAAGGTCAGGGGATCACCACAAACAAGTAAGATTCATCCTGTGGGGACCATGAATGTATTTGCAAAATGTAATGGCAATTCATGTAGTAGTTGTTGAGCAGTTCCTTTTTTTTTTTTTTAATATATGATAAAAGACTAGGAAACTGTAAAAAGATGAAAAAAACAAAAAACAAAACTAAATTCATCCCCATTAAATGGGGGCCCTCTCTTTTGGAAAACATTTGGGACATGTCTGTGCATTTCAGGTCAGTGGGTTGACAAATCTCAATCATGAAAAGAAATGAGTACACCTGTCGCCCACTAGACTGTGTTAATAGAAAACAGCTGGAGCTGAAGTGTCACCTCAGCTGAAGTTGTTCATGCTGCCCATTACTGTTTAGCTGACCATCCAGTCTAAAGCAGACGATGCTTTTTAATGTCGACTCTGCCTCTGTGCACGTGTGAGTGTAGTGTGTCCCTGTACCTCAGAGTGTGGATTCGTCCATGCGTGTGGAATGTGCCGGTTGTCATGATGTTTGTGCGACAAATGAAGTTGTCTCTTTCTATTAAAGATTGAGTTTCTGTCCCCTTCCTTTTCCTCCACGCTCTCCCTCGTCTTTTTATGTTAACATTTTACATGTTTACCCCACGCTTGCTCCTGACCTTATTGTCTGATAATTGCCTTAACGAGAGAAAATGGAGACCAGTTTCTATGGAGACGATAAATCTGCCATGTAGTGAATAATATATATTTGCAGAGTAATTTTGCGCTCCACTGACCCCAAAAGTCTAAGCCAGCAAATAAATAGATAAATAAATAAGAGCAAAATACTTTAGTGCCAATTAGACCATGAATGCACCAACAAGTTTTAAAGTGCTACTGTGTTCATGTCTGAAAAACAATAATAAACCTTGAAATGAAGCTTACACCTGCTATACCACCTCTTGTTATCAATGCGTGCTGACTGACAGTTTCTGAGGAGCTCTCTGGAGTCAGCACAACTACTTTTGTGACTGAAACCATCATTTCTCTTTTTCTGTCTGTGGTAGTTGTATATGGAAAATGCAACAGAAAATATAATTTGCAATAGAGGGGCTCTTTTGTATTTTCTCACTATTTTCCTCTTCAGCTCTGTTTACTGAGAACTTCAGTTAAAGTGTCCTTGTGTGAAGACCCTGAAAAGGGGGATATTTGTACGTAATTTGATGGACACAGACTTTCTTCAGCTCGTGTTATCATTGAATTATCAAAGCAGCTTCATATAACAAACACAAATGCCAGTACAAATCTCACAATGTGCACATCTATCCCATAAGATATCCACAGTACTGAGAGAGAGCAAACGTCAGTAATAAATTATGTAAAATGAACAAATACAGCAATTTACACTTGTCCCTGAGATACCATTAATCCAGAGAGAAGAGAGTCCTCATCATTGAAGCCTTTTCTTTCATATGAGTGAAACATGAGATACAGTAATAGGAATAGGTAACACCCACAATTGTGTATCAGTCACAGACTACACTCTCTCCTGTCAGACTCCCAAGGTGGTAAATGTAATTTTCTCTGACACTCAGTCAGTCAGTCTGAGTTCATTGTCCACGACAGCTGTAATTCTTGGCTGCAAAACACGACACACAAGCCCAAATTAAACTGGACTAACCAAACACATTCAGGGCTGACGAAATCTGAAAGACTTGAGAGTGCTCATCAGTCCAGTAACACTGAGGCAGAGCATAATGCATCACTTTCTGTAAAATACTGTATTTAAACTGGAACTTTTCCCATTCAAAAGGAACATCTGTTGTCATGAATTGTCTAGTCCTCAAATATAATACCCACTATTTCCGAACCTAATTTCCAGAAAATAGTCTATATTGTCTTATGTCCTGGCCAATGGCCCTAAGTATTGGAGTTGAAAGGGATAAGTCCATGTCCATTCAAATTAAGCCACCTGCATTATTCATAACTTATTGTCTATAAGCTGTACACATTCTTCCTCTCTTCATTGCCAGGTAGTGGGGATCAAGGGGAGATTTGTTTCCAGGTTTAAGGGATAACTAATGACTTACATTGTGCTTTTTAACTCTGTACATGTTGCTGCTATGGTTTCCACGGTCCCAGTTTTCAAACTGGATGGTCTGGTTTCAGATGTGTCCAGCCAGAAGATTTCATTTGATGTTTTAATGTCTGGTCAAAATCATTCCGTAGATGATTTTTCATTAATTTTAGCTCTTTGGTTATTTTCCCTCTGTTGTGGGTGGGTATTTATTATTTTACTGACCTATTTTGATAGACTGATGACTTTAGTGGAGTAATCTCCACAAATCACAAGTGACCATGTCACCCCACGTGGGCTGTTGTATTGTTGTGTGGGCTGAGTGAGTGCACAGTGGAAAGTTTTGAAAGGACTAGAATTTGACCTTCATTATGGCTATAATGAAATTTTTTTTAAAAAGCATCTGTCTTTTACATCATCACAACAGGAAACAACAGGGTGTGGGCAGTAGAAATAAGCAACGCCACATAGAATATAAAAATAAAACATAATGATATACATAAAAAAACCTGTAGAAGAACAAATACCAGCAAACTGGTGCCTCAGTCAATATGAGGTGAACTCAGTGGGTCAAACATATTTTAGTGCGTCCAGATGCCAAAGCTGTCGGTGCAGAAATGAGAGTCAGCACCAAGAATCGCAAGCATCTTTCCTCATTATCTTCACTCAGTGGTTTTTTCATTGCTGATTGCTACATTTAGTAATAATTACATAAACATAAACGCACACACGCACACACGCACGCACGCACACACACACACACACACACACACACACACACACACACACACACACACACACAATGTAGTCAAAGGTCACTTTTGGGACAACTTTGTATAGACTTGCCAAAATGAAATATGATACCCATAAAAATTTTGCAAATACATGAACACTTTGCAGCTCGGTTGATATTTTTATTAAAAATGTTTACTTATCTAATTTGCGCTACACTACAATTTCAATTTTACTGTTGCAAATTAGTTGAATATAAAAACAATGTATGATACATTGCTACTGTGCATTCTGTACCTCTGCTTTACTTATTTCTAGAGCATCACAATTATTGACATATAATCGAAATCACAATATGGCCAAGTGCAATGTGCAAATCACAGGAGCTGCAAAAAATCGCAGGAGCTGCAGTTTTTTTGATAAAGGCAAAATACGTCACAACATTGTTGTGAATTGTTAGCAAACGATCATTCCAATTGAAATTGTGACTCATACCATGATTGTAATATATGCCACAATATGATTTTTTATTTTTTTTGCATATCGTGCAGCCCTGCTTATTTTATATAAGGAATTAAAAGCAGACATATAATCTAGCAACATTCCTGAATGGATAAATAGTCTAGGACACCAAATTGGAAAGAGCATCCAGCACATTGTAATTTTAATCTTTGAATTTTTGATATTAATTAATTAATTAACATTAATTATTACATATAATGCAACAACCACTGAATTTATTTCTGAAACATTCTGCAACAGACTGCACTGAGAGTCCTCTGAGATTCCATTAACCTTAACAGTTTATTAATAATTTCCTATTTTTATATTCAGAAGAAGATAATGTGAGTGTTCTTCACAAAGAAAATTAGCTTTACAGTAGCCTTTGTATCAGAGAGATGGTCATTCTGGACCTCCTTGTTGTTCAGGCACACTCACTGTGCAGTGAGAAATGTAACCATAATAAGAACCCATTAACCTCTTCTTAAATTGGCCAATCTAAGCTTCGTGAAGCCTGAAATTGTCATGATTAAAAGCAAAAACTCAATCATGGCAATGCATAATTAATTTTCCCTGCATGTTAATTCTATTATGGACAGACAAGAGTGATTTTAATCAGTCCTTTTCTGAAAATCTGGATTTAAAAAGAGTGACTCAGGCAGAAGGCTTTCGAGCAGTTCATTTTCATTAAATTATATAGCTCATTGTACACAAGCTATCTGAGCCCAGATAATGTCTGTCATCATGGGAATCCAGGCTAAGAGCCATCTTACATTGTCAACCAGAGCATGAAAGGGTCCATTGCTACCATTTTTAGGTACTGTATTTTTCTAAATACCCATCTCATCCACTTTGCCCTCCTTCATCATGTCCATATTTTCTCCATTTCCCTTTTCCTGCCTCCTGGCTCCCCAATGAAATATTTGATGTCATGCTTTTAAATTAAGTGTTAAGCTTTTTGTCTTTAGGTTCCTCTGTATGTTTACAGAAAACAGAGCACCTTGGCTAACAACATTTCCATTGCATCCAGAGATGCACAACTTTTAACATATTTTAAACCATGAGATGGTATTTCACCAAATATATTCATTTCAATTTTCAGGCTTGAATAATGTTTACATATATTTGTATACACAAGGTTTATCATAATCAAGAGAACTATACCCAATTAATTTTATTATTGTTTTTTTGTTTTGTTTCAAATTGCCACCACTAAAAGGATGTTGAATTAGCTCTTACCAGTTCCTGTTTGCCATGTATCTGGGGATGTACAACAACTGTCATTGAAAACGTGATGATTTAAAGCAGAAGGCGTTTAAAGCATCTTATTTGAAATTTTTTTGGAGGCGGATTTCTGGACATTTGTTGTATATTGACAATCGGGGTACTGATATTGTCAGAAACTAAGTCACACTGAATCCGAAAATGTGGTTTTTTTTTTTTTTTGTGTTTGTGTTTAGATTTGACTGAGCTGTGACTCTGAGGAGTACAAATTGCAGCAGATTGCAGCAATGGGGCACTAAGGGTTTTAAAGTACCTTAATTGTCTCCATGAGCTGTGTGTCACAGTCATTGCTGCTGCTCCAGCTGCTGACCGTGTTGATAAGCCTGGGAAATCAGCAGGCCAGACTATAATAACTAACTCCCAGGTGTTTTCAGAGCACCGAGCATGGATCTGCCACTTTTCACATCATGTAGCACCTTTGCCTCACATCTCTCCCTCTCTCCCTTTGTTTCAAATCACTCTCTTGATACATGGATGTATTCAGAAAGACTCAGACATACACACAACAAACACACATATACAAAGAGAATTGTGGATAGGTTAATGCAAACAGCATCGTGACTTTTCTCTGCCTTGGTCCAAATCCTTCTCTGAGGGTAATCCCTGACAAGATCACTATGACTGCAATTTCCCCACATAATCAGCCGACTCCATGCTGCTGACTTAATGGATTAAATGTAATGTGATTAGAGTTATCTGACTGTAAAACAGTGATTAGAGTTATGATGAAAGTAACCTGGTTACATGATTGATTTTAACCACACTAGGAGCTGGTTGATATACTAGTCTGACTTTTGATTTAGTCAAAAAATATAGCCCTTTCTCTGGCGTTAAGCTCAACCTAAACTACATATGTTTGGGCCATTAGGAGTAAGGTTCTAACGGAAGCAAAGTCTTCAATCATTTCATCTATCAAACAATTTCGTTTTTGTGGTATGAGGATCTTGCCTCACTGGGTTGCTAGTGTGTGTGTTGCTTTAGTCTTTGTTTTTAAAATAGATGAAGGATTTAGCAGAGAAAAGTGAGAATAAATTCAGGTAAATATAGTAAGTTTGCACAACTTGAGGAAATCCAACACTGCAGATGTGGATGATGATAATTGTTCCAGTTTCGGAGGGATACTAATCCAAAAGTAGCTAAAAGGAGCCTATGATCTCTCTCTCTCTCTCTGTCTCTCTCTCTCTCACTCTCACACTCACACTCACACTCACACACACACACACACACACACACACACACACACACACACACACACACACACACACACACACACCCGTGTCCATTCCCAGAGGCCTCATTAACAGTGCTGGGTGATAGGGGGGCTCACAGTACCCTAAGATACTGAGAGACTGTTCACTGTCCAAACAAAAGCTTCAAAGTGGGAATTACACACACGCACAGTACACACAGGGAAAAAACACACACATTTACAGACCAAACTCAAGAAAGGTAGTGCAAAGCACAGCCATGTGCATTGCACATAAATCTTACGTGTTTTAAGCCAAAGCACACAATGGTCTGTATCATGTTATTCAGTTTAGACGATGCTGCATAGCCCTCCGTCTGAGCCAGCATCTGTCCATTAGGTCTCTTTTTAATCCCTCTGCGCCTTTGGCATCCATGGCCCACATAAAAGTGTGCTGCTATTGTGTTGCTGTGAATCACAATTTGATCCTAATATGTTGTGGAAGATATCACATAATTACAGTTCAAGATCTCATGTCTATTATGGTGGTATGGTCTGTGTACAGCTGCATAGCCTAAAGGGGTTTAAGCCAATTTCCTCTGGTGATTGCAGCACCCACTGCACCAATTCTAATGCATTAATGTGGAGCAACATCATAGTGAGACAATCTGCAAGACCATTTTCACCACAGCATGAAAATTGTCTAATGAAAAGGCACTAAGATAATTATTACTTAGCCTTTTAATATACAATAGAGATTTGGGAGACTAAGAGGGGTGACAGAGAAAGAACGCATTATATTTAGAGGGAAAGGCAACAGAAGAATCAAAAATCCAATAACTGTACCATGAGCATATCCGCTGCACATCGTCATTTCCATGGTGAGCATTAGATATGTATCAGAATGCCGCTTGCTGCTTCTCTCAAGGCCAGCCAGCTTAAATAATGATGATTCTGCCTGGGGGACTACTTGCTAAAGGAATGTATTTTCTAATTAGATAAAGCCACTTCCCCAATTTGCTGGCTGCTTTACCATAAAGCATGGCAGTGAGAGAAGCCTCACAGCCATCTTGAGATGCTGCCAATCCTCATCCCTGCACAGTCTATCACCCAATGCTCAAAATCACATCACTAGGGAGACAATAGATATTGTTTGTGTGTTTCTCTCAGTGTGGTAATGTGAACTGTGTGTGTGTGTGTGTGTGTGTGTGTGTGTGTGTGTGTGTGTGTGTGTGTGTTCCAGAAACAATTGATGGTAAAACAATTTTCATCAGTAGCCAAAGCAAAATCAGATTGGCATTCCTTAGCCGTTACCTTACAGTACATGTGTTTTTGTTAATCATGGATAAACACACAGATTGATGACAACAAATGGTTTTCATTCAATAAACAATATTTCAACATGCAAACTAAGATGAACTTAAACCACACGGCCAGAGCTTCGCCTGTGCTGCTCTCACTGAAGTGGAGTAGGAGTGCATTTTGCTTTCGCTGACACTTGGCCCCCACAGGTCATGAGACTGACACGGCTGGAACGTCCCAGGTCAGGGATCTTTGACCTCTGAGCAGCTTTGTGAGTAACAACAGAAACTCGGAAGAATTCACAGTGGACTCAGTCGGGAGAACAGCCAATTAAAGCTTTTGGTTCGGTAACAGCAACAAAATGAAAGCTCTGAGAAATGTCAGAGTCTGTGCAGTACTGTCTACAACACCAGGGGAAAACACCTGCACTGTCAGTTGGGTGGTTTGATTGTACTGTGTGCATTCACAAATAAATTCATATAACCCACACATAAACTACAAACAGCTAAGGCTAAGCGAACAAGTACACGCCCATACGCAAGCAAAGCAAACATTTCCACCCTCAGTCCTCGTCTCGTTGCTGTTCGGAGCGGATTGAGGTTATGAAATGAGAAACAATATCACACATGGACACACACTCTTAATTAGGAGTGAGATAGAGTTCACCCGCAGTGGATTTAATTCAGCAGCACAAGGGGAGAGAACGCTTAAGCTTTGGGTGGATAATCAAGATGGTACATTACTTTAGGCCTGCAGCCACCTGCACATAATCTAGACACAGTCTTCCTCTTTTGTCTGGTAAGATTAAATGGTACTTAAGTGGATAGCGACCTTCAATTTCTCTTACTTTAAAAAGACATGATCAAAATTTGGTAATGTGTCACTCAGCAGTGAAGAGGTTGTTAATCTCTGGAAGAGAAGGGTTTCTTTTGTCTTAAGAGATTTTCCTTGAAACAGCAAGTTAAGGGCCTCATCTTTTTCCTCGTCAAATAAAGTCTTTGTTTTGATTATTCTTGATAACATGATTGAAAGACATGATAATTTGTATTAAGTGACTTTCAAATTTACAAATGTCTAAAGCTGCACAGCAGGACATGCTTGCAGGACTCCAAACCAGATGTCAAACTGTCATTGTGAACCTCTGCTATTTGTATTTCTTTGTCACAAAACAGTGGAAACCTTCTGTGTCTGACGGCACAGCCCTGTTGTTGAGGAAACATAATTGCTGTTGCCATCTCAGAGAACAATTTCCCCACACGATGACAAAAAAGTAAAAGAGGCTCCTGCAAAAAGAATTAATTCATTCCGAGTGCAAAATGGACGAAATGGGAAAAAATTGACACCTGATTGAAATGTAATTGCTACCTAGATTATGTAGCAGGGGGTGATTACCTTGGGTAGAGTAATTAGTAAAGACTTACTAAGTCACTGCTCTTGGCCAAGAAATAGTCTGGCACACAACTCCCCTGTAAAACCACAGCTTACATTTTTTTAGATTTCAGTTTAACAAACAAGATGTAATACGTCAATTGGTGACTAGTTCAAAGGTGCTGTTTGCTATTTCCCCTGTTTCCAGTCTTTGTGCTAAGCTAAGCTAACCATCTGCTGGCTGTCACTTAGTATTTCTAAACGTAAAAAAACAAAGCCATAAGAATGTTAATTATCCTTTGGTTGTGATGAGCTGATGTCGTTGGGGAAAGAAATAAAACTGGTTGACAGTGAAAAGTTTGCAGCTATTCAAGATAGATGATCAATGGATGGCATTATGAGTATTATAAAATGAATTTGTGGATATGAACTTGGATGATAGGAAACTGCTGCTGAAACAACCATTTGGAGCTGAGCTTAGATTCTTTAACATTACTGAACCATGAATCTTACTCAGGGTTTCTCCAACTTTTATGGCCCATGACCCCATTTTCGGACTCCAAAATTCTGATGAACCCAACAATTAAAGAGTTTTCATGTAGTGGTGTCAATTTTAAATGAGGCATATGAGGCACATGCTTAGGTTATATTTTATTTTCAGGAGCATGTGTGGGCCTTATTCATTAAAAATATATGAAACACATGAATCTTAGAAATCTTCCGTGACCCCGTCTGTAACCCCGCAACGGGCCCTGACTCCGAAGTTGAGAAACTCTGCTCTGCTGTTTTCAGCCAAACTGTGAACCATGTGTATTGTTACATTCGTTTTCAGCACTCTGATGTTTGGGCCAAAATAACAGATGACCATGTTGACGAGGCTGGAGCTGTCACAATGCCCGTTCACCTCTGTGACTGTTGGCTCAGAGGACCACACTTCGCAATCTGCCTCTCCGTCACTGACTCAAATTAACAGTTGGACTCGCACATAATTATAAGTTATTACTGTAATATTTCCATTCTGCTGTATAGTAAATAGTGGCTGCTAATAAAAAAAAAAAGCTGATCCCATAAAGCGTCATCAGGGATTCTAATGAGTTGGACTGCAGCCAAGGATATTTTCCCCCATTTGACACTGTTTCAGCATAGGAGCGTTTAATGAGTGTCATAATTATGTAGCCCAAACATAATCTTGAAATGAAATACAAAAACGGGGAGGAGGGGAATATATCCTTTTCCTCGGCAGCTGCTGCAAGGCTGAATGTGAAATTCCAGATCATGATGTTATAAAAATGTGTTTTCTTTGGGAAAACATTCATTTCACTCTAAATGCAGGACTAATAGCTTTCATTCATTAATATCATATTATGACAGCGAGAGACGGTAACAAAATCAAACTCTCATTAATATATATGAATGGATTGGCTATGCATAAACCATGAATTAGCTAATTAAGAAAATTACACGAGAGGTTGAAAAGTGAAACTGGCACCTGTGCACGTGCGCGACTGCAGTCAAATCCACAGAAACTGCAGATTCATCTGCATGATAGATACAGACCAGAGACACTAGTACTAGTGCCGTTGCTCCCCCCTGACTTCTTCCTCTTTCCTCATTTATTTAAGCAGCTCGTAACCATGCCAAACATTCAAGTGTATGAGGAATGAATGTCATGTTGTTTAATCAACTTAATGTAGATTAGATGCTGTAGCTCTGGTTTTACCAAAACGATTCATTTACCAAACACTCTTTATGCAGCTTGAATTGTTTCCTCTCTCCTCTGAAACACGCACTAAGCTTTGTGGGACTGCCATTAAACTTTAATTAGTTTTGCAAATGACTGCAGTGAGTAAGATTCAGTCTGTGTAAAGCACAGCCTTGACACAACAGCCAAGCACCAACTACCTGATTGCTTGAACATTTTTAGCTTTTGGGGCAAATTAAAATCCCTGAGCTTCTTACTATGAGTGATGGGGTCCTAGATGAACACACTGTCCTCTACCAAAGTTAGAGTAGTTTCTGTTGTTTCTCATGAGAGATTTCTGTGCACTTGTTTGTGCCTTTCTCACTGTTTTGAAGTGATTTAGCAACATTTGAATAAGAATCTGATGACAGCTGTGTTTTGGTTACTGTCAATCAAATCTAATCAAACCGCACCCACACAGCCATGAGATTTGACTGTTACACTCTTCATAAATTATACCTAAATATGTGTTTTTAAATTCAGAGCTTTATAGCATCTTTCAGCTTGTTGTTTTGGTTTTTCAGCCCAGACTTTTACTGGTTTAGTTTCACTGCTCTACTCTTCCTGTTACAGGAGGCTGCTTGTTTTAGTTGCCCCTTTTACACAGAGATCCTGCTATAATGCTGTTATTATGGTGTATTTGCTTATTTACACTAAACCAAACAACGTCATTGTAATGCCGCCAACATGTGTGCTTTTAGATAGTGTGTCGGCCTTTCGGAAGAGGCGTGGTCTGTAACTTAACAGGGCGGAGTCTGTCCCACCATGCCGGGCCTGTCTTTTACACATCGAATCTGCTTTGTGACACCCTCCGCTAAAGGTGGAACAACAATGCCCCGCCATTCCTACCTTTGATAGGCTGTGTAAAAAGGACTAGTGATAAAGCCACTGTAAGCTAAATGCCCAGCACCAAACTGCAGATAGCAATCAGCTGGTGAACATAGTGGAGCATTCTGGCTCAAAATATATCTCCAAATAAATGCTAATTTTCCTTATGTTATGGCAATCTGTCATTTTAAGAAAGGATATAAAAATGTTGGATACATTTTATACTGAATATATTTCACTTGAAACCCCTAAAAACTTGGTTTCAAATCTTAACTTTTCTCAATAACAAAACATATTCATGATGAAATAAGCAAAGTAAAAATCTAATTTAAAGTAAAACAAAAACAAAAACAAACAGAAAAAAATCCCAAAAAACAAGCTTTGTAATTACCTTTCAAGAGTCCAAACTCAAAACTCAGCTAATTTGCTTCATTGTGTGGGTGCAGTGTAATCACAGTTGACTGTCATCAGTTTCTTATGCAAATTTTGCTAAATCCTATTTGGTGCATGGAAATTCATGACGTTGCCTTTCTCAGTTGAGCGGCGTCCACCTCAAACTGTTTCAAAGAGAAACAACCACAAATGCAGAAATCTCTCATGGGAAATATCCAAAACTGTTTTAACTTCAGTAGCAAGCTGTGTTCCCATGTCGGAACCTGCCACTCACAGTAAGAAGCTGATAGTAAGAATATGGTTTCAGGATGTTTAAAGCAAAACAAAATAATCAGCAGTGTAAATTGAGCCTGTAACTAACTTTTCAACCATTTTTGAACTCTTCTGCTGTTTTGAATCTGAAAAAGTTCAGTAATGCGATTCAGCCAGAGAAACTTGGATGAAAGCTCATTGGTAATTCCTGTAAGATTGGTAAAACCCATCCATCCTGTACAGCTGGGTCTCTCCTTTAAATGTTTTTATTCATTTTTGCCAGAGGGGGGATACTTCTACTCAGTAATGCTGCAAAAAATAGACTCATGGTTGCTACACTTTCCCTCATATGTATCTCACAAGTGATTTAAAGTAATTCATGTGCAAGTGGTATATGGAGTTGACATAATTATATATGAGTGCCACTTGTACATTGTTAAATAAAAAACAAACCCAGTGAGGAGACACATGCTTTGACTTGATATTCCATAGTGATACATTGATCTGTTTGTTAATATATTCAACTTCAGTGGGGGCTACCGAGCCAGGTGATATCTCAGTCTCTTTCAAGCACTTGAAATTTCAAATTACATTTCTCACTTCTTCCTGTGAAGAGGTGTTGTTAACGATACAGAGGAGACTGGGGTGTCAGTTATGCTGGAGTGAGGATGTGTGTACGGCATTTATGGAAATAAGAATTATAATTAAAACTTCTCAAAGATTATGGAAGGCATCAGTGTTTGGTCTTGGTGTTGGCTCATTTACTGCAAGTACTGAATGCTAGCATGCTAACATGCTTGAACTGAGATGGTAGATATGATATCTCCTAAGCATCATCATTTTGTCGTCATTGTAAAGATGTTAGCATTTAGCTCAAAGTTGTGGTGTGTTTTGTATTGCTGTTATTGTGCTTCTATTGCATATCTGTCATGTTTTGAGTCCATGGTTTTTCTACTCTTCTTTCTTTTTTGACTATTTAGACAAGTGTGATATGTGTGGGTTGTTTTATGACAAAATAAAACCAGTTGGACAAATGGAAATTTTGATTTAGTGATAGCACTAGGACCTCTGAGGGCCGTGAATGTTTGCAGCAAATTTCACAGCAATCCATCGAAATAGTTTAATAAAAACTTACTGTGGCACTAGAAGCAAAGTCAGGGGATCACCAAAGTCAGTAGGATTCTCGGAAGCATGCACAATCTTTTGAGCCTGTAGATGTTAAAATATTTCACTAAATAAGTAACACACAGATGGTGCTGGAGGAGAAGTATGACCAAAGTCATTGGAAACCTTGAATGTCAGTAGCCAGTTTCAATGCAATCCACCCAAACTTGTCAAGAAATTACACTCTGAACCACAATTATCAATCTCATACAGTCACTAGGAGAAAAGTTAAGGGATCACTGAAGTCATAAGGATTTATTCCACTTGGAAAAGTGTCTGTATAAAATTTAATTTATAATCCATACATTAGTTGTTAAAATGGTTCAGTTTGGACTGACCGACAGATCAGACAAACATCATTCAAAATATAGTGATGATGCAGCAAAAGATGAGAAGAGCAGCACTGTGTATGTTTAGATCAGGTGAAGTCATAACTCCTATACGAAGTGATTTTGGGTGTGAAACCTGTGAAACCACTTAACTGGATTAGAGAGTTAGAGGGTCAGTTCTTAAATTTGTAGCTGTTCAGAACATTAATTAAGTGACACAGCTTAATCATTGACATACTAGGGACACTTAAAAAGTGAAACACAGCTAATTAGTGGTCCACCACCAGAAGCTTCTTACTGGTGTAGGGAGCAGACTTCATTTACCGGGGTCTTAGTCTGACCTTCTGCCAGGAAACTTGAAAAAGAAAATGTGTTTTTTTTTTTTGGCTCTTTTATAATTTAGGTAGTAGTGTGGTAAGACATACATTATTTCTGTTGTGTCCAGTATTATATCTGTTAAACATACATTGACTTAGAAGGTAAACCCAGCATTTGGATACTTTATATTTGCATTTCATTTTGATACCATTGGGTCAAACATTTAAGACAGGTTATGTGAATGTTGCCCGAGTCTTACTTATATGTTAATGGTAATGTTTAGCTGCACCACTTGCCACAGAGAATCAGCTGAAGAAATTTGAGGATCGCACATGTAAATAGACTAAGCTTTTCTATTCAAATCTCAGATTTCCATATTCCTGATAAAGTGGTAAACACAGATTGTTTATATCAGCTTGTTTATTCCTAAAAAGGTGCACATGTGTAAATAAAATGAAATTCAATGAAATTCTGTACAGTATTTATGACAGCAGGTATGCCTTAGAGTAACACAGGTGTTTGTGTTCATCTGTCTGAGTGCTTGTTTGTGTGCAGCTGTGGTTAAAGGTACACAGAATGTCAACTCCAGTTGTAATAATTTATCTGTTGTGGAAAAACAGACAGTATAAGCATCTTAATGTTTAATTCATTACCTAAACTGTTGATAGGTAATATGATAGACGTGTATATACTTGACAGCATCATCAAAACTTGGGAACTTCTCTTGTGCGTGATGCCTCTAATGAGCTCAGCGAGCGGGAGAGAGAGCTGAGAGAACTGCATCATTATTCCACAAGTTGAGTGGCTGAGGAGATGTGCATCGTGAAGTGGAGCGCCGTCGGCTGAGATTTTCTGATAAAAGGATAAAGGGAAGTTTTGTAAAGATTTCCTAACATCTGTACTTTTTTAGGGCCGGGAACATTTATTTCTCTGTGAATTAAAATCTTCAGAAACAAAAAAGTATCAAAGTTTCCATATCGTTATCAGTCAGTATGAATTTCAGAAACAGGCAGAGAACAATGTGGAGTCTCTGCACACATTAGAGCGTGTGTGGTTTGTGTGTGTATGTGTTTGTGTAATGTTGGTGTGTACTATGTCTGAGTGTGGAAGGAAGAAAAAATAAGTTATCGAACACTTGGCCTGGTGTGGGTGTAAGAATTGAGTTATATCTGTGGTGAGTGGCATATATTAACATTTCCTGTATATGAGGAGCCACTTATGAATGATAAGTGCTCACTATATGTCATGTCAGACTAGAAATGAAATGTGGGAACCCTGATATACAGCGGCTTCAGAAAGTATTCAGACCCGTCACTTTTTGCACACTTATGTTGTAGATTTAATTTGAAATTGATAAAATTGCCATTTTTTCCAATCAGTTTTCACTCAATAACCCAAAATGTCAAAATGAAATTTATTAAATCAAAAACTGAAATCTTTCTTTTAAAAAAGTATCCGGACCCTTTGCTGTGGCACTTCATATTGTGGTCAAGTGCATTCTGTTTGCTTTAATTATCCTTGAGATGTGTCCAGAGGTTGATTGTCCACGTGACACCAGTTGCAAATTGAATTGATTGGACACAGTTCAGAAAGGCACGCACTTGTGTATATAAAGTTTCACAATTTACACTGCATGTTAGTACAAAAACCAGGCCATGAAGTCCAAGGAACTCTCTGTAGACCTCCATGATGAAATTGTGGCGAGGCACAGATCAGGGCAAACTCTGAGTGTTCCCTGGAACACAGTGGCCTCAATAATTGTGAAAAGGAAGAAGCTTGGAACCAGCAGGACTCTTCCTAGTGGTGGCCAAACTGTGTAACTGGGCAAGAAGGGCCTTGGTCTAGGAAGTAACCAAGAACCCAACAGTAATTCTGACAGAGCTTCAGAAGTTCTCTGCAGAGAAGGGAGAACCTCCCATAAGGAAAACTGTCTCAGCAGCACTCCATCAATCATGACAGCATACAAAGACTACCGGCAAATATTCTGGAGGAGCAGTAATACAGCAACAGCAGCTAAGGAAAAGGAGATGGTGTGGCAAATAACTGCTGGAGGAGTAAATGTGTAAATGATTATCAAGTTGTCTGAAGTAGTTGCACTCAATATTTGAAGTAACCTTATGAAGATTGGACTCTCTAAGCATTTACAGAGAGGCCTATTACAGAATGGCCTAAGTAATTATCTTAATATAATTATTTGTTGACAGATTGAAACCTTACTTGTCATTGTCCAGTCAGACTATGGCTGCCTGTTCCCCTTCCCCTGTGGAGAAATCCCCATCCAACTCCAGAGAACATCTTAGCACAGCAGGAATAGCTTCTCACATGTCTCTTTATGTGTCTAACTGAAATCATAAAATGAGGAGTATACTACAACCTCCTCTAACAAAATGTTGTCTCTCTTCCCAGATGCTGGTAAAAGATGCATATAAAGTCCATCTGGAGGAGTGAATAAAAGAGAAAAAAGAAAATGTGACCTCCAGATGGATGACATGCAACTTCAAAACAAAAAACACAAAAACTGAAAATGAAATACTGGAGCACAAGTTAAAGGTGGATTGAAAAACAGATTTTATATTTTCCATTGGTGTGAATGGTGTTAATAAATTAAAGCATTTCCTTTCATTTTTGTTTGAAAGACTTGAGGAGAAATTAGAAATCTGCTGACAAAGTACTGTATTCATTGAGCATGCATGAAAAAAAATGTTAAAATCTTACAAACATACAAAACTCTAAAAGTTAGGATTCAAGAATCAGTCACTATTTGATAGTCAACTTACCCTGTTCAAACTTAATGTGCACTTGCATGTCGAAACTCTGGCCATTTGGCATCCACATTTGTGATGATGTGGATGGCATCTTGTAGGATAAAAGATGTCTTACACACTTAAAACTTTCAGTTACACTTCATTGTTATTGGAGTTACAACTTGGTGTCTTGGAGAGACTTAAATGCACACACGGGAGGCAAGGATTGAACACAGGTGAGATGCATTAGGGCTGGGCGAACTCACTAAAGGAGGGAAATGAGAGTGGAGACACAAGAAAATCTTTTTCAATATAAAACAGGAAATGAATCAAAAAGAGTCTAATACCAAAAGTCCAAATATAAAGTGTCCCTCAGGGCAAACCCTGACACTTGGAAGATGAAGATCCATGCTTTTTTTCTCTGACTGCATGATTTGCATTTTGTAATTTCTATTGGTATTATGTACCATTCTTTTTGAGGGTAACATTGACTGCGTTACCTTTGTAAACTGAAAATAAAATGATTGACAGAAAGAAAGGCACTTAAACCTTTGTCATTATCTGCACATTGATGCTGTAAAAAGATTTCCCATCCACATAATCTCCTTTGTTCACACTTGGAGCTTTAAAAGGAATTTGTGTTCCATCCAAACAGCCAATTATATTTGGAAATCCTGAAATGATGGATAATGGTTATTCATTCTTCCAACAGCTTAGTACCTAAACCCTTCGTATAGATTTTACATAAGATTAAACCATCTCTGATTCTGTGGAATTCCTCTTTGAAAACCCTTACTGCTTTATGTCCCGGGAAAACAACGGAAATGTGCTTCAGCTGAAGGCTTTTTGGGTGGATCTGTACTTTTGCATTCCTGATGTGTTTAGCATGTCCAGTGTTTGAGATGTGACCTTTAAGAAGGCTGTGTAGGTAGATTATGGACTGTGATGAAAAACGATGATGCTTGCAAAGAAACTCCTGAAATATCACAACAGAGTCTAATTACTTGTTTCTGGTAAAGTGGTTGGCAAATAATATGAGCCTCAATGTCAACTGGAACTTAAATGAAAGGGCATCACATTATCGAAACAGATGAAGCACTTGGTTGAATTCTCTGCTACTTAAACACTGCAGGCGCAGTCGGGTTTAACTCCAGCAAACCTGTCATTTTCAAGTCAGTTTTAGAGGAGAAGTCACAGTAACTGAACTAGACATACTCTAATCTTTGTATCTGGAATCAGAAATCCAGATTTCTGTGACTTTTGCATTGAAAGATCTGGTTAACTTGCAAATCCTGCTTTCTGGAACACACCCCTGTTCACTGCACAGGTTTATATATACGTGCTTTTCATTTAAACCCATGCTCGGTATATGGAGTGGTGGATTTTTGCCATAGGCCATTTTCATTAAAAGGTCGGCCAGAAATACTGATTAGTTTGTTTTGCTCCTCGGTGAAAGCAGTAATCACCATGATTGGTCAAATCTTGTCTATCACTTAAATTCATCCTTACAACTTTGTTAGGTTACCACAGGAAAGGAAACCATGGAATTCAACTACCGTTATTCCTATCATTGTTACTTTGGTTTGGACATGGAGCTGGTTTTATCAGCGGACTTGCTCTTCAAAATGAAGCCCGGTTGTTCATGAATGTTTTTTGGGGGTTTTTTTGACCAGAGAAAAATGACATTTTACTATAGCAAGATGAGGTGGAGGTAAGATGCTAACTTTCTTCCATAATTTCGATGTCGTAAATCATATAAAAGTGCCCAGTACACTCTGTAGACTCATATTGTATAAAAATATAAATGTATTAACAGAAATATGAATTATGAACTGTTTGCCTTTCATTTATATTTTGATTAAGATTAAAAAACCTTACTCCATTATTCTTAGCTAAGCCTTATTGTCTATAGTTTGAAATTCAGTTTACACTTAATATATATGATGTTTGGTTGCTTTTCTGTTTAATTGTGTGAAACTATTTCGTTATGATTAACATAACCATTTTTAATATTATTAATGTTATATAGATTTTGTAGCTGCTTTTTATTTTATTTTATTCTTTAGCCTTTTCCCCCATTGGTGATAAAGCACCTAAAATAAACCTGGCTTTAACTCACAATGTATGAGTTATTTCCAGATCCATATAAACACAAATAAATATGATCCAAAAAAAGTGTTGTCTCTTCAAATGCTCCCCACTGTCTGAGCATTTTTGGTAATTCATTCCAGTATCTTGATAAATTGCTTCAAACAAATCCAATAAAATTGTTAATGTGGTGTAGCATGCTGGTCTCTATAATTGAGTTCTACATAAAAGAAAACACATTATTTCTATGGGATTAGCTATGCAAATTTGACAAGCACTTACACTTGAAACTTTGGAACAATTCAAAAGTGAAATGAAAAGACCAATTGCGTATTCAGTGATGCCAATAAAGTTAAAAGCAAAGGTGTGAGATAGGATAAAAATTTAATTTTCAAAAGCCGTTTCTGTGTTTAGTTTCAAATATCAGAGTTTGTGTTAATGATGCAGGAAATGCCAGCGCAGCATTTGATCCAACATTTTAATCAACACAGCTTGAAAAGGCCTCTTCTTAACAGAGTAAACCATATATCTTGTTCAGGCAAAACCCCCCTAGCTTCACAACAGCCAGATAAGTTCTGTCTGTGACGCAAGATGTCTGGGAGGAAAATTTAATTACTTTTACTTATTAGATGTGCAATTTTATTCAGAAGAATTTTGTAAAGAGCAGCCCCTTTCAGAAACCTCCTCTCTCCCCAAAGCTCTGTCTCTCTTGCTTCCTCATTCAGTCGTGTTCTTTCTCTTTCTGTTTCTCTCTTATCACAAAGAGGTCTCGAGGACACAGGACTGTGAATCGTCTGAAATCTGCCAGTGTTTTCCTCTTTTTCCTCCTCTCCTTCTGTCCTAGCCCCAGGCACGAGCTCCATCATTGATTGAAAGTCAAATCTTTCTCCTGGTGTTTTAATTGTTAAGTCTCTTGGTTCTCATTCCTGTCCACATCCATCAATGCGCTGCAGCTTTTTTCATAGCCAACTCTCCTTCTCAACTCTCAGATCAATACAGTTGGCAGTGACAACTCCCCCAATACTAACCTATAAACACATCGGTCACCTCAAATGTGAGTCTAAAACTTCTTGGAGTCAAACCAACCACCGTGGCTTGAGGAAGAGGTATTCGAACCTGTGAGCCAGAAGAAACCCGAGCTCCAAACTTTTCCACTTCCTCTCTACTTCTCTCCTCCACCTGGAAACCTTCCGTCTCATCCTCAGGTCGCTGTGGTACACCTGTCCACACACCGTGGTAAGTGGCTGAGACCCACTCTTCCTGCCATGCTGGTCTACAGCGCTGACCTTCAGGCTGACAGGAAGGATGACAGGAAGGAGCTGTTTTGGGCTGACCCCTGACCAGTGCTCAGCTCAGTAACGGCAGGGCACTCACTGCCACCAGAGCCAATTAAGGTCCGGGCATGTGGCTGCACACCACAGACCAGAACCTTCCGCGGGGTGAGCTGCTGGCCCTAATCTCTTAATACCTCAGCTGCACCTGCAAGGTGACCCAGTGCCACCACAAGATGGAATACACTTACTGTACATTCACTATAGGGAAGGTGAGACTGTTCTGCAGTCACAGTGAGCACTGTGAAATGTGCATATAGAGAAAGATGAGATTGTAGTGGTGGTGGTGAAGCCGCTTACTGCACATCCAGTATGCAGTACCTGGAAAGATGACACCATATTTACACGAGCACGCTGTCATACAGTCTTGAAATGGCAGAAATGACACGCCTGAGATAGAAACAATCTCAGGTCACAAGAGAAAGCACTGGAAAACTTTTCAGGACGATAAATCTGCCCGACTACATGGCACTGTTAGGGTGTCTCGACATTGACATTTTGATGAAAGTTGGTCTGTCAGAGGATAAATCTGACTCATAAAATCAGAACGGCTCATATATTTACAGGCTTTTGCCACAGATCGCTGACCGTCGATGGCAAACACAATAAAACGAATACATCAGAATATTTCTCATTTCCCTCTAAATCATTCTGTTTTTCATGCATCTGCCTGAATGATAACTGCAATGGATGTGTCAGTATGAGGGAGCTGCTCCACTCCAGTGGTCCGCTGTAGACAAAAATGGATGACTATTATCAAGTGAAGCCTCAAAGGTAGCAGCGACGCAAACACACTATATGCATCCCATCTTGATTTGAGCTAAAGGATCCACTTCGTATTTCCTACTTTCAGTCACTCTCATTGGAGATACAAGCCATCCAAAGGAGCGGTATGTGCTTTGTAAACATTTCACCCACTGACAACAGATAGGAGGTTGAAGGCTTTTTGCACTCAGAAGAACAAACTGAAACGGATAAACAAATCAAGTTGAGCCCTCAAGACAGCCTGAAATGCAATTTCTATTACTGCTATCACAAAAGGAAAATCTCCAGTGTTCATCACCTCCTACATGCTGCATATGTCTTTTCTTTGGTTGAGTGGTTCTTTTAGGGGGTCCTTGTAAACTCATAAAGTGAAAATATGTTACCGCACCAACTGCAGTTTACAATTAAATATCATCATTTGGCTGCATTTTGGATCAGCTAAGACCGATGCACGTAGCTTTTTGTGAAATACAGCCTCAACACTGTACATTTCATCTAGTATAGGGTAGTGGATTTCAATTTAGCACTGACCCAAAAGCCTAATTTAGCATTTTTCTAATTTACTCTGTTTTACACAGGTAATTATCAGTCAATATTAAATATTCAGCTTGAGTCTCCCGGTGGTTTATTATTCTCCCTCTCTGTGATTTATTCTAAGAATATATTTGTTTACAAACTCTCAGGATACCAAACACAAGAAATAAAAGGAACATTAGAGAGACATTTGGATAAAAATTAGAACCTATTCCCAAACATTGCCTCAAAATTGATCTTAATTACCTGATGGATTTGAGATAAACAAGAGGAAGTGTTAAGGTCAACTCTGATGTTGAAATAATTATGAAGGTAATAACATTAATGCTTTTTATGGTGTACTAATTTGCATTTTTCAAAGAATCCAAACAACTGTACTTGTTTCAGTAAAAGGAAATTTGCTTTTGTAAGCCAGGCTCTGAATGGTTTTGTCCTGCTTGAATGTCTTGGTTTAACACTTTTTTTTTGTGAGACAGCTCTGCTGTCCAGAACCCTCCCCCAACAACCGTTTATCCAAATGAGGATGAATATTATATTCATCAACCCATTAGAGGCTCCTAACAATGCATTAATAGAAGCTAATAAACCCCCACTAATTCCATTTTTTTTCATGGCTGATAAAATCATGCCACTTGCTCATGGTAATTAATTACTGATATCTGGCAGATTGTAAGTGATGTTTATGCCAAGGAGTTAAGTGTCTCCAGTTTCTGTCATCTCATCTGCCCATTGGCTTCCTCCCCCATTTAGTTATAAATTTAAAACCCAACTGCAGGGAAAAGCAGTGAGTTGTAGTTGTGAATAAGGAGACGCTTGAGGACAAAGATAGGATATGGCTCTCACCACAGTACAGCCCTTACTTTTGCCTCGGTTTTATATTTCATTTATTTCACCTTCTGACATAATAATATTGGACTGAAAAGAGTCCAAAGTATTCCTCCAGTTCTGTCATATCATCCTTTAAATCACCTGCATTTTTTTTATTGCGTAGGTTTCATCCAAGAGTAAATGTCAGCACCATGAGAGATAGAAGATTGTTATAAATGGTCTCTGGCAAAACAGATATGCAGGCTATGGTGTGGCTGTGGTATTTGTATCCACTCCATCACTCTGTGCTTTTTGTTTCATAGTATAAGTTTTGAAATTTGGCCATCATCCGTGGCTACAGCAGGCATTGCAGCAGGCCAGTTTCCGAGGTCAGCTAAAGGAATAGTTTGACATTTTTAGGAAATTCTCCATTTTGATTTTTGGCCAAGAGTTATATGAGAAGATGGATAACTAGTGATATTTATTTATTTATTAAATATTAAGCTACAGCTAGGCTAAGTCGCTGGTGGCTGTAACTTCTACCACACAGCTTCAAATAATATGGTGTAAATCATCTTGTATTTCACCAACTTTCACCAAGAAAACGAATAAGAGCATCTCCCAACATGTTGGACTGTTCCTTTAAGAAGTGCTTCAGGTTGGCTACATCATCTCCACTGTTCCCTAATTCTTATGTCTGTGACTAAGTCTTTCAGCACTGCCAGATGGATCCTGCAACTTACACTAACAAAGCATGTATACTCTGTAACAAATGTTCACTTTAGATACGCCAAGGGAGTCGTTTTGTAGAAACTAAATTATGAGCCAAAATTAATATTGACTTGATTTGCATACAGTTCTTACAACCCAATATTCGGTTCCATTTGGTAGAGAAAAACCCAAGGTTAACTTGCTTCCTCCGAGCTAGACCTGTAGAGAATTGCCGTTTCCTGATTTGCAAAATTGAAAAGGTATGTTTAGTTTACACTGGTGGCCCCATCATGTCAAGATATTTGGGGGAAAAGTGACATCAATATGGTAACAATTAAAGGCATGAATGCTGATAAAAGCTAGCTGCACAGGGATCCACGTCAGTATTGGTGGGCTGTCATTCTCTGAATCATTGTCTAAGTTTTCAAAGTGCCAGGGGCCCCGTAGTTGACAAGCTGACATCTTGGGCCAAAATGTGCAGAGTAAATCCCCTGCCTGCCTGCATGTGATGACTTTGGGGCTTTAGGGTTGATAATTTGAGACTTTGGGGCTGAGCTTGATGTTTTTGAAACCTGAGTCAGTGAACTGCAGGTCTCGTGAAACCACAATTTTGTTAGTGGCTGCTTGTTTCTTGTGCTGATAAATGTGACTGCACTATTGTAATGCTAACAGACAGGGGAACTCAGAAGGAGTGTGTTCCAGGTTTTGAGGCTTGATATGTGAGTGCAGCTGGCAGGGCAGAGAGATGAGTTTGATTTTCATCCTTACCCTCAGTAGGCCACAGAGCATGAGGCTCAGTCTAAGTTAATGGCAAGAAACAGAGCAACAGACGGCAAGGGGAGCCAGTCACAAAGGAAATCCCTAACTAAAGGAAACATCATGTCTCACACAACTTGTGGAGAAGTTATAGGGTAGAATTTCTACAATCTACTGCAAGGGATGCCATGGTTTTTTGTGACCTATAGTTGACTAAAGTCTGGTAAAAAAAAATCAGCAAAGTCATGGGTAAAGTTTCCCTGTTTGCAAAATGACACACAGACTTAAAGCTGAGAGTCCAGAGCAATTTAACTGTTCTCAGTGGAGGTGGGCAAGCCGGTAAACGTGCATTTGTGTATTTATTTGCGTGCGAGTCCGTATTCAGAGTGGTGGATGCATTATAGAAAACACTGCATGAAAAAGCACTTTACACTAAATCACATTTATAAAGGTGAATACAAGAGACTGAAAGTAAGGTGAAAGAAAGTAAGAGTAAGTGTCACCTCGAGGAAGAGTCCTGACAAACTTCACTCATATGCGTGTTTTCAAAATAACTTGACAGGGTAAATGAGTACTGTCTAAATGTCATAGCAAATAATTTGAGACAGGAAATGAATATGGCAATAGGAAATTAAGGACTTAACATGATATTTAATTGTTAAAACCACCCAAAAAATACACCAATCTTTGACACAGTAATAAAGCAAAAGTTCAGCATTTTTGGAAACTTGCTTATTCACCTTCTCGACAAGAGTTAGAGAGAAGATTTTCCATTAAATATGGAGTTACACCCAGCAGCTAGGTCTGACTGGAAGAAGGCAAAAACAGCTATCCTTGTTCTCTTCAGAGGTAATAAATAAAATCCCCCTCTCAGCCACACTAGTGCTGCATTCAAATCAAATTGTCACAAATATACATCAATTAAACTGTTTTTAAAGGGGTTATACATGCTTTGTTTGTTGTTTCAGTGGCAAATTTAGACTATTTCTCTTGTGTAGCTACAGAGTTATAAAATATATAAATTGTCTGTTGCTCGCAGCGACAAATAGTCCAGACCATAAGAGTTTGTTTTTTTTTACTCTCCACTGTATTAGTGAGTAGCTATAGAGAGCGGAGGATTAGAATTCAGACTGGCAGTAAATACACAACCCACTTTGCTGCTCTGCTCCTGTCTGTTGTCTGCAGAGTTACTGCGGCTAGATGCACAACTATTTTTCTCTGAGATTTTTTTTTAGCCACAGTTTTTTTTTTAAAACTTTATTATTCATGTTAAAGAACCAGCAACAGTCCACTGCTGGCTGCCTCAGTGTTTCAACAATGACAAAGACAAAAACACATGAACGGTAAAGCAGGTGGATGGAGCTGTGGCACTGAACTGAACGTAGTTTGCTGGGGTGGCAGATGTGAGGGAGATGACGGCCACACAGAAAACCACAGCGGGCCGCACAGCCTGCTCCACTGGGCTGATCACCACAGACAGCGCTATTGATCTTTGAGAGTGACAGTTAGTATTTTCTAAAAGAAGAAACAACACAATATCCCCCTGAAAAGCTGAATTCATGAGCAGTAAAATACAGAAGATCCAGTACACACGGGGGGTTTTTGCTGCAACAGTGACGTGGTCTGGAATGAGCAAGTAGCATGTGGTGGCTACTGTGAGCTAACTTTACAAAGATACAGTTGTATAAAGGACATGAGTGAGGCAGCTCAGTGACTTGGCCGCTGTTCAGTAAAAGTTGCACAGTCTCACTTTAAAGGTCTTATTTAAGTGCAGAGCTGTCATTCAGAAACTATATGTACTCGGGTCGATGCAGGAGAAACACAGCTGGGTGGAAGGAATACAAACCCTGAACCCTGCAGTACTAGAGAAAGGCAATATACCCTAATGAGTCATCTTTCATCCTCCCGGGCCTAAATGGGGACAGATTTACTTTTGGAGAATGCCAAATAGAGACTTCAACCCACTTCGTCTGTTGTCAGATATTTCACATGACGGTCAAACTGTAATGACTTGAGCGGTAATCTCCTGGGAGTCATTAGATCTTGTAATTACACCAATCCAATAACAGACAAGTATTATGGGGCCATTTTACACAGACAACCTTTAGTGATAATACCACCTTACATCCTGTTAAACAGTTTCAAGTGTGGTTTTTATCAACACTAAAGGTGACATCAGATACATTCACTTATCACTACAATCACCAAATCTGTTTGTTTGGTAGCGATTCATACACTGGAAGTAGTTTTGTATATTTTTTCTATTCAGTATGATTTCCATCTCTTTGGTTGTCAGTATATCCGTGCAAAAAAATTCTAGATTTGTGAAAGCAGTCTCACACTGATCTGTTTGCATCGAGGGTAAACTGTACGACTTCCTGCACAGAGACAAAGCACACAGCATGCTTCATAATAGAGGCCTATAGAGTCTGCCAGAGTGTGCCTGTCCATCCATGTCTTTACACGCAGCTTGGTGGCTGGATGCCACCTTCAGAGAAAGGTGGATACAGTGTTTGCTGTTGTTCATTTTTCTGCCTTCACTTTTTTTTTTTTTTTTTCTAAAATCCCTGCAGTCTCTTTCGTGTAGGTTTGTATTGGAGACGCAGGAAGAGAAAGACGGAGCTGAAAAAAATTGTCAGAAGAAGTCAAATCCTAAAATCTTTGGGAAGCAGAGAAGAATCTAACAAGCTGAACGTGTAGCTCATATACACAGATGTTCCTGTCCCTCGAGATGCCTGGATATAGTCCATTCTTTTATAAATTTCCTTATAGATTAGAATAGATAAAAAAAAAATCTAACCATATGTTTTATTTGAAGACATGTTTTGCTTCTCAACAAGGATGCCTGTCCACGTGAGTCATAGTTTCTTGGTATGTAAAAGTTTTGTATGATGCATCAGTTCAAACTTAGGAGGGATTATAGGAAAAACTTAAATGCTGAGAGACAAGGGTTATTCTATATATTTCATATTGTGTCAAGCATTCCTGCCTATTTTAAATTATCTGTCAGGAATATGAGGTTATAAAGGGTTTCGAAAAGTGAAAATGTCCATAATAGGGCAATTAGATTCTCTTTGGGAGCTCACAAATATGCACATATTTTGTCAGTTAATGAACCCATGGGATGGGACTGACAGGGGTGAAAGTTGATGGAAAGCCAGCATGGGGAGCTTGTGGAGTAATAGGCTGCTGCATTTACCAACCAATATGGTTGCTAAATCTTTAACTGGGGTTTCTCTCTGAAAACTGGAGGTGTTCAAATACCACGTAAGGGATAAATGAATAGAAAAATTGTCTGACGAAATCTGACAAAAGCCAAAATTGAGAGCATACTGTTTGTTTATTTGGGAAATAATAGAAATGCAACAAACATTATAATTTATACTTCTGCGAATGTTTAATACGGAAGATCTCATTCCCGCTGTGAAATTCCTCAATTCCCAATCCCAGTGTCACCATATCTGACCAATGATCTTTCTTGCTCAAGCCAGTGAATCACTGGATGCTGCTCTTTAAATATCATTGCAATTCTGCTAATTGTCTTTCAGACCTTCTATTGTGCAATCAGGGTAGAGCAAACACTCATCTACGTGCTCTGCTACCATTTCCTTTGTTTCTGATTCTGGCAGTGTTGCAGTGGATGAGACAGTGATTACTAAGGAAGATTCTGCTCTTTTTCACATTGACAGTGGGCATGTAGTGGGCATGTAAATCAGCTCTAAACATAGATAAAGGTCCTGCTATAGAGTTCAGGAAAGCTGAAGCCTGACAGCAGGAATGCAAAGCACCAGCCCAACACATTCTCCTCACTGCATTTTTCTCTGGCTTCCGCAACTTCTGCTGTGGTGCTCGTTGATTCAACCCACAGGCTGCCAACATCCCACCAAGAACATGAACATCAACATGCACCTAAAGGTGGTGGTGATGCACCAAAAAGCTGTTTGCTAGCCACCAAAAAACATTAGAAGAAGAACTGTGTTTTTACAACGGCGTGCAAGGATTTATGACACCTGGCATGCAAACTGAAATCTTAGCACATCTTTAAGTTAGCGACTGCAGTGAAGCCACTGGTGGAGCCGGTACCAGCTTGTAATTCATAAAAGAAGAAATAAATGTGCGCTAATTCTTCTTCCTATTATAAGAGCGGGTTAACTGAACACATCGCTGCTCAAGGCACCCCAGTTCCTGCCTCAGTAAATCACTGTTCCACACACGGCAGCTTGTACAACGCTAAGTGAATGCCAGTTCAGTTGCACAGCTCTGCCCACACACTTACTGTCTATGTGTGTGTATCTTTATCATCAATTGAACACTGAGGCAGGCAGCAGTGGACAGGTTACACCTAAAATAAAGTTTTAAAAAAACATAAAGGTCTGGCTGAAAATCTCAGAGAAAAGACGTTAAAAACCAGAAAAGTCCAAAAAGCTTCAAATAGTTGTGCATCTAGCTGCAGTAAGGCAGTAAGGCTCCCACTCTGCCCCTGAATGCATCTCCAACGTTTGTTCAACACTAAGTGAATGCATCATTGTTCAGACACTTCAGCACATACAACAGTGTACAGCAGTACACTGTTAAAATGCATCTTAGTACCGACAACATGAGAGAATACATGTCTGGTCATACAGCCCAACATTTTGCTCTGATTCTGAATTTTTTCAGTCTGTTGCTAGTCAGAACTGTTACTTCAGTTCATTTCAGAAACTAGCCATGAAAGCACAGCACAAAAGGTCAGCACAACAGGTCACCAGCCCATTATTTACGACAGAGATAGCAGATTATGATTGATTCTATGTCTTTGCTGCGTTGTGATATGCTTTCAACTAGGAATTAAAATACTGTGAATCACAGCTAAAGTGACTCAGTGGAGACCTCCAGTCATTCGGGCCAGTAAGTATAACACTTGCTTACCTCAGTAAATTTAAAAGTATGATTTGGGCAGCTCCGTGTCACACGCTGGAGCACCATGCAGCACACTCACAAACACAGAGACCCTGCTCTTAGTAACAATAGCAGAGAGAACTAAACATTCAAAAGTGTGGTTAAGTCTTTTGCTTGTAAGGGCGGAAAAATGGGCGATCTCAAGAATGTTAATTGAGTAGATGATAAAATAAAGCAATGTTAATTCTTGATTTTTGCTTTCTTACAAATTAACAAAAAGTACTGTTAAAGTACCAGACCAATAAACAGTATTGATACACGTAGTAGTACTGTTAAAATCTTAACGATACCCATCCCTAGCTGCTGGCATGGGTGTCGACTCAAACTTAGTTTTGCTATAAGGACATTATTTGAACCTAATATAATAGTATAAAGTTTATTTGACTTACAAGGTATCATCCTCATCCTGAGTTGATGCTGACATCAACTCAGGATGAGGACGACAATTTGCTGTTTTTTTGCAATAATCTGTGCCCAAACTGATAATATTATAATAATATTATTATATATTTTTGTAATTATTGCAGAATATTAACTTTGAAGGAGAACACTGTTTGTGGTGGGACTTGTTGGAAACTGTCTGCTGCACAACCTTCACTAAAGTGGTCCAAATGCAGAAAGTGGTGTTTGAGGTGATCTATGTCAACATAATTATGCAGGCTGGGAAACTGGATTCAGTGCAATCTCATTTCCTTAATTCGTAATGAATATTACGTTCTCTAGCATGTCATTCTCTCTTACGTGGTGAAATGCAAATTAGTTAATCAAACACTGCTGCAATGGTAGAAAGAATGATTTGTATGATTTCTCAGATTTTTGTCAGCATCACACCTGGAGCTGACATGCCCTTCTATTTTGAGAGCAGTGCTTACAGTAAAATGTTGAAAGGTTGACAGCCAAAACACATAATTATATGAACTGGCCCCTGGCCCTCTGTCAATTTCCAAAAGTGGCCCTCAGGCTAAACTGAGAATCTCAAGTGTAAAAAAAAACAAAAAAAAGCAAGAATGGATGTCCTGATTAAAGTTGCAGGAGTCTGTGGGTATGTTTGTATATGTGTGTCGCTATAATTTCCCTCTACATCTGTAACAGTGCAATGAGAGCAGCTGAGTTGACAAATGCTTTGTCGTTTAGGAGAGTTCTTGAGAGTTCAAGTGAATACCTTAGTGTAGTTCAGTGCTTATAATGAATGGTCTGTCAATTATTAAGACCCAGAAAATTCTTTGTTTGCCCCGATGTCTCATTTAAAAGTCCTCAAACACAGCATGTCTCTCTGTGCTCCCTGGATATAGCCCTTCAACAAGTAATTGGGAGACTAGTTAGTAACTCAGTGGCAAGGATAGAAAACTGTATTGGCTCTCTAGCATCACTGACAAGGCAACTAGTCCCACAGACTCCCACTCTCATTCAATTAAATATGACCTTGAGAGCTGAGTGGGTGCTGAGACCAACTTGAGACTGACTCATGTTTCTTGTTTTTCTTTTATAGTGACATGTGTCACAATTCTCAGAAAAGAGACCCAAGAGGAGGCCGATGTTAAAGTAAAACATGTTTACCCAGAAAAAAACAAAATAAAAAAACAAGGATCTAAAATATCCAAGCATGTAAACAATGTACAATGGCTGAGATAAAATCTAAAAAAACACAGCGCAAGGTCCAAAACATGATCAGGAGCAGGAGGAGCAGTTGAGGTGATTCTATTAGCAGGAAAGCCAGGCAACTGGTAGTGGAAGGGTCTGAAACAACAGAAGAATGACAATGTGAATGCACAAACAGCTGGACTGAATGAATGAAAGGATGCAGGAGCAGCCTGAAACTCAGGCTCATTTTTCTGTTGTGTCTTCACCCTTTATTTTTACTTGCTTTCATGCCTTTCATCCAATCCCATTCAGGGCTGGTTCTTCTGCACATTAATGCAGCATTCAGTGGTCTGAGTTCTGTTATTCAATCTGTGATGAAAGGATGTTAAAAGATGACCTCTCCACAAGTACTTTCTATACTGTAAAGTACTCATAGAACCATTTTACATATCCATTATTATTTCTATTTCAGCGAGTAGTGTTGGATTTATTATATCTGAGTTTTCTGGTAGATTTTTCTGTATAAGACTGAACCTTAACACTGTGAGACTGTGTGACACTATACAAGGTAGTTGGAAAATTACAGTATGCCTCTTCATACTTTGGCAAGTACTCATAAGCCCAGCACATTTTTGCAAGTGCAGCATAAATATGTCACAAGAAAAAAAAAATTTTGAGTTAGCGATGCATTGAAAGTACCTCACTATCCTTAATTACCAGTTTCTCCGTCATCAGAAATGTACTGCACGCTCACAGAAAGTGCACACTCACACTGGAAAGATATTTTATTTATTTCATTCTATTCTTCTTAGTTGAATTTGTTCTGAGTTTGATTGCTTTTGTTTTTGACTGTTGCTGTATTTCTTTTCTTTTGAAAACACTTTGAATTGTCTCTCTGTCTGAAATGTGTTATATAAATACAGCTGCATTGCCTTGTTTGCTGCATGTAAGGGATAATACCCCACGAGTGGCATTAAAAATAACAGTTGTTACTTAGAACCTAGTATCTGCAGCTGTGGATGCTTAAGGCGGATCACAGAGACAACAGGACTGTTACCAGCAGCATAGATTTTATAAAGACTCCAGCCAAAGTTAGTCTAGCTGTCAGCAGCTCACTCCCAAACCCCTTGGCCTGCAACTTCAACAAAAGCTGGATGACCTTAGTAAAGATGAAGCTGTGCAAGTGTGCCTTACGGTAGCCTAGATGAGTCAATACAATACAGAAGCCACAACACGATGCAAATTAAGCCACAACAGAAGTGAGCAGCGGTCTGTCTATACTATTACAATAAGTATGAAAATGAAAAAGTATGACGAAGTATGTGAAAATAATACATTTTCTCAAGACTGCCCTGATAGCTAAGTGGTTAGGGTGCATACCATTTTCTGAGCAGTGAGTCTCTGGTTCAACTCCCGGCTGACTGGACTTCTTGCTGCATGTCTTTCCCCTTCTCTCTGTCTCTCCCACTGTTCTGTCAAACACAGGCATAAACTGTCCAAATTCATTATTGTTAAAATATGAGATGGATATGAAACCAGATATTAAACATCTCACCTCGCTCTCTAAAAGAAAGCAAATAAGAATATTTCACTGAATGCTTTTCACCAAATACCCATATGTAATATACATATATGTTGTGAACTCTGTGGCAGATTACATTCTGCAGTTTTTTACTCTACAGATCTTTGTCTTTTTCTTATATTATGTATTTTGTGTAAGAACTGACACAGACAGGGTATGATATCTTAATGTGTTTTCAGATAACAGTCATAAAATGTTTGAATACTGCAGAGCACTGAATGACTTTCACAAAGAAACTATACAACATGTACAAAATTGCAGTCTACACCAGAGCTTTAATGCTCTTATGCAAACTAGCCATTTTTGCATTATTTATTTATTTTTTGTCTTCATTTGAGCATTTCCTTTTGTTTGAATTTTAATTAATCTTTAATAATACCATACTGAATAAAACCCCTTTCTCCTCCTATAATAACCTTGTGCCATAACAAGCCTAGTCAGTGTGTTATTAGGCTAAGCCATGTTGAATGTCCCTCTCTCATTTTAGGTATTCTTCATTGCACCCTGCTGGCGTATCCTCTGCGGTTTCATTATATGACAAACCTGTTTTTGCTACAATATGTCGGGTTATTTAATGAAACTATTGTGGTCATAATGGCAGGGGATTAGCACTAATCCACACAGGAACTTTGCTGATAAGTGCAGACATAAAAGCAGCAGTTTTCACAGCAACTGGTTCATCTTCTTTATAACTTTTTAGACCAGCATTTAATCACACAAAAAGTAAGCTAATCTTAAGCACTAGGTCTCTCGGGCTTCTTATGGGTATCTTTTATTATAAACAGAAGACGGGGAACTGGTATTAAATGCCAACCAATGCACATTAATGTCCTCCTTAGCTAAACATTTGTCTATATCAGTGTGCATGTTTGTGTATTTCTGCTGGTGTAAGTTTTGTCCACACAGATTTTTCTTCCACATTTTGTTGTCTTCCTATTAACTCTGAGTCAGTTCAAATAGCACTCAAGTGCAATTTTGTGTCAAGGATGATTTCAAGTGTGATGTGCACCTGTTATGAAACCCTGCTCAGACTCGAGGTCTAGAGAGACTGGAGCCTTCTGAAAACCCCAAAGAGATTTGTCCCAAATTGGTCTGAACTTGGTCTCAGGTTCAACCAAGTTGTGGTTCTGAAAAAACACAGCAAACAGTTCACCTTGAGCATAGGCACCCCTGTAGTCTGTCAAATAAAATGCAAGAAATTGCAAGAACTTAAAACTCCTTCATCATGTTAGAGATTGTGCCTGTTATGTTAAAGACGTCTTGGCTACGAGGCAGGCATGGTGGTCAGTGGGTTTCCCCGAATAGTTGCTAATGTTGACTTTTTTTCAAGGGAAATATTTTCACATCCAAATATCTCATCTCCCACTGGACCTTTGTGTAAGTATAGAATAATAAAGTAAAAAAAATTCATGTGATGTTTTTAATCCAATACCAAGAATGAACGTTGCATGTCGACTTAAATTGCTCAAAAAAAAGTTTTGATTTTGAGCATCTATACGTTCATGACGACAGGGCAAACCTATGCTTTTTGAGAGAAAGATGA
The DNA here is from genome assembly GCF_046630095.1 of Trachinotus anak. NCBI lineage: Eukaryota > Metazoa > Chordata > Actinopteri > Carangiformes > Carangidae > Trachinotus > Trachinotus anak. The sequence goes on along the minus strand of NW_027273855.1, from coordinate 19,735,479 downwards.
TGTGCTCTGATTGAAATCTCCTGAAAAGCTACTGAATGGACTTGTTACTGACTTGTTGTTGTCATTTTTATACATTTTATACCTTTTTATACATACATTTTATACATTCATACATTTGTGAATGCTATTGTGATTTTAAGTTTCTCATCATTATGCAACAAAATAACTATAGAGAGAGCAAAGAGGGGCAGAATGCTATAGTTAGCCAGTGGGAGGGTTTATCTCAGCATTTCTATCTAGATGTGATAAGGAGAAACTGTAACAGTATTATCCAGCTTCTGCTGTTGTGACCAGATGATGGAGATACAAAAAAGACAAAGCAAAGCAGCACAAACCCTGTCACCCTCTAACTTAGGCAATGGACTTTTGGGATGTGAGCTGCAGAAAGAAAGAAAGAAACACACAAAAGTGATTCTGCTTTGGGCTTCAGCTCTTTTGTCTTGTGTTGTTGTCTCATGGATCTTTCTAAACAGCATATTTAGACTTGTTTGAGATTAAGCACTTAACCTTGTTTCTTTATAATTGTGTGAAGTAAAAAAAACAAAAACAAAATAGAGCTGGTTCAAAAAGATTTTCTCAACACTAAGTCAAGTGACAAAGCTAAATGTGAATCATTAGTGTGTGACCAAACATGTAAGCTGACCCATGCATATATGCTGAGAATAGATCATGTTAGTGGCTGGAAGCAGTGATTCTACTGGTAAAACTCATGATGACAAAAAGATTTCAGGAAATCGCTGTGCCTGACCAAGAGATAGTCTGACGCATAACCCTTCATAAGACCTTGTACTTGAATTTTAGGTTAGCTGTTTGCCTGTTTCCAGTGTTAACCACCTGCTGGCTGTAGCTTCATATTTACATTACACACACAGGAGTGTCAGTCTTCTGACATGGCTCCTGGCAAAGAATCAGATATGTGTATTTCCCAAAATGTCAAACTCTTCCTTTAACTCTTCTGTTAAATATATCATAGCCTAAAATACATTTTCAGTTGCCACCATAGGCAGAAGGTTTGCTTTTAAGCACTATAGTTAGTTAGAGATCAAGGTGTGCAGCTTTTCTGATGACATATGTGTTTTAAAATGCTAAGTCTAACAAAACATTTATATTACAGAACCACAGTCCTTGTTAGTCATTCGAAGCCTGAGTTGAGCAGCACTCACATTTCACCAAACAGAAATGCTGATGAAAGCAAAGAGGAAGAAAATGTGGACGGTTGCTGTTAGTACTCAGGAGAGGGACTCGCACAAAGCACATGCAAAACACAAACACTGACTGCAGTGCTGACTAATGAGAACCAAATGAATTCATTGAGATAAATTGTTCATTAGTGTTTGCTATCGTAGTTTGTTGGGGATTTGAAAAGTTCAGTGCAATTTGTGTTTACAGAATTAATGGTTTCATCAGTCTAATTCTACCAGGAGGCGTCATTATTCCTTTGCTGTAAGGTAACACTGACAGAGACAGTCTATCACCAGTCCAGTCCACTGCCATACCATCCGCGTCTCTTACCACACAGTAAGATTTAGGCAGCCAATAATAAGAGCCTTGAGTGTTTGCGGGGATCTATTTGAAGAATATACAGTGTCTCAGACTTTTGGACCCCACTATATGTTCAATTATAAAATTAAAATAGTTTTCCTTTAAGCTTCTGCATGATTGCTGTCTGTGTAAGAGGCTGAGCTAATGCACGTCAAGTCCCACATCTCTCAGAGGAAGCAGAGGCAGGTCACACTGTCTTTATAAACAGCAGGATAGATGACACGGGGAACTGAAACAGTGCAATTGTCTGTAACATCACAAGAGGCCCCCCCCCCTATGGCACCTACTCAACTTCCAAGAGTGTGTCAAGCAGAGAAACTGACAGCTTGACAACAAGGCTTTCATCACACACCCCAAATCTCTCCACAATCAGCCACTAGGAAAAAAAAGGACAATTGAGAGGCAGTAAAACGTGAAACATCTTCTTAGATAAGGCTGTCTCTGTAGGTGCCCTGCTAGTTAAACATAGCCCAGCAGCCTCTCACATCCCCATTTAGACACGAGTTTGTCACTTGGGAGGAGGTCGTACCGGTGACAGTGATGAGGAGGCCCAGACGCCAGACACGCTGTCAGCGCTCGTTAAGGTCAGCTCATTAAAGAATGAAATAAATAAACTGGTAATGGTAAGTGTGAGAGAGGAGACAGTGCAGGGAGACGTCTCTGTCTCCTCGTGCTCTGAGGAAGGATCCAGAAAGGGAGATGGATTGTAGCGATTGAGCTGTGAACCTGTGCGACACAGCTGCGTTTTCTGCAGCTAATGATTCTTTACTGAAAACGGATCAGAGCTAAAGCACTTGTCATGTGTCACAGAGCCATGCAGCTGCTCCCCCCGCGTACGGCAGCTCCGAGGCTGCCGCTGATCAGAAGATGTGGTGGTGAAGAGGAGCAGAGAAGAGATTTGGGGGGGGGGGGGGGGTGGCTCCAGCTAAAGACACTGATGCTGATTGATCATACTCAGAAACATGGGTGATTGGAGATAACAGGGCAAACACATACACACAGAAATGCTGTGGAGACAGACAGATCTTTAAAAGTTTGACGTAGAGCTAGCAGCTGTCAGTCACTCAATTTATTATTTTTTTTTTTTTCTGACAGGTTGCGCAGATACCGCGAGCACGCACCACAACACCAGAACTTTATTTTCTTCCCATCACTTGAGGAAGAAAAAAAAGTTTTCTCATGGTGCTCTTTTGTAGAGAGGACACGAAAAGTCCCCATGGCTGCCAAAAAAAATCACAAACCAATCAAATGAGTGTTTGCTAGTTTGACTCCAGTGGCCTTGGAAACATCTGTTGGATTTGCCTCTGTGGTCACTGGCAAAATATCAAATAGGATGCCAGCGAGACTGAGGGGAAAAAAATAAAAGCTGTGATCTGGGAACAAAATAAGGCATTCATAGTGGTGCAGAACTATGTACATAATAACACATGAACAGAGCTTTTAACAGGTTGAGTATAGAAGACTAACGACTTAGCTCTTAGTGGTTTGACTGACAGCTCTTTAATGGGTGTAATGATTGGTTTATGGGGGCTAAAGAATTACAGCGCATTTGTTTTAATAGAAAAAACAGTTTATGGTTTGGTGTATGCTGAATACAATGAAAAGATTCTGGAGCAACTTCTCAATGATTTATTTCTGACTTGATGGGAGCATTACCCCTTGAAAAAAAAAAAAAAAATCTATATTTCAGCTCAGCAAATGTCCCAAACAGAGTTATTAATATCTGGCTGCACTGGGCGTTGTGAAGATACAACTTTCCATTTGTCATTTTGTTTCTTAACAGCATTAGCCCACAATTTTCCAGTTGAGGAGTTTAACTGAGTGGAGGTAAAGCATATTCAAGTCCATCCATTTGTTCATTCCCACCTCACCATCAGTCTAAAAGTAATGACGGAGAGACTAAGCACTCGATACAAAATTCACTCTGGCATCTGTGTGCTGCCATATTGAACTCTGTACACAAACATAAAACTGGAAAAAAGTGTTGTTTTTTTCCCCACAAATCCAAGCAGTTGGTAGTCCAATAAAGCAATTACAGTAAAAGCAGGAGGTTGGACTGCTCATGGTTTTCTGATGGACATTTTGGACATTATGAATGCCAAATCCTGCATATGTCAGAGGCACTGAAACTATGGATATCTGGGCAACAGTCAAACTGACATCTGTCTCAATATTTGCCCCGACCACAGGGTGCATGTTTATAAAACTCCACTCTTTGGCTACAGTAGACAGTAGCTGTTTGTAGCAACTCTAAACCTCCAGGACGTTCGTTCCAGTGAAATCTTAATTAGGCATTTTTTAAAAGTACCATACAAAGCATGAATGACAAAATGGAGCCACAGGTATTATAATTATCAATAATAGTGTTGATTATTTACTCAATTAAAGCAACATTCTGTCTATTTTACACATGAAGCCAAGTTTATTTGTAACAAAAAATACTCCATGATCTGAAAATGATGTAAAATGTTTTCTGTTGCGCTGCTTATTAAAGTATAAGAAAATAACCCTGATGATGTCATTGATATTGTTGCTTGGGCTTTGAGACTATACACTTTTAATAGAAAGGCTGCGATATAAAATGGGCGCTTGGATTCAAAAAAGTGGGCCCTAGTTGCAATATGGGAATAGTAAGAGCTTTGTTTTTGAAGCTACCCCCATACAATGGTCTATATGGTCCGGATATCTTGGCCTCTAGTGTGTCATTTAAGTTTTATTGAATCTGTCTCCCAACTTTATGGAAGTAAAACAATGATAAGATAAAAGATAGATAGATTGATCGATTGATTGATTGATTGATTGATTGGGCAATACAAGCTCAGAGACAGTCTCTCAGCAGTGTTCTCACTCTATCCTGCCTTTATTAATTCCTCCCAGCAGCCTCTATCTGTCCCTATCCTATTTCCCCTCAAGAGGGATGTCTGTCGATAGTCCTTTCACCAGAGCCCCATGACGAGAGGAAGGGAGTGGGAACATGATCAATTTCAGATATGGCCTGAAGCACAGGGTTTACTAACAAAAGAGATTTCATGCGCTGTTAAAGCTATTGAGTGGCCAGTGGATTAGCTCACACTTCACATTAACCCTGAAACTCGACGACAAAGGCCCACTTAACAAATGCCCTGCAACCTACGCGGTGTGGGCCCACTTAGGCTCTGATAGCATCAGTGGTAATTGAGACACTTCAGAGCCAAACAGTGGCATTTAGGAGACCCAGATGTTTAGTGCAGGGTAATCCAAACACATGCTAACAGTGGCAGTGCAGCTGCAGGTGCCTCTCAGAAGCATATGGCTAAGGTTACTGTCAGGATATTAATTGGCTAAGGGAATGGTGAAAGTTTTTAATTCCCACCGAAAATAATTCACAGATTTCTTAGACTATGAAGTGCAACATTTAGAGGATCATAACCTCTTTCTTAACCCTTTTTTTTAAATCTCCCCAGTGACCATTTTTGACCACACATGCTATACAATCCTTTGAATCTATGGCTGAAAAAAGAAGCATTGACCAGGGGTTATAGATCCACTTAATTGGATTTTTCTGACTGAAGTAGGAACTAATTATCTGAACGCTGGCCAGGCTTTAAATACATCCGTCACAAGATGCTCTTCCCCTTGTAGATAGAAGAGAAAAGCAGAAAGACCATTTGCATTATTAATTTGACTGCTGTGTGACAAGTCATTTCTTTCCAGATAATGAAATGCATGTAATGTCGAATGTAACACTATCAGTGGAATGTGATAAATAGTCTGCAGCTTATTTTGAAAGTGAGAAACTTAAAAATAGTTTCCAAACATTCCTCTTATTTGCAAGAACAGCACTTACAATAACAGACAATATTTCTTACAGTGTTTTCAGGGCACATCATCATCCATCACCGCTATGTTACAATGAGGACTGACTGTGTAATTTGTTTGCTTTGTTTGCTGACAGCAGTTGTTTGCTGAATCTCATGCTCCCCTGGAAAAACACAGCAGAGGAAAAAAAGAGAGAGGAGAGAGGAAGAACATTTCCAGAAACTCAACATTGTTTTCATCTCTTTTCCTTTGTTTTGTTTTGTCTTCCCTTTATTATTCTATGTACACCCAACAAATGCTGTGTGATTCCAACAATGAATAAATACAGTGTTATTTTTACTTTGGATTGTTATGTTGAATGTATTCTCTGAAACTATTTCTACTCAAAATGTGTTATTCACACTGTCATGACTGAAAGGCTTAATTCAGAGATAAAGTACATTATATTATTATAGAAGTGGCACAATTGAAAGACAGATGCAACATGGCCAGAGAAGGATAGCTGGCACCCTGGCACAATCATGACACCCGGGTTTCTCACAACCGAGGTTGACGTGAGATATTAAGAAACAGTTCTGATGTTGATATTGTGATTGAGAGACTGACTGACCAGGACGACCAAGAGGTCATTCTTATTGAGGTTTAGGTTCACCCATCTATATGGACAAGCTGTGATCTACGCCAAAGTGTGGGGTCATCTGGTGGGAATGACAGTTATAGTTGCACATTGTCTGCATAGCAGTGATATGAGAAGCCATGCAAGCGCATATTCAATCCCAAGGAGGTGGTGTATATTGCAAAGAGAAGGGACCCCAGCACTGAGCCTTTGGGCACCCCTGTGGGTGGGCAATGGGATATGGACATTTGTCTTTGTCTTGCCCAGTGAGGTAGGATTCAAATCATGGATGTGCTTTGCCTGAGATTCCCATATCAGAGAGTATGGATAGCAGGATGCAGTTGTTCACCATGTCAAGGACATGTAAGTCGTTTTGGATAAAAGTGAATGCCAAATGAGTAAATGTAAATGTAGATATGTAGTAGGCATATTAAGCCTTTTGGTGCCTTGCCCTCAGCTAGAGGGCTGAGTGAGGGAGGTGGTGTGCCATTGTGTTTGGATTGTAGGTACCCTGCCCTGACTGAGTGGGCTGACCATGGGGAGTGAGGTACTTTTAACCGGGGAAGATTGGTGCTTCACAGCATTGGTTACTGATGGCCATCCCCTTTTCAATAAAGAAAGAGGCAAAGACATCAGCTGAGAGGTTTGTCTCTGAAGGAGGTGGTAGTGTCTGAGTGACTGTTGGACTGCTAATCATATCATTGTGAAAAGCAGTTTTGGCAGCACTGATGCTGGATGAGAGGGAAGACAGGAGCGACTGATAACCCTTGTGATCAGCAGGGTCACTGGATTTATGCCATTTTCTCTCAGCAGCTCTGAGATTGCTACGCAGCTTTTGGATGGTGAAGGAAAATGATAATGACAGAGACTTTTTTACTAGAGCAGTCACCATAACAGCATGGTACTCAGAAGAGGTGTATTTGATTGGAGGCAACAGTTGAATTTATTTCCATTTGTTGGAAGCCAGTCCCACCTCCTTGGCCAGATAGTCAGGAGGTATGGGAGAATATGTGGAGTGGAGAGCACAACCAGGGTAGCAGTGTTTTCTGGTTTGATGCATGTCTGAGTGAGAGCCAGTAGCTCAGGGGTTAGCTGGTTAGGATAGACAGGAATGAAATAAGCTTTATTAACTGCAGACTGGCAGCTCCACAGCCCAACAGGGAAGGAGGTGCATATGGGTCAGGAATGTTAGGTTAGTGGATTTCTTTGCCTTTTGGCATACTGATACTTTTTGCATTCATCAGAAACAGCGAGAATGGAGTGTAAGCACATATACATTATAGCTATGGTGCTGAGTACAGACATTTGAAGTGCTCGAGGAAAATAGGACTGTTTACCTTGTCAGCGGCCTGGCTCGGTGGACTCTTTATGCGAGTAGGTCTTCACATGATGGGTGATGCTAATACTGATGCTTCAGTAACTGTCTTTATTGACCTTAACGCAGCTGTTCACACACCAGGATTGATTGCATCCAGCTGAATATGCCTTCCAGATTAGCAGGACAAAAAGGTTTGTTTTTGGGGCCATGAACTTGTTTACGTGCCTCCTATGCCCTGGAACTTACAGCAATAATGCACAATTATTGTACTTGAAGTGCGAGGTAGCACACAGGAATACTTGTGAATGGGATGAAGAAGTAGCATTGATGTTACAACTGCAGTCTCCACACACCCTGTAAGCTTGTGAGATGTTTTAACAGAGGTAGTATAAACTCTGAGCCTCATTTGTGCAGGTTTTGTGTTCATATTCTTAACTCACAAGCTCACAGGACGTGTGGAGTCTGCAGTTTTCACATAGGTGTTACATTATTTATTCGGGTTTTTCCTTTAATTTCTCACCCATCTGTATATATTAAACAAACCTCCCAGTTAATATATATGCAATCAACAAGATTAACTGAGCTACATAATCATTTCTTAACACTGTTGCTTTAAACGCTTCACTGAGCCAGTGTTGATTCATGAAGTTTTAGTTCTTCTGAGAACATTTTACCTGACATGAAAATCAAACAGTGTCTCACAGAGATGTACAAAACTTCTGCTCATACACAACTACTGTAGCTCACATTAGGACAGGGACACATTTTTGAAGAATTAAAGTATTATGCATTTTCAATCAAACAATGCCTGTAAGGTGAAAACCCTGATTCTTAGCTTTAATCTGAGGGTGTTTGAATGTCAGATGATCAGTGTAAACAGTTATATTTACATTCAGTAGCTCTCACAAAAAGGCAGTATGTATATCTTGAGGCTTAAGAAATATGCTGAATTCATTTCTTTCCTCAGAAAACATTTGCAAAGCCATTTTTCAAATATTTTGAATATTTCCGAACAGTGGAGATAAATTAAACCCTTGGTTGCTGGAGATATAGTGGTCAAAAACTGCAGCTCTAGAGATACGGGCCTGCCATATTACCTAATTTAGTATTAAAACTGGGAGGCACTGTGTATACAGGGACCCAGGTAAGGAAACAACAGAATTTACATTTAAGTAACGCCCTCCAGTGGCCATGGTAATTATGATGAAATTTCAGACTTTTTTCTGATTTTAACCCAAACCAAAATGTTTCTCTAAATCTAACAAGCCTAAATAATTTTTGTACCTGAATTTAACCGAACCTGAACCACAGCATTTTCACATCATAAAGTGGATTTATTATTGAACAGTGATTTGTAGCAGCTTTGAAAGGCACAGACAAATAATGTTTTCCTGTTGATTAGTCGGATCAGGGAATGCTTCTATGTGCTGTTCTGCAAAGCGTGGAAAAACAGTGCATTTTGTTAGTTTGTAATTTGGAAGACTTTTTGAGACGTGAACACTTTCAAACCCTCAAATCAGTTCAGAGTCAAAACAACGGAAAATGTGATGTGGTCCTATAGTTGCCTGCCTATAGACTTTGTAAATATTTAGACCTGTTCAGTTCAGGATTTACCATAGATAGTTTGTACCATTGTTCCATATTCAGATGTACCTAACTGGGGAGTGTGTGTATATATAGATATTTTGCTTTACCTAAAGTTGCTCAACTCAAATGACCTGCATCATCTAATTATTCCTTCCCCGTTACTTGCTTGCTTAAATTCCATTGTCTTAGGAGCTGCAATAATTAACTTGGGAAATGAGTGCATCTCACATGAAAAAGGGCGCCAGTTTAGTTTTTTTTTCTTTCCTAAGAGCCGCATCCTAAGCTAGAGATTACAGACACTTTTGATCTGTTCTTAAACACAGATTTGTGTGAGTGTGTGTTTCCTTCTATCGACAATGGCATAAAAAAAAAAAAAAAAAATGAAGCGATTAGTGGAATCAGAAATCTCATTACGATCCCAACACAGAGGCTGCTGTGTTGTGTGACACGGTGCACAAGCACATAAATGTACACTATATTCACAGACAGGATACATGTTCACACCCATTCACGCAGAAAATGCACACATAGCTGCATTTAAATAAAATCTAAATCATTTTTCTTTGCTCACAGTGGAGAGACACATATTGAACAGGTGCAGTCTGGAAAGGCAGCAGGTTCTGCTTGTGTGAGTGATTATCGGTGGCTGACTGGAATGATATCACAGGGTCTTCTGTCTTTATTTACCCATATTGATCTGCTTGTTACTATAGTCCAGATGAATGTTTGAGGGGAAAATTGAAAGCAATTGAGTTTGACGCAACATGGTTGTCTGATTCTTGTCGCGGGTTAAACAGATGCTCCGCTCCTTCTACCCATAAACCACCTGTGCAGTGACTGTAAAACATCCCTCCAAACCAACCTACTAAATAATGACGACATGAATGGGGATTCTATTACCTGCTAATCTACATTCAAGGACTTCTGGCAATCTGTGTGCTGTGTTTAAGTTTCCCTTCATCTTGTTGCTGTGACGTTGTTCTTTTCTGAAGCACCAGATTCCTACGGATTTTCATGTGATTGTGAATCCATGTCTAAACTGTGACTTTTAAGCGTTCAGTGATATTTGAGGTATAATAATGCCGACAATGTAACAAAAGTGCATTGAAAAAGTCTGTAGTAGACACACAGATACTTTAAAAAGGAAGACATGAAGATACAGTTTAGTTTCTATTTTTACAAACGGTGGAATTCATGTATATTAAAAATACAATATTTTCCATCAGCACTATGCACAGATGGATTACTGCGACTGAAGATAATTGCAGTAAATAAATCACTGCACTGTTGCACAGCAGCTCCTCTGTGCCTGTAAACCATCAACACAAGAACATATTTTCAGTATATTAATTCTCTGTGTGGTTTTCTGTTTTTGAGAATGTTCAGTCACATCACATATGAAGTGAAGTGAAACTTCTGTTGCAGAGATAAATGTCTTTGTTCTGATTTGCAGTGGTGGAAGAAGTACTCAGATCTTTTACTTCAGTAAAAGTGTCAGTAACACAATATAAAAATACTCCATTTGCAAGTAAAGGCCTTCACAGTACTTCTAAAATCCCATTACCTCTAAAATCCCATTAAAGTAAAAGTACAAAAGTATCTAGTATATAGTAAATCATCTAAATTCATTTAAAGTATTAAAAGTAAAAGAACTAATTGCATTATTCATACTGATGCATCAGTGTGTAACTGTTGTAGATCATAGTTGTGGAATTACTTTTAACTTTGTATATCGTGAGCAGGGTGGTTCCCTGCCGGAGTGTCGACCCTTCCCAAGAGTCTCACGATAAATGTGAGCGGTCGTAAGATGATTGAGGGGAAAGACGAAAAACAGATTTGTGCTACACAAATTTGTTTTCATTTTCAGACTTTTCCCTAGTCTTTACTTTTTTTGTGAAATGTTGGAAGAGTTTTGTTATTTGTTTAGACCTCAAACAGTTGATTAGAAGAGAATATTTGAGAAGAGGGGAATTCTCTCTTTGGTGGAACAGCTAACAACTCATGGACATCTGAAACTTCACCAGGAGCTCCACCTCTTCAGCAACGTGTTGCAATTTTTAATTTATTTAGTTTGAAAAGTAACTGGTTACTTAATCAGTCAAATAAAAGTAAAAAGTAAATATACGTATATTTTATTCTGAAAAGGGATGGATTTGAAGTATGAAGTATCATAAAATAGAAATATTCAAGCACAGTACGAGCACCACTGTTTCCACCTCTGCTGATATGTGTAATTTCCATCACCGGTCTTTGGGCTGTATTTCCTTGTGTAATATCCTTGTATTCAACATCCAAAATGTCTTCTTAGCATCAAATATGTATCTGTCTCCATAAGTCCACTGCCAAGTATTTACTCTCTCTATCTCACACACACTCTGCGTCTCACTCTCTCTCTCATTCCCGCTCCCCCTCCTCCCCCGTGTGTTTGTACAGTGCTGCTCAATGTGCCGTGACAGAGTAAATGCTGACACCAACACCTGTTCCCTGAAGGTCACCCAAACCTCTCTCACACACTTCTACAGACACACACAGAAACACACACAAAACCCTCTAGCCTCTCCTGCAGGTTTTTGGTTTTATGTATTCCTCCTATAAGACATGCGCGGCTGCTGAAACTTCACAGGGCTCAATCTCTCCTACACAGTATCCACTTATCGTGTAATGTTTTGAATGCCTTGATTGTTGGCTGTCATGCATTATTCATATATCCAACCTTGAGTCCTCATGAAACGTTGTCCTTTGCTTGAGTGTTTGTTTGCGTGCATCTTTAACACATCGCTCTGCTGGGAAAGGAAACAGCACCCCGGGTCTCTTAACATTAGCGACCCCACTGCCCACGCGGATGTCACACCACTGTAATTAGCCAACAAGTCCTCCAACCTGAAAAGAGCAGCCTGAGGCAGCGCTCACTGTTACAGTCTGTTAAAGCCAGAAGAATATGTCTTCTTGCTTTTTTTGTTATTGTTGCTGTTGTTGTAACTCATTATTTCTTGTCCACAAATGATGACCTTCATGACAGTTTGTCATCATCAGAATTGCGGCATACCGTATCACACACCCTCCGGGTAAGGAGAAGCGGAGGATGGACTGTCAGAACTGTGCAAACGAGAACACTGGAGGAGCATCACAGGCTGTAGAGAAGCAGGATAAATTACATGGAAATATCTGTATAAAATTTGGGGATTTTAGCAGCGCTTGTAGATTGCGAATTGTCCACTTATGACAGGAGTTATTTCCCTTCTTGTCCAAAGGCACATTATCTATAACACAGGCACATGAACAGAGAGTTGGCAGAGAAGTGGGAAACTTTTCCATTTGAAGTACTGATGTGAAAGTGAACCTGTAGTGGTGGTGAGGGATGGGAGGAAATTATTTGTTGAGCAGAGAGTTTGGATTGGGTGGGGGTGGGGGTGGGGTGGGGGGGGGGGGTGAACTTGCTGATTCTCATGAATTTAAAGAGGCTACTTTACAGGGTTAATATACATAAATGCCTCCTTAGCAACCACAGTTTCATAGGACTGTCATGTAGATTTTCCAGCTGTTTTGAATTCATAGTGGTCAGACTCCCAGCCTGGTTTCATTATCATCTTAACCATCTCCCATTATGGAATCACAGGAGCAAGGATGATAAGATAATGGAGTAAACCTTAACAGAGGTGACTTTCTACAGCTTCTGTTGTTCAGTGGTTATAAGAGCAGTTATTCCAGTATTCCACAGGAAGTGATGTGGAAGTGGATGGTTTATTTATTCTTGTGCTTTTTTCATTATTTTTTTCCCCACTATATTAAATCAAGTTGGCCTTATTCATGTTGCTTCACTAGTGCACACATTGGCTTCATTTAGTTCTTCAATTTAATTCAATTCAGTTCACTAAATTTAATTTGTTGCCAGGGTGCAATTTAAGACACAAACTGTAGACCTAAAAAAAAACAAAAAAAAAAAAAAAACATGCAAAGTGCAAGACAAACTGTACACATTAAAAAACAACTGTGCAAAAAACAATAACCTGTAATATTACAGTAACAATGACAATAACATGGGAGATATAATAACTAACTAACTGACTGTGCACATTTTGATCAAACATTAGCTGTATGAGAGAATACAGTACAAAACTATGTTACATTAACAGTATAGGTGCATATTTGGCATGTGAGGTACATGAACATTGATAAATAGCAGCAAGGCCAATGTGGAAGTCAGTGTGGTCTCTCATATATCATGATCATCATCATTTAGCATTTTTCCTTCATCCCTCCTCCCCCTTCTCAAAGATTTCATTTTCACTGTCAAATATTCCAGCTCTCATTCCATCCCTGCAAGTACACAAAGGCCTTTTTTCTCAATTAGCTTTTGACTATGACTGATGGCATCTTGCATCAACACAAACATTTTCTGTTAAAGTTAGGACAGTTTTTCACCTGAGAGATTTGTATATTTGTGTTTTTCCCCCCCTGTGAGCTTGTCACTGGTTTGAAGTGGGTTTACCTTGCCACCACAAAACTATAAACTGCATTCCCTCAAAGTCTGAATTTGTTCTTGGAAATACCACTTCTGCCAACAATACCAAGCATTTCTCATATTCCAACAGCTGAAATTTGCCCCTAACACAGAAACAAAATCTGTCAAAAGAGCAAGTTCAGGTGTTTTATTAAAACCACACAGTCAAGCCTGAGGAACTAATAAGTGGGGGTGAGAAATCAGTAATCAGCAGAATTATCAACTTAACTTTTTACAGGGTGAAGGTAAATTAAGTCTTTATTAACCAAAAGAGAACACTTTGACTTTGACAGTATTGTGTAGTGTAGAAATACTGAATTATGACTAAGGCAGCCTCCAGTCTCCTCTGACTTCAAATAGCAATAAATGGAAAGAGACCAGAGGATTGTATAATACAGTATTATTTGATAAACTATTCAAATCGAAGATAAAACAGCCTACCTTCAGTGACAGCTTTCTCACAAATCTTAATCAGTGAGTCTTTTGTTAGAGCTCAGCCACTGTGCAGTAACGTGGCTTCTTTTCTCACCTTCTCTCCCTGGGACTTTTTTTTTTCCCCAGACTCCCACTCACACTGACCTCCAGTCAGGGCCTGGCTTTTAGCGGTGTCACAGGTCCTTGCGAGGGGAACAGCCTTGAGAGTCTGAGGCCTGTGAGAGCACCGGGGGGGGGGGGGGGGGGGGGGGGGGTTAAAGGGGGTCTGCCTGCCTTCCAAGGATTGTCCCCTAGAGGTGGTGGCTGGGGCCGATGTACATCCCTGTGCTATAAGTGCTCTGTTCTGTGTCACTGTGACAAGAGGAGGTGAGGTTTGAAAGTATTAGTCTTCTGACATGATGTCACGGGGACTAGAGTGACATCAAAGTGAAACAAAAGTGGACGCAGACCTTTTCTGATGCCTGGAAACTGATTTGGACAGTTCATTTCAAAAAGCCTGATTCAGCCCCAGCTTGTCCCAACTCTCATTATGGTGGCCCAGGCAAATACAAAGACTGAGCCAGTTTGTGCAGAGGAAGGATGCTGCCATACATCTGATTGGCTGGGAATTCTGCAGTGCAGTGGTGCCTACAGCCATTAACACAACAGATATTTTTCATTTTCAGTCATCAATATTGAACTGAATTTTATGGTCTTTGCATTTTTATTAAATGCCTTCCCGTAATACATTGGTTGTGTCGGCTGCTCTCTCAGTTGACAGTGTGCTCTGCCAGTGTGCACTCGGGTATTCAATGAAAAATGAATAAAAGGCAAGTGATTGGTGTTGTTGCTCGAGTTTGTTGTTGTGAGGAAGTAAACTTGAAATAGGAGGTAACATGATTTCACTGCTCATCTTTACTTTTTTTTTTAGATTTGTCGTTTTGACAAGGTTTTTGTTTCGAATTTCTACTTATTTTGAATTGTTTTCTTATGCTGTAAAAATGGGAAGAGTCTTTGTTTTCGCAATCATTCTGTTGCAGTAATGAAAACTCATTTCCCACTAACACATATTTACCACTCATTTGTTCAAAAGATTTGAAAACTGTTGAAAAGCCCTTCTGTGTTTCACTGATTTTACATTTATATAATTTGAAAAATGTCTTCAGGATTAGGTGGAAATCACTTTCATCTAGTCCCTGTTGTATTTAGAGTGGTTGCTAGGTTGAAGTGTATGCGTTAAACATAATGTGATGTTGAATGACAGTGGAAGAACAAAGAAAATCAGACATGTGAAACAGGGAAGTCAAAAATTATATGGCGTATTGTTGTTGGAGAAGATAATACGTGCTAAACAATTCAACTTGTTTTGAAATACCTGTATCCGCAATTATAGCAAAAAAAAAAGCAAAGAAAAATTATTGTGGAGAGCTGTGTGTTTTGCTCTGCCTCACCTGTTCTCCACCAACACAAAGCCACAATGAGGGTGGAAAACCTGCTGCATGTTTTAATCAGTCAGTCTTTGTCCGTCTCTCTGTGTAGCGCTGTGCAGCAAATGAAAAGTAAGCAAGAGGTTTATAAAGGCAAGACACTGACTCAGACTCTGCAGTTGTTCCTGCCGGAGATGGAAACTGCTGTGTAAATCCTCTTTTGATGTTCATGATGAATGCCTTTCACATTTGCACATGTTTGTCTGTGGCTTTATTGGTAATAATGTCACAACGACACAAGGTGGACAAGAATGAACACCTTGTGTCAAATGGCAAAAGTTTAACGGAATCAAAATAACTTTATATATCTTTATAAAAGTTGAATTCATCAAAGTGTAAAAAGCTTCATCTGTCACAACATGACAGCACAATTGCAAAGGTTTCAATTGACGGCCAGATGCCAAGGTAATGTGTCCCAGAAGAAGTCGAACCAAACAGCGTTTCCACAGCACTGTACGTCTGGCTGTGGCAGACACACACAGATGGCTGCTATGCACAGGATCTGTGACTCCATTTGGTGCAAATTCAAATTTAAAGCAATGCAATTTCCCACCTGATCTTGGAACAGTGGCTCAGCAGCTGTAAAACCATGACAGTCTGAATAAAGAAGGGTACACGATCATAACCAATATATGTATAAAAAAAACAAAACATGCCACTCTGTGAAGGCTTTTATCTAAAGTGTCTGACAGTACTGTTCATCCATCCATTAGCTATATTGCTTATCTTCTGAGGGTTGCAGAAGGGTGAGTAGCAGGATACACCCTGGACAAGTCGCCAGGCTGACGTATAGAGATAAACAACCATTCATGCTTACATTCTTCAGGCAGTTTAGTGTCACCAATCAACCCAACCCGCATGTCTTTAGACTGCGTTTCTCAGCTAAAGATGTTTTGGTTGTTCCAAGTGCAAGTGATCACAAAGGTTTCAGGTCCTAATAGGAACTGTTGAAGTGGATGATGATTTGTCTTATGTAGAAAGTAAACCCCAGGAAGAGGCTTCATTTTATCAGAAAGACCAATGAAAGAAATTCTGAATGAGTGATTGTATTTACTGACTGAAGCTAGTGGAACAGAGGCAGCCCAGATGACTTCAGCTCTCAATAACAACTTATATTGAAGACACTATCTGTAAAAGTGGAAAATGTATGACTTTGGCACTGCCCAGTGTTTTATTATAGCCTACTACTACCCTAACATCAATCCATATCTTAGCCATTCACTATGTCACAGTATTTCTCCACTGTGTGAACAACTCTGTCGGGGTCTT
The DNA here is from genome assembly GCF_046630095.1 of Trachinotus anak. Taxonomy (NCBI): domain Eukaryota; kingdom Metazoa; phylum Chordata; class Actinopteri; order Carangiformes; family Carangidae; genus Trachinotus; species Trachinotus anak. Next base: position 19,718,947 of record NW_027273855.1, on the reverse strand, counting down.
TACAACATCTGGGGAAGCTTACAACCCCAACCAGACTTGTCTGAAATAATGTTATATTTCCCCAAACACTTCGGTAAGTCCTCATCCTAAAAGCCTTTACATCTGTAATGTTAAAAGTCAAACATACAAACAGTAAACCATAAGTAAACGCTGGCTTGCTTTTACAAGTATTTAAACTAAGCAGGCAAACAGGTATGTTAAAACTATATTCATGGAGAAGATGCTGGTGTTTTGCCTGGGACATGCAGCTTTAGCTTCAGTCTCTCCGCGTGATATCTTGTATGTAGCTCCTGTATCTAGTTTGTATTAAAGACACTTTTAGAGGGGCTCTGTTTTTAAATGAGTGCGGGATAGTGCATCATTAAGTAACTCATGGAGCTAATGCTAATAATCAAAAATCACTTATAATTTCAACTGTTTGTATCTTTTTAAACTGCGTATTTGCCATGTGAGAATGGAAAGTTTGACAGGAGCTAGGTAACTGCGAGGGGCTTAGCGAATGGTCAATTGGGATTGACTAATTTTTCTACAATCCCTTATGGCATCAGATTGTCATGACATATGCTATAATTAGATAGAAAGCAATTCAACACAGCAGATCTTAAATGTCTGGGGGATGTTTGCAAAAAATACTGATAGCATTTTATAGGACCATGTAGCCAATGAGACTTCAGCAAATCCTCTTAGTAGTCTTCACGTATCATATAGTGTTGACAAAGCGCTGCACAGGCTATAATTTCACAAAAGATTGAATGCAACAGCCTCATGTTTTCTAGAAACAAGAGCTAGTTTTGCAGAATGTGAATGAGAAGTATTCACTGATAATTGTAGCCTATAACAAATTCTTGTTTACAAAATATCGACTGATGTAGCGATTGAAATTAATCCTGTCGTCGTTTCAATTACACAGCATGCTCAAGTTTTCGTACTTGGCCTGTTCCCATAAATAAGGTTTCTTCATGAGCAAGTCAATACTGAGCAGTTAAAATGTGTGAAATTGAATAGTTTCATCTCATTTGTGAGAGCAGAGTGTTAAGAGATCAAAGTGTAAATTTGAGGAAATGAAATCTGTACTGATGCCATTTTTCCCCTGTACTTACATTACCTAAAGGTAATAGGATGATAAGAAAATATTCACACTTTGATTTTTTTTTTTTTTAATGATCAGATTTTAATTTCTTTTGGCCAAATTCCTCCCCCTTCTGTATTGCTGCACAGGCAGATTTTGAAACATCCTGCGCACCTCATTTTCATTTTTCTGCTTATACACAATGTTATCTTTTTGGACAGCTTTCATACGCAAATACCTGTACCCGTGTTTCCACTGATTGCTTACACAGTGCTCCTAGTCCGAATGCTAATCTGTTCTGTTACCCCTGAAGAGGTCATATACTGTTGGAATATGGCAATGACATACACATTACGTGTAGGAATATAACATGGTATTGAAAGGAGTCTTTGAAAACACAACCATGTGGTATTTATATTACTTTAGGAACACAACAGCACCAATTCTGGCTTTCTCTCATATTCACACACCGATCTCCTTCCATCTGGTCTGTCATAAGTGACCTACATTGGTATGACATGCTACAAGGCTCCCTATATCCTATCCTCCAAACACACACACACACACACACACATGCACAGACACACACACATACACCACCTCCCTCCTTCCTCTGACCCACCCTGTCGGATCCGAGCCATCCCAGGGCATTTAGCAGTGTTTGCCTCAGCTGAACCGTGGTCCACCTCACAGCTCCTCGGGGGGCATTTCTCATGGCTCAGCCTGATCTCCGTCTCTCCAGCTGAGGCTGACGCCCTCAGGGGATGAGGAGGAAGGTAGAGGGGACGGAGAAGGGGTGGCGACTCCGCTCCCAGACAACAACAGAGTGTGAAAAGCTCCAGACTCTGACAATAGGGGCTGAGTTCCTGGCTGATATGTACACACAGGAACACATTTGTCACAACCACCCCTGCAGCTTCTGATACACACACAGACACACATGCATGGTTGAACTTGCGTAAAAGTGAATATGCAAGTATACATAGGGCGCTTAAATTGATACCCAAACACTTGTTTTGCATAAAAACTAAGGTCACACAGTTTCAATTGAATGGTAACCTCCTTATCAAAAGCTCTCTGAGTAATTAAATGGAAACAAGGAATTATAAATAAACAGAGTTTTTAGGGTTATTGTGGCCATTTTGACTGTGTGTGTGGGAGTGCTGAACTCATTCCGATGTTTGTTTTCAGCCTCCTGCAGGTAGGTAATGGCTGCACTGTATCTGGCTTTTTCTGAGGGATATAAAAGAGAAATGCACGGTGCACTGCTGTTATCACAGACTGCATTGTTAACATGGAGATAAAGCAGAATGAATGTCTCATTGTTGCAGAAAGACCCCAAACTGAGGATATAGACGCAGTCAGGGGATGTTTTGTTTCTGCTGGCGATGCTATAAACTTTGAGTTACTGTTGCTTGGAAGTTTAATCTGGGCTATTGATCATGAAGTGCTCTCTGCCTTAGGATTTCTTTTCTTTTCTTTTTTTTTTTTTTTTTTTTAATAAGGGGTTAATCTCTTGTAATCATAATTAGCCCTGCATTTTCTTTTTGTCAACACAAGGAGGGCTATTCAATCCCCATCCAGAGGGCTGTGTTGTTATCGTGTTGTTCTGTGTGTGTGTGTGTGTGTGTGTGTGTGAGCCAGTGTATGTTTGTGTTGTGAAGTTACCACACAGCCAGCAGGCTCTTGGAGGAAAAATCAGGACCATGGACAGAGCCAGATGAGGAGCAGCCTGGTTGCTACAGGGAGCTACTTCCATGTGCAACACCTACACCCCTGGAGGTAACTCAGGGGAGACTAATTGACTAATCACTGCCACACTATCAAGAACCAGGCGAGTCCAGTGGGAAGCTGAGTAGTGAGAGAGAGCAGGTTACGCAATAAGATAAATATTCTCAGAAGCAGCAGCCTCACTTTTTTTTTTTTTTTTTCCTGGGAGTGGACAAAATAAGTAGAGGTAACTGTGCTGTGAAAACGAGTTTTTTGAGTTTGTCAGAAGTGGTGATTTAACCTGATAGCCAGTTTAGAGAATGCAGGTTGTTATGTCGTTTTAAAGCAAAAACAAAACACATCAGTATAGAGGGTTTACTTTCATCCATCATCCCTCTTCACAACTTTCCTGCAGCTGACACATGCTGCTTTTGGTTTTGCCACATTAGTCTTGTCCTTGCCACCTTACAAAATTTCGGAAGCTATTTCTGCATGGTATTTATTTTATCTTTTTTGTCCACTGTTACATACAGACTCTTTGAATTGGAACCTCATTTTGCCTTCTCCAGTCCAAATTCCCTGATCTCTATCCAAAAACATTTTGCTACATTTTTCTTGTTTACACCTGCATGACCTTTCCTTTCTTTGGCTGCTAAGGGGCAGTTGAACAATGCAGTCAGTTGAAAAAATCTCACATACCTTGTGAAGTTGTTATAGCAAACATGTTACCAAATAATTGCATATTTACACATTAAGCAGGCACGGAGCAACATTATCACTCATTTGGAGTCATGTTTCTGGCCACCTGATGAATACAAGTCCAACATATTCGATATGTTCCCTTTTAGTTCCGTGTTTGAACTAAAAAAAGGCTGCTGCTCATCAGCTAGTTGTCAGCTTCTCCTGCCTGCCCTGTGGAGAAGGGCAGGTGTCTGAGCTTTTTGTCAGAAACACCTACTGACTGTGCTGAAAACAGGATTAATGAGAAATGAAACAAAGAGCTGAAAGATGCAAAATCATTGCTTTTCAGAGCTGAAGGGAACTGCAGAGTTGGATGACAATTCTCTGTGGGTTCCTTCACTACGTGTGCCACCTTTCACATTACACATAGTCTTTTGATCCGCTGTTAATATAAATATATGGATCAGTGCAGTGGTAAATGGTGCAGGTATGCCTGTATTTGAATGTGTCTGTTTTTGCAGCTTGAACATTGTGCAGTCCATTTTTTGTCTGGTCTAGAGTCTAGTTTTCTTTTTCTTTTTTGACCTCATCATGATTACCAGCAGCACATCTCCTCTATAACAGCCAGAGTGGTTGCACCCTCAATTTCTCTTCAGTGCTTTTAACCAGATGTAGCAGAGGGACAGCATGGCACTTACACATGCAGCTGCTAAAAGCTGCCCCCTATTGACTCTCACCTCTGAGTAACACAGATAAATATCCAGCTTTAGTCTCAATACGCAACAACTGAGTGCCTGTGCATGTTTGTGTGTTCATGTAATACTACACCGGCCGTGCAGGATGATCTCCTTTTTGAGGCAAAAATAAAATCCTTATATACATACCTGCCAGCATTTACACATACAGTGACAAACATTAGCACGTAAAGGGACATGTTGACATGCTTTTCAAACACCTTTGACGATTCGAATTAATCACTGAAGATCTGTGCGTTAAAAAAAACAAACAAAAAACACTTCCACTAGTGAGGATTATCATTACTATTCAAAGCCTGAAGCAATCTGAGGCAAATCAGTGACGTTTCAAAGCCGATGTGGACTGCATTCACCTGAGGAGGCTGTAGCCGTGGGCTTGACTCCTAAATCAAGAGTCACCCTCAGCAATGATAATCCCTGCATGCTCCCAACTGAAGACCAGAGCACCGAGGCTGGTTTCTGTTTCCAGCAGTAACTACTTGCTCTTGGTTTTGTAATCAGAGATGAGTTAATAAGTGAACGGGTAGAGAATCAAAATGTATTTTTACACGATGTGTGTTTGGGGAGGGGGCATGAAGAATGTTGTGTTATTTCTGTGAAGATTATTTTCTCTGAGGTCCTCAGCTCCACACACAATTAATATGATTGTTGCTCAACCACCCAAGTGATTATTTGTTTATTCATCTTTTGTTGACTGCACACAATCTCCCCCAGAGTCACACTAGCCCCATGTTAATTGTTTTGTCAACCCTCATATCTCTTTTAATTGTTGTGGATTTGTTTATCCTGGTGATCAAATTGAGCTCAGAGAGATTGAGGGTGCCTGCCAACACACATCAGCCAGTAAGACCGATGACTGCATATCAAATAGAGGGAGCCACTGTGAGACACGCTGACAGTCAGTTTCATCCACGTTTTAGACATATAGACATGCTAACAAAGCTGTTCATCAATCAAGGCCACAGTGTGCGTAACATTACATTTAATAGCTTAAAGTGCTGTTGGCTATGAAACTGTTATTCCTATAATGGTAAGTGAAATTAACTGGCTACAGAATGATTCTCTGCCGTCTAACTGCCTGGAGGAATCGTGCTTGTTTAACCAAAGCACCGTCCCTAACAGTGCAAGTTTAAATACAAGTGTAGCTCACATTCAGGGCTGTAGCTACCATTGAGGACACACAGGGATCCTTACATTTCTTTTCGCAATAAGAAGAAAGTTATATTACGTAGTTAAAATCACTTTATGGCTCTGTTATAGGCTTTCTGGTATTTTAGACACATTTTAAGAACAATTCAGGAGAACAGTAAAAGCAGAACAGTCAATGAGGGCAGGTAAAGAGTCTTTACTGGAATCTTCAAACAAAGGCAAACAAAGCAGGCAGGCAACAGTACAGACAGGTGGCAGGCAGAATCATAGGCAAGCAGGCAGGCAAACAGTCAGGAACAGGAATCCGACAGATAAGCAAACTAAGGTCTGGATAACTTGGCAATGAGCGCAAAGACAGTCTGACAACTGGTGAGTGGAAACAGGGAGGTCTACAGTATATACAGAGGGGGTGGTTAGGTGCGTGGGGACTGGTGTGTGCAGGGTCTGAAATGACAGGAGAGTTAGTGGCAGTGAAAAAATGGCAGAAACATGGGTGGAATGTGAGATTCATGACATATATATGAGTAATTATAGGTTAATGAATAATTAAATCTGTATTTCCCCACCAGATTTTTGTGTCTGAAAATGTGTTTTGACAACACATGGCCTGACCAGAGGAAAACCATTTGCATTTAAAATGTTGTCATGTCCATGTAGAATCAAAGAAGAGCTGGGGACAACATGGAAATGTGTCTGTTCTTTGTTTAGTTTGTGTGTGGATATTAGCATCAGCATCTGCAAAAATGTGTGTAAAAAATGTATAGACAATATACAGTAACCGAAGAGTTACAGCAACTCTATAAATAAAATATGAGACTTTATTTGTGGTATCTAATTTTTATGGGGAGTTGCCTCTGACTCATGACCTTACTATTTCAAAGGTCCTAGCTCACATTTACATTAACTCCATGAATGATTCATTCACATTTACTTTGCATCTTCTATTGTGTAGCTAAGAAATCCCAGTTGGAAACAGAATGTCCTTTCTCTTGTAAAGTACAAATATTCATTACTGTGTTAACAACATTCCCTGCAGGTGAAGCAAAAATTATTCCAGTCATCACTTTAGTTTGGTCTCAAAATCAGGTAACAAGTTTAAATGCTGCAACTCATCCTGATGTAAATCCAAATGAGCTTTATGCTGTTCAAGTCACTTGTGACATTTTTCGCAGCGTTAGAAAACCTGTGTTTTATGCAATTTTGTACGGTAAGTATTAGATACTGGACACATAAATAACTAAAGCGTGTTTTTTCTGCTTACTCTCTTGTTTGTGAGTTGGAAAAACGATTGCCTTCACACTTGTATTTCTCTCACGGTTCATGGGTTCGGTCCCCGGTGACATTCAGGTGCTTTTGAGTGCTGCAATTCCCTCAACTACACAGTTACAGCATTTATGGTCAAGATACATATTCATGAAGCTGCAGCAGCTGTAAAACGGACTTATCTCACGTAGAGGACATGTTATAATGTGGAATATGTCATTGTTGTTATGTGCTTTTGATCAGAAAATCTTACACTGGCACGGATTTTTATTCTTCTAGGGTTTAAAAAAAATGACCATATTTTAATGGTAACCCAGAGAGACAGATTATAGTTTGTGCAGTATTTACAAGCATAAAGTATTTTTCTTAAGTGATTGCATCCTGCAGACTGATGTTTGATATCCAATAGAATCCATTTAAGCATTTTTTTTTATAAATGTAATGCGTAAAAAATTGGGATACTTTGCATATATACTTTATCAAAGCAAGCAAACAGCTGCAGGTGGAGAAAAAAGCAATCCATTTTCCTCTGTGACATTAAATCAGTAATGCAGGCAGTTTTATTGAAACATTTGATAAGTAATGGTGAAGGTAAATAAGGTTGCACTTAAAAAGATTCAGCGGTGTTTCATTTTTGTTTGGCCATTGACTCAGCATCTCTGGTTGCACTATCTATTCAAGCTATGATTGGAATATTTCTTTAAGCTTCTGGAGAAGGTCAGAAAAGTAATTAACCTTGTTCTGTGTGCATCAACAGAGGAGCTGAGACAAGAGTGCGCTCTCTCTCTCTCTCTCTCTCTCTCTCTCTCTCTCTCTCTCTCTCTCTCTGAGATGAATGAAAAAGTGATTAGACATTTGGAATCCAATGTTTTTTCTCTGGGTTAAATGAATGGAAGTAAAGGTGACGTTAACACATTGTCTATTGTTCACGTGAGTTTACCCCTTTAAAGACAGACAGTCAGACAGACAGACAATCATATTTAAATAGTAGCGCTGTAATGACGGAAACAGGAGTGGGCATTTCTCTGTTTTGCTCTCACTTCTTTTTGAGGTCCCCGGCTTCCCACCTTGTACTCGGCATCTGTCTGTACAACTTTACTCCTCCCTCTCCTGCTCTTTCACTCTCCAGAGTTGGACAGTTTCAAGTTAAGAAATCCACACAGGTGTTGAGCGGGTTTAATGGCGCTGGCATTTCTCCCCAGTCAGCTGAGTAGGCTGCCTGGAGAGTATTTCACGTAGGCTGAGTGATTTCTTGCTGTGCACTTTAATGCTGCAGCCCCTCCTCCGACTTTCCCTCACTTCTCCACTTGTGTTTTTACAAATAGGCTTGTTACAACACATATTGCTCCCCTAGCCTTGTGGAGCAGGGTATTTATTCTTGGATCAAACTGCTAATCTGTTCCATGTGCTTTAGCTTTTCAGTGCTCTGGTCTCTGCCTGCCTGTTTTGATCCTGATCGTGTTTTGACCATCCCTGTGTTTGTTGGATTTTGCTCTGGCCCAACCCTTGGTACATTGTTTGCCTGCTTGGGTTTTTGTATCCTTTTTTCTTTTTTCTTTTCTTTTCTTTTTTTTTTTTTTTTTTTTGAAGTAAAGACTCTTTACACCTGCCTCCTGAGTCGTGCTCTTGGGTCCTTTTTCTGAGAACCGTGACAGTTTCACAGATTTTTCACTTTCCATTTCCCAGCTTAATTTACTTTACTTTGTGTGGATCTTTAAAGTGAGACCTGGGGTTGCAACACAGTCGGTTTCATTAGATTTCTCTTTAAGGAAAGGTGTTGGTGTGTGTGGGGAGGAGCTGATGGCTTGGACAAAAGAATATAGAGCTAACACTCCTTTCAAAATAAAAGAAAGCCCAAAACTGTGTTTTTTTTCTCTCTCTCTGAGGTAGAGAGCCCAGCGTGGTATTTTCACTTCCACAAGCAACCAGGTTGTTTATAATGCATGTATCGTACAGCCATCACATAACGCTTTTGATCAGAGAAGATGGATATTCACTTTCACGCATCATTTAACCAGAAGATGACAACCGCGGCCAACAGCGTCAGATGCAACAAATGCCTAAACAAACCTCCTCCAGATGCAGGCACTGTCGCTCACCCAACAAAATGTATGAATAATAATAATAATAATAATAATAATAAAGTGTATCGAAACCTTTCCAAACAGTTTTCTTTGTTACAACATCCTTATTCATTAGACTCATTATTCTTTTCATTTAATTTTTTTGTGTCTCACAATATCAAACGAAAGCCAATGAAAATATAATGGGTTGTTGGAACATGCCTGTACAAAGTACACTCATTTAATGCTCTCAGTCATTTAGAGGTAATTCTAATGAGGTTTGAATATTTGACAAGAGGAAAAGAGTCCCTACATGATTCTGAAGAAACTGTGAAAAAACAAGAAAACACAAAGAACAAAGAAATAATAAAATGTCTTAGCCTCACATAATAGTCCAAACATTTTTCTGGGTTTATGATGATATTTCCATTAAAATGCTTTAAAATACAGCAGAACCAGGAGATAGCTGCCATGAAAAACACATTTTTTGCCATCTCACCTTTTCAGAAACATAACTGTGTTGAGAGACGGTTTTCACCACAGAGAACACAACATTGTTTGTTTGTTCAAATGGACTAGAAAGAAAGAGCCATGAGCCAAACTTAGAAGAAACGCAGGAAGCGGTGTGACATTTTTAGGGAGGGAGTCAGGGTGGAAGGATGGGTATAAAAATTGTCTTACTTTCACACTGGAGACAGAGGTTTGCTTTCTGTCCCCTAAAAGCAGTTAATGTTGTTTACTTTAACCCATGACCTGGTCCAATTAGCTGCTCTTACTTGCCTAAATTAAAAAAAACAAAACAAAAAAACTGCTATTGTATCTTCCTGTGACCACTGGGGGAAAAAAATAGTCATACATATAATAAAATTTAACAAATGTGAACTATTCTGTCATTTAGGCATTGACTTGTCACTTTTAGCCCAATAATCAGACTGAACTTTTATTTTATTTCACTTACAGGTAACCTGTAAGTGGCTCTATAGAGCATGTTTTAATGAGTGGGCTGTTTGCATCGCATGGATGAGCGGGAGCACAGGCACTCGGACATCAGGTACACCTGCCACTGGTTTCAAGCTATTCCACTGTAAGGAGAGTTGGTGGATGTAAAGTGCAATAAAAAAAAAAAAGCATAGCAACGAACCAGTAAAGGGGAGGAAGGAGAAGGCTATGAACAAGAATATGAATGTAAAAAAATCTAAATATTCCAAGCAAATTGGTGGAGAGAGAAACTGCAGTTAGCACAGTTGTGAGGCCTCATAGACATACACTGTGTGTTTTGTGTCTCTATAAATCTCTATTTGGTTAAAGGGAAATACAGAGGGCACCTTTGATGTTCAGTCTGACATTGTGTTCATGTTGGCCAGTGTCTGTTTGGGATTGGGGGGGTTATTTTGATTTTATTTGCCATGACCAATCTGACCCTTCAGTGTCAGTTTTAGTCGACATGGAAGCCGCCGTATTGGTTGCTGAGAGCAGTTAATGTTTTCCACAACAATTGTCACTGCTTGTTCCTTGTGTAAATTTTAATTGTAACAATTTACGGTTGCTGCCATTTTTGCAGCATTTTTTTTTGTTTTTTTTTTCTGTTGTGATTTTCCTGGCTACAGCACAGGCAGGTGATGTCCACATTCCTAATCCCAAACAGCCATCAACGAGCACAACGCCTGCCAGACCTATTTGAATCACTGAAAAGAGCGGAGATGTGAGCAGCAGGATCTGAGATCTGAAATCTAGCAAGGTGACTTTTACTCGTCCTGTTCAGCTCATATGACTGTAGATATGCAGATGGGCTGTAAGGGAAAAGAAGGTTGATTGTATTTCACCTGTGATGGACAGGTGTGATGGACAGGTATGCTCCCTTCCTCATTAAGCCTTACGTTTTTTTTACTCTTCTCTGTTTGGTACCTGTATGAGAAAAGGTCATCACAGGATGTAACCTGTCTGTCCAAGTGACTTTTTTTTCTTCTTCTTGGGCCTCTGTTTAATTATTAGTTCCCATCTTGTCTCCAGAATAATGCTGACACTAGCTGTTAATGAAGAAACTGCGTCTTCAGCTGTCAGAGGATATTACACTTACTTGACCTCTCCAGCGTTACCTGCCCACACAAATCATCATTCAGCTCTCAGCCACAACAAAGAATTCCTCCTGTCCTTTTACTAGAATATAATGGCGAGGACTGTGTTCAGGCTGCTGCGACTTAATCCACAAATTATTTGGCATTTAAAAGTTTACTTCAACAGAATAATAGCGCTGTGAACCAAAAAAAAAAACACATCTTTTTTTAAAGAAACTGCTTTACCCATCTATGTGTTGCCTCATCAGTACGTCTCAGCTTTAAAATGAGTTTTGGGGATGCATCACAAAGATTAAAACAAGTGCCATCAAAGGTAGCAGACCAGCTGTGGATGAGAGGAGATCTTTCATCACAAACTAACAACAGACACCCAGCCCAATTATACGACATCAGTCAAGATGAGAATCATGACTTCAATCACCACCTTTGAAACATGATCAGAAATGCAGAGCATGTTAGGATCAACAAACACCAAAGACTTAACCTTCTCAGAGGGACATGGGCCAAGGAGCATTGAATGCAAAAAGTTCATAAACATTTTTTTAACTTGAATTTACCAGGTGTTTGCACCATTTGAAATGCATTTGTGATTAATACAAATCTCAGAAGAGCTCTCTGTGCTCTCCCTGCTTTTTTTTTCCTGCATTTTGCCATTCAGGAAATTATTTTCTAATGACTTTAGTACATAATTTATATACAGCATCTGTTGTTGTGCAGGGCGAATCACTGATTTTCTTGCCAAAGGAATCTTTGACTGTGACATAGACACTGCAGACTGTCTCTTTTTCTGTGGCTTTTGAATGGGACACACTTGAAATATACTCTGACATCCATGGCAATTAAATTAACTGCTAAAATACCAGTTTTTGCACTCCAGTGGTAGTCAGAAAAAGCCCCTTTAACATAAACGGGACATGAAAGGGCTTTCTAAAACCTTTCAGCACTATTTCTCTCACACAGTTTCTAACAGGAGCGCCCTAGTTTCGGCTGCATTTTTGAATAATGAATGCTTCATGACACAGTACTTGGGCATCAATTCAAAAAACAAATCTATTTGCCAAAGCAAATCTAGAATTAATAATGAGTGGAAAAAGAATTATTGCTGATTTAAAGCATTCATATTCATTTTCGACAGTAGCATCCATCAGTTGCGAGTCTTTCCATTATGTCTTCTGAGCAAACACCAGAACCCATTTAACAGCAGTGTTGGTCTAAGTCTGGGCAGGAAAAAAAATCTCGATCAAAGCTTTTCCCACGTGTGCGCGCACACACAATGCAGCGTGAATCTAGTGATAGACATGGATCAAATTTTACCTTATTGAAGAATAATCTTGACAGGTTCTGAAGGGTTTGTTTGGCCACAGGCAGTTTAATATCATTCCAATCATGTTCTATAAATAGTTTAAATGTAGACTGACTCTGTCCCACAAAATGAATCAACATGTGTTTGAGTGCAGGAGACAGAAGGGAAGCAAGAGACAGGAGGAGACGAGCAGAGAGACAGCGAATGAGACAGAGAGGCACTGCAGAATTACCCACAGTGAGATGTGGCACAGATGGTGGGGAGTGTAGGTAATAGGGGGGCCGCCATCCTGTGTTCCCCAGACACATAACTCAAATGCACCATTATTACATTGACACAATGACTGCTTCACAGACATCTCCATATCTGGCCTGCATTCTTATGCCGCTGTATAGAAAAACGGGAGACATAACACATGGAAAATAACCATGCACTAAACAGTGAAATAAATTCCATCCACTGTGAGAGGGAATTTTAATATTGACAGTTTTATTAACTCCAGAGGTAGACCAGCTGAAGTCGGGAAATGATAAAACACCTCATTAATTTCAGTGCCATCTCTCGAAATTTTCCAACAAGACTAGATTTGAGAGATAGATGCAAGGTTCCATAAGCGTCCACACTGATTGATTGCAAATTAATGCCTGGATGGCGACATCTTTAATTTGAACATCACTCCACTTTTTTTCCCCCGCTACAGAAGTCCTCTGTGATTAAGCAGCCAAGTCTGCTGCCATGCCAAGGTCTTCTGCAACCCCTGGGGCATCGCTGCTGAGACCTTCTAGCTGGTGAGTTGGGGCGGTCCAGCTGGAAATGCTCGGCTGCAGAGACTCTGTGCGGGGTCGGGACTCCTCAGGCCCTCTGGGCGAGCAGACTGAACAGCTGAGCTCTGACTGCCGTGGCCAGACACAACATTAATTTCGGCCTGTCCAGCGTACATGGCATTGTGACATTGTGCTCACTCATTGGTCAGCAATCATTTTAAAGTTAACTCACAGAATTGGCAGTGTATCAGGTTTTGTGGCTGTCAGGCAAACAGGGTCAAGATAATATTGGTTTTCTGATAAGAGGCAACAGTAGCAATAAATATGTTATGTTTACAATTACACTGCTCATTACTTGAACATGCGTGGGTGCGTGTAAGTTCAATGATCCATCCGTGTGTATGTGTGTGTGTGTGTGTGTGGAAATGAAGGCAGGTGCTTGTGCATGTGAATGGTAGCTCACCTCAAGTTTAATTTACAGCTTGAGTCAAAACAACAACAAGAAACCTGCGACAAAAGCAGTAAAGAACATAGCAACAAGGAATCTGATTAAATCATGTACCGTGCATATACATAGAGTGAGAATGGAGAAAAGGGTGAGGCTCTTCAGCGGCTGTAATCTGAAGTGCACTGCCCAGGGAGTCATTTCAATCACGCACAGTGGCTTCTTTCAGGGTCACTTAGGCATCCTAGATTAATTGAGCTGAGATGGGCAGATGAGGAGGAGGGACTACGCAGGATGAAGGAGGCAGAAGATAAAAAACAGGCCTTGGACCGAAGCGTAGCTTTCTTGCTGGAGAGCAGAGAGGGAAACGGCCCATGTCCTGACCCCCTCGACCTCTCTCCATGACAAAACACAGCACCACACTGTGCTGTGCTCTGCTGCAACGAGCTATAGAAGAGAAAACACAACAAATGCATGGCCTCTCCTTCGCCACAGCTGGAGCCAGTAATCTGACAGCCATGTCTGTAAATCACATCTCCACGCCCATTCTTCACACTGCAAGGAGAGCAACACACTTTTCTCTCGCTGATTTTATCCTTTAATTTCATCACAGGGAAGCAGGACAAAAAAGCCTGGCGAACAGACTTTAAGCGCTATATTTTTAGTAGAATAGCCTTAATGTTAAATGGTTTTCCATGCAGATGGAAAATGGAGCATCATTCATATAATCCTCTTAAGGCTCTCAGTATCACTTGTGAAGCACTGATCTGAACAGGAAAATTCTCAGTCTAAATCTCTGTCTATCAGGACAGATCAGGCATTGTGTGTTTTAAATAGCAGGCTAAGGTCAAGTGGACTGGGAGCTAAAAAAAAAAACCTCCTCATCGCTTTAAATTATTTTTGTACCTGGTATCTGTAACAGCAGAAATTGGCAAAAGAGCAGGAAATGGCAATATAATAGAAAACGAGAATTCATCTCAAGTTTGATTGCATTTCAGTTGAAAACAATCATGTTGTTTCAATTCCAGTGTTTTTCATCTTTTGTTTGGAGGACCCAAACTGGCTGCAGAGATACAATGAGATTCAGTGAAAAAAAAAAAAAAATGAGAGGCAAACAGAAGAGAGAGAGACTACAAATAAGAACCATTCCAGGGACGCAGAGGGGTGTCTTTTATACAAAGAGCACTCTAGCTGAACAGAGGGGTGTTTTGAGGCAGAGGGAGCGCACATGTTGCCAGCTCTGGCTCAACAGAAAAGTGTTAGCAGGTGAGGAGCTCTGAGCTGTGTACAGTGACTGCACCAGATAAAGACACAGGTATGTGAGAGGTTGAAAGGATTTGTCATAATGACGGGAGGACCTGGAGGCACAGAGGCCAGGTGAAAGCAATTCACTTGGGCCCGTATGCACACGCTGACGCATCATGCATGCTCACCCATACACATGAACTAATACATACAGAATGGGCACACATACAAATTCATAGGCTTTGCAGTCCATGAAGTGGTCAGAGTGCCTGCATTGGATTGTTTTTTTGGTCTTTAATCTTCATCTACCTACAAGGCAAGTGGAGGCACATCAATTCTTCCCTGTAGTGTCGCCATCACTCAAATCTCTGCAGCCTCAAGGGATAAAAGGTTTGATGTGACATTTCAACAGTCTCTGGTCTTTGCCTGCTTTCTGTTACTCATTCAAATTGGCTGTAGCACTTTTCATGTTTGTACAGGTTTTGAAAGAGAGGACGCAGTTTGGTTTGGGTTCATTTTGTTTAACTGTCTGGTTCATTTTTACCACATGCTATTTGAATGCATGCAGTTTCTGTGAAGTCTTCCTGGCGTATCTCTCTGAGGTTATATGGACTTACTACAAATTTGTGTTGCTAGATTCATCTTGAAAGAAGAGCCTTGGCTATGTATTATGTTTTTTCCACTAATAGAAGTGCTACCTTGTAGTGCTGCATGTTGTAAAGAGGTTATTGGAGTGGACAGCAGACTTACAAGGTAAAGGAATCTGATCCAGAGACTAGGGTTTGCATCTTGATCCCTCTGTGTGGTTAGGTTGAGGCAACAAAAGTACTTAAGTTAAAGGGGGGCTCCAGTGATTTGCAGTCACATAAAGTTTGGGGACACAGAAGAGACAGATTACAAAAGGTCAAAATTGAAGCAATAGAGGCCGATATATCCTGACATCACCACAAAGAAGTATGACAGGTGTTGTTCTGAATGTGTTTACATAAGTACTGCACTTTAAGTACAAATCCAAGGTGCTACAAAGTACTTTTACTTGCTTGAGTATTTTCATTTTGCAAGGTCAGTCACAATTTACTTTGCAGATTAAGCTATTCCATACAAAACATGTGAAAGACTTATGAAATATCATACATTGATATAAACTCCCAGCAGTATATAAGATCATGAGTTAACTCCGTCTCGACCAACTACAGCAGTAAAATGCTAACTAATAATAATCCAATAATATAATATATAACGGTGTAACAATCTCATTTATCTATGTTATGATTTGTTTTACTTTTGAGATGTTTGAGCAGTTTTTGTGAATAATACTTACTTCTCCATGAGGAATATTTCCAGTGCAGGACTCATAAAAACTGAATCTGGATTCAGGGTGAGACCAACAACATGATGACCATGAAAGCTGTTGGTCCTGTTATGAAGACATTTGTTGGGCTGTTCAGGAGTTACAAGGTCAGACAGGACCACTGGTGCCCGGAAAAGCCACTGGAGCTGCTTTCCTCATCCCCTAACCATCTCTACAGGGCCACAGCACAACCATTAAAATCTCTCTACCTTTATTCTGCTTGAGTTAAGAGCAAGGTCCTTTCTGGAAATTTTGGTGCTGTAGGCAGTCATCCAGCTGCCCCCCTGAGGGGATGGATATATTAATTATAATAGTTTTTGCAAACTATAGTCAAGTTTGTAATATATCACATCAATATGCATCCTTGTCCCTGTTATATGTTATCCTGAACCATATGAAGATTATAATATGGAACATTATTCATATCCCTGTATGAGTCTAGCATCATTGAGGTAGCTGAAGATCTGTGCAGGAGTGTCTTTGATGCTTCCGCCTCCCATGGCTCGATCATTTCTGCGCTGAAGTACAGGTGTGAGACTCGCTTCTGACTGAGCCTTTCCCCATCATTATACAGCTTACAGTTCATGTTTTAGGCCCGTGTTGAAAAATAATAAAACAATTTAGACGTATTTACAGCTGAGGGGCACTGCAGCAAGAATATATTTTCTGTATTGTGTAGTATTTTATATAATATAAGTACAGAGAAGATGTCAGTGTGGATCAGCAATGTCTAAATGAGATTTTGATAGGCTCCCTTCAACCTCAGCATTACCAAAGTTTTCAACAAACAGCAGCACTATATAGCCTCCAATAGAGTCCCTCTATAGAGTCCGCCTGCAGTCTTATTCTCTTGGTATCAGGTGTTGGTGTAGTGTGAGCAGTGGGGTTTTCTAACATTGAAATGCAGCACTGCACGGCAGAGATGGACTTGCCTGCCTAGCTTGCTTATGCTGTGTGTATGAGTCCACCTGATGTGTAGGAAAGTGTTTTATACCTGAGTTTAAAATGGAATTCTATTCTAATCTAAATTTTGGTTAAGATATTATGGACTTTGCTAAAGAAAGTAATTTAGGTTGACAGTGTCGTTTCAGATTTTCTGTTTTGGTTTAGGTTTCTTTAATTGTTTGTGTGATATATTTTACTTGTTTGACTTTGCTAATGGTTGTAAGTTTCCTAATAGTTGAGGTTGTTATTTATTTCAAATGATTTATTGTGTATTATTTGGGTGTTTATATTAAATTTGTGATTATTTGTGGTAAAATATTATTCAAAAATCCGAAATAAACTGCAAGTAAACTATTACCATTTTTATATTGTTCTCTGGAGTCAGTTATTTAAAAAGAGGATATGTTGATAAGCAAGTAAGCTTGAGTTTGAGTGAAGAAATTATACCCATCATTCTAGTCTAAACTCAGTCCAGATATCTCACAGTGGAGGGTATTGTGGCGCTATACAAATCTTGTGACTTGCCAGATATGTTGCTAGCAACGTTTCTCATTATGCTGATGAAAAAGGTAATCCAGGCGGCAATACGTTTCCTTTGATATATGTTAGCTGTTGCAGTTTAGTACAATACAAACAGAATTTCTAGGAGATAAAGTTGAAGTGTCTGTTTTTTATCAGCCACCGTGCTGTATAAAAGTACAGTTTCTGTCAATTCCTCAGGCTGCTTTGTTTTCTGTCAGGTGTTTGTAATATCAAAACAGAGAAATGATGACACATTAATGAAACATGAAGGAATCAATATGCATAAAAATACCAACTTTTCAAAGCCGCGCTTTGTGTCTGTCCACCCTACCTGTCTTTGCTAATTTACTGTGGGCAACATCAATCTCCATCAGTTTATCTGTGTCTGTGCATGTCAGCTTTAATCAGTCTCACTCAGTCTAGTAGAGCATATCATCCTTACAATGTGGTAGAGTGATCCCCAGATACTGGATACACTCAGCCAGCTTCGGCCCTCCTTACACTCAGAGGGAGCTTGAGCATATCTCCAAAGTTACATTTGGGATGGATGTGAGTTATATAACGTGCTGTAGGTAACTTCCAAGAACTCACACCCGAGGGCATCTGTGTTTGTCACATTCTAAAAAAAAAAAGCTGCTCTCCCAGGATGTAATCTGCCTTCGAGGTAACAAAAATAATCATAGAGGACGGTTGACGTTTGTGTCGTTGTGATTTTTTATAAAAATTTTTTACCCCCTTCCTTCCCCTCTTCCCCCTCTAGTAAACAGGCCCCAACACAAGCTACACTAAGCTTCGTGGCTGCCAACTAGCCTGGAGGGTGGGAGGACGAAGAACATATTGCTCTCCCTGCCTAACACTTCCAGGATTAAACATTAATTCACAGGCTCTGAAACTTTAATATCCGGGCATGTGTGAGTGAATTATGTGACTTCATCTCACACTTATCATGGAGGTTGGAGGATAAAACAATCGATTTCTCAAATATTTGCTTATAGAAATGTTCTTACGCAACCATGTTGTTGAAACACAGTGGGAAAGAGTTGCTATATGTTTGGGTTTCATTAAACAATTAAAAATTGAAATTAAGAGGATTGAAATTGAAATTAACTTCAATGTAGTTTTCAAAATGAAATTTTCAGCTGGTGTATACCCTTTTTATACACAATTAAGTAAAAATGACAATAAATATTTGAGTATTACAGAAAGTGATACAGTAGCTAGATAGTTGTAGCATATAAACACATATACGTAAAAATAAATTTCAGGACATCTTTAACATTTTAATTTGGTTTTTCAGTTTATGTGAATTTGTTTGTCCTAGCTGTTGCCTCTGGCAGTGGAACAATGTTTCTGTACTTTCACTAAGTACAGTACTTACAGTGTATTCAGTGGGTGTTCAGACCCATTTACTTTTTCACATTTTTTATGTTGCAGCCTAATGCTGCTATTATTTCAGTTCATTTTTCCCCTCATCAATCTACACTCTATCTATACTTAATAATAATGAAAAAGTGAAAACAGAATCTTAGAAGTTTCTGCGAAAAAATGAAATATCACATTGATGTAAGTATTCAGACCCTTTACTCACTACTAAGTTGAAACACCTTTGGCAGCTTCAAGTCTTATTGGGTATGGCACGACAGGCTCTGCACACTTGGATTTGGGGATTTTTTGCCATTTCTCTCTGCAGATGCGCTCAGGTTCTGTCAGGTTGGATTGGAGCCATCAGTGGACAGCCATTTTCAGGACTCTCCAGAGATGATTAGGTTCAAGTCAGAGCTCTGTCCGGGCCACTCAAGGACGTTCACAGAGTTGTCCCTAAGCCGTTCCTGCATTGTCTTAGCTGTGAATTTAGGGTTATAGTCCTGTAGGAAGGTGAACCTTCAGCTCAATATGAGGTCCTGAGTGCTCTGGATCGGGATTTCATTAAGGGTATCTCTTCTTTCCTCTGTTCAGCTTTCTCATGACGCTGAGAACCGAGGCCAAACAGTTCAGTCTTGGTTTCATCAGACCAGAGAATCTTTTCTCACAGTGGGAGAGTCCTTTAGGTGCTTTTTTGAAAACTTTTACTGCCATAAAGTCTAAATTGGTAGAGTGCTGCAGTGAAGGTTGTCTTTCTGGTCATCTCTCTTACCAAAAAGATAAAAATACAAAATACAAACCGCTTATCTATGTTTGTTCACACTCTTTTTTCACACTATTAAATTATGATATCCTGTTAAAAATACTTTGTCGATTTGAGAACTACGATGAACGTTGAAAGAATTCCCACAACGAAAACACACAAATATATATCTACAGGAATACTTGCAACCACGGTAATCCGTGTGAAGTTTCTGTGGAGGACTTGTGAAACCCACATGGCAGCCAAGCACTGATTCTATCTATGCTGTGCCATTTATGAGCAATTAAAATATTGGTGGTGTTTTTATAACAATGCAAACCTATGAGAAACCACAAATAATGCCCAAAGGTGTCAAATTTTGAAGAAAGTGACCTGATTCTCTAAAGGAGCCCATGAGTGGATCAACAGTAAGCCTAATTGCGCGTGAGTTTTTCTTCCACTCGGAGTATGTGGGGTAAAGCATTGCTGCATATTTCTCTCTCTGTCTGTGGTCAGTCCTCTGTTCGTTTCTGCTACGCTGGTGGAGAGTTAAATAACAGAGTAGGAAAGAGGAAGACTGGAACGGAGGTGACAGCAGGGGAATTATGCTATCAGTGGACAAGATGGCAGAGACACACAGGGGCTGAGTTCCACACTCACACATCTACAAAAAACAGAGGAATCAGATACAATATTGATGCGAGGCTGCGGTTGTGCCTGCTACTCTGATTAGGCTTTGATTTTCAGATGTTGGTTTTACCTTTGCTGAGACAGGGGCAGTGGAACAGGTAAGTGAGGAAAAGGACAGTAGACATTTTTTGCCATTAGACTAGATCAGTGTTTACTTGGTCAGGGCAGATGAAAAGGGTGGAATGTTGTTCTTGGTTTTGCATCTTTGACTGCTTTTCTCAGTTGCCTCTCAACCCTGTCCAGAAGGTATATAAAACAGCTGGGTTGCTTTATTCTCACTCTCCTTAAAGGTGGTTGTTGACTGATGTTTGCCTACAGGATCCTCTTGTGGGGAGGACAGATTAAAAAAAAGTGAAAAATGCAAAACAGCTGCTGATTATGCTGAAAAGTCCAATATGTTTTTTGCATTATTGATTTTTAGTAATGCTAACAGCATGGCTTTAGAGATGGCAACATTAGTGTGTTGGTCAGTCAGCCCACCACTTTAGTCCAGACTGAAATGCCTCAACATCTAGATGGATGTGTACCCTTTTCCTCTGTTCCACCATGAAGTTGACTTTGTGGGTTTCAGTAAAATATCACAACATTTGGATGGATTGCTGTGAAACTTATACACATTCATTTTCATCTCAAAATTTATTGTAATGACTATTGGGGTTACTGCTTTTCCACTTTTCCTCTAGGGCCATCATCACTTCTAAATTTCTGTTTGTCCAATACTTTAGTTTATATTTTGTTACCTGCTAATGGCATTCCTATCAGCCTCAGTTGTACTTTGTGTTAAGTGCTAATGGGCAAATAATAGCATGCTAAAATGCTAAACTAAGATGGTTAACATTGTGAACATTACCTGCTTCACAATGCATGGTTGTGTACTCTTAGTGTTATTTTTCCCCAGTTGTTTAATTCACATATAATTTACGGATGATTTTAAACTTAAAATATCTGTAGTGTGCAATTGTGTGTTACATATATTATTATATGATAATGTAAAGTATGCCTTAACTCTCTGATTTGAAAGTGATGCATGTCCACCTCCAGCCAATCAGAATTTAGTTTTCTCCAAGGCCATATGGTAACTGAATGAGGTTGACAGTTTGATGTAGTCCATTGTCAGTCTCAGAACATGTCATATTTCACTATGACCTTTACACTGATCATAAATGATCAAGAGTAATTGATTTTCCTGAAGAGAGAGAGAAATTGGACCTTGGTTGCAAACACTGTCTGGCTGTTGAATATGATTGAGGCAGATATAATAATGACAAAATAATGATGGAACCAGACACGGTGAGAGACAAGAAAACTGAGCAAATTTGAAAATTAAAAACTTGATGTAAGAAATGAAACCACCCTAAACAATCAATCTCTGCACCCAAAGCCAAATCAAGAGTCTTTAATTTTCTTCAGTAATTTAAAAAGATGGCTTAAACTGGTTTAGCTGAACTTGCTGTTGATTGCTTCATAATGATGAAATGAGAGGAGGCAATGTATGTAATGAATGCCCAACCTATTCAAGCAGAATGTGCAATGATATGAACATACACAGCACCCTGTACAATGTGTCTAACACCACAGCAAATATGTAATCACATCAAAACAGTTCTTCCAAGATGTTGACTTTCCCACTGAGTGCGGCATTTCAAAAACCTGCTCTACAGTCCGTTGATGACAGTCTTAAGGAGATGTATTTGTAGTGTTTAGCAGGCAGAGTGCAAACTGAATATTTCTTTGCCTCCAATACAGCCACTCACTTTCTCCTTCTGTCATTCTTTCTCTCTGAAAAGATGACACTGCCGCATAAACATCTCTAAATAATGAAACTGTGCTCTCAGGGTCAAACGCCTCTTTAGCTCAACCTATTTCCTGCCAAACAGTCAATACAATGTTGGAGTGAAGAGGGAGAGTGGGGTTATGGAGAAAACTCCCTCTTTATCCCTGAGGTTTTAACGTAGCTGTCCCTGCAGTGGAGTGACCGAGCCAGAGAAACAGTAGATCTGTCAGGTCCCTCTGTGCCGTATCCTCGGTGCCTCGTAATTCTTTTTGCCTCTTTAATCTTTATTGCATGCTTTGGCTCTCACCTGCAACAGCCCCCCCCCCCCACCATATCCTCTGCCTGCCTGATCCTTTCACAAGTGTTTCTTTTTTCTCTGCCTTAAATGCACAAATGCTTACGCAGAAGAATGACAACTTTGGGGGATGGTGACTTTAACTGTAACATTCCTCCATTCGTTTTCCTCCTCTCATACGTGACATGATTGCGAATGTGTTACTAGAATTTATCATTTGTTTATGTGTGTGCATCTCTGTGTGAGTCTTTCTGTATATAATGTCTGGTCCTGTGGGGAATAAGGATGAACAGTCTCTAGAGAATGTTCACATCTTCACACGTTTTCATGCAGAGCTCCCCATGGGCTCTGCAGCCCTCTCCACATATCATCTGTGGACAGTTAAGACATCTCAAAGTAAAAAAACACTGACTTTCCTTATTGAGTTTTGACATTGTTCCCAAGCTGTTAGTGTTATCCCCACTGATTTTTCTTATTCCCCGGTGAAATGACTGAACAAACATTGAATTTCATTGGACACATATCAGTGTGTCATTACCAACAAGTTCTTGAACTTAAATGACGTCCACACCAAGGAAGATAACTAAAACTTATAACGATCACATCAAATCACTCTGAAGTGATCCTCATGATATTGTTCACCACTGTCGTTGTTGTTATCTCCACTATCCACTTGAGTTAGAACAATTTTTAAAACAGTTATCTTTGTAGTTATCTTTCTTGGTGTGGACGACCCTTACGGTTATGGAACCGTTGTGGTTTGATTAGATAAAGGCACAAAAACTTCTTGGTTAGGTTGCTTGGTTAGATAGCTGGTGACTAGCTGGGGATTCAACTGATTGGCCAAATGGTGTGAATGCATGGCCCATACAAGTCAAATGTTTCCATTCTGAGTGTGTGAATGCAGGGTTTTCCCCAAGTTTCTAGAGGGCTTATGTTGAGGTTACAGTGGGGAGACAGAGGGGGTTCTCTCATCGGGTGTAGCTTCTATCTCTCTTCTATCTCATCAGTACTCTACAGCTTATCCGGTTCTGTATTGATACAGGTATTGGTTCTTATTATTATTAAAAAAAATACATTTTGCAAAAAGATTAGAATAAACAAAATTAGTTTCTCGAGCAGCAACAAAAATATTTACAGCAGCAAAGTCACCGTATATGAACTCTGGAAAACAATGGAAAATGTCAAACAATTAAATGATGTAAACACAGAGTGAAGCTGAATGAAGAGCACGGACGTCAGTCGCTATCAGTCATCTCCTCCGTCCTCCTCCCTCTGCTTCTGATGTCTGTGTCTGCCGGTATCGCTGCTAGAGAGGTCTCAGCCTGTAGCTATAATTTTACAAAAAATGTGGCAAATTAAGCTAGCAGTCAATTCGCTGTTAGCTTAGCACTGCACTTGTGTAAAACAAAGTGCAATGGATGGGAGCAGCTGAAAATGTGGCTTGTCTACACATTCTTGTTGAACAGGTGGTGTGGTAAGGGAAATTGAATTTTTACCAGCAAAGGTTGGGATTACACTTTTTATGTCTTTTTCATTATTTTTTGGGGCTTGTGTGCCTTTATTATAGTACAGTGGAGACTGACAGGAAAGGGGGTAGACAGAGGGGAATGACATGCAGGAAACAGTCGGGCTTGCGCTCACATGGTACACACCCTAACCGCCCCACGTTTTTTATTTCTTTAAAGGTAGACTGTGTCAGCATTACAGTACTACAGAGATGCCCTGCCTCACAAATCATATTCTCCAGATGTGAGGGAACATGCTTGTTTGGTAAAAAAAAAACAACAAAATAACATCATGATGAAATGACCGTTCCAGCTGAAATCATTACTCATATCGCAGTTGCAATATCTGCCAAAATAATCACAAAGTGATTTTTTGGCATATCGTTCAGCCCTGCATGCAACACATCTTAAAGTCAATTCAGCATTCAGACAGAGACAACAAATGAATCTTAGGTAGAGTTCTGAACTCATCCGCTGCTCCTTCAGCTTGCATTAGCAGTCAACACACAGGGCCACGCAGAGCTGCAGAGAGTTCGGATTATTATGCAAAAACACCCAGGAGTCTGCCTCCCACACTCCATTAAAACATCAACCCCAAGGTGTTGAATACAGCAGGAAACACAGGAAATGAGAAGCACTCTCTCCACTGCCTGTGGCTCTCCACATGGGTTCAAACATGTATCCATTAAGGTCACTGAACAGTGAGGCAGGGGTCTTTGCACCTGCTTTCCCAAGTTTTGTAGTAAATCTAAGTGGGATTGTAAAGACATTTTTCTTTGTGGCAATATCAAGTAATCTGAGGTCCTCTGTGCAGACTTCTGATGACTTGTTATTGTACGCACTTTTTATTTTATGTCAGTCTTTTCTTGTCCTGCTGGTAACATAAATAGTTTCTTTGAACTTCTCATTTATGTTTCTTCCATTTGATTACAAAGAACACGATGCCAAACCAGCAGACACACAAAATTAGATATCAATAAAGCGCGTGCACACACACTCACACACACACACACACACACACACACACACACACACACACACACACACATGGCTGTGTTTGTGCACACAAGTGTGTTTTCCAGTTTGTATAAATAATGTGACAAGTAAGTACATGACAGCACTCTGATGTCCTGAGGTGGAAACTGGTGTGATTTAATTTCAAACAGCATTTAAATATATTACAAAAATGATTATTTCATGCAGACTTTTTCCTGGCAACACTTCAGAATGACTAAATGAGAACATTTGGTCTTTTTTCAGGCTTTTGACAAACAACTTTTTTTCAGTACACCTCTGTTTATTTTTTTTTTCCTTTTAAGAGACAGATGAAAACTGCTTTGCAAATCTGCACTAAGCTAACATGACAGTAACCTCATTACTAGTTTTTCTTTTTTTCCTGTAAAAATGATGTTGAAATTATTTTTGGAGTTGACCTTGACACAACAAATGTATACATCTGGGTTTGGATTGCTCTGCATTTCCTCGCTTTGTATTTGTGGGGTTAGTATACTGTTGGAGGGTCTCACCATGTGCCTCCTTTGCCTGTCCCTTGGCCACATTGGGAGAATGTGGGTGCATAATGCAAGTAAAATGTCACCATGATAAATCTAACCTTTGTGGGGAGCCCTTAGTGGCTGCGTACCTGTGTACTTGCATTAATAACCAGATCTATCAAAGGGGAGTTTTCAGTTGCATTAGTGTTTCGGGAGTAATTGCTGTCAGCGGGTCTGGTCATAAATCTGACACCTCAATCACAGGAGCTCCATAAATCACACTTAAAAAATTCACTTGTGATGTACACTTTCCTCTTGCCCTCACTGCTGAATGAAAACTGCTGCAGGAGAGAACTTAGTCAACAGTTTGTCTCTCATTTTTCATACTCCTCTAGGCTCACTTCCAGGTACCACTTCTCTTGTGGGTGAGTACGAATATAATGAAATTAAGTAAGCAGGCTATTCTTTTTGCAGATGTCTCCCTATGGGCTCACCCAGAAAATCTAAATCCCACCTTTTATACCTGTAAGCAAACTCCTTCTCCCCTTATTTTTATGGCTCTGTTTATTAGTAACTGTAGTGAACACTCTGTGCCATTTACTTTGAGTGCTGGGGGCTTTAAGTGAGATTGTTTGAATGATTTCAAGAGACAAGACCAGAATATGTTTTAAATCGTTCAAAATATTCCAAGTGTGGAGGGTCCTCTCTTCTTTAGTGAGGCGGGTAAAGGGAATGATAAGGGGCCAGATGTGTAAAAGATGCGTATACATGAAAACCATGCATATGCCATCTCCCACACATAAGCTGGTATCTGTGAAAGACAGTGCACACTTAACGCATACTTGATGAGATGAGAGACATTATCTCATTATACAACAAAGTGTGTTTAGGTGTTTCACAGATCACATTATTATTGTTGAAATATGTGCAATCAAAGGCTCATCCAGAAGCTGTTTATCAGTGATGAACTATATCATTTGTTTTGTTTACGTTTAAGCCATTATTCCCCATAAGTGATCTTTTCATTTTATCTTTAATTGTCACGTAGCCTTCTTTGTAAAGTCTATTCCAAGTCCATATGAGCACTGTACATTAATCATTGATCATTTTGCTGACATTTAATAATGATGATTGAGATATCACTGCGATGATAGTTCACAGATAAGTGTGATAAATTTGTGGTATGGGCACTATCAGTAGCCACAGCCGTGCATAATGGTAATGTGTAATGACAGCTCTTCTGCTGCTGTTGGAGAACCTCCGCTGATGTGACACAATTGGTCAAACCACACTTTGCTGTTCTTCTCTTTGACAGGTCTAATGGGTGGCGAAGCAGGCACATGTCACGATGTTCAAACAGATGTTTAAGGGTGGTTTTACTTCCATTAGCATTCATAAGTTTGCATATTTGCCTCTGTGAGTACACACAGTTTTAGTTGTTGAGCTACACAGATTTTTACACAATTTCCCCAAGGTGTGATGAAATTAAGTTGGGGCAGTGGTTTAGTAGAGTCAAAGCCTATTAAGCAAAGCCACTATCTTGTGCAGCCAGAGTCACTTTGTGACAAGAATATATCTATGGAGTCACTGATATTGTGGTTGTGGATGGTGACAGGATCTGCTGCTGATGACCCACTGGCCTTCAACCCAAGTGTTTTGCAACATCTTTGATTCACTGCTCTACTTGGAGCACCACATGTAAAAGGCCTTGAATTGGTTTATTATTTTCAGTCTTGGCTAGAACCTACTACAGTTGTTGTAGAGGAACACAGTAGCACAGTGTGCTATTGCACACTTTCTGTTATTCTCTAAGATATGTACACTGCTGAGTAAAAGACCTGTGGCAAAAGGAATCCAGGCAGAATAATCCACAAGACACCTTGTATTTATTTTAAACTGCTCGCTGGCCATTGCAGAGGACTGAAGGGTGTGGTGGACCAACTGTTTTCATGAATACATAGGTGTAAGATAGAGGTATTATCACAAATGTGCAGTAGCTATTCAGTGTGAGGGAGAATGTGCAGCCCCTGTTGGTTATTTGCCTCTTAACATAGTGCACAATAGTCCCACTTTGTGACTTTCTGTCGTGGTCTATGGTTGTCGGAGGCACCTGAAGCATTTTAAACTACAGCAGTAATAAAGGCACTATGGTGAGGAAAAAAGGTCATGTTCAAAAAGGAAAAATTATTTTAGGTAGTCTCAGGCTTTAGGTAGGTTAAGGCTCCATTCTGCATTGGCAGATTAGCTTGAGTTTCATAGTATAAGCTGAGCAATGTCAACTTTAACTGGCCCAGTTTTGAGCCGACCGATTACATTACATTACTTAGCATTTAAAGATACATGTCAACAACTGTGCATGATAACATACTAATGTTTAGCATGTTCACATACAGTGTATGCTAACATTTTGTTCTACATTTAACTAACATTAGCATGTTATCATTTATCGTAAAGTATAGCCTGGGGCACAAAAAATGAAAGAGTGCCGGAGGGATGATGTATTTTTGTAGGCTAACCGGATGTTAGCGTCACATTGATTCCCTCAACAAAAAGCCATAGGGATTTTTACATGGGCTCTTGGATTACTGCAGAAAATAAGCTCTGCAACAAACATAAGTTTACGATGCTTACACGTTATGTTCAACATGTTAATCTTCACAAGCGAACACCATTTTCATGAGTTCATGAAGCCTAAATTCAATTGAAAGAAGTAAAAAAGCTGCAGTATGCTCGGCTATAAATGAACTACATCATGGTCGCACGACTTCAGCGTCACCACTACTAAACTTCCAACTTGTAGTTTGATTTAGCGCTTACCTCCTGTACAAAAGCCTTTCCTCCCCATAGTAATGCGTTGCAAAAGCGTTAGTATAAACACAACAAGGCTGTCAAAGCAGACTGGTGAGAAGATCAGTTTTCATGTTCAGCGCGATGAGGTT
The DNA here is from genome assembly GCF_046630095.1 of Trachinotus anak. NCBI lineage: Eukaryota > Metazoa > Chordata > Actinopteri > Carangiformes > Carangidae > Trachinotus > Trachinotus anak. Next base: position 19,690,804 of record NW_027273855.1, on the reverse strand, counting down.
TAACGTTCCCGACAACCTTTGTAGTCTTATTTAGCCACTTATTAGCAACTAGCCTTTTGTAGAACATGTAAAAGCTTAAATAAATCATGACTGGTGTATTTACTGATGCATTTTATGTTGTGGAATAAAACATAAAAATGTCTTGAGCTTGTGGTAACCACAGACCTTTTTTCAGACATCTAACCAAAAACCCAAGTAAAAAAAACCCCAGACTTAGGGAGGAGAGAACCAGAGGTGCGAAAATGCTAACAAATTTCCAGATTTTAGGACTCATTCCTGTGGCACTCTAAAGGTCAGGAAGTGAAGTGACCTCTTGGTGGCATTTAATGAACCTAAGCGATCACCAAATCCTTGGAATCTATCCTCCGGGGACCATGACCTTGTCCAAATTGCACAATGGTCCATCCTGAAGTGTTCAACTGCTAGGCTGAGCGACTGACGCTGCTATCATCCCAGCCATGCCGTTAGTCAAGGTAAAAATGTCAGTTGATTTTATCTATCAAAAACAAATAAAGCTGCAGACAGCTTTGCTTGTTAAGCTGTTTCTCATTCACTAACGGCAGCATTCCTGCCAGTGATTATTACAAAACATGCATTACCTGATTGTCTCCTCTATGCAGAATACTGTAAGTACAAGCAGAGCTCCTGTAGCTGATTAAGGTTAAATGTGGGCCAGACAAGTATCTCTGTTCCTCCAGATGTGTTATTCTTTCTTCATTGTTCGACCTCCGAAGTGAGAGATGGATGGAGCCTGTCTGCCTGCAGGTAATCTGATTATGGGACCATTAATAAAACATCATTCATTAAGAGCCTGTATCAATCCGCTGTCAACATCAAGTGGTTCACTCATCAAAGAATGACAGAGAGAGCTGGGAGAGAGAGACACTAAGACAGGAGACTGCTGTTATGGCACAGTATTGCTCTGTCCCTTGTTATGTATTTTACAGAATCACATTTTCTATTGATCATGTTTGTCTTGATGTGCCTATGCACTCTGGGGGGAGCAGTTAAAAAATGTATAGCGCTCATTTTTGGCCGCTTTCTAGACTGGTTAATGAAACTGTATGTTAATTAAGTTAACTCCATTTCACTAGTTTATTTTTATGTTTTGTAACGATAGCTTTTTTTTAATGCATTATTACTTTCCACCTCTCTATTCCCCCTTATCCCTTCCATCTCCAGCCTTCTTGTGAATGCTTTTCCTGCGGCAGAGTGACAATAGCCGCCCAGCCTCTGGATCCCACAGGGCCTTCATTATGACTGACTGTTATTATGTAAAGCACTTAAAATGCCTAATTATGCTCTCTGCCTGGCTCTATTTTAGTTCCTAAGTGCTGCAGTCTTCTGACTGATGGTCCTTAGGGACTTTTCACTCTCTGTTTGAAATATTTTTCTCATATCCTCTCTTCACTTAACGGTGTATCTTCAGACACAAACACCTTCTATCAGAACTGGCGACAGTATTGTGTCAGTGAAAGCGCAGGGCTTGGACTCCTGAGGTGGAAATAATTTGTCTGTGGAAATGATGATTATTTTGTTGGAAATTTTCATATGTAAATTCCAATAAGGAAACTTTTAAGTTGGGGAATACACGATTGCAAAACTCATTTGAAATTCTTGAGAATTTTTTTGAAAATGTGTTTTAATTTCTCAAAGTAAAATGATTCCTCAGTGGGCAGATGATTCAAAGCAAGTGCTTACATAATTAAAACGTAGCCAGGGGTTAGAAAAATAATTTATACTCAACATTTCAGGAAAATCGAAGCTGTTTTCATTGTGATTCATGGTTAGTGACAACATAATGGAATCTGAACAGAGACAGTTATATTGTGTGTATGGCATTTCCTCTGCAGAGAGAAATTTAATTGAATCTCCCCCTACGTTTCCACTGATTGCACTGTAGCCCCTTTTCAACCTGAACTATTTCTATTCGACTCCACTTGCACACTGCGCTAAGCTTTGAGTGTGTGTTTCTGTGGGTGTGTGTGTTTGTGTGTGTGGTGTGTGTGTGTGTGTGTGTGTGTGTGTGTGTGTGTGTGTGTGTGTGTGTGTGTGTGTGTGTGGGTGGATCAATGTGGATATGTACAAATGATGGAGAGAAAGTAGACTGAGTGTGAGTTTGTATGTTGGCATTGTAGGTGGAATTTGTGGTGTGTGTGTGTGATGGATTTGTGTCTGATTGTCTCAGAAAATTACCATAAACAGAACAGAACAAATCCCTAATTGTTTTGGCTCTATATTTACAGCAGAAATGCCTGCAGCATATTGCAGTGTCCCCTGAAACTCCACAGACTGCTTGTGATGCTTCTCTCTCCAGAGAGCCAATTCATAACCAGGTCAACCCTAGGTCACACTGAGATCAGAGATGAAATGACAGCAATACATCATTCTCTATATATAAAGTTGAGGGGCTGTCTCACAGGTGACTAGGCGCAAAGATTATTTGACCATCACTAAGCTTTTTCTGCACTGCGTTCATCCAAATAAGACCTCCTCTGGGTGAAACTCTCTGCTGGGCCCTTGTCTGCTACAGCAGCCTGAGCAGATGGCCGACTATTGACATGCAAGGAAGCCTGTCTAATGCAAGCGCTGTACTGCAGTGTTACCAGCAACAGGGGAAAAGGGTTGATGGAGTTTAAAGTGAATTAGCTTTATGTTTCGTTAGTGTGAATTGCTGCCCTGTGAGTCAACGCTCTGGGTGTTCTGTCGAAGGTGGGGACAGTACAGACAAGATAGGGGGCAGCTGGAAATACTTGTTAAAGAACTTTTTGCAACTTTGAAGTTATAATCTTTAAGATTTCAACACTTGATTTTTATAGTGTTTATGATCTGTCTGGATCTCTGTCTGCAACAGTCAGTCATAAAGCTTTGACAATGTAATTATCAATCTACATTGTACTTATCATTGCCACTGTCTGAGTGCACCTCTCTTTCTCCTCTTTTAGCTTATCTGTCCACCATGGTAGTTCTTTAAAACTGAAACTATTGCATCAGTGTTAGGTTTAGAACTGAAACATACAGTCGATTGACAGAAAATCAAACTGCAACTATTTTGATCACTGTAGTATCTTTGGGTTTGTTGTTGGTGGGATGAAACAAAGAATATGATGACACTCCTTTGGGTTCTGGCATAATATGATGGTTTTTCATTGTTTTTAGACATCTTACAGATAAAATAATGAATCTATTAATTGAACAAAATAAGCAGATTTATCAGTCATGAAAATTGTTAGTTGCAGGCATAATTGCAGCCGTTACTGCTAATGCAAACCTATAATTTCCTTCTGCTGCTTAAAAATCCAACGACACCCACACAATGATTGTTCAGGTTCTCAACCATTGGCTCCGGACCCTGCACATGGTCATTTGATTAACAGATGCATATCTCATGTGTGTGTCAAGTTTTGATTAATCAGGCATATCATTATTTCCACCTCCTTCATGCTCTTGACGATGATTTCAAACATGAGTGAACTATAGATGTGAAGAGCTGATCCTAAGGGTCGTTATCAGGCCGATCCGGGTGTATTTTAATGGAGCGGTATCTGCTAAGATAAAGCCTTTCATTACTGTTCTCTGCTGTGTTTTGTCTACTCCAGGCTGCCAGTATTGCAGCTCTGCTTCTTTAAGACAGCCAGACTCTACAGTCCAGCATCACACTGCATAAGCTAGTGAAATTAGTGTGTGTGAATGTGAAATATTATTTGGACACAGCGGTGAGTGACTCTGAGTTCAGATACTGAGGTTGGAATTATAAACAGATTCATAAAGCAAATGTTACTTATATTTACATGACAATGCTCTAATTGCTGTGGTCATGAAGATTTTGACCTAAAAATAGGGTCGGCCAAGAAAAGGTAAACAAAAGTGCCCTGCTGCCCAAATCTAATCCATCGCTCCCGCTCAGGAGACTCAGATACAAGAACTTAATGGACCCCTCTTGGCATTTTTATGCATCTGCACCGGCGGCAGCTGTGGCCAGAGGCATTAAGTTTTCAGGATGTCCGTCTGCCTGATATATTTAAATGTTTCAGGAACGCCTGAAGACAAATTCTTCAAATTTAGCACAAGTGTTCAATTTGATAATTTGGTAATCAGAGGTCAAGGTCAAAGGTCAAGGTCTCACAATTTTTTTGCCACAACTGAATAATTCATTATTATCATTATGACTAAACAATGGAGTGATGACATTTTATAAATAGGTCTTTATTTATAGATCAACTTCAAAGTGACATCATAATGTTTTGCTATTATTCAAAACTGTAACACAGGAACAAAAGGGGAGATTGTGACTATATTTCACATTGGGTTGGATACTGAATTAGGGACACTGATCTTGGGTGGTCACCTTGATCCAGTGGTGACTGTATAGATCTTCTGTGCTGCCAGGTTGAAGATGTATGTGAAGCATCCACATTTTCAATACATTTATGACATGAGTCTGGACAGGCATGGATGTGAAATGCCACCGACTGGATGATGGAAGCATACAACTGCGAGGCAGTAATTCTCGTTTGGATATGAGATGACGGTATATGTGGTTAGGCTGGAGAATGATGTGTACAGCTGCTCACTGTTAGAGAAAATCAGCTGGTTTGTTCACTCTCTCTCTGCTGAAAGCTTCTCCGTCCATCTCATCCCAGCAAAGCCTTATCAGGTAATTAATGTCATGAATGGAGATTTAATGACCCTCACATCAACCTTGTTTTAAAGGAACTAGAATTAAAGATGTTATCTGGATATGTAATAATGCAGGAGTGGGTGGGGTTGCAGGGATGGTAAGTCTGAGCATCAATGTCATCGTTCTGCTGATCAGGCCCTGAGAGTCCCTGAAGGCAAGCAAAGCTTCCCAACACCTACCAACTGGTCTGTCTGGTCTCTACAGCAGACGAAGAAGGATTCACACTTAATAATTGGGCTGTGAACCGTCATGCACATGCATGAGTTACAATTTGTATGGAGGCAGGGAGGTGCAAAACAAAATCACAGATTAGGAAAAATGAAGACAATATTTGAACAAGAAGGGCACTACAAGAGCGCAGACCTCCGTCAAGGATGATGTTAATTCATGTCATTTAATGGGTTCCTCCCTGGCTGATGCCCCATCACTCCATCAAATTTTGTGCAAATTGGTTCAGTACTTCCTGTGCAATCCTGCTGACAAATAAACAGTTACATATGAAAAAATAAATAAATTATAGATTACCTAGAAATACCATCTCACTGAAATCTGTTCTTTGCCTTGGAGAGATACAGTGCATGTTAAGCACATACAAACCTCGTGATATAAACAGGCCTCAAACAACATGAGGTTTTGTCAATCAAACATGATGACAGCACAGGCATTGGCAGCTAGGTTTTGGTTTTTATTTAGTTTGTTCCATTTTGGCTACTGACACATACCTGCATTGCAATTGGAGGCAAGGTGGAAAACTGTTACTGGCATATACTGTATGACATCCATGTGTATGTATTTAAAGATAAACCTAGATTCAACTACAAAAGAAGAACCATGAAGGGGTGTAAAGACCATTAACACTCTTCCCACTGAGTCTAGGTCTTAAAGCCTTAATTATATGTCACAAATGTATGAATTGCAGTGCCGTGGTACATTCAGGCTATTTCTCTAATTCAGACACAGAAAGGAAATTTGTTCTAATGGCACCATTACATGTGATGCACAGTATGTTTTTTTGTTTTTAATTGAAGTGGATATTATAGTTAAAACATCAGGGAGTTAAAGATCATAAAAATGCAATTAGAAATAATGATGTTAAATCTTCAGTAGCCAGATACAAACATGATGTGAGCTCTACAAGATTTCATTTAGAGAAGTAATGGAAATGCCACCTAGGGCAGGAGATGAGATGTGACTCCCAAAAGGAAAAGAAGCATAGATGGGATTTTATGTTGAAACCTAAAATGAACGAAAAATCTATTTCTTCTTGTTGCCTTACTGTCGATATTTTTACCTCACGTGCATTGCTAAAAGAGAAGCAGTTGATGGAGTTGGTCAGTAATCGCTGTTGTTGATTTAAAACACCTGTCAGACTGTGTTTATGAAGCCTTTCTGCATTCTGCCATGTGGCTGGTTCCATGTGCCAAAACACTGCAGAGCTGAGGGGATTTTTATACATCATGATCAAAAAAAGCCTGAAAATGATAAAGATTTAGTATAAAAATTGAATTTGAATTTAGTGCATTGGTCTTGAGAAAAGAAACAAAAATAGCAGTATCATGGATGTGCCTTTCTTTAATCCCAGGAATGTTGCAGGGCCTTTGCCAAGCTCTGGAGCCCTCACATCATTCAGGCTTTTCCTACCCAAACCGTGCCCCTGGCTACCTGCCAGTGGCAAACACATTAGTGTGTATCCCGTTGATTGTTGGCACCAAAATTGCGCCATGCTGGATACTGAATTGGGAATGTTAGTGAAGCATCCCCTACAGTGCTTGTCCACCCAGTTCGTGATAGGTCACCAAAATTCTGGGAAAAGCACCTGAGATAAAGAACAGTGTCACTTGGGTGGTACACAGACTCATCGTTTACTGCTGAGAAAGAAATAGAGCCCACAGTGTCAAATTTGTTGTCAGTGGATTATCTCAAAGCATGTCAACTGGATGCTGTTATTGTATTTTAGCAGCGGTCGTCTAGCTCTCTGTGGTTGGTTGGAGATGTCTAATATGTAGTCTCTGTTATTAATTTAAGATTTAAACATTGACACCTTTTAAATCATCACATTAGAACAGCTACTAAAGCCCGCCCGTCACTGGCCTTTGGAAAACTGTTACCTTAAGATAATTATAATTAATAATAATTAAGAAAATGACACTTGACAAGTAAATTGGGTAGTAAGCTTCACAGCAGTGGCCTCCTCCTTCAGTGGAGTGTGTATATTATAGGTTTAATGCACAGAGCCAGAGTGTTTTTCTCACACTTGCTCCAAAATAAATAAATAAACTTCCCCCTTAATTTCTGTGTAATACTAAAAGCATAGATTGTCGAAGAAAACAAGTGACTCCAACTTCATCAACAAGTCGTTTACCCTCTTCCTTTGCTGATTCATCACAATTAGCCGTTATTGACAAATCAGGTTTGCACTGGACCTACTGTGGACAACACATATGTTTCACAGTTGGATATCACAGCTGCCCACTTACCCAAAATTAAAGCTGATTTTATGAACTGCTGTTTTGCTCATAGCTCCCAATGGGAATTTAGGATGTTGTCTGTGAATTCCTGAAAATAAACATGCTGACATTTGCAGTAATGTCTCACACCTACAAATTTTTACCACCTTGTTCATTTGCTTGTCTTCATGCTTGTCAGACGTGCAGGCACACACACATGCGCATGCAGACACACACACACACGCACACACACGTTGCAGCCGTGTTAGACTTGACGTTAAGTAATATGAAGGCCTGTGATATTGACCGCGTCCTGTTTTATTTGACACCTATTGCGCCTCTGCGATCCACGCTGACCATAAGACTGAATATGCTTACTTGTTCTCACCCCCACCTCCCCGCTGTCTGCTTTATCTCCTTTGCATTACTCAGAGGTAATTTGCAATGCCTGTGGCGTGATGATTCCTGAGTATACCTCCCCACTGATCATCAAACAAGCCTCCAGCCATGGCCTCTGACCGCTGCCTGTACCACCTCCCTGTCATCCTCCTCACACCGAGCACAACGCGAAGAGGAAGGGAGACTGTATATATAGAAAGGCAGAGAAGGAGTGATCAAAAGGAACAGAGGGAGAGAGTTATCGGTTCGATTGAACGACGTTTTTTTTCTCCAGTGGCACAGGAGGGATTTCATTGAAAGGCTGTTGCAGTCTATCGATCGGCCCTCAGGGATGGAAACTGTGAAGCGGAGAGGGGGAGAGCGAGTCAGAGAGAGTGAGAGTGAAAGAGGGTAGAGGGATTCGTGCAGTGAGAGGAATACAGAGGCAGAATAGCATTCAGTTGTGTTACAGGAGAATAAGAGTGAGAGAAAGAACAGCGGGGAACAAAAGGAGATCTAGCGCTCAGAAAATGTAGCTGATGTTCATTGTGGTGTTGTGGAGTTTTCCTCGGCTGGTCAACCATTTCAATAGCCATGAGCTGAGCTGTGTAAGGGAGGAAGGGAGGGAAAAAAGGACGGAGAAGCAGTGGTCAGCTAATGCTGTATACAACCTTAGTGTTTCTGAGGAAAAGAGATCACACAAAAAAAAGCCATTATGATTTAAACCATGATAGAGGAAACTGTTGGTGTTTTCTGTTCTTGCCAATGCAGAAGGCATAGTACACTGAGCATGAAAATGACAGGTGGGCAAAAAAATTGATTCACATTAGAATCGCGATTCTATCTCTACCATTTCAAAATTGATTCATATATTCCAAAAAAATATTCCTTCTTTGTGTGAGTGAGAAGAAAGTGCAGTGTGAGCAATGGAAAACGTAACAGAAAAAGTAATTAAATTGGGCACATTTTGGATTTTATAACCTCGAGGAGAAGAAGAATCTCAATCAGAACCATGTATTATGTAGGCTTTGTATACATTTTTAATAGCTTGAAGATCCAATCATCATCAAAGAGTATGTCATGCAAGAGAGCTAATAAACACAAATGACATAGTCAAAGTTTTCATATTGACATTTAACGTGCATTAATTGATTTCCAAATGCCAATCATGCATTGAGTAACATGACAATTCCTCCATTCCACCTTAAAAGTTGCTGGTAGCTGTCAGTACTCTCCGAGCTGCACAGTGAATTAAATTGTTAATTAGTATCGATGAAAAGGCAGAAATCATGTTTCAGTCATCATTCACTCTTCTGATGTTTATTTATTTGTGATACATTTACAAAGAAACATGACAAAGCTGGCCTATTAAACCTGGACAGCTTGTGCTGCTTCCACAGAGCTGCTGGAAATGAAAGCTAGCTTAGCTACGTGTTCATAGCCTTGCCTGTTAGCTTCGCTTGACCTCTGCCTGCACAGCAGCTTTTCCTCTGAGCGGATGTTTCCATGTCATTTGCTTGACACAAATAAGTAATGAAATCATTCAAAACTCAGGCAACTTGTGTTCATTCAGCTATGCTGCGTAATGCGACGCTTATTACAACCTGCCACTTTCCTGGTATCGTCAAATGTTACTGAGCTGGAGTGTTTGGCAGACCGCTGCGTCATATTCCTAACAGGATGCAAGCATGCATGCACGTCATAGATTAACTCCAGTACTTAAACAGATAGTGCTACACCTCTGACCAAATGTATAGCCTCATATACTATATGACCTATTATGGTCATTTTTGAATCGAGGATCGATTTTGAATTGAATCCTAAGCCCAAGAATCGAAATTGTGAGATTTTCTGCATCGTGCAAAATGCTATTAAAATGGCGCATAAAAAGTTAATCTGTTAAGCATCTACATGCCAGCATACAGCAAATTTTTGCAGCCAAATCAGGAAAACATGGCTAATGATTTTTGGTTTGTTAACAATTTTATTGAGCCTTGAGGACTTTGTCAGTCATTTTAGTTTGCCCAAAGAAACTGTCCTGAGCCTGACTGATGAATTAATAGAACTACTGAACACTGTCACCATGAAAGAGGCACAGTATCCCAACTCTGCTATGGCTCTGTGCTGCAATGAGACTTAAAATACTACTGGAAGGTTTTTGAATTTCACACTTTTCACTGAATTTTCTAAGTAAAATGCCTTGTAACTGTTGAATATTTCAAGAAGACAAACATTTTCTGCTGGAGGGCACAGAGCTGAGCATCAACCACGTGTTTGGGTTTGAAAAAAAAAAAGTCCTTATTTACCCACACTTCATGGAAAATTCTTCTTTAGATAAGCAACAACCAGGTTGTTAGTTGTATCTAAACCATAGTCAAAGTTTATCTTTGTCGAGCTGGTGCCAACTGAAGGCAGCAGTGTTCCACCATCCAGTTATTTTATCCTCCTCTGTTTGACTATAAACTGTTCCACTAAAGTTGAATGGTTTGCAAACATTTACAGCATGAGATGAGTTCCACCTTTCTGAAAACCCAGGCATGTGTGTGCTGCAAATTGTCCAGGTGCCATGTAACATGTAGACAGGCAAAGTCTGACGCTTGAGAACTGCTCATTCAAAAAAACTCAAAAGAGCTTCTGTGACTGTCTAGTGTTAGCCTGGCTGCCTAGCATGTTAGGGGCATGCAGCTCACCTTAACAGGCCATAGCTCTGTGTCCTTACCATATCCCTTTAGGGACCGTTGTGGACTAAAAGAAGAGGCTCATTGGCTAAATCAACTATTCAGAACAGGGATCAGATACTTTCTCAGGAAGGATGTCATTATCTGATGTTTTTGTTTATTTAATAAAACATAGCAGCATTTTAATCATCTTTTTCATAGTCTGCTTTGTTGTTATCAGGCAAAATAGATGAATTATTTATATTTTATAAGGGGTTTGGTGACCGGGTACTGTTTGCTCTCAATTATTTTTATGTCAACTCTGCTAACTTATTCCAGTCAAATCAATTTGTGAAAACTCTTATGATCAATATTTGATTGACCTAAAATGGAGTTAATAAGTGACGACAGAGCTGTTGTTCTCCTATTCTCTGTTAAGTTGGATCCTTTAGCAGCTGCTCTGTGGTCATTCAATATGCAACTGCATTGCTTAAATTATATCTTGACATGTATCCTTACATGTTTCAAATGGTGAGAAAAGAGAAATCTCTAGACATGTGAAAAGTTTGCTGTCATTACCTTGAGCTCTGTCTTAAAGGCAGGCTTATGTAAGACTTCTCTTTATTGTTTTGCAATACTTGCGCATATGTATGCCTGCTTGATTTTGTGTGCATCGAGAAGCACAAATGCTGTGAGGGATTGAGACTGTCATTGCAAGCTGTGATTTTTTTATTTTTATTTTTTTTACTTACCGAGCATCAGCATTAGTGTGCTGGTGTTGCTAGCATTGGTGAAACTATGGCAGAGCAAATAAAATTTTATGTTACTTTAATACTACAAAAAATTGATAACAATAAGTTAATACACACTTTAAATAAACAAGCTGAATATCATTTTGACATTGGCAAAGGCATGGGCTATCTACAATCGCTCTGATTGTTGATCACCGAGATCATCGTCCATCAGCACAACCCCAGTACCACAACCAGTATAGTCATATCTCATTAACCGTGGTTGATTGTGTTGGAGTGGTTGAATGTTACCAAGTACTTTCACTCAAGTATTATACCGAAATATGATTTTGATCTTGTCCTATTATGTTACTTGAGTATTTCTATACTTTAAACTTCTACTGTTCTCCATTTCACAGTGAAATGCTGTTCTTACATCACAACATTTATCTGACATCTTAAATTGCTAGTTACTTTGTAGACTGAAATTTTACATTGAAAATATATTAGTATCTCACTAAATAAGATGTACCATAGAAATACTTCTTGCACATTTTGTATCAGTAATAATAATTCAATATTGTAATATTTAAGATATGAAACAATGAAGGGGGCATTCTGTATGATGAGCACTTTTATTTCCAATGCTTAAAGAAGCTGATGATACTACTTATAGTACTGTACAATAAAATTTTGAAACCAGAACTATTACTTGTAAGGGAGCGTTTTCCTTTGTGGCATTGCTGCTGACACTTCAGAAGAAGATCTGAATACTTCTTGCACCACTTATTATAAAGTATCTGTAGAGTTAGACAAACAGTCAGAGGGGCCACGAGGCACAAAGGCAGTCATAAAGACTGATGCCTATTCAACACTAACGGACAGAAACACGGGCTCCCATGAGTCTTATACCTGTCAGCCTTACAGCATGTCTAATGAGTCCGACCACTCCTCTGGCTTCCTGAGCCACGGCAGAAGAACCTTGGATCCATCCAGGGTGACTGCGTGCACCATGGGACCATGGATCTGTCCTCCAGGGTCAGATCCAGTTCTGATGGATGACTCCTCAGAGACGAGAGATGGCTCCTTGTCTCCCTTTTTCTTTGTGGTGTATATGTCAGAAAACAAAAACACACACATACGCACAGAAAGCATACATACATACGTACAGTTGGGCTGTGACCTTGTCCATGACCACACACTTAAATGGCCGTGTTTCTGATGAGCGGTTTCCCATGAGGGAGGGAGGAAGGAAAAAGGGTGTAGATGTGATGATGAAATACACCGATTGTCCCCTGATAGATTGGGGACAAGGCCCCTAATCGCTCTTGATGTCATGTGGATGACCTCCTCGGATACAGAGCACAGATTCATCACCTGCAGCTCTCCTCTCATTCACCACCAAGTGGCTCACTGGTCATGATGTACTATATAGGTGTGCCATAAATAGCACATGCACCTGGTGAAATCCTCCATCAACCACTATTCTTAGGCCTCTGTAACCTGAAGCTCCGATGATATGGTGACCCCCATCATTACTGTATGAATATCAAACTCCTTCAGCTTACATTTTATTTATCACAGCGGCAGCTTGCCAATAACACAATTTTTGTAAATGCACCTTTGAAGAATGAGGAGAAGGTAAAGAATTAATAATAAGATTAGATCAGATGAGGGGAGTGTTTGTATAAAGAAAAGAAAAGCAAGGAGTCATCAGTGTGAGCTTATACTTGAAGAGTCATTTATCAGAGCTGAATCTGCCAAAGAGGACTGATGTGCTCCCATGGTACAACCACTAACACAGAATGGATCCAATGTTCTTCTCAGGCATATTTTTTATCCTTAGAATTACCTGCCTAGACCGCACACTTCCATTGACAAATCCACTCACCACAATACGATATGATTTTTGTAATGATTGTAAAGCTCCAGTTTCACATGAAAACTTTACAAAGTGTTCCAATACAGTTTTTGTGGTTTTGTATCTTGGTACTGCTCTGTCCTTTTTAATAGTGATATTTTTTTTTTTTAAGCAATTTTTTTCAAGGAAAAATAATTTTAACTTTCATTTCCAACTCTTAGCCGCAGTGCAGTGCCACTATGGCTGCTCAGGTCACATTTCACTTTTCTTTTTTGTACTTTTTTATGAAGGCCAAGATGTCCTCCAAAAAGTAAACAAGACGCTTGTGTCCACCTGAGTGAGATGCCTCATATAGAAATGCTCCCATGGTACAAGCACTAACACAGAATGGATCCAGTGTTCTTCTCAGGCATATTTTTATCCTTAGAATTACCTGCCTAGACTGCACACTTCCATTGACAAATCCACTCACCACAATACAATATGATTTTTGTATTGATTGTAAAGCTCCAGTTTCACATGAAAAACTTTACAAAGTATTCCAATACAGTTTTTGTGGTTTTGTATCTTGGTACTGCTCTGTCCTTTTTAATAATGATTTTTTTTTTTTTTTTTTTTAAGCAATTTTTTTCAAGGAAAAATAATTTTAACTTTCATGTCCAACTCTTAGCCGCAGTGCAGTGCCACTATGGCTGCTGAGGTCACGTTTCACTTTTCTTTTTTGTACTTTTTTATGAAGGCCAAGATGTCCTCCAAAAAGTAATCAAAGACACAGACGCTTGTGTCCACCTGAGTGAGATGCCTCATATAGAAAGTAATGTGTTTGTGTCTCATGTGTGAACAGTTAAGTCTAACAAAAACAGCCAACAGCTTCCAAGATTATGTTTTCAGAGCTGTATTAATTCTGACGTTTCATAAACTTCCCTGAACCAGATTCCATAATGCATGCAATAAATTCCCACTATAAACATTTTTATCCTTTTGAAAATGTTTGTAAACTTATAATTCACAGATAACAAAGTGGATTATCTGAGTTTGGGTGGTAAACCCTCCATTACATCCTTTGTTGTTGTGTTTATGCCCCAGTGATCCCATTCCTTCAAAGCTCATCTGTATGCAGCCTGCTGGTGTTGTGCATGGCCAGCTCTGTACTCAGTGTATCTATTGCGATGCTCTGTGTAGCGTGACTGTTGCCTGTGTATCATCTATCAGGGGGATAGTATAACCTCACTTTAAAATCATATTCCACTGAATCAGAATTCAATTCCAGATTCCTCCAAGAAAATATCATAATAATACATCTCTCCTGGATTCCACTTGGGCCACTGTCATAGTGCTTCCTGACTCATTGCCTGCACTGTAATTTCTCAATAACATCTTTGGCAGAGACATGATGAAACATTCAGTGAATGAATTTCATTGGCTATGGAGGATAAAAAAAAAACACTGGGAAGGTGTAATTTTAGATGCATGAAATCCAAAGGTGCTTACATACATTGTTCAAGTTGTTATGAATATGAAACACCTCAGCCATGTTTCTTATTACTGTATTATTTATTCATCAGCGAGATGCCACTGTGGGATGAAAGAAGCAAGCTTAAAAATGAAAGCAATGCAGTGTTGCTTTTTTTTTTTTCCCCCATTGTGTTGCACGTTTGAAATGCTTTCTGATTGTACGGCCGTGTCAGTCTTCATCTTCGACGTACTTAAATGTTGAATGGAGGTAATGAGATTGGAGCAGAATAACAATGATGGAATTCCATAATGGATTACTGCACCGTACACAATGCCGTGGTTTCACAGTTTCCCCGATTAGTGGTACAAATTTAACACTTGTTAGGCGTTCTGTAAACAGCACTGAGGGAGATTATTTGTCAGGCGTGTAGGATTCAATCAAGAGTCCGCATGTGTGATGCATACGACTTTCACAGTGCTCACCACAGTTACAACTGCTGTTTATCTGTCGATCATGATCTTTGCTCTACAGTGACTTCTGAATTACAGGGCACACAAATTCTGATGCCATGACAAACTCGTACTATAAAAAGATCTTTAAAACAAGACATTAACTCTCATTGTAAGTAATGATATAGTTAGGACATCTTTGTGTCACTTATTGCAGCTCTTATCTCCTACAAATCAACATTTTGTTAAATTGAGTTCCCAAATATGATTTGAAGAGGATTAAATGCTGCCAGGATACTGTTGACTGGCGATGCTTTCTTCCAGTTCGAGAAGTGCTTCTGGAGTCTCTGCTGGTTGCCTGGGAACCTCACAGTACATTTCCTAGCCCCCCCCCCTTTTGCACATCCGTTCACTAAAAATTTTTCGTCCAGTCAGGGTATTTGTCAGACATGATTGATTTAACTACAATATCTGAATCTGTTTAGATGACTGTAAGAGCTCATTTGAAATGTAACCTGCCTGTTGATTAGACAGATCCAGGGTCGGGAAAAATGAGAGGAGAACTGCACACCATCAATCAAAACTGCATGCTGTTTGACTAAAACTATCAGTGTCTGCCTTATGGTGCCCTAACCTCTGTACAGCACTACAGGCAATGTCATTTCACTGACTTATTCATGTGTGATGTGAAGCATGGCGCCTCTCCGACAGGATCCGTGTCCCATTGACCACTAAAACTTGAAGTCACTGGTGCAAGTGTCTGGAGGTCTGTTTGTCTTCATCAACCCTAACGTGTCTTTCTGCTTATTGGTGAACTGTGTGCTTTGTCCACGTTTCCTCAGTTTAATCAATATGGCCACATGCATTGACTTGTAAAGAACTGTTGCATGTTGCAGATTCAAAGAGGGCTGCTACCCCGTGTATTGATCCAGAGGGTGATATGCTGCTCCACAGCGCTGTAGTGTGCTAATATTTTATTTAAATGAAATATTTCCTTCATGTAGCAGTGAATTTGTGTTAAGTATACCGGACCATACATTCCTCCCCTGTCAAGACTGAACACAAAAGAAGTCAGTGTGGTTGTTTTATTAATTTCATCTTAAAAAACGTAATCTAAATGTTTCATTATTCAAAGTAATGTCACACCTGGTATTTTCGAGATTGTGTTTACATCTGCATCTGGAGTTAATTAGGGTGGCTATTGACAGCAGCAAGACAGTGAATGTCGGCTGAAGATATACTACAGTGCCCAGGTTCATTATAATGAAGGAACATGTCAGTGCAGCAGTGTGGTGGTGGAAATAACACCCCAAACACAGATGGGCTGAGGAATAAAATACATACATGGTGCAATATGGAGACAATAGCTTACAGTAGTCAGGAATCAGAAGGATGTGCCTCCCCGAACAGTTAACATATTTCAGTATTTATTGTCTTCCAGCAAAGACGAAGAAACAAACGTTTGGCTCTGTTACTTATTTAAGACTCAGTCACTCAATGGCAAACTGCTGAGTCTTAAAAAGACTTAAGGTCAATGCCAACATCACCCTTTATAGGAACCTTAAAATAGGCCACTACAAGCAGCAGGCTGCTAAGACAAAATCACATTTCTAGCAGCCCTTTTTCAGGAATGGGCTGAAAATGTCTGCACAGCCAGCATGTGGTATTTTTAAACAACACTTACAGAGGCATACATACAGAGAGACAGAGTGAACAGAGTGAGCCAGTGGGCGACTAAATGATAAACTTTGATGCTCTGTGCTATTTTACTTTCACAGTGGCATGGAGGAATACGCTGTATCAATCATGAATACTCAGGCTTTGGTCATTTCATGGGATTTGCTGACAATAAAATATTCACAAGATGTATCCTTGATATCTAAATTCAGAATAGCAGAGAAAATTTTCTCTTTCTGTTGCTTTGGATTATTGTCATGTATGTTGGTCCATGTGTCCTTAATGAACAGTAAAGTTCTTCTTTTCTTTGTTCTCTATCTAAGCACTGTGAACATTTTTCACAAGTGAGAAACGGTCCTTACCCTTCATCTGTGGCTGCTCTAGAACACAGCCATAGTATAAAGAAACGAGGGAAATATCGTTCACAGTGCAACGACCCAAAACCACCCTGTACTTAACATCCATGTCCTCCCCCCAGCCATACAATCTCATGAGAGAATTTTATTTCTGTTGTAGTTGTCGGTCTGAGGTCATGTTTCTGCATCTGGATGTACAATTTCTGACCTTAAAATGTCACTTTCCCCTCACAATTTCCCATACAATACCCACTCACCGTTAGAGCCGGGGAGTGACTCTGTTGCACACATATGCACAGCACATTTCATTTTCCTCAAAACATGATTGAATTATAGATTGCCACTCACTGAAGTAAAAGGCACAAAGAGAAAAAAACATTTTACAAGGATATTAAGACCAAGGCTTTTACACATCTAGAGTAGAATACCAGACAAATCAAATTTCAGTCTTTGAACTGTAGGAAACAAACTACTGTTGCTTCACCATTATGCTCCATAATTTGCCCTTTCAAGATATTTTGTCACAAGAAAGTAACCTTCTGAAACCTGCCCTCACTCTTTCATTTCTGTAATGACGCAGTCAAGAGGGACTCTCTGGTTTCCTGCCCAGAGGTGGTGTCACATGACGCGGCAAACAGCAGACTTTGAGGATCCTTGACAGAAACCGAGGGATAGAAACTGACCTTGGTGCCCACAAAGTATGACCTCATCTAATGAATCTTAAGAACACCTGATGTTGGTGGCTGAAAGGCCAATTTAAGTGGCTTGATCTGTTATTGCTGTGCCAGCAAAGACAAGAGAAAGACTGTCTATTGACTGTGTTAATTTGATTTGGTATATACAAAATCAATACGAGTGCGAACAAATATGCTGCCGTTTGGTTCCTCTAGTTGACCTCCCATTAGTGTGATTATTCTTTGTAAATGGGTCGTCTGTTTTTAGTTGAGGAGATATGTCAAGATAAAATCAATCCAGCCAAACTCCAAACATTATTTTAAATGAGGCTTCTACATCCCTTTTAAAAATATCTGTCACACAGGAAAATGCACATGTCAAAGTTAAACTCAGAGCTAACTCAGTTTGCAAGTGAAACACAAATAGAGTGGAAAAGTTCCTCTGCTGAGGTACTTTAGCAGGGGCCCTGCTTAAATGCTCAAAGGATGTGAGTCCCTGAGGAATATGTATGTACAAAGTAGAGGTAAATAAATAATAAAGGGATGAATGAAGGGCTAAGCAGACAGCTGATGAGGCTGATCATAGGGAGGGGGTGAGACTGGTCCTCTCTGACGCTGTCAGCAGGGTGTGAGGGTTAGTGGTGATTAAAACTGCTTTCCTCTTACCCGTCAGCAAACATGAACATGCACGCACACACACTGCTATCTCTGCAAACTGACTTACAAATAAACAGCTTAAGCCCCTGTGATGTGCAAAACAGATGGATGTTTTTTTTTTCTTCCCTCAACTCAGATGGACTCATTTGACTAGCTCTGCATTTCTCTGTGCGTTTATACTCTAAAGCTGATGGCTTCCTCTAAGGATATAATACAGTAATAAAAATAAAAAAACAATAGTTTGTCAGTCAGTCAATCAATCAGTCAGGCAATTAGTTAGATAGGTAATGAGTTGCTCGTCAGAAAAAGGCCCTGAGCTTTTACTCCGACATTGAAGAAGAGACTCACTGTGCAACTTTGCTACCCCTCAGTATAATTCAAACAGCTCTCTTCTCTTTTAGTGTATTGCTAGATTTTAGCGCAAGTATACCTGGGGGGCATCGTGTCCAACTGATAATAAAGGAATGTGTATAAATCAAGGTGCAAGGGATAGGGTATAAGAAATGAAAGATCAATGTTAATACAGAGATTCTGTATTGTTAGATGTTTAAAAAAAAAAGTGAGATACTGGGGAGATGAATAAATCTATCAGACTAAAGAGGAGTTTTTGAAAAATGCTTCTTTCTACGGAACAATTTCATGTAAGGAAATAATGCATCATTATTATTCATTTCCTTCAAGCCACAGTGCATATATGCTTTATGTATAATGTATAACTCATCTGAAGTGGGCATGAATGTCAAATAGACTGCTCTCCTTCCTGAACAGGCGATGTCAGAGAGGAGAGGTCACTATACTGTACATGTTTAAAAACTATAGTTACAGGCTTAACTAGCTTAAGGTACATCCAGTTCTCCTGCTGCTCAGTAGCTGTAAAACCTGCAAATGTGTCATAGTCCCAGTCATGATATACTGACAGTGAGAGTTGAAGCTATATATAGAGGATCGCTAGAGGCGCCTTTAAATTGACTTACAGAAGTCGACCCTTCAGTATAATGAGAACACAATGAGATGTTTGAACGTGTTCGAATGATATTGAAAAGCTCAATGTGGAAAGAGGTTGCAACAGAGCCAGTCATATTCTACTCAGTGTGAGCAATTTCTGAAGAAGTGTAATGAAACTATTGCCTATGCTATATTAAAATGTAAATATGTTATCACCACGGAAATAAAAAAAAAAACATTGGCTACTTGATTGAACAAAAAAAAAGTAATGCAATGCATCGATATCACAGCATTAGATGTGTCACCCGTGAATGCTACAAGGCAATATGTAAACTGTAAATGATTACAGATTAAGTGCTGTTGAAATAGAATTGTAGATCCTTCAAATGACAGTCTATTTTTTTTAAAAAACATCCAATTACTCAATCCCTAATGTGAATGGATTTTGCAGTTCTCTGGGAGGAGGAGGTATGATGAAAAATACTCAAAGGTGGAAACAAAGCAAAGACAGGCAGATAATGACAGAGGAAGAAGAGGAAGAGGAAAGATATAACAGTTGAGAGCTGAGAGAGACAGATGCGTAGATAAAGGTTCAGAAAGGGAGACAAGATAGGATGGATGGGAAGGAAAGACAGGTAAGAAAAGGGAAAAGCAAAGATAAAGAGCTCTGATTAAGGTATATTGCCCTCTTGCCCCACTCCTCTTCCTTCTCTTATTCCACTTATTTGAGTTGTTGTTGGGGGAGGCGAAGAATGGAAAGTATTAATTGTCACTTGTCACATGAGAGAAATGTGCCATGACAAAACTGCTGTAAACCTCTCCTGCCGTGACTCCAGTGTCATCAATAACTGAAGCACCTGCTACTTCTTCTGCACATTTCACAAGCATACTGTAGCAGTGAGGGCCTCTCACTTATTTTTATTTAGCCAGATTAATACAGCTAACATATGAGGAAACAGAGAGCTAAAGAGTCTAAAATAGAAGAAGCTATTGTACCTGTTTACAGTCAGTTGTCTTTCATAATGTTTTTTTTTTTTTTTTTGTCACTCCTCTGTCTAAATGTAATCTGCTACTGAGTTTGCTAACTGACAGTTAGCAAGTTTGTCAGCACAGATAGCTTGGGGCTTTCTGGATGTTTTTACTGAATGAAATTATGTAAAGTCCCTGATAACAAAATACCAGGAGGGAACTCATTAGGGGTCTGGTACAGACAAAATAGAGAGAAAGTTACTTTGACTGAGCAGGAGCGTGCTCCCAGCAGACCGGTGTGTTCGCGGTTAGTTTGCCAAACAGAACAGCTAGCTCTGCAGGCTGTTGCTATGTCACCAAGCTACAAGAAATATTTTCACAAAAACAAGTGGATTTATTTCGCTGTGCAACTTTGTAGTTCCATAACAAACAACAACAAAAAGCAGCAGTATACATTATGGACAAGACAGAAGACCTCACGACAGTGTGAAATTCATCAGCTTACTTTGTGTTCGCCACAGTTAACCTGCTGTTTTAACAGGAGGCAATGAGATCAGAAAAGTAATTACATATATCCATCATCCTATATCTAGAGAGCAAGGCCGCTATATACATAAACATGCACATATGGTAGAGCCCCACCTTCGGGGATATATGAATGTTTTCATTTGGAAATTTAGCTCATGCGCTAATGAAATATTCACCAATCGATCCCCCTGCGGCCACACTAAGCTCAGCATATGGTCATTGTTCCGCTCCCTCTTCACTCATGCTGCGGTGCTATCCTTGAGCTTTAAATCCACTCATGATTGGAGGAGACACTAAAGGCACCTGTGAATCTGCTTTGAATCTTTGGTTGTATATATTTGTCTGTGCTCAGTTAGCCCTTTCCCATCAGCCAAAGTTCAAGTAAGCCCTTTAGAGCCCCTCAGAGAGCTCCTGAAGACCTGTTTCAGACGACAATGGACTGAACACACCTTTAAGCTCTCGTCTGATTCTTTGTCTGGGGTGAGATAGCCATCATATTTCTGTCCATTTAGAAGGTTTCAAATAGGAGGAGGACTGAACCAATCCTTTGTATCTTTGAGCTTATTTATTTCTTTCTTTGGCCCACTGAATTTCATTTTCCTCTCCTTTGTGATATTCAGAAATCTTTTGATATCCTTAGTTCACTTTGAAATGTAATAAAAGTTGACCACATCATCTCTAGATAACTGAGCTGCTAATGAATCTAACATGAGGACTCAGTTGAAACACTCATTTCTCTGCCTGTTTATAGTGTAATAATCCATTAAGACAACATTCACGACATGAAATATTAATCTTACTGTTTACAGTGCTAAGCCAACTACAGTATAATGATATACTATACAACATGTTATTGTCCCCAGGGGTGCTCTTCAAACCCTCCCCTTCTTTTTCCTTGACTCCAACACTATTGTGTTTATAGCACAATCTGCTTCACAGTGTAGCAGCACATTTCAAATGATCTCCACAAACATTACACCCATAAACACATTTTATGATGCCATTACATACTCAGGTATTGCGCATGTTTGAAGCAAGCCAGACAGACTTCATTTTGATACATCCTGATGTTGGCAAAGAGAGGTCTTAGACAGGATGGAAATTTAAAAATAACGATTCTATTAAAAAAAACCAAAAACAAACAAACAAACAAAAAAAAAACAGTGCCATGCTGGAGCAATGCCATTCTATAACACAGCAGCATGATAATTAGTTGGTCATGTTCCTCTTTATTTAGATTGACAGGACACATCTGTGGAGGGGACTGGGTAGCTCCAAGCAACAGGAGACCAGGTGTGAATATTTCAGCAGCACATGAGTACATGGAACATCTGGGCAGTTGGACAGTTGGATGGAGCACTTGGAAGAGGTGAATAAGTGGGGAGACTGGGAAAGACTGCTGTATATGTGCAACTCAAATCAAATGTATGAGGTTACAGTTTGTACTCATTTTTCTCCCCCAGTGCTGACGGTCAAGCACCGATCCCACACCAGTGTTCTTTTCAAAATGTAACATTTCTTGTGCTCTCTGTGCAGAACTAATTAAGACATGTCAAAGCTAACATGGGGATGTAAATTACAGATCATTGATTATAGGTGGAGATGTAAATACAACAACATGCTTTTTGGCTTAGAAAACTGTATTTAGAAGGTTTATAAAATTGTGTCATTACACTCCACTAACCTCATAATGACACACCATCACTTGCTGTGCGGTGGGATTACTGGGGCCAGTTGCACAAAACTATTTGTCAATTCAGGATTAGAGATCAGAGCTGATGCCACACTGTCCTCTGTGTGCCAACAGAGAAGAGTCATCCCTTGGTGTAACGCATGACTCCATCTTTTATTTCCAAGACCAAAACCAACCAACTATACAATGTAGCTCCTCCAGTCGCTAAAAGTTCATGGTTTATATGATGCAACGTCAGTGCTTGTTTCCCGGGCCATTCCTCTTTATCAGGCTTTGCTTAACATGTAATAAACCCCAGAAGTCTCAATAAAGTCCTACCACTGCCTTCACATTAATGTGCATTTATTGTGAAGCTCTTTGAAGAAGTGGTGAAATACCAGCTGTTAGCTGTCTGCTGTGAATGAATGGAGTGGAACAGAAAACTGTACTTAGTGTTGACGTTGGCTGATCGTTAATGAGGTCAGGATCGGTGCAGATATTAATGCAGTGAATCTGGTCAGTGCATCATACACAGAGGTTTATGACACAAAAACTGTCAGGGTAAAATGCAGTTATATTTTAGTGAGGCCTTTCTTTGTGGTTTTATTTACACTTGCATTCCCTGGTTGTTTGAAGCATACTTAATGACAACATGCTGTATAGTATTGATGATAGGTGATTTCATATGCTGTACATAATAGCAGGTGTTCATTTACAGTTGTGTTTTTATGCCTATGATTCTGTGATGAGTGGGTGCTTATGCATTCACTCAGTGCATGAAAATTGTTATTGTGTTCCCCGTCATTGCCTCCAGCTGCTCCAGAACAACACCAAACGCTGCGTGGCCCTCCCTGCCTCCCTTTTCAGACACAAACATCGGTCCCCTCTGGGCAATAGACGCTGCGCTCATTCATTAACAGAGATATCAAGGCGAAAACAAGCATGACCCCAAGGAATCATGGAAGGAGAGAATAAGAGAGGATGAGGTGTTTAGCTGTGGTATCCTCCTTCACCTCTTTTCTCGAGTGGTCCTAATTACAGAGTGTCTGATGTCTCTCTCATCTCACTGTGTGTTCCCAGCTTCCCTAGGCCCTTGGTGGGCTGACGAAGTTACGCCAGCGTCGGGCTGACCATGATGCCATGCCGCTGAAGCCTTCCTCCTGCTCTGGCACAGTAATGAGCATTACTGTGCCAGCATTTTACATTAGAGGAGACCGGAGGGACTTAACCTCAGTCCTCATCTTCTGCTCTGCGTTTCCCCTCTCGCTTTAACACAACCCAGTGAGGAGCGGCCTGTTAAACATTCCCTCCAGCACCACCTGTCCACACGTCACAGCCCTAAAGCCCCTGCTCTTACTGGGAACATGAGACGCTGTCTGAGACTACCTCATCTCCTGCTGGGGTGTCAAAATGTGCTGCAGGGATGCCTGTTGCTTTGCCATGTAAATTAAAGTGCTTTTCATTCTTTGACAAAGTCTTTATCTTCCCTCATTGTGGGGATTTTGATGTTGTTTACCGTCACATTTATACTCTGAAGATTGAAAAACTGGATGTGTTCATGACTGATGAGTCAGTCAGTTCTTTGACAAAAGTTTGAAACTTTGTTAGTACTTTTTTACCATTGATGTAGGTGGGAAGCGAGCAACATGAGACAGACACAGACAAGCTGGAGACCATGATTGGATAATGATCCTCGGATAGAGCTTTTAGCAGAGCTCATCAAACGCAGACAACTGTTCACAAGGCCAGCCACAATATTAGCAGCATTATTTTTTCCCAGTATAGATTTTCACAGAAGCAGTGGCCTTATGTGGTCCTTCCAGTCCTTCTACTGAAGATAATTATCACCATCACCCCTCTGTTTATTTGATTTCATTCAACAGCTTATATGCCCTGACCTGTCTCTTCCAATTAGCCTAATTGGAGAAATAATTCCCCATCTCTCAAACACAGCACTCTTTCACCTGGGGGTCACATTGATGTTAACCCTCACTCTGGCATAATGACACAGGTAGCCCCGCAGCAGAATATAAATGTGAAAAGTTCGATGTAGTACATTCTTGTTTTTCATGTGTAATAGCACTACAGAGAGGCTTGTGTCGCATGCTTTGTCTCCAGGGAGAGAGAACATCCCCTCTTTCCTTCTGAACTGTTTGGATGACACTACATTGAATTCTTTTTCCTGTGTTGTATTTTCTAATACATGGGCAGCCAATAACGTGGGTGTGCTTGGCCATGAATTATAGATCTGTTGTTGGCACGGGGTGTGTGGATATGAACTGTGCATGCCGGGGCCAGATAAGGCCAGATTTATACCTTTAGCTGCCAGGCGCAGACTCGAGGAGCCAGCTCACAAATTAAATGGAAATTGAGTTAGAGGGAGCTAATAAAACAGCCGTAGCACCCGCATGCCACACCATGTCCGCTTAGCATACAATGCATGCATGATGAAAAAAACATGTTAAAGGATTGCTGTGGCTCTTGATGAGCAATGTGACTCTTGGTCTTGGGTTGCTGTTGGTGAATTCATCTTTGTACAACTGGAGGCTGGATGTGGTCAGAGGCAGTGCGGAAAACATTTTGTTTCATGATTATGAAGACAAATTCTCTGTCAAGACTCTGGCTCCCAATATTTTAACTATTATTATACTATTATAACTTTTTTAATGGTTTTTTAAAGCGATCCATTTGTGCCTATTACACAAAGGGCGCCATATATTAAAAGTTTTGTTCAAAACATATATTACGGAGAAGGGACATGCCGTTGTTCTTGCTTTCCCATACTGCGCTCACTAATGTTGCTGCCACTGTTACAGTAATTTGGTTATCAATGCAAAACCCCCGACCTTCCATCTTTTAAATTTATTATTAGAGTCTTGGAGATATGTAGTAGTTGACGGGTTCTCAGTGTGCAGCCTGAGACTGAAGGGGATTTGTTATTTTGCAGAGCTGGTCAGGCATCAAATGATGCCACAAGCGAAAGCTTTATCAGTAATAGCACTCTGTCCCCTTTTGTGTCAGACAGAGCTAATCAGGCTCTCTCTTTGCTGCTTCTTCTCCATCTCATACGTGATAAACGTATTTTATTAGATGCACTAATGTGGCACTTAATGACACCGAAGACGAGTCAGATTCTACTCAATGTTCACATTTATAGAACATGTACGTAAAAGAGTGCCTCTCACATGATGGTAGCATCAACCAAACACTGAACTATAGTATTTGAAATAAAGCTGCAAACTACAGTGATCCAAAAATCCTCACCTGGCATTACCTCCTTGTGGTCCTCTCTCATTATTACATCGCACACAGACATGCTTTATCAGTTCTTGATCTACTTTGAAAAGGTAGATCCCCCATTTCTTTCTCATGTTCTGCTCAGAAAATACTCTCCTAAGTTTTGAGGACATTTTAAAATTAGCAAAACCTCATAGTCAAATCACTGACTTGGAGGGAGTCAGTACGATGATGAAGACCTCATGCTGATTTCATATTATAAAATTTTGAAAAATTCTGAAAAATTGAACAACACGTCCCCCAAAATGTGTTACAAACGCTTCTTGTCAATGTAGTTGCTGAACTTAATTTGATATATTGAAATGTCAAACGAGGATATCATGAGAGAGCTTGTGTACTGATTAAACAGACGTTATACACTCAGAAAGAGAGGTCATGTATTAATAATGACTTACAATATAGCTACATACCCAAATGAGATGAACAGTCATTAATGTATATGTTTTGGTTACTTGTGACACATTAGCTTTAATATCTTTAATGAGCCAGTTTCTGGTACTGTTATGTAATAAAGTGACAGAAATTGTTAAACCTCCCCTTTAGGCCTGGAGACATTTTTGATATCTCCAGGATTATCATGAACTGGGTTTTTGGTGATGCCTGACTCACATCGTGAGTTTGCATGTGAGGCGTCTTTCTGGATAGAGCCCCGCTCCACATACACCCACTCCAGCCCAGCCATTTCCTGGACGAAGATCTGAGGAAGCATAGGGTGCCCCTGGAGGTCTCAGCTTGGACATTTTTGTTGTTGTTGTTAATTAATTACCT
Organism: Trachinotus anak; assembly: GCF_046630095.1. Taxonomy (NCBI): domain Eukaryota; kingdom Metazoa; phylum Chordata; class Actinopteri; order Carangiformes; family Carangidae; genus Trachinotus; species Trachinotus anak. The sequence goes on along the minus strand of NW_027273855.1, from coordinate 19,664,601 downwards.
CCCTGAAGTCTGACTGGGCATCCCATGCTGAAATACCACCCAATGCTGTGTTCTCATTTTTTTTTTTTGCTTCACTCTGCTCTCTCTTTGCCCTCCTTTCCACGCCTGTGGATCCAAGGAGCATATCTAGCCTGTAGATGAGCTTCAGGGTACTGGGCAACACTGGCTTTGGAGTGTCATGGATAATGTATGCCACTGTATCCTATTTTATATATACTTTTTCTTTTTTTTCTTGTGGAATTGAGTCCACTGCATTAATAATTAGGTAAATATCAATCAGAGGCGTGTCATAAAATAGAAAATGAAAAGGAATATTCAATCTAGATGCAATAAATTCTTGAAGAGAGGTAAAGGTTCTCTTGGGACTGGCTGCAGTAGTAAGATATCATCAATTATTTATGGAAGATATGCTGAGTAACCTAACCTAAGTGTTACATTTAGCTGGAGATATTACTTCATCTGACTTAAAATAAATGAACAAATAGCAGTTTTTAAGGTGCCAAAATAGCTTAAGAATATCAGTTCTTGAACACCACCAAACAACAACTGTGTTTTGACAAGCTGGTGGTTAATCTCAGTTTCGGTCGTATCCAGATGTTTACTTTTGCCAAGACTACTAGAAAAATACTACAGCCTTTGTTGTGATTTTTCATTTTTGCAAGCAACATGTTTCTTTAGTTGAAGTCCTTTGGCCAAAATGTGTCTGGCTGGCTCTGAATGGACGTGAAGCAAAGCAGGTTTATGCGGCGACTTAAGTGAACCTAAACACCCTCATTAAGCTACAGGTGAATTAGCTACTTGTACTTTTTCCAGAGCTTATGAATGCATTTGCCACTGAATGAGATAATCAGTTTGGCTGATATCCACTAAATCATACATGCACAACCTATGAATTCTCACATTCATTTAATTAAAAATGGCAACAAGTCAAAGTTGAGAGTGTGGTCCTGTTAGTTGACTCCCTGATGTCCATGTATTTAAATATTTATTGTGGTCACATGGAGAGAACATCTAAAACCAGGGGAAGAATCGATCGGTAGCTTGCTCTGGTAATTCCTTATTTTCTTTCATTTAATTACTTTGCTTGTAGCAGTAAATTTGACATGACACCACCCCTTCCTGTCATCAAGCTGTGAATCAATGAAATCACTGCAATAGGAATAGCAAATGGTTACAGTTGAAGACACCGGATGGGTATGGGAAGAATGGCTTACAGGCCTTAACATTTGGTTGTATTGATGGTATACTGTGGGCCATCATGCTGCACATTTTTGTTATTCATCACAATTCCTGCTACAGGTAGAAGATCTGCTGCATGGCCAGCCATAGCAGGATGAAGAAACACTTACAGACAGTAATGTGCATCAGGCCAATGAGCCATTCGTGGGCCTAGTGCCATGTCATTAGTCTTCCAATGACACCGGCAGAAGCATGCCTAACGTCCTATTGTCTGCAGCAGTCAGAGAAAGAAAGGATGACAGTCCAGGTTAAACAGAAAATCCACACCAAACTCTGGTTGTCCCTGCCACCCCCAGCTCTCTCTCTCTGTACCTCATCTTTTTCCTTTTTCACTTGGCAGATTCCTATGAGATGCAATTTTTTAAAAGCTGCCTTTAAGCTCTCATTTCTGGTGACTTTTGAAAGTGGGGCTCTGATTTTGTGGCCATTACCGTGATAATAGCTTAAAGTTCGGATTGTGACGATGAACCTTTAGTCAGCCTTAAATGAGGTCCCTTAAGTGAGCAATGAGTCCACTAAATAGCAATACATATATTCACCAGTCACTTATCCTAATTCTGTCTGGTCCACTTTCCCTAACTGTAAGTATAAGTCTCCCTCTAGGGCAGCAATATATTAGCACTCAGAAAAGAAAGGTATAATCTAGTATAATATAGTAGATTCCCGAAGCTGTTTTCGGTTAAACCCTCACTCATGTTGTCCAATAATAGCTTGGTGGCCACAACTAGGCACAGCAGGTCAACCCTTAGATTTCTCAACATTGTGAAGTAGTGTCCATGGGGCTTAAGTAAGACTGAGACTTAATATCCAAAGAGTTTGGAGGGTTGTGACTTTATTTTACGAGCATATTGTCGTTTATAAAGCCCAGCCAGTAAAGGAATCTAGCCAAATTTAAAGATTTTGTTAACTGTACTGGATTATATAAAAGCATGGACCACCTTCTCACAGTCTGGAGTTTATAGATTTCTCACAGTGAAAATACAACAGCTCTCACTTCTTGCACACTGTCAGTATGGCTGTTTATTAAGAGCCTCCTGGTGATGTCTGGGGTTTTATTATGTGTAAACGTGTCAAGATTACTCCAGGAGGTGAGCTCTGAAGCTAACTAATGGCTAACTGAGTATGTTTTCTTGGGTTGATGTAGCAGTCTGTAATGACTTGGTGCCTTAAATGACGGTGCGAGCTAGCTAACAATGGTGATGGTCATTTAGGTATGTGCACAATGACTGTATTCGATTCGAGACAACACAAGGTTAGATTTGTACTTTATTTTAGGTAATTTAGTGTTGCTGGCTAAGTCTTAGGCTTGAACAGTCTGGTATTACATATTTATTTTCTAATAATACTGAACCATAACACTGTGGCTCACTAGCTGTTCCATTAACTGCTGAGATGCCAACTTCTTCCCAGAACATGTAAGCTTTAGCTTTTAGTCTTTTTTGCCTCATTACGTGGTGCCTAGGTAGAATATCAATATAATTCATGCTAATGACCATGTAACCAAGCTATGAGAGTGGGGAGCGAGGAGGCTTTCAGAAATAATGGCATGAATAGTTTTACTAACTTAGTAACTTCATACATAAACATCTAAATAAATAAATAAATAAATAAATAAATCTTCTTGGTACACCTGCTTTTCAATGTTCTTGGCAGGTAGGTTGTTGGAGAGCTTACTATAGGTCTTCTGTCTCTTCATGTGATCCCAGACTGACACCTTAATGTTAAGATCAGGTCTCTGTGGGGGGCAGACCATCTGCTGCAGGAGTCCTTGTTTCTTTTCTCTGAAGTAAAATCTTTCATAACACTGGCTATATGTTTACGGTTGTCATGCTGCAGAACAAATTTGGGACCAATCAGGCGCCTCTGATCGTATTGTGTGATGGATAAGAATCGAAAGTGCCGGAAACCTTTGCAGAGTACTGCATATAGCTTCTGAATGCATATTTAAAACCATTTTGCAGGGTTTCATACAGAATATTAAGAATGAGTGATGATGGAATTTTCAACGAATTCACAGAGTTAATAGCTGGCTACAGCTGATAAAATCTGTTATCGACAGTTGTCATTTCAGACAGCACAGTTGACAGTTTTTACCAAAATTGCTAATGTAAGACGCACTCTTATAAAGTCTACCCACACTCACGGGATAGATTTTTTGTGTGTGGGTGAATACAACAGCCCTCTACTGTGTCAGAAAGCTTAATGGACTGTGTTCTGTGTTATTCCCTCTACCTGAATGTGCTTCACAAACTGTGTCACATGAGGCTCAGGAAGCCTCCAGTGGTGACTGACTCTTTCAAACACAGAACCTGCCAGCCTGTAATCAGTGACCTTCTGTTTATAAACCCCCTATATTTTATGTTTTTGTGCCACCCCAATTCAAGTGCATCACAATCATAACTGACCTGTGGCCTCTGTAAGTTCCCTTCTCTCACGCTGAATAACAGTAATAAACCTAACGTGGTCACAACCCACGGACTGCTACCCCTGCAGTTTCACTGTGTTTTCTGCTGCAGACATAGCAATCTTTGGCTGGATTTCCAAGTCATTTTAAAAATGAAATATGAATAAATACATTTTACAAATTATTATAAATGTAATTCTTAGTAACAAAGCATAATCCATACTCACTCTTTGCTAAAAGTATTTGACTGTCAACACTTCAGTGAAGAGAGATAAGGGCATTACATTCATTCATAATTCAGAAATATATTACATATTAAATGACCTTATTGCTAGGTTCAAAGGCAGGGCAGAATGAGAGTGATTTAAAGGCTGGGTTGTGATTGGCTGCAGTGGGTAATATCGCACCTGGTCAGTGACTGACACAGGGTCATCCACAGATACAAGGTGAGTGGGAGGGTCAGCATAATGACAAATGAACCTTGCCATTGCTATTAGGTACAAATCTGTCCCTTTTCTCTGTCTGCAGCCATGGTTGTGTTGGGTAATGTGCTGCGGCATTATGTTAACTGTAGTGCCAGCGAGGAAGGCGAGGGAGTGGGAGGAAAATGGATGTGGGTCATTTAAGCTTCCATGAAACAGAATATGAGTGAGTTGTTGGTAGCTGTGCAAGCTTTAACCAGAATTTTTCAGCCATTAGATAATGATTTTGATAAAAGCCATTCTGTGGGAGGATGATAACAGCACAAAGGCAATTAATTTGAACCCAGCATTCAATTTTGTCTGTGCTCAAAGGCTATGTGAAACACTGAGTGAAATCATTTCACTGATAATGATGTGTACATCCTCACCTTTTTTTGACATGTTTTTGTCCGACTGTCTTTCAGCCAAAGTCAGAAGAGTTGACGAGCCAAACTAAAACTTTTTTTCTTTTATGCTTAACTTTGTTTCCAGGCCTTGAGTGTTCTACATACTAACATTTGCCTGAGCAGTGAAATGAAACACAAATGAAGCCATCTGGATGTGCAGTCTTCACTTGCATCCAAGGCATCCCCTAAATGATTTGTGTGGGACCCAAAGGACCCTGAGGCATTCGTTAATCTTTGTTGTTTGTTTTGTTGCCTCCTGTAGCCACTGTGATGTTCACAGTGTCGGTTTGTGGTTGGAAAGTGGAAAAAAGGTAGAGAAAAATGAACGCAATAGAACTGTGACAAGTGTCATATTTAGCTCTGAGTCTATGTGGTAGCCTTCTATAAAATGTTCACTAAAACTTAAGTTATATGCTACATTACCCCTTCTCAAACTAATTAAATATTCTCTTTGCAGAGAACGGACTCCTGAACGCTTTTCAATTACCAACCTGAAACTGAAAAATGCATGAAAATGACAATCGACTCTGCTCTCTCTCTTTCACTCTCTCTCTCTCTTTAAAAAAAAAAAAAAACATTTTATGTAACAAACCTAAAGAAATCAGTTTTTATAAAATATTTGACAATTTTTTATTTTTCATGTGGGTTGTTAAGCAGATCTGATCAACTAAAGGGATCATAATTCCAACCTGAACAGTCTCTATGGCAGCCCACAAGCCACTGAGTCATCTCATGTGGGAAGGACAGACAACAAATAGTGGGGTACATCAGAAGAGGTATGCAACTGTTCCTTCCTTACAGCATTAAGTATTGAACAATATTTTAGACATGCTAGCCTCACCATTTAGTGTTATCATGCTGGACCATATGCGCATAAACGTACACACTGAAACACACCAAATGCTGGTGGAAAGAAACACACAAAAGAGATTTTAATTGGGAAGCCTTGGCTGCGTTCACTGTTGATAGTGGTGCATCAGTCCAGAACTGATCATCTTTATGTGTCCAGAGCTGCAGAGTTGTCAACTGTAGATACATAATGATAGAGCCCAGTGTTGTGTGTGAGTGTGTGTGTGCCAGAAGGTAATTGTATCTTTATTTAATAATAATAGTGTGATTGGTAGAGATTGATGGCAGGGAGACATAGCTGGGCAATTATTATCCTGATTGAGTGGCTATAGAGAGGGGTATCAGAGTGCTGTTATTGCTGCAGCCTCCAGCTGGCTCCAGAGTTTAAGGGAAATAAATGACTTCAGTGATTAACATCACATTGATGTTCTTTTCTCAGAGAACAGAATGAATTGTCAGTCTTTGCACTTAATGGTTCGAGGAATATCAAAATTGTTATAGTGCTACAGATCACTGCAGGTTAAAATCTTACGGAGGTGCCTGCTCTGTCTGCTGCTTAAAAAGAGAAAAGCAGAGATGGACTGAATGCTTGCTTCAATCAATACATAGTTGATTTCTTGTGTACAATATTTGAATGGCATTGAAACTGCAGCACTTTCTGGGTGGAGAACAATAAACTTGTTTCAGATAAGAATTTTTGTGTAAGAGTAAAAAGCACTTGTAACATATGAGCAAGGATTTTTTTCTTAAGATGTTCTGTTTTTTTTAGATTTTGTTTGACTTTGTTTTGAGACTAATTCAGCAACCTTTGTACATGAGTATGACATGTAGTTAGGAATTTCTATCTGAAGCCAAGATTTTCTTGATTTTTTTTAAACTCTGCTCTGCGACGGATAACAAGCCAAGTGCATATGTTGTTATATATTTTACCAAATAATTATAAAGCTTTTATCACGTTAACATAAAATTGTGATTACCAATTAATGCAAATTAATGCAGTAGCTTGACAGCATCGATCTAGTCAACCAGCCAGAAGCACCTATTTATTTTTTACTGTCATTCGAACAGCAAAGGATGACATGTCATCCAGACTGACATGTTCATGCCACCAAACTTCAAACGAAGGTTTTCCTGACGACATTTAGTTGTGCTTTTAGTAAATATTTACCACAAGGACAAAAAAATGTCAGGCAAAATGTCAGACGCCGGTTCACCTGCAGCTGACATTCACAAAAAGTATTGCTTCTCTGAGATACAGACTAGAATGTTCAAAAATACTGAACTGAGCGTGTATTATCACTGTCAAATCATTTGCACCCAATTTCAAATCTCTGCTGGTTATTTGTCAGCTTTGTTGTAATTATTGTTTTTCGGGCGTGATTTATAATTACTTGATGTAATTAAAGACATAACTGACATCCCAGTGCACAGTTTGCTCTCGAAAATCCAGGTGTGACTCTGTATTGCAATTGGAGTTCTTCTGTGTGTGTATTTAAAATCATCATTATTTCTGTCATTTCCTCTCTCTTGTGCACCCTCTCATTCTGTGCGGTGAAGAAGACACTGGGTGTCGTTCTACCTCTTTTTCCTTCTTTTTCTGTCTCTGCTGTCTTGTAAATACATTCAATAACACCTACCTCAGAAAGATATTGAAGAAAGTAAATCTGATACTCCTCTTATGAAAGTCTCATAAAAATAATATGCTTTTTATCTATACATTCAGAAGCACATAAAGGTTTATCCAATGAGTACGTCTTCACTGACTGAAGGGTGTATTGATCAACTACTGTATGTGAGGTTTAGATATTATTGACTTCAAACTTTATGCTGTAAAAACACACAAAGCACGACTTCAGTAGTCAGGCAGACAAACACACCCACCCACCAGCATGCTTCCATTTACCTGTCTACCCTCAGCTTTTGACAAGACAAATGATGGGCAATGGGTTACAGAGAGACAGACAGAGCGGGGGGGGGGGGGGGGGGGGGGGGGGGGGCAGAAAGAACAAGACAAGGATTCAGCTCTAATACCTTGCAGCACCAAAGCGTTACATGCACAGAAATTAAGGTCAACCAGTGTTTGTGCGGTTGCAATAGATTAAAGTCATAGCATCTCATAATTCACTCCTGACAGTAGGGTGGCTCTTTGAGTTAGGAGGGATGAAGTGATTGCACTCCCATCAAATCACAATGTGAGTCACCGTGTTAGGATGGCTCTGTATGTAAAAGAAACAATTGCTTGTTTGCTGTTCAACGACACCATGAATACCTCATCCTGTTTCATTAAATAACTAAGATCAATCTGATTAAATAGTGCAGTAAAGGAGATAGTTGTTAAAACATGGCTGCTCTACACTAAATGCAGCTGGATGGATGATGGGTAAAACTCAGCATCAAGTACCACTAGCACAGTGAAGCTACCAGTGAATATAAATCTCTTGAATGAACAATGCTCACAGTTTCTCAGGATAACATGATATAGTGTCGTACATCTTGACTGGCTTTGTCTATAGTGTTTGATGGATGATCCACTCTCTGGTATACTGTGCTGATGACACCGTAGTTATTTCAATGTCCTCCTACATGGATGCCATTAATTATAATACAGTACACGCACGCACGCACGCACGCACGCACATACACACACACACACACACACACAGATTTTTTATTACTACACAAGAAGAACTCTTGTGACTACATTATTAATTCCTAAACCCAGGCACAGGCAGAAATGTGAGGAGGCATCAATAATATGCAGGTTCAAGCCAACACTACCCCAGTGCCGCGATTGGAAACTGAACATGACTCATACATGACTCATACTCGACAAACTACAATTAAGATATGTTTCTTTTGCATAATATATTGATTTAGTCTCAGCGAAAATGCGCAGTGTGTGTGTGTACTGGATGTTGGCAAGAATATCTGTGTCTATTTTCTAAAAGATATTCCACAATCTTTTGCTGCTGCATACAAAAACCTCTGCTTCACTCCTTCACCTTCCACCGGGGACCAAAGAGGGACCACTGGTGGAGAGAGAACAATGTCAAAGAATCATTTCATTCTAAACAGACAATACTTTTGGAACAGCAACTTTTATTAAACTCCAAGCCCGCTTCCTCTCATCATAAGTAACTATGTAAATATGAAAAGATTATAAAGTGAACTTTCATCAAAGCTTGACAGGAAAATTACCGTGTGCAGCGCGTCACCTGCAGCTCTTCATCTATCAGCTCACCATGGCTGCTGCTGCTTGTTCCTTGATTCCCTTGCAAAAGGTAAAAATAATCTGGATGGAAAAAAAGTTGAAAATGGCTGTTTTGGTTTTGTGGAGTCTGTGGTGCCCACAGTGATGAACACATCGGGCTTCTTCTGGCTGCTTCACCATAAAAGCCACCCTGTGTTTTTGCCAGTTAAATGCATTTAATGGCAAGCAGCTGCAAGATGTTGAGTTTACATCGGCGGTAACTCAATACAGCTGTGGTACAATGTAAAGAGAGTGAACGGTAAACAGTGAGGCTGATATCAATGAGGTCAAAGATACATGCATTCCTGTGAATCTCTTGTGGTTAGCTCAACAATCTGAATCCAGCATGTGACTGTGGTGGACCCCACCACTACCAATAAAAACCTGTTATCTAGAGAGATCATTTCTCAATGTAAATACACTGGTAACAGAAGAATAAATGCAAACCATAATTAGCATCAAACATGGGGATTGATTTCAAAGAAATCTAAAACTTTAGCCCTTCAACCAAAAACCAAATCGTAATTGTAAAATGTAAAAGTTTGCATTGAGAGGGACAAGCCTTTTGTCTCCAAATGGGAGGGGAGTTCTCCTGATCTGACTGGAGCTGAAAACAGCAATGTGAGTTGGGTCATTTGAATAAACCAAACAAAGCCTCTGTAATATAGGACTGCTGTGTTGGAAAGCATTACTATTAAAGATGTTTCTGCCCTTTCTTCACTATCTCCATGTTGATTCATAGAACTGGTTTTAATTTTAAGTGTGTGACTTTTTGTGTATTCAGCTTTTTCGTTGTCACCCGTATATTTTTGAAGATGCAAGTGTGTCTTAAGTGCCAATGCTAAATCCTCTGTTTAATAGCCGCTGCCGCTTTTCACTTCTCTTAATCTTGGGTGTAAATATTGACTTGAAATCAAAGCTGGCAGGAAGCTGTTGCATCCCTGATTCATTTGGCTGTTAAAACTGTTTTATCCTCCAGGCTGGAGGAGGAAGAATATATGTACATGGCAACTGGCCAGCCATGGTGGAATAGATATCGGCATACACCCCACCTACTAGAATTTAAAATTAATGGCTAAGCCATGCCTACATCTGCAATGAATAATCAATAATGATAGGGAAACAATCAGAGTAATCCAATGTATATTTAGTTTTTGTATGAATTCTATCTTACGTAAATTCAGAGAAGCTTTCATAGGCCTGTGTGTGGATTGTACAAAAAAAACCAAACAATTGCAGGCTATTTATTTTACGGCACATGCACTTGAAGGTCACGATAATTTATATTGAGGTGACAAACATCTGGACGAGGATAAGTAAAGGGTTAATGGGACATGTATCCAAAGGTTTTAGGGAGAAAGTTAGATGTCAGGCGAAGTGTTGCATCTTTTTGATGGGACATGTCATGCCAGGACTGTTTGAGTTATGAGCTATTAAAAATATGTAGATGTGACAGGGCTCCTCATGAGGAAGGCTGATGTGAATTCCCTGTTGGTTGCTTAGCCAGATCCATAAATAAATGAACACATCAGTGAATGAGTGAAGGGAATATCAGAGGAGACACGCTCCATGATCTTAGAATGAAAAACAACCTCAAACAGTATTATTTCTCTATGTCTCAGTCCGGTCGTCCTCCGATTGTTTTGCAGCAGACGTCCCTCATTGCACAATGTCAAGTTGGACAGAATCAACTTGACAGCAGTCTTGTCCACTGAAATGTCTTGATGTCATTGTGATAAGTAGCCAATCAGACAGATGCTCCTCTGTGTGAATGTGTGACCTCGCTAACAATGAGTGTGTCTCCGTAATGGTCAGTGAACATGTCGGAAGTTACTCAAGCTAGTTTCCTCATAAGAAGCAAATAAACCAATACTGAATAATTAAAATAAACGTTTATAAATGAACATTATATAGTGATCTGAATAAATTTAAATTTTGATTTGCTATCAGTTCTACACTTCAAATGTAAAGTTTGAAAGTTCGATTTGTTTTCTTGCCGAGATTTAAGTAAGGAGATCAATGTCGGTCACATATCTGTTCATAAAATATGAGGCTAAGCAAAGACATAACTTAACTTAGGCTGCCTAACAGTAACTTCCAGCACTCCATGTCACTACTCCAGGCAAAGGAGACCAGCACAGCGTTTGAAAACCATACCAGATCATATTTACACTTTTTTGCATGGATTAAATAAATGAGATACAGTGTGCTAATTAGTGAGCTTCAAAGGTGCTGGTAGGCAGATTTTTGAACCTTTGGACATAGCCGGACTAGCAGTTTCCCCATGTTTTTAGTCTTCAAGCTAAGCTACGCTGTCTCCTGGCTGCTGGGCCATAGTTAATAGACACAGATTTGAAAGTCATATGTAGTAGACTCCTTTCTAGCAGAATTTTTATTCAAACATGCACAGGATCTGTATGAATTGCAGTGCTTGTGAATAATGTTGATTTACAAATAAGGTGATGTTTTGTTTAAAATGCACATTTAATTAGATCAAGAGGTTCACATGTTTCAGTACAGACGTCAGAAACTGAACACATTTAGCCCGAACAAGAGTACTGACTCCTTCTGTAACTCCACTTCATTGTTTTGACAAATAAATTTCATCTCATAATTTGCAACCAAGTTAGTCTTGAAGGTGTATTTTAGATGCAGATGCACTGTAGCTGTAATCGAGCCTGGGCCACAATGTATGATGTTAAAGTTAACCATAGGCGGAGCACTGATGTAAACACTGGTCTTAGTGCTTTAACATATTACCATATTCCCAGTGTCTGCAGACTGAGATATACTATATAATTCAATGTCATATATTTGGTGAGCATAGTCAGATTTTAAGTGTAGCAACTAGATGTGACAGAAGTGAGTTGTAGCAATGGTTACTTTAAGATATAACATAGGTTTAACATACAATCCCACACACAAACTCTATTCATTTACAATGATTTCTCACTATCTGTCAGGTGCCTGCCTGTGCCACTGCATGACCTGATTTTGCCTCAGCTCACTGATTAAATGCAGGAAAAGATAACCGACTGGACAGTCAGTCCGCTCTCAGCAGGGACATTTGCATTTTTAAAGTGCTTCTGTCATCTGTTTAATTTGGCAGTCATCAAGCTGTATGGATGCTAACACACATCTTTGACAGAAATCCACAAACAGATTTATATTATTGGATTTTCCTATTGATTTTTCTGGCTTATTTGAAATTAAGTCAAAATAATAATTGATTTGTAAATAATTAATCTCTGTTGTGTGCCTCTATAGACGTACTGCAAGTAAAGACTGTATTCATAATGTAGGTTATGTCAGATGGAACTAGTTAATCATCCCACTCTAGTATATTTCGCTAGTCAAATCAAATCTATTTGACCTTCTTCTCAGTCTTCTTCTCATACTCCAGCTGGGCTGCTTTATTAACTTTTCAACCAGATGCAGCGCCCTACAAGTACAAACACACAAACGCGTCAAATGGAAGCACTTCACGACAATATGTCTGATTTGGTATAGAAATGCCAATATAATTACTTTTACTCCCACATTAACAGCTTTTGACAAGCAGCTACCTTACCTTTCATCTTGCAAGCTCCACTAAATATGTGTGTGTGTGTGTGTGTGTGTGTGTCTGTGTGTGTGTGTAAGTCAAAAAGATTACTTGCTGAAAAGACAGGAATTTCGCTTCAAAGTGAATTAACTTATGCAGTTATGTGAGAAGTTTAAATCTACTTTTCTCTCCATTCAAATGAAAGCCGAACCTGTGCTTATAATGAACAATAAGCTTAAGCTATTAGCAGTTGAAGCTGACAGAACAAAAAGGCGCATAATTGGAGCTCAAGTTTGTTGCGGTATGCTCAAGTATGCTCAATTAAGCTATCCTCAGATCTCTGGATGACTGTCAGACTGTATGTGCGAGCAGTCAGAGGAATATGGTGCAAGCATGCTTCAGACACTGTATTTTTTATTCATTAAAACTGCTTTATGGTGTCTCAGCTCATTCAAGAAAATCAGTGGATGTTATTGACAAGGCCAAACATATTTGCAAGTCAGGCATCACGCAGTGTATTCTGATGTAGGAAAAAAGCCAAAAATCATGCCAGGGGTGAAAAATCCATTTCAGGCTTATTTGATGTGAGCCAGTTTTATTTACCCTATAATTATGCCTCGCTCCTTCATTAGGAGGGCTATTCCTTGATACAACTGCAGTAGTTTGGAGATATTTCTCAGGCCCATGCTGTTAGTCCTCTCCTTTGAAGCTGGGATATTGATAAGACTCTCAGTGGGCTATGATAAGATCCTCTCTTTAGCCCTGATTAGAATGATTCATTTTCATTAACATACTGTACACATCGACAGCCTCTTTCTAACAGCACTAGTTAAAAAATATTATCGTAGTCTCTCCTACACTGTATTTCTGTAATATTTCTTTGTTGTTTTTCCTAAAATATCAGTCCTCTCTGATGGCCATTTTCTTTTGCTTTGGGCTTATCAAGAACACACCAAGTTACGCACCAATTGCACTGTACACATTTCTCTCTCATACACTGTATGTTTGCTTTCTGTTTTGATATGGACGACACACAGACTTTCGACCAAACAAAAAAAAAAAAGTCTCTCTAGGCCAGTCTCTACTGAGCATTGTGCTGTATAAATCCATTTGAACAAGCCTAAGGACAAGAGCTGTTCAAGTCACACTGCACTTCGTAATCTCATCCCCTTTTCTCAGACACAGCTGATGGTTCTGCTCTGTTCAAATAATATACAGTTTCTCTGAGACAGCAGATCTCACTCCATCTCCCCAATTCTGTCCCACTGGGACAAGAGCAAGGAGTGAAACTGCTGCTAAACAACAAAGTCAATAAATGATTAGGGATGTCTGAAGTTTTTGGATGGGGTGTTAAAACTAGGCCCCTCGTGCCTACTATGAGCTGGCCTTGTCATTGGAGATTTTTTCAGGAAGGTGACAGCACACAGCTTAAGCAGTAAAGCCCCCATCCTGTGTCTTCTCTTTTCTTCTTCTCTGCTGCAGCAGTAGTTGTGGAGTGACTACCAAACTGAGTGGAACTGGTAAATAGAACTGTGCACTGGTGGAAATTCATGTCCATTTTGGGAGCTTGAGAGTTGCAGAGTCGAAGTCAAGGCAAGTCAAAGGGAGAGGAGTGCATTCTTCCTCACACTCACACACTCAACACTTTTATGTGCCATACAATTTGTGATGGCTTGGTCCAGCAGGTAGAGATGGTAAGAAGCTAGGCTCACATTTAAAACACTCCAGAACAATTTCGAAAACCTTAAAGAAAATTATTAGTGTGGGCAATATGGCATCAGTGGACAACTTAATTTCAGTGCCAGATATCACCCCGTTCATTGTATTCTCTACATTTCTTGCTGTTTGAAAAGTTAATAGCACAAGATAACTACAAGACGCCTGCTCAATGCAAATGACTCAACAATTACCCTGCCAGTTGCTGCAATCAACCACTCTTCTCCCCACTAGAGCGCTGATGGTGAAGAAGACATTCGCAGTTTGTTGATCAAGGTCGAAGTCTTAGAGTACTTCATCCTTGCTTCATCCTGCATGTGATTTGAACACTTCCTATGTTATTCTTTGTTGTGATTTGATTTAAAGGGTAATGTACAGTGTGCTGAGGTCACAGGAGCGCCTGGTGATGGGAACTTTGAAAGTCTGCTCATTTACCATCACCACAACAAAAACAGCTTAGATCAACGTCTGTAGGATATACAGGGCTATGACGTGCTCCAGTAGTGCACCATGGAAACCTTAACAGCCCGTCTTTTAACAACGGTGCCTTTGTGAAGTGAACCGCTGCTGGGAAACAGAGGCTTTGAGCTTAAGAGCTGTTTCCACAAATATCTCCAAAAACTGCTTTGTCCCCTTTTTGAAAAAAAAAAAGGAAAACTGTGCACAACAACTGTGGAAAATTTTTGTTTTTCACCTTTAAGAAAAGATGAGGAGAATTCAGTTCAGTTCGACTTATTTCAACTAATTCCTTGTTTTGTTCAATTCAATACACTGTACACACAAACCACCAGAAAATCATTGTCTTGTTTAATTGTTTACTAGGGTCTATAGGGTCTATACACTATATTTGTATTGTAAGTTCCCCTGAATGGACCTCTAAGTAATTATTTTGTAGAGTGCATAAGCAACAATAAGAGTAAGGGCACCAAATTGCGAATAAAATGGTTGTTTCTCTCAATCCTTAGGGGAGTCATTCAGCCAAGTGTATTTGATCCATAAGTGCTTGGTGACAGAGTTCTCCTCAGTGATGGCATTAGCTGCAAGTGCTCAGCTAAATGCAAATAATACTGACTCTCAACAATACACTCTAAAGTGTCACTTGAATTCAAGTCTGGCATTTTGAAAACAGTTGCTGGTTGCTGCGTTGTCTGTGAGAAGGACATCAGGTTTTCAATGAGACAGGAAAGACAGACATTAGAGGAGAGGCACTACAGTATAGTCTTATATCCAGCTTTTGATTATCCTCAGTTTCCCTAATTGGGAGTGTGCCCATTAATGAGGCAGAGACAGACACATATCCACTGAATCTTACCTGGGATATTCACAGGAGACTTCTCTTCTCTTCTCTTCTCTTCTCTTCTCTTCTCTTCTCTTCTCTTCTCTTCTCTTCTCTTCTCTTCTCTTCTCTTCTCTTCTCTTCTCTTCTCTTCTCAGATAAAATAGATAAAACAGATATAACAGGTGCACTTAGATGGGTGCCTCATTACTGGAACCATCCTCTCACTCTCATCTGAGTTTCAGGATGGTAATACTCTACATCACTATTAATCTAGGTAGCAGGCTAATGATTAAAACTATCCTTTGAGTTTGCCTGCTAGGATCAGAGATAAGACATACCTGCTTTCTACATTGGTGTTGAGATCAAGGATTAGGAGCACTGATTTCTAGATTTACATTCCAAGTTGAGATGAGAACTTGAAGAAGGGAAGTGTTGCATCTAATTGTAGAAGCTGGCGTCAAAGCTTATTATAGTTACATCAGCAGCACCCTTTGGGGGCAAAACATGTTTAGGCCCATGGTAAACGTGACCCTATTTAAAGCTCCTATAATCAATATTTTTATGTTGCTCAAATGACTGTGTTTATGTGAAAGATGTCATTCTTAGTGAGTCTCTCCACAGAAGGCAGCTGTTTTCAGGGAAAGCTCAGATAAATCCTGTTTATGACTGGCTTCACTGCACCAAACAGCAAACTGACAAAGTTAGCAACTAGCTGGTGAACACAGCTAAAGAGCCAGATATTTCCCTCAGAAGCTGGTGGAGACTGAAACTGGGACAGAGAATAATTATTTATCAGGTGTGCATGAATGCAAAATGTTTCTGCATCTGCTATCTAAATAAACAACTGCTAACACATTAGCCATGTTACCTTTAGAAGGTGATGATGTGTCAGTGTTGCGTCCTGACATGTGTCCTGACATGTATATTTTTTTTGATAATATACTGCAGTTGATTAATGAATAAAAGAGAGCTGTAAAGTTGTTGGGAGGGAGTCTGCAACCCAACTACAAACAAGGTCAAATATTGTGTGTTGTCATCTCAGTGACCCTGGACTTTGAAAACACCCTAATTTTTCTGATTGATTATATGATTGACTCATGGGTTAATCTTGGGTGTCCTCTTAGTCCTGTACCCCTGTCCTTTCCTGATTCTGAATTGCCTGTGTATTCGTTAAGACTTCTTGGCTGTCCCTATTTTGGCATCCCTTCATCTCCTGTCCCTGGTGGGAGACAGGTGTCATTCAAGTCAGAGGCTCGGCTAGTTCACCAGGAATGAAGTGTTCAGATAATTATGAGCTACCTCCTGGAGTGCCCTACACATCAGAGGCAGGGTTAAGAGCTTCTGTGTGGGGGCAGAGGAGATTTTTCAGTGGCAACATCAGCACAAGCTAGGTCATCACTTGAGACAAGGGTTAAAATACACACTCCCACTTATTTATGATCTCCAGGAAAACAGAGCTGGTGACAGGAGATTTTTTGCAGATAAGGTCAATCATTGTGACATGCTTCAGCAATACACTCAGTAAAAAATATAAAATGTGCCTCACCATCCGAGTGTGTCAATCAGATAGACGCTGATTTAAGTGAAATGTCAGTTTGTCTGCTTGGTATTCATGCACTCCCTCCTCCAGACAGTATGTTATCCAGTTGCTAAACATCACTCAAACGAAAGCCACCAGCATACGCTACACCTTGCTTTGGTTGTCTACATGATTGCCAGCAAGGAGTACATTCCAGCTAACGCTATTTGCCTTGATTGATTTTTTCTGCGTAGAATAAAACACTACCATTTCCAGTTTGTACCGACTGTTGGACCAGAGTGTCTGTTAGCCGGGGTGACTGCTGCATAGTGGTCCCTTTGCTCCTCCCGGCTAAAGACAGCAATCTGTAATCTTTTGTTCAATCACCTGGGAGAGATTGGGGGGAGGAAAAAAGGGCAACGAAAAACAAAAACATAAACAAAGCAGGAGTATGCATGAGCTGGGTGTGTGGGAGTACCTGTGTGTTTGTCTGAGTGCAGCTGATGAGCATTATGGTGTTCTGAGAATAGCCCATAGAGGAACACTGCAAAGTCCGACAGGGCTTATATTACCCCCCTCCACAAAAGGACCTGCCTGAGCATTAAACACCATTATTATTATTTTATTTTTCAAACAATTCAGCCACCAGTCTCCATGTGTCTCTCTGTCTCATTTTTCTCCTCCTTTTTTTTTTTTTTTTTTATATATTCAATTCCGCAAAGTACAGTTAGTTCCTGTTAAGCCTCTTGGACACAGCAGGAGATCATCATGCAAATGGGCAGATGCACACGCAGCAGTATCTTGATGCATTGTGTTTTGAGGTGGCTGTTTTTCAATCTTGATCTTTAAATCGGTCTGTTTTTGCTTTTGAGCTGACATCTTTGGAAAAAAAAAAGATTATGTTAATTGAAATTCAACAAGAATTCACCCAGTGGTGCATGCTAACACGTTCTCTGGCCAATGTAGCATCTATCCTGTGCTACAGCAGCAAAAATATACGGACTGCAAATGTGCAACCACCATAATCCAGAGAGGGCATTCGAGGACTTTATTGAGACGTTGAGCATTATGACTGTACTTAAGCGGAATCATAGGCCTAAATGACCTGTTTATGCTATAACCACAGTGCTATGGCGTTGTATACTAACTCTCTACAGATTTGTATGTTGCCTTCATGTAGTTATGTTCTCTATCATCAACAAGACATCTGCTGTCAGAGAGTCAGCGGCAGTTGCAGTAATCAGTGTGCTTCCTTTTCCACCTCTCTCTGGGCAACCTCGATAAGGAGAGGGGGAAAAAAAAAATGTGGTGTCATATTTATTCATGACCAGCTTTTCAGTTCTACATTCTCCTGTCCGCTACTGAGGCTCTGTATGTACAGTCCACTCTCGAACCTCCCTAAAAGACAGATTAATATTGAATGACTGTCTTGTTATTCTAGCGTAAAAAAAGCAACAAAATCAGCATCATTGTTATTTTTGCTGTGGTCTGTAGGAGCCAGGAGAGAACAGTGATGGAATAACCTGCCTATTTTTTTTCCACCTGCGTAATAAAGTAGATCAAGATCCCCTTTGTGGATAGGCAATCATTTTCTCATCATAGCAGGAGAGGATGGAGGGAGAAAAGAAAAATGGGAAATTGAGAAAAACTGAAGAGAATATTAATAGAAAATAGAAGGATGAAATCGAAAATATGACTGGGACTAGTAAATAAAGTGAGTAAAAGCCGAGAGCAGAGGAGAAAAGAGAAGAAAATAAAGACAGTGTAATGTAAATACATTGTAGTTTTAATTTAATCATGGCAAACATTTTGCCAGCAGGGCATTTCTTACAATAGCACTGCTAGCTGACAGCCAATACTGTACAATACATAATAGATTGGTGCTGCAGTAGGTAGTTTGATAGGTCAATATTCATTAAGCAATATGTAATTCCTAAATGTTTGTTTTATTTAAAACTGAATGTGCAGAAACCCTTAGGACCATTCAGGCGAGGTCTGAGGCAAAACGCATCACATTATTTTCTATTAGCTCAGTGCTATTCAGCCTTTTCTCTTTAGTAGCAAATTTTGTTCTCCCAGAGCTCACAATAATACTTGTTTATTTTCATCCAGCACAATATGGAGAGGGGAACTCCAACCAGTCTACCGTCTGAAATGCTCACTTAATGATTTGTCCTTCGCTGAATGCTTGCTTAAATTCCAGTTTGGTCTATTTATTACATCCTGGACATTTGCAAAGAGGTTGGAGTATGTCTAAGAGGGGCTTGAATAATGTAATACAAAACTGCTGCGCTGTGTTGCCTGCTAAAGCACTGCACTCAGAATGATTAGTACAACACACTGAAACACAGCTACTTATTTCCCCATGTGATTATACAGGGTAAACAGCTTCTGCATCTGTTGCACAAATTTGTTTATTTAAGGTGCAAACTGTGCATAATTTATGATAATGATAGCAAGGTGTTATATTGAAAAGCATAGATAATATGCCTAAAATTTAAATGACCTAACTATCTGTGTTCACGCATGTGTGTGTGTTTGTGTGTGCGTGCCTGTCTCTCTTCCATGAACATGTGTAATATTGTGAAGCTCTGTGCAGCATATCTATTGTTTCCAATGCTTGGTTAGTCAGACACAACCACGTCTTCCTCACCTGAACAATACCGACCCACAGGCACGTAGACACACACACACACACACACACACACACACACACACACACACACACACACACACAAAACACACACACAGTTTGTTTACTGAACAGCCTCGTCCTCACTGTCCCAGGTCCAAACTTGTCAGTCGCTGATGAAGCAGACACAAGCTTACATTGATAGAAGTCTGTGTAAGGCAGTTCTTCACCAAAATAACTTTGGACCTGGACAGTGTTGATGTGACAATTTCCAGCTGCCTGCTTTTGTCTCGTATTGACTCAGAGTCTCTGCTGCCTCCTCTCTGTTTCTCTGCCTGTTTGTGATTCTGGCAAGTGCAGGCAATCTGATTTTCTAACACCGACAAAGACACAGATAAATGTGACAACTTATTTTCACTCCTCTGTTCGATAAAAATCCAAAACCACGTCGCTCAGATGAACACAGCATCCCTTTGAATTAAAGTGTTGGGACTATTTCCTTAAATTTGCATCTGTTGTTTCCCTAATGGTTTGCTCTGAAAAGGTTGAGGAGAACAAGGTGGAGGGGGAGTGGGAGGTTAGATGCATTTGCAACAACTGCCTCGGTGGATAATGCACATGCAATGCCTCCTCTAACCACTTACTGTCTTTCTTTCCCCCTTCGTTCCTACAATAAAGCACTTCGGACACATATTCAGATATTCTCATTTACCATTAAGCACTCGTGATCCACATCAAAGGTGTGAAATTATTTTTATGTGTGTTCTTGACAACAGAGACAATTGAATTCTACAATAGTGGTGGTACTTTGGGTGCTGTAAAGTGTGAGTTATCAAAATAACAACGAGCGCTGTTTGTTCTCCGTGACACGTGTGGCCCAAAGGGAGCGATGAATGGTAAGCACAACACTGAGTATTTCCATCTAGCTCCTGTAAGTCATTAGTGGAGATCAGACTTGAGGAGAAGAACACTATTAATGAAGATTAAGATAAGAGAGCACATTTTACATTTCTTTGAAATAGAAAGGAGCAAAGGCAATCTGCAGGACAAAGGCTTTTTCTAAGGCATCTCAGTCTCCTTTGGAGGAATTGTGGAGTGACTTTATTGGCCCTTTAAACCTCTTCCTCTCTTCAGGAGTTTAAATTGAACGTGCAGCCTTTCCTGGGCCACTGTTTAATTTCCTGTAACGTAATAAACAGCCAATTTATTACAGCCGGCAGAGCAGTGCTTCCTCAGAGAGAGCTCCTCGCTGAATGCTGCTACAGTTTTCTGGTCATTTCCCAACAGCCAGTGGAAGACTGCTATTATCAGTATACTCTGAGGAACCTTTTAATACATGTTTATTTAACTGCCAACAGTATTAATCAAAAAGAAATGAGTGAAAATGCATTTTTGCTTTGCATTAGTACCACGTACTATCTTGGGTATGGGTATGATAAAATGGAATAGACAGTGCATTTTCTTCACAAAGAGCTTTTTAAAATTCTGGTCCTTCAGTCAAGGCTATCACTTTCAGCTGGAAACTGAGGTAATACTAAGAGCGTCATATTGTACCTCAGACGAGGTATTTAAATCGACCACAGCCTGAATACAACATACACACCAGGGTGTGCATACAGCACATTACAAATCCTTTCATATAAATCTTTCACTGCCATGTGTTCTTGTATTGTCTGTATTGTACATACATAGTAACAGTCTGACCTGCGTATATAGTAGATAATTAGTAATATATAGCAGCTGTATGATAAGGTAGCTGTAATTTTATTTATGTAGCTTTCTGTGTCTCTGTCTGTCGGCACTGTTTGTTAATATATTTATAGTCCATTTCCTTATATGTGTCAAAACACTTGTTAGAATTGTCTACTACCACGTGCCTGTAGCTTTTTGTGTTAATACAAACTGCCCCCATGAGAGAAAAGGAAGGAGTGTTTTTGATACACCTGTGGACAAACTCCAGTAAAGGTCTAGGGCAGAGCAGTCCTTCACTGTGGAAATTTATGAAAATAGGAGGAGGAGGGGATTTGAATAATGCACGCGAAGGTGACACCAAGACTGGGACGCCCAGGTGTGGGATACTGTGTGTGATGTTTGCTTCAGAGTAGAGCTTCAGTTGGAAATTACATTGGATCTGTCACTGAAGGCAACACTGAGTGATTATAATTGTATTAAACTAATTTATGAAATTATACTCTAGCTGTCTCTATTTTTATATTATACTAGCTGTCATGTAAGTGACACCTTGCAAGGTATAACCAGGGGGAAAAAAGCTGCCAATCAAGAACATGTACAGTGTTTTGCATACAAACTAAGGGTAATTTTATTTTACAAAAGTTCCTAAAGATGACAAATACTATGACACTTGTCATCATTACTGCATGTTCATTTAGATTAGCTTGCATTAATGATTGAATAATAGATTCATTCTGTAACACAAATGAAACTACAGTGTAAGATAAGTTGGTCTATTTGGCTACATTTGAATGTTTAATGTGTTTACTGGAAATGGGGTCAGTCAAGTCATAAGTCAGATAGCTCTACGGATATAGTTTATATGAGCCTGGTCATCACCATACAAACCCATACACTTGTAAACAAGATGTGTTATAATCCAATAGGCAGAACACGTCCTGAAAACTGTCGAAGTACCAAGTGAGTCAATGCTTGAGCCCTTGATTGTCAGGGCCGCACAGCCTTTTTGCTATAGCACTCTGCAAGTTGTGGCCCCATGGTTGGTAAGACGAGCAAAATAAACTAAATATTGAGCGGTGAAACAGGATAAAACAAATACCTTGAAAAGCTCAAGATCAGTGAAGAGTATCTGCCGACAACAAGTCCTGATCTGACACTTGCATTGTCTTAGATAATACAGCTGCACAGTGCACGCTTCCAATACATTCAAGTTATTAAAATCAATTCAATAGCTCTCACTTGCCTAAAGAAAAAATTTCCTGCAACTAAGTTTTTTTGTTTGTTTGTTTGTTTTTCCCCCCAAAATAACAATGTAAACAAACTAAAAACATGAGTCTCACAATTCCACTAAGTGCAGCATTGTTTTTTAACTAAAAGAAACTACCACAGCGATGGGCTGGTCATTCAAGGTGATAAATTCAATTACTGACTCTCTAATATTTTTGGCCTTGGCTCTGTTTCAAGGAAATTTCTCTCCCCTTTTAGAAGTGTCCTCTAGTGTGTATTGCTTTGGTGCAGCCTTTGACTGAGTTAACTGACTCTATTCCGTTGTTAGTGTTTATTTTTTAGGTGCTGAAGTCATGAACGTAGCTCTGTTACTTTGTGAAATCCTTGCATTGCTGACATTTACAAGTGACTGTCAGACTGCTTTCATTTTTTCAATCTAAAATATATCCACTCTGCAGACATTTTAGCTGTGTCCTGCCACAAATTGTGCCCTTTTTTTTTTTTTACGACACCTGTGTGACAGCTGTCGTAAAACAAACGATCTCAATAAAGCCGACACGATGAGTTAAAAAATGTCTTGATCGGCCCTGATACTGCTCTTTGAGATCGGATTGGCAAAACAGCAATATTACTGCAATAAAGCTTCCGGGCACACGAGGCAGCACTGCTTGCTTTATTTGTAAGAAGTCAGAAGTCAGTGAGTAAGAAACAAATATGGGGCCCAAAGAAAGAACATCTTGCTCAGGCCAGGGATAAGAACTGCAAGCACATTGGCTTTATGGATAAAAGAGACCTACAAACAGTAAGCTCGAGTCGTTCTTATTTGCATTATTTTGTGTTGTTTGGGTTGTGTTGGCTGTCATGCCATGTGCTCGTTGTGACCTTTTAAATTTTTGTCACTGCAGCTGTGTTCAGCTTGTTGTGATGAGATGTTGCTTGCTGTCACACTTGTGTTCCTATTAAGTGAGAGTGGTTTGATGCACATGAATACACCTATTATGTAGCCAAGGTCTTTAAGTAAGCCTATTAAAAAAAAATCCCCGTTTTTATTTTTTGCATTGCGCTTGTGTTATTCAGCTACTGAGGTATCAAGGTGTAAAACCTTGTGACCTTCTGTCTGTGACAGATTCATCGCACCAAACAGTTTTTGCAGAGTTAGTCATCTGAATGGGAAATAAGAAATGTCACAAAGTGTCCTCTATGATAGTTTTGCATTAGTTGGCTTAAATCTTTGCACCTGATAGTGAGTCCTCTGATGTCTTCTAATGTTTTCTGAACTACCCTGTTTGTTTTAGTTTCAAGGACGGTTGCAGCATCACAATATTTGTGTCTGAATTTTGCAGTCTTGGTGACAGTGCTGACATCATGTGTCAAATTTTGGGTGGACTTTTCCTTGCAGCAGCAACTCCCACCGTCACAGCCCTTGGTATTGTGTGTGAATACAAACTGGTGTTAAAACTCATTTCAAAATGATTTTGTTATCATCAAGGTTATGAGTCTTTCATGAGCAAGTGCATAACACAAACTACTGGCCTCAAGTCTGTCATTGAAATTTTCACTTTTTTGTTTTGGCTTGAAAATGACTATGGTCAATAAGTTTAATAATATTTAGTTCCTTAACAGCAAGCACCGTCATTCAGTCCCATTTGTCATCTAGGTAACGAGTGATCTCTAAGCAAACATTCTTTGCTGATATTATGTTTTACGGTCTAATTGAGTTCTAGTTGAGTGGACAAAAGTGTCAAGCAGGGCTAAAGATAGTTCTGAGGGTGGTGTTAGACTGCAGGCCACATTTATGGTCTTTAAAAAAGGTTTTTCCCCTTGAGAGCATGAATGTGCTCTGCAAAATTAATGACAAGATGCCTGTTAGATTATGTGATATCATCAAGTGTGCAAGAGGGTGACCATAAATACTCATACTAAATTTTATGGCGGTGTGACCAGTGGTTGTTGGAATATTTTGCTGTGAACCACAAATGGATGGGGCAGACACCCAAATTACCCAATAACCCCGCTCATGGCCCCACCACTAATGGGCCTAAAAACATCTCCCAGTGCATGTGCGTCATGCGCATTCAGCAACATCCAAGACAAGATACGACAGAGCCGCTTGTAAATTTACTGGTTCAATTTGTGTACAGTGAGTGTATCTTTCAGCCAGCTTTCTCAGTCAGCATTTCTCTGCATTTTTAGAAACTTTCCCAGACAAAATTATATGCAAACATGCTTACTGCATTGTTTTTTTTTTTTGTGAACCATTGTTGATTACTGAAATAGGCTTGACTAGAGTAGTCCTCATGTTTGATGAAGAGCTATATAAATAAACATTTTGAAGGGCTGTAATTAATGTTCCACTTGCAAAGAAAAGCTTAAATAAAAATGGACATAACCTGCGTGACATCACCCATAGGTCTCTGAAGAACGGTTTTTGAGGTCAGAGTGGGCTACTCCACCGTCGCCATCTTGAGAGTGCCTGACTCCGCCGAACTTGAAAAATGGGCAGAGAGGAGGGGCGTGTGTGGAGCTGAGACTTCAGTGTATGCTGCTTTGTGACAAGCATATGCTCACCCACCTGCCACTCAAAGATGCCACACCCTCAATTATGCAGAACTTAATAATTAAAATTTAAATTAATAAAATTTAAACGGTTGAGTTATATAAAAATTCACCCCCCGTACAGTTGTGATGAAGGGGGAATTAGCCACAGAGACCAAAACCGTTTATCGTACCAGGCTGTAAGCATGATTATTTCTGCTATAAAGTTAGGAATTTTAACATGGGAGTCTATGAGAACTGACTCACTGTTGGAGCCGACCTCAAGCGGCCAGTCGAAGAACTGCAGTTTTTGGTGCTTCTGTGTTGGCTTCATTTTTCACTTGATTAAAATCACCATAATTATTGGTGGTAAATACAGTAAATCTTAGTCGAGCTCCACATGATAAATAAAATTAAATGAAGTGCCCACACTATATTTGCAACTATCATCAGTTGTTTTATTTAATGGGAAAATGAACTCTTTCTTTAGCTCATTCACCGATGTAAAATATCACTGGGTTTCAGCGTGTTGGATTCAGCGTTGTGAGGCAGACATTGTAATTTTCTAAAATGAGCAAATACCATTTTGACATTTAACTTCCGGTTGTCCCCTGGCTTAAACTGTAGTTGTTCGGTCTGTATTTTTAAAGACATGCAGGAGTAATAAAGCTGAGTATATTGAATTGACCCATCTCTCATATTAAATGCACCTCCCTCACACAGATTTAACCTGAATGGTACCCATGCTTTAGTAATTCTCAGGCTTAATCCTGTGGGGACGTGGTGACTCTCAGCTCCCTCTCACATTTTGTTGCCGTGTGATTCGTGGAGGAGAGGAGAGCTGCCTTAGTATTTTTAAGAGTTCACATTCTCCCTCCCTCCTCCTCTTTATGTACATCTGCAGCATCACAACATTATGTTTCCCCCCTCTGCAGACTCTGAATGTAAATGATTAAATATTAATTGAAACATATATATGAACCTACAGAAAATCTATAACGTATGTGAGTATGTGATAATCTTAAAGCAATATGGTGCTTAGGCACAACATTACCAAAATGAAGCAGCCAGTAAGGGGAATTAAACTATATATATATATGAAGCGAAGAAACTCTCGTGCAAAGATAAAAGCAAAAAGTTTAAACGGGAATAAGAGAACAAGGGAATTCAAAAAAAAAAAAAAAGGGTGCATTACCAGTCTCTATGTGAAAAGAGCTGCCGCTGAAGTAGCAGAGTTGGAGCAGCTCCCAGCCAATAGCGGATGAATATTTAATGATCCCAACCAAGATGCAGTAATTACATGGGGAACGGACTGTCATACTGGAGCACTTTGTGCAGAACACCCTGGCATCTGCCGATTAGTGCTCTTTACGGTCCCTGTGCCTCAGGTGTGACACTGTATTTGGTTTAGGTCACAGGGAGGGGGTGTGACAGGAAGCGGCACAGACACTGCAGCCTGTTGTCGTGCTGCTCAGCTGCAAATGTGTCAGGAACGAAGCATCTAGTTTCTGCTGTTGGTGTCTGCTGAGACCTGGGACTACGAGACGAAGAGATCTGATAAGACAGGTGAGCGGAGTGAAAGGAGGAGATGGCTTACTGTTTAGTGGAAAAACTAACTTCCCTCACAACATCAGTGTGAAGGTATAATTTTGGCTCAGCACTCTCGTTATCTGCAGGTCTTGTGGGATCACAGGACTTGTGGGAATTTGTTCCTTACATCGGTGTTAGGAACAGGTAGCAGAAAGGCCATAAGAGGTGGAAATTCTGCTCAGGTATGGAAACATTTAAAGCACATTACAAAGCTAACTGGCTTCAAAGACATTTCTGACTTCAAAGCATCCTCACCCACCCCCACACATCTCCCACCTCACACCTTCCACTTCCCCTCTCTTTAAGCAGGGTAAGGCCAGCGTTATCAGTATGACATAACAACTTCTTTTTTGACTTCTTTTTTTTTGTTTTTGACAAAACACTCATTGTTTTAATAATCAATCATATAGGATTAATAATTTCCACCAAGGAGGTTATGTTTTCAGTTATATCTGTTTGTTTATGTGTGTGTTTGTTTGTCATTCAGCAGATTTATCCAAAAAGTACTGAAGTGATTTGCACCAAACTTGGGGGCAGGATGGTACACGGGCCAGGAAACACCCATTTTGAAAAATTTGGTGCTGATCCGCTTAAAGTGGCGGGTACAGGAATTATTTTATAACTTCCCTAAACATGCAAGATGGAGCAATTTTTGACATTTTCATTAATTTCTCAGTAAATAATGTATGGAATGGATCTTGATTTAAAAAAAAAACAAGACAAAGCTTTAGCTTTTATTAGTAGTAAAATAGTTTACTTTACACTGTATGTATGAGGACTGTGACAGTGTGGGCTTGTTTTATTGTTTTATTGTTGTTGTGCACTTATTTTGTTCAAATCACTATTTGTTACTCATTTAATTTTTTCTCCTTTTACATGCCCACATTTCTCTGCTTTTTGGAGAGGATACCTGGAGGGAGAGCTCATGCTTAGAAGTGAGAAAGAATATACTGTCAGATCATAGTTTGGTGAAACTTCTGTCTAAAGGCTAAAAGTCTATTAACAATGATTGCATATATGCATTTGTCTGGATCTCTGTTATTTATTTAATCTGTCATTCTTCATCCGTTTTTCTCTTCGTCCTTTTTATATGAACTTTATCTGTGATTCAAAATCTGTGTGGGATAAATAATTTAACACTTGAGTATTTTAATATGTGAGTATGTGAGTGGATTTTCATGTATTTTCATAAATAATTTTGAACAGGCAATTTTTATTAGCAACTAGTTGTTGAAATGTGTTGTTGGCGTTTGGTCCTGCTGCTGATTAAGAGATTTTTCGCTCCATTTAACACTAAGTGATTTGGCTGTGATATAGACAAAAACATTTCAGTGTCATACAGCTATAAACCCATAGAACTACAGAATGTAGGGTATAAAAGAGCTGTTCTAAAAATGCAATAAAGCCTGTAGTAATACAACTAACAGTACCTACCAGGACTCCATAAAGTAAGTGATTTGAGTCAGTTCAGTCTTTGGTGGGTTGCAAATTTCACCCACTGCTCAAGTATTACTCATTGACCTCAAGGTGGCGCTGTACTAAAGAAGTTTATGTTTTTCACAATTATCTTGAAAATGGCTCAGGTCATCTGCATCTTTGCTCTAAAAATGACAAATTTTCCTGCCATTTTTTCAAAAAAATCAAAGTGGAAAGTAAAACGATGTCATTGGAGGCTGTTTATCCAATTCTCATGTAATTTAGTGTACATCATCTACAGGCATTGCAGACAAAAGTATGTCCAAAGAATTATGAAACATCAAATCATTATGAAATTTTAAATTTTTTAAACCTGTGTCTTTAAGTTCAGGTTTACATAAATGCTCATAAATCACTACTGGCTTAAATGATTGTTGCCGAACTTGGTGTGTGCGTTTGGATGCTAAATTCTAGCTTAGTTGCACAGTTTTGGGTCTTGGGCACCACAACTGTGAAAAGTTTATATCTTGTAATTGGCTGCAGGGATGTGAATGAAACTGTGTTCACACAATATAGGGTGATAGTAAAATATGGTAATGATTGATTTAAGTGGGGTTTGGCTTATTTTAAAAAAAATGTACATTTCACATTCCAAATTCAAAAAAGCCATATGTCATAATTTTTCCAATGAATATTGACAAAAGTTTGCTTCACTGCAACTTATGGTCAATTCAAAAGTTCGTTGCTCTTCATTTTGCAAAATATGCAAAATGAATTAACATTGACATCTCCACAAATCTTCATTCAAATGGTACCAAAATTAACACAGATGTTCTTTGGATACTAGATGTCACATTTCAAGCGTCACTAAATTATTTGACAATATGTGCAAAACCAAAAGTATTTTATCACCAGCATTTTGACTGTTGTAAGTGGTTTAAGTGTAAATGGACAAAAATACCCCAGTTTTGCACATGTGATGATGTCACTGGATGTGAAAAGGTGTTGCTAGAGAAACCATGTTTCTCCAACAATACCTTTTCACGCCATGTTTCTCCAGTGGGACAGTCAGTAACTCAAGTTCTCATGGGACGCAAAGGTCCTGGCATCAAACCCCAGGTGGGCAAGTCCTACTGGCCAACAGTTTAGCTATTCATGCATATGGTGTCCAAATGCTCGCAATCTGCTTTAACCTCATTTATTAATGCTTGTGGACATCTAGTTATAAATGAAATAGCTTTTATCCAGTTGGCAAACCAAGGCTGCAGTATTCAGCATATCATTGTTCAAACTTTTCAAACTTCTTTTGTTCATTCTCCCATGAAAGAAATTCTATTTAGGTAAATTGAAGACTTGTAAAACTTCACTTTTTATCTTGATGAAAGTAAAGAACTTCATGTGATTCATTTTGTAAAGGCAAACAGTGAACGGGCTTCCCACAGCGAGAATGAAACAATCAAAGCAAAGATCGTTCTCAAGAGGACTACAAATTATATTTGTTAATGTGGACATCAAGTACATCACGTATCTATCTCAACATTAGATCATAAATGTTTCTTTGATTTCCTTTTAAGTCAGTCAACAAATAAGCAATATCGGCAATTCAATGGTTACAAGTTCACCAATTACTTTACTTTAAGGAGGTCTTGATGTTTCTAATATCTTTCTCATTAGTCCAAGAAATGCACACATTACCAACCTCCAAGTCTTATCAAAAGTAGTAACCGCTCTTACATCTGTTGGGATCTTGTTTCCTGATGTATCCTGTCAGAGCATTGCAAAGTAATTTCCTGTTATTTGTGCAGATGGTCCTGTGATTTATTACTGCACTCAGCCAAATGTTGTGAGGTTTTTCCAGACAGTTTTAAAAGTTGACACAGAATCATACATGTACAATATGGATGCTACAGGCACTACAGGCTGAAACAGTAGTTTGCATATCATTTGCATGAGTTTTGTGAGGTGTGGTGCACCAACTGCCATAAAGAAAATATCTGACTTGCTTTGGCAAGATGTTTTGGTCCCATTTTTTTCCTTACCAGTACTGATTCTGATGCCTGAACTTGTTTATTGGCTGATACCGAGTACCAATCAGATACCAATATGTAAAAAAAAAATTGAACAGCCATATCCGCTTCATAATACTACCCCTGTGATATGGTTTCTGTTGTTGTTGTTTGGGCATAACTCAGGTTAAACCCCTTGTAAAACATGAATACCATAGAATCTCTCTCTTTTCTTTTCTTTTTTTTTCTTTTACAGTGAAAACCACTTACATGCATCAAAGAGCTTGGGACAGAATCATCCCATACAAATGCTGTTTAAATAATTCACTTATAGGTATCAAGTAGTCCGTTTACGGGTGTTTTTGTATTTGTCAACATATGGAAAAAGAATTCAAAACTGTTGCAGCCGACTACTGCAAGCTGTTATATACTGAGGCTCTTTGACTTATTTCTCTCGTCTCCCTCTTCAGCTGTGTCTCTCTCACAAACTCGACTTGCAGTGATTGACTGAGTAGCATCATATGACCAGTGCAATAAAGGCTAGAAAGGCTATGCCGACTGAAACAGAAATACTGCGTCAATATGTAACAATTCTCAATCATGTCTAGGTTATAGTCCCGAGTCTGGATAGGACAGCATCTGGGTCTGAACCCAGACCACAATGTACCAAATCAGTACTTCATTCACTGCTTTTATTTTCTTCACCAGCTTCCACCAGCTTTTTTTCATCAGTTATCTACTATTTTGTGAAGGACCACCTGGTAAACTAGTGCACAGTGGTACCTGGTTTAATGTTAGTACGTCTCAACCATAAAGAGAAGTAATGAATGTCAGTGAGCTGAACACTATAAAGAATTAAGACCTGTGCAATTTGATAGTGATTTTCAGTGGCATCACAAATTCTAGCAGCCCTTTCACATTCAGTGATTTTAGAAAATATTTGCACAGTTTTATGGTGGAAATTCAAGAGTCGAATAATGTTATGCAAAGAATGTAATAAGTTCAGTCAGTCATTGCACAGGCTGTTTTATTTACAAACAAAAAACACAGTTTGTTATACTCTGTCCTACAACCAAAGGTGCCTCTATGTCTTTGTTGTAGTTCACTGCTGTTGTGTAGTTTGCCCTATATGCATGAATACATAAGCATATTGTTATGAAGTAACATTATTCTACGGATGACTCATGTTTTATTCATAAAGGAACCACATATTAAAAGGAAGTAAGCAAATATCTGTGCTACATTTAATGTGCTACTTAACACTTGTGCCTTTATTATCAAAACATGTCAGAGTAAACTCCAGAGGAGAGAGTGGATTCCTGAACACATAATGTGTATTAATAAGACCTTGGACTTACCCACAAATGTATGCACATACAGTAGCAATGTATGCACAAACACACAGGAGTTCATATATTTACATTGCGTCCTTTGCATTAATCCACCATGCCAACAGTCATCTCTGTCCACAAGATTGTCTTTGTTTCTACAGCTATACTGTGTGTGTACATTACAGTGGAGATTCAACATGATTCCAGTCTGTCTCGTGGTCTCAAAAAGTGCTGTGTGCATTAAACTCCAAGTAGCAGACAGGCTGTCTACGCATGCAACTTGCTGCATGGGGTCAAACTAACTGTCATGGCTACATGACAGCACACAGAGGAAAATGGGTCTTAGTCTGCGATTACCTATCCAGCTGACCTAAGTTCAACTTCCCAGGTGGGCTGCCATACACTAATAAGTCTAACCGATCCAAGTTCAGGCATTAAGTAGCCAGAGCCACAGACACCAGCTGGGTTAACAATCCCTGCCAACAGTGTCACTGACCCAAGTTCAGCCAGAGTTACAGGTGCCAGACAGGTTAATCACACCACAAGCACAACAAAGAGACATAGTATTGACCTTATGCACACCTGGTCTGTCAGCTTTCACACTACAAACGTCAGTGACAACAAAACTGAGCCAGGTGACTTGTAAGCGTTTGAGAATTTTCAGGGTGGCCATGAATACACTGTATGTCCCCCAACCACCACAAATTACATCATGGTGTCGTTGCGCTGTGTGTCTGTCTGTTTTTAGAGACACACTGTTATCATTTCATTTTAAAAATATACAAATTTGTATTTTCTTTATAAATTTGTTATGAAATTTACACAATTATATTAATGTTAATGATCTATGCAGACTTTAGTCTATAGTTTTTACCTATGTGTGTTCTTAAATCACACAGGGTTCATGTTTATTTCACTGCATCGTTTACATTAATTTACCTTGTCAACAGTTGGCTCTATTCCCATCTCTGTACATCCTCTGGGAATTAATAGTGCCAAAATATTGTTGAAAGACAAGTATGAATACATAGAATTATTTGCTAATTCATGCATTAATTACTAATTACTTATTAAGAACTGATTATCCATTAACATAACTGGGAATGGTCATTGCAAGGTATAAGGGGCTCAACTACCTTGCTGCCATTTGCCAAAGCTGGAACAGATAATAAACCGGTTCACAGTTTTACTAATGTCAACAAAATAGGTCAGCCCAGTTTATGAGAGTTCATGTTATGCACTTATACGCCCTGTGGTGTTACACACCTCTACTATTTACACCTCTACAAATGATTTAATTATTATATTGAGATGCAGCAATGGGAGACAGAGTGGAGAGGCAAAGCAGCCCGGTCCAGGTGCTGAACTTCTCGTAGCTGTCCAATAAGTAGTGTAGCATCACTGGCAGTGCCCTGAAACTGCACAACCACATGCATAATTCATAAGGATGGATCTGCAGTATGTGTAAATACATCCCTACACGCATATACACACATGAATATGAGCAGAGGGAGCTTATGTAGGATATATCAAATCCAACCCAAGGCTGAGGTGAAGTTTCTCCTTAATTCCAGACAAGTGTGTTATCAGCCAAAGGTTAGAGTGGAGAAAGCAGATTCTCACCTCATGGTGGCATTACTGCAAACTACTGTAATCTGAGTTTTCCCAGGTGAAAATAAGACCTCCAAAATCTGACAAGAAAATAAACAAACCCACGATGCAAATTATTGTGCAAACATGTCTCCTTAACATCAAGGACAGAGAAATTGTATTGTGTGTTATTGACGTACTGTACAGTGGTTGTCAGGGTTATTGGTATCCTTTGCAATGTAATAATTTTAACTATTTATGTTCTCTTAAGGGATGAAATAAAAAGGCTTTAATGTCAAGTATTGGTGC
Organism: Trachinotus anak; assembly: GCF_046630095.1. Lineage (NCBI taxonomy): Eukaryota > Metazoa > Chordata > Actinopteri > Carangiformes > Carangidae > Trachinotus > Trachinotus anak. The sequence goes on along the minus strand of NW_027273855.1, from coordinate 19,631,605 downwards.
AACTTGTATTGGTCTTTCTAAAAAATGTATGGGCTATTATGGCCTGTTCAGTCACACTCGTAATGCTCTGGTTGCTTTATTTGTTATGTAATTGGGCCCCATTTGCAGACTGAAATGCACCTTGTCACTAAAATGCCCCAGTGTGCTGTTATTAGTATTTTGATATGTTAGTATTTTTGTTTTTCATTTGCAGTAAAAAAAGACAAAAGAGCTCTTTAATACTTCGATTGTATGTGTATATTGCTATTGTGGAACAGGGATTGACATAAATGCTACATCAGTCTCCCTACCGCCAAGACTTTGATGGCTCAGCTGATAAACAAATCCAACAGCCCCAGCAGGAGATAGGGGGATAAAAGCAGTAAGTTGAAGCATGTTAAATCAGAGTTTGAGAGCTGGGCAAATGAAATTAGACACATGCCGTGATGTTACTGCCAAAGTTTCATGCAGCCAGGAAAGTTCACTCCGCAGACAAGAGAAATACAGAATTCACTGAATGAACTCAGAATTTAAATGTGTGGTTCCTCAAGTTGCATAAATATTTACAGACAGTAATACCCATCGATGTGAGTGGATAAAATGTGTTGAATGCAGTGTGGAAGTGCCTCAAGCTACAGTTGCTCTAAAGCCACGTGGCTGAAAGAAAACGGTTGTAATGAAATCTAAAGATGTCAGTGCTGAAATACAAAGTCAGAATATAAAATCATCACATCAGAACATGATCTCAGGAGAGTAGAGTATTTTACAATGCTTTGAGCACCACAAACAGCAGTCCATTCATCATTATCGTGTTGGGGTTGTAGCAGAACTCCCTGTTTCTCCCCTTTGCCGTTGACTTGGTTTTCTATCTTGGACCAAGATGGCAGCAACACTGAATTTAATCAAATCCACTTCAGAATACTGTATAGAATAGGTACTACCAGAGCAGAAAACTATATTCATATTATTCAGCCTTTTATTCAGCTTCTGGACAGTCATTTATTCCATCATTCCCCTCTGAGTTTAAGTCATAGGACAATTCAAAGCTGTAATCCATTTTGTTTTTGTTTTTCAGACTGTGTAATTGTGCATCAGTTTGTGATGCTGGTATTGGAACAATCTTTTTTACCTTACCTAGAAGTTAAAGCTCTTGGTTTAACATATTTGGAGGTTATGGCCAAACACTGCTGCTCTGGGTATGACAGTTTCTGAATAGCAGACATTTCTATAAAGAATATGTACAAGGAAAGAATTCCAGTAAATAATACAGGACTCAATTCCTGTGGTGCTTGTGTTTGCAGTGATCAAAACAGAAAGAGCAGCAGTGTGCAGGTTCCACATTAATAATTTTGTGTTTCGCATATTTCCAACAGTTACTAAGCTGAGGCAAGACAGCATTTCAAACCACGTAATGCAAAGGCTTGTTTACATGATACATGAAATGCAGTGTGCAGTTTGTCAAAGGAGATAAAATGAATATTGTTCAGTTAGTCCTTTTTTCTTGGATTTTCCTACTACATTGGTTCAATTGCGCTTTAATATAAAAGGTTGGATGAAACAATTGAATTCATTTGAATTGAAAAAGTTTTCAAGTCCATCTCTCAAAGAAAAGGTCAGTCCTTTTTGAATAACCTCACATTCTTCCAAGGACCTCCAAAGAACAGTGTCACCGTAATGGCCCTGCATTGATTTTCATACATTTCCTTCAATGCAGACAATGCTATTACATGATGCATTACCATCATATAATGGATAAGAGATTGTTTTTCATGTGACTTTGTAAAAAGGTCACCATTCTAAACATATGCAAATCTAGCACAGCTTGAACGGACTCTAGTCAGTGCTTTGGGTGTAAAAGAATAGTCCGAACATTAAAACAAATAAGTCTCACTTGGGTAGAAAATAGTGACAATAAAGGGGGAATATAATGCTACTGTCACACAAAGGAGATTTGAGTTGTAGCACTGCCCATCATTCTGCTCTCTCAGTTGTGGACTTTTTGGTGCTGTGGGTAACATTACCGTGCACAGAGGAGATGTGTCAACAACTTGCAGGTCTGTATCTCAGTGTTTACAACTCCACATTATAAAGCACAATGGCAGCATCGCACTCGGTTGCCCTAATTCTACCCAAGGGTGAAATTGCCTTTTCATAATTTCCATTATACTTGGTCTTTGAAAAATGGCTCTCATGATGTGTGGTAAGATAGAGGAAGTTATTTTTCTTTCAAAGTGTGTTTTGATGATGTGCCATTTGATGGGGTGTCTCAGTCCATGATTCCAAAATGCTGGTAACAGTGCTTTGTTTTTGTGTTTCATTTTCTATGCTAGCTGGACGTGATGAATGGAGGATCTTATTGTGAAGAGGCCTTGCCTGGGGACACCTGAGCCCTCTGATCAGCAAAAGAAGCTTGTGTTTACTGACAAGCCTTTTGTACTGAGCAGTAAAAAATAAAGCATATGAAAGCTTGTTCATGGTAACAGCTAACTATTTTGACCAGTGTCTAAAAATGTGATGTGGTTGTAGCAAGAGCAAAAAGAGGCTCATATTGATTTATATGAATTAATCAATTTCCCCTCAGTATATCAAATAAACATTTCATCTGTAATTCAAGGTAAATCGGTATACTGGGAAATATATTATCCAGTGGAAAATCATACATTGAAATGCAAGCATGATGTGAAATCTTGAAAGGATTGACAGGGGGATGGTCACTGGCAGTGACTGGGTCAGTTCCCTCAGACAATAGCAAACAGACATAAGCAAGCAATATGACTATGTGAGCAGTCTTTTTAGGTGTTTTATTTTTCAGCTTATTATTATTACTTTTCTTAACTTATGCAAAAATGAGCCCACAAATGCAGTTGCAGAAACTATAGAAAAAAAATCAAGAAATAAAAAAGGCAGGGGAAGAAGGAAGAGGAACATGCAAAAAACAAAAACCCAAAGAAAGAAAAAGTATTCAGAAAAAATAACAAATACATTTTTTTATGCATTTACAATACATACCGGTGACAGCTGAAACATTTAATGCTGATCCCATCAACTGATTTTTCAGATTGTGTTTCCTTTTTTTTTTTGGAAAATGCAAGAACCACTGATTTTATGGGTCATCTGGAAGTAAATAGTTGACACAAAAGCTTCCACGTTATTACACTCTTTTAAAATCTTTATGCTTTAGGACAACTTTTGAATTTTGTCTGTGGGTTTTTCCTAAAACACTTAATTCTCCTCATGTCCTCTGTTGTGAAGGTTCATTTTAATTTGGCTGTATGAGAAATCTGGCAAGGTGGTAAAAAAGTAGTTCATAGCAAGGGCATTTTGTTAATGCGTTACAGGTCAGAAGATGGGTAAAAGTCCTGTGACACAAAGCTAAAAGCTTTTGGGATGTCAAGTGTGCTCTATGTGTGTTGCTGTGTCTACTGTCAGGACAGTCAAACCCCTGAAGCAGTGTGCTAAGGGCGGTTGCGAGGATAGTTGTGTCTGCACATTGCAGTGCAGCCATATGTTCAGATTTTGATTTGGACCTCCGGAGGGAGTTTGCCAAATAAATGAGAAATGTTTTTCTGTAGGTCTGTTGTCTGACAGAGCTGAATCAGTGGGCAAGAGAGAAAAAGAGTGATTGAGGTCATGTGGAAGTGTGGTGGAGAAGTCTCCCTGCCAAACACATTATGATCTAGAGTAATATACTAAAATCAGAGAGCGAATATTTCATAAACCACCCAAGCCAGAGTTACAGTTTTTCCAAGCATACATTTCTCTATTCCAGTCCTCATGCTAGTTAGGCCAGGCCTGTTAGTCTGGGAAAACAGTTAACTGTTTGGGCAGTGGAAAGAAGTGAGGGTCAAGTGGTGGTGGAACCCATTTTGATGTTCCTGTTGGGAATCCTGTCGCTCTGTTCCAGGCAGACACGATTTAAGTGCCGAGCGCGTCAGACGACCAGAGGCTTGGTATGAACCCCATAAGTCTGCCTCATTTAAAGGGGAATGGGGACTCGTTCACTGGGAATAGTTTAATAATTTAGTATGGCCTTAAACTAATCTATTTCAAGCACCCAGATGGTATTTATATTGAGCAAATGCTCAGATAATTGAATGGAATAATTTACTCACTACTGTTGCTCAGTGTCAAGAATCCCCACACTGCACCAACCCTGGAAAAGACATAAAGTGAACCACTAAACCAAATCACTGGGAAAGTGTTTTCAGAAATGAATATGCTGCCGTGAAATCAAAGCAATTGAAATATCATATTGAGCACAGAAATCTGGGTGCAATCAGTCTAAATCTGTGTCTTTGTATTTGTCTCAGCCTTTGTGCATTTACTGTGGCTGGATTGGATTTGTATGATTTATTAGTGCATGTATATTGCAGGAAATCATGTGCATACCTTTGTGTGTGCTTTGTGCTTATTAACGCCGCCTGTTGTAAGGATATGATGGGTTTCAGAGAGCACAGTGGGCCATATGTCCAGTGCTACCCTCTCCAGTGGGCATGACTGTGTAACTACCTATAGGGAGCTGGAATCGGCTGAAGCATGGTGGAAACAAGACGGCTCCACTGACCCTTCGGTATGTGCATGAGAAAGAGAGACAGAGTTGGAAAGCGAGAGAAAGGGTGAGAAGGTAGGCAAAATGAGGAAGGGAAGGGGAGAGGAAGGGATATAAAATGGAGAGATAGACAGAGAGATGGAAAGGGAGAAAGAGGGATAGAGAAAGAGAGGAATACAAAGAGAAAGAGGGGGAACGGGTGGCTGCTGATTTTTAACAGGCGTGTCCCTCCATCTCTGATCAAAGCGTCCTATCAGCCTTAGGGGCATCTCCACTGAGTGCCTCCCATAGCTGCTAAAAATTCTTCCTGCCTAGGAATCATTTTACCACCTCTCCTCCCATGGCCCTCATATATTCGTTCAGTCATAGGACATAGCACATGCATCATGCCTGCTGCACATGAAAGCGCCTGTACATGTTTCCATGTGCCCACACTAGCAACAGTACTATATGATGGGGTTTTTGTTAATGAAAGAGAATTGAAGATGGTTTGCAGTTGGTGGTTTTGTTTGTCTTCTCAGCCTGGCTCCATTAAAGGTAGACATATGATTGACAGCTGCACATGAAAGCCAATGCTAAACTATGGTAGATAATACAGTACCATTCATATCTGAATTTTATTATTTTTTTGCCTCATCCCTTCATTCAGATGCATGTGGGATAGTGGTAGTTCAGGGATTTCAAAGGATACACATATAAATATAATGTATCTTAAATTCAAAATTCCACATATACCGTACCTCACACTTTACAAAAATCAGCAGGACTTTGAAGCAGCTCTTAAAGACACCACAGGATTTGCATGACTCGTTTATGGTGATGAATAAATTTAAATGGCACAATGCCACATTCCCCTGACCATTTTTATTCACTTGCCATGTGAATTTCACAGGCTGTGGGACCCGCTGCTCCACATTGTTCCGCTGACCACTTTGCAGCTGGCTTTGTGGCGTCTGAATATCATACGGCTTCATGCCACTGCTTTGCCACTGGGGATATCCAGCTTTATTTTTTTTTCCAATGTGTGTCCGTCAAAGATGGGAAATCAAACAATGGTATTCTATATTGCTCCAAACCCAGAATTTCCCTGATCCCTCCCTGTGTCATTGTTTGTGCTGTCAACATATCTTTGAATCTATCATCAACCATTGAGGGTCCTGCCTCCTGTGTCAACCATGAGCAATACCACAGGATACTGGGCTCAGGACAAGGAAACATCAGTGACCGTTTAATCCAGAAGGAATGGATGGTATCATATCCTCCTCCTCCATAAGAATCCAATTTCCCAAAAACATACCAGTTGTATTTCCTTACAAGCTTGTACAGATGAGAATCTCCATGTCGTGAGTGACTATTCAGACATGGAGGAAGGTCCCTGATGGCACACGAAGAGAGAATAATTTCATAGTTTTTGTAAAGATTGGTACCATACTCATTGGGTTTTTACTTTTTACCATTTGCACTTTTACTCACTTTCTTTTCTCAGTATAATTTGCATTAATGGGCTCAGAGTGAAGTGGAGGCAGGAACAAAAACCTGTGAAACCAAAACTGCGACCACATCAGTTCTCTGAGAAAAAGAGAGAGACAGAGAGAGAGAGAGCGATCCCTACTTATTTTAGTGTATGGGACAAGCCTGGCATCCCAATGGCTAATGAAAGCATCATTATCAGGAGAGCAAGATGACTGGGCTCCTTAGAATATGCTTACAGATGACTAAGAGCGATGCTGCCTGTCTCTCCTACTTTCTGTTACTGCCATTAGACCCAGGCTGTCTGGCTGTTTACTACTCCCTGGGCTTGAGTTTATTTGAGTATTTTCAATACAGTAATATGAGATGACATAATGAAGCACCCTGTACACAGTACAGTAGCAAGCCTCAATGGGAGTCTGGCAGATAGATGCTGCTTTTTGGGGAATAGGGCTCCCATTGCTCCCAGCTCCTATAACTTCAGCTGACAGGTTGTGATAACTGCAACCCATGTGCTTATGCTGGGCAGTTTCTGCTGTAAAAGTGGTTGCTCAGTTGTGTCCAGAAATGTGTGTCTGTGTGCGTGAATTGTCAATTAAATTAAAATTCTTCTATTTCTTAAATACAAATGAGCTTTTGTGGTAGCTGTATACTGAAAACATGGGATTCATTGTATAACTGTGCAGCGATTCTGTTACCTTCAAACAGAGCTGAAAAATATATCCTGAAATATAAGTTCAAATTTAGGTTCCCTGTCATCCCTGTCAAATACAGTCCAGATTTTGGAGCAGGAGTGCTGTTGAACACCCTGTATGATTTAAAAGTAACCAGGGATGGAAGGATTCCTTGAATGTTTGAGAAATGTTTTCTCAGTTGCTGTTGAACTGTTCCGAAATGTCCTGTTTTAAACAACAGTAACAATTTCCCCATTATCACACTATGATACTTGTTTGGGTAATCTTCAATTAGCAGCCTTAACAAAGAGCAGTGTTCTGTGTGTCTGACACTCTGCCAAAAACATGCTGAAAAGTGTCCACTGCGAACATCGCTGCAGAAAAACAAGAGTTTAGCACACCTTTTGGCAGTGTTTGTTTACCTGTTATTTTTTTAGTGTGTTTACAAATATGTACCCAGAGAAAGGACTTATACTGTGTCCCATTTCCATAGTACATACTGATTCATGCATACTGCATCTATCTATATCTTTGTAATATACTGTTATTGCAGTTAGTACAAAAAACCCAACATGCTTGTTATATGTTTGAACTGTTTAACTGTATGCTTTACAGGAAATGATACAATATATACTGAATACACACACACACTCACACACACACACACACACACATTTACACCACTTACTTGAATCACTGGTATCAAGTAGTAGGATGCATGCTGTAACTGACACCTCGTTAGTGTTATTAATTCCACCTGTGATTTATCTGCTGCGTCAGGTCTAAATATCTGCTGTTGAAAGAGCCAGGAGTGTGACGCCAAACATCTCGAAGGGTGTTGGTGCACACTTTCACCATGGGTCGTTTTTTTTTTTTTTTTTTTTTTTTTTTAATTCCAAAACGGAGGTGTTTTGGACAGATTTGGTTTGACACAAATCTGTCAAAAAAAAGATTCAGAGAGAAACTGCAGATGACAAGACGTAAGTGAACCAAATGTACGTCTGTATTGTGTGCTAATGATGCTAACATAGCTGAGCTACCTACAAGCAGTGACCATTTTACTGTCACTATGCAGTTTGGCTAGCTTATATGTTTATATGCTTTATCTTAACCAGCCACACTAAAAAGTGATGTTTTGTTGTAGTATTTGTGTATTTGACAATATTTGCAATATTTTGTTTGTAGATTTTTGGAGACACACTTGCTTTTACACGTTAGCATGCTAATGTTAGTGGTTGATTCGGTAGGTGGTGTCATAGTTTGAGGTTGTTTCACATTGCGTAGCTGCATTTTCAGTGGTCCTTACTAAACTTTATGCTTAACTATTTTAAACAAAGAATAAGATGAAGAAGAGCAGCAACAGAAAAGAAAAAGGAAGAAGAAAAAAAAACAAACACATTATTTCTCCAATGTTTACAAGACAAAAAAGCTGTTTTATTTGCTGAGCAGCCATGCCTTTTCAAAATGGATCAAAAATAGGATTCAAAAGATCACGAAATTTTACTTCTTTAAACTAAAATTTTAAAGTTAATAACAAAAATACACAATTTTCATACTGTGCATTAGAAACTGAATGAAACAATTTCATAAAAACTACATTTGATTAAGTGTGACTATATTAACTTGAAAAGCACTGTTTTGCTGACGTCTTAATGGCTGAAATTTTTACGTTTGTCACAGTCACTAATGTAGCACATTGTCCTGAGGAATTGGGTCATAATGAACACTTGTGCACAATTTACAAGCCATACATGTTCAATACAAGTGTTGCCATGCTGGTAATGGCACTGTTTTAAAAGTGTGTGTTCAGCTCTCTGTCCTTTTCTAGCTTGGAACTGAATCTCTGTGGTTTAGAGTTTAGTTTCACTCGTTTTAGTACTTTACAGTTTACTTCTATAGTTTTATTTCACTGGTTATGGCCATATTAGAGCTCCTGCTAATGCAAACTGAACAGTTCCTGCAAGCTTTAATAGTCAAGCCGCTATAGGAAATGCAATGTCTTTGAGTTACTTGTTAGCAGTGCTATTCATCAATAAAGAAACGTGGTCAGCACAACAAGCTGTGGACATACTGTATTCTGCTTTATCTGATTTGTTTTAAATACTGCAGGGAGGAAAAGCACAAGAAGAAACAGTCATAGTAAGTTGGATGAAGAGATGCAAGTGACAGGCTTTACTGCAGTGTGTGAATCACACATCCCAACCATGTTATCAAGGTAAACACCGCCTTTTAGCTGCTGTCCTGTGTAAAATATTCATCATGTGTGAACACAGGGTGAATGGTCACACTTGCTCATGGCTTAACTCAGTGCGAATGTCCCCACCTGCATTGAAAGATGGCAAAACACTGTTGCCATTTTAAAATTGTGCTATGTTAACCAATCACTCTGCCGTCACCATGTACAGATTTATTGGAATAAGTCATTTGAATAAATTATAATGTAATTTGGCATTTGCAGAATTGTGTAGTATCAACGGTTTGATTGGTGAAAGAGTTATTCTGACATTACCACAAACTGAACCCTACTCTGGGTCAAACACAACATAGAGAGAACAAGAGACAGAGAGAGACCTGCCAGTCACAGCATTTAACAGGACAAAAACCATAACCATGTCACAGGGCCCACCAGGAGTAAAAAGGACTGCGGTTAGGAGTGCTGGAGCTCATCCTTGGGACCGAGGGATTGGATGAGAGAGGTGGTAAAATGCGTGCATGTCACACAGAGGAAATTGGCTCAGCTGCCACCCACTAATGCAGAGTCATATTCTTTTTGATAGGATTAGAGCCGATTGGCTCAATAAGCAGTTATGGAGACCAGTCTGCCAATCAGAAACAGTACAATGTAAAGGTCATTAGTTGCTCAAAAGGTCAGATAGATAGGCCAACCCCCATATTATGCTGTTTTTTATTGAAGAAAGAGTTTTATGTATCTGCAAGACTCAGTCAAGTTCAGACACACAAACTGCTAATGGTAAGTGGTACTTTAGTATTGAACCACATGCACACAGGTACAAGGTAATACTTGGACATGGCCTTGTCAGCCCTTTTTGTCAGAAGACATTTTTTTTTTTTTAAAGAGGCTTAGTTCAAAGAGAGTTAAGTTCAGTTTTGTGCGACATTTAGATCCATGTTAAAAACCCTTTGACTTGACCTTTGTTCAGCGTTTCTTTTGATGAAATTTCTCTTTTATAGTCTAAGTCTCAGAGACAATGTTAGATTTGTTGGAAAAGGTAGGCTGAGTGTTTGTTGAGATCATCAAGTCAGAGCAGTGAAGCACACCGTTAAGTACATCTCTGCAGAATGAAAACTGCTGTTGAACAACACTCCATAACTTAGTTAATAAGTGATAAAAATGAACAAATACCAAAGCGTAGGCCAAACTGACTCAGGGTCAACATCCACATCAGTGTTCATTTTAAGCATCATTGTCTTTGAATTCTGTCGAAAGGGTTCCTAGTTTTAATTGGGGTGGCAGACTGTGGTAGTTCATACTGTGGTCTTGAAATCTGACTATCACAGAAAATAAATAATTCCAAAGAAAAGTGCATCCATTACTACATGCCACATGCATTCCACTGATGGCATTTCATTATTCAAAGTAATCTGTAGGAATTGTTGGAGAAGGAAAATCAAAACATTTAAAAGTGTGGCTCATGATGGGTTAATCATACCACAAAAAAGGAATAATATCTTGCATTGAACAATAACATAACAGTGTGTTCTCTCAAAGAAGAGAAGTTTTAAATATGTCACACACAGGTGAAGAGACTTGCAGAGAAAAACTCAAGAACCCAGCAATGTGATGAGTTCTTTTTAAGATTTTTAATAGATTCTGTGTTGATCAAGACGGAGCATGGAAGAGGGGTGGAGTGGGGAGTATAGCAAGCTTTCCTAAATGTTTCTTCACTTGCGTTGATCACCTGCTGGTCATATGGTACACCTGCTGAACACGTGGCGTGTAGATCATTCCTTCTGTTATGTTTTAATTTAATCTCAGGACTTCAGATTAATGGAAAGCAAGTATAAAAGAAAAATACAACCATATTCAAAATACCTTGCTGCGCAAATCAGCGCAAGTCCGCGCAATTAGTTAACTGTCGAAATCTATTAAAGAAAATGTTTGATGTTGAAGCTTCATGCTTGTAAAGCAGCGGCGGAAGTTTAATGGCTAATGGTCAATGTGTTTTCCATACATTTGTCCATAGAGACTCGAATCATGGTTTTCACACCACGACATTTGCAAACATAGACCTGTGTAGCCCTCTAGGTCGCTCTAGGAGCGGGATTAAAATATCGAGTTCCTCGGAAAGATGTCAGCGGTGTGGTAGTTTGATCCAAAGCTCCAACGAGTGTTTCTTTAAGTGCGTGTGGGGAGTTTTCCTGCACCGGGTGATAGGAGGGGTTGGAGAGTGACGCTGGCTGCGCCTTGGTGCTGAGCGGAGCGCTCACCTGCAGATGAGAGAGCCGGGGAAACTCGGGGCAGAGCTGCAGCACACTCACGGAGCGCACGGAGGGACGTAACGAACAGTCTGACCAAGAAGGGGAAATTACACAATTATTGGAGAAGAATTACGAGTCGACCCTCTTTCTGGTTCCTCGTCCAGGCAGCCCTGACGCGCTTGCTCGCCACGATGAGAACTGACTTCGCTCTGGTCCTGACAGCAGTCCTTCTTTCTGCCACATTCTGGGTGAGATTTCTCATTTTAGTACAGCTTGTGATGTGTGGAGGAGTTGTGAGAGTATGGGATGCGGAGTCTCAGAGGTGCAGGGTTTCAAAGCAATAGCACATAAGCTTGAATAAAGTCATGTAGTCGCATGGAGTGCAGTGTCCAGCGTGCTGCCGCAGCAGCGCAGCGCAGCACAGCGCAGGTCGTTATTTCCCTGCAAGTAGGCTAATTGGTCCCCCAATGAATTTCACTATGTGAAAGAAAAA